>NC_139764.1:32068342-32668342 GCF_965231275.1 Zosterops lateralis | reverse complement strand
ATGCAGAGCTAGTTCTTCACAGCCTCTCTTCATATGTTCTTTTTACAGATATAAGAGTTGTATTAGCCTTCCTGGCCACAGTATCCCACTGTGAGCTCATATGCAACTAAAATCATGACACAGATCTTTTCCAATAGTCACTTCTCAGTCCACTGGTCTCACTGCCATAACCATGGTCTACATTCTTTACTATTGGTTTTATGATGTTACTTTTGGTCACTGTTACAGCCATCTTCCCAACGCCACTTGAAAGGTTTAACAATGTTTTTCCATTTCATGCTCTATGGAATTCTGTATCTCTACTGAGTCTCAACAGGAGCAGAGTCATTTAACATGATACAGAATTTCGACTAATTTCATCTATTTAATGCATTCCCAGTTTGTTTCATATTGCTATAATGTATTAATCAAGAATTCAGGGTGTTAAATCAAACAGCTTAGTGAGATATATATAGATGGAATTGTATCAGTTGTACTTTACTAACTGACTGTGCAATCACCTCAGGAGTAACATTTCAAGCCAGTATTACCAACACATTTTCCATAATCCTGAACTCACTGGCAATATTTTGTCGTTGTTGTTGTATCCCATCATAGAAATCTTCCTCTTTGCCTGTATCAGTGTCATGTCCAGTATATTTTATGGGGACTTGGACAGTTTTACTAAACTCTTGAATAGGTAATAAAGATAGTATGCCTTAAATAGTGGCATATTACCTCCCTGGTTCCCGAAATTTCATGATTTAGTGAAATACTTCTATTTCCTTTTCAGAGTTTTGTTTTCCTTTATTCTGGTCCCATCCCCATGCATTGCTTGATGAATTATTTCATGACTTCTCTAATAAAAAACACTGCTCTTCAACTTGTGGAATCATAGGAATACTTTTTTCAGCTGTCATTATGCAAGTCCACTTCTGATCTGCCTGCATACAGAGCGAAACTGGAAAAAAAAATAATAATAAAGAACCCTACACAATCCAAATATGTGAAATCTAAAGACTCATAACTCAGAGATTCAATAATTTTTTTTTTCCTCCTGATGGTTTGCATCTCACTCATGACAGGTAATAGTTCAGGCTGATAGAAATGCTAGCTTTGGAGCACAAACCCTATTGAGAGAACCAAAATAAATCAGAATAAGCAAGTTTCAAACATAAAGCCTAAGCCTAATTAAATGATCTGAACTAGAGGCCATGAGGCCCTTGGGAATCTCTGAACATCTTGGGAATCTCTGAAGTGCCATCTTGCAGATTTTAGAAATAAGTAGTTGGATGAAAGTAGTTGTATCTATACAAGGTTGATGCTGCTGTAGGAAAGTACATACAAAGAGGTATTCAGAAAAGAAACAACTAGGATTTCTGCTAATGTTGTATTTTCTGTCTTTGCCTAGATTTCCACAGTTTTCACTTACTCAGTATTCTTTCTTAGATTCAAAGAGATAATTATCTTGGTCCCTTCCTCTCATGACTGTTGGGATGATAAAACCAAAGATCACATCACCAGTTAGCAGCAGGAGTTCTTTAGCCTGGTTATTCAGAAAAATGTACTAATATACAACCTGCATGAATCTCTGACTATACCCTAAGAGATTTGAATCCATTTCCCAATTTTGACCAGAAGAACAGAGATAGTAAATAAATTAAGTCTCTATTGATTTCCTGAAAATAGACAGCTGAAGAGGCAGACTCTGTCAACATTTTGATTGAAGATATCATTGAAAATTCTTTATTAAGCAAAAGAAAATACACTTGAAGGAAAAACCCCTAGAATTCCCCAACCATACAAAAATACCTAAAGCTACATCCCAAACACACAAAATCTCAAGAAATGCGTCCACAAGAAACTGTAGCTGTTAGTTGCAATGTTTCTGTAATTACTTATGAATGTGCACATTCATTTCTTGTTTTATTCTTTAACAGTTCTGTCTCCTGAAAGGCAACCAGTATTGTCAAATCAAGATGTGTGGCAGAAAGCTCTGGAGTCCCTGTCCTGCATGCAATGCATTTGTATATATTTAAACTGAAGTAACTCAGAAGACACCAAGAATTTGACTGAAACGTGCTAATGTACAGCAGTTGTGAGATGGGCATCATGTTCAATTTACAGCTGAGCAAAGAGGTGAGCTTCTAAATCTCTATTTGCTATGAGCCACCTAGTCAAGTATACAGGTGCACTTATATTTTATAAGCACATCGCAGGGATGAATATATACAAGCCCAACTGGCAGTTGTCAACCTAATATTAGATTATGTGGCAATAAACAAATGCTTCAACATTTCAGCACATTTTCTTGTTGTGTTTTTTTTTTTCTATGAGCAAGGAAAACTAGAATGGCCTGTATTCCTTTGTATTTGTAAGGAAAAGAGTGTCATTCAGCAGTTGAACAGATTCTCAAGGTTAAGAAAACACTGACTGAGCACGTGATGGAGAATGCTACAGCCAAGGTAAAGCACAGCTGAATTTCAAGGCTGATGGGGCAGCACTACAACAGCACTTGTAAAAGGAAAGCAGTAATCAGAATAAAAGTTTGCCACTCTGAACTTCCAGGTGTTTAGGAAAAAGTCTCGTTACTATGGATTTACGATCTCTTTGAGCAAAGGTTATTTTGATGTTTTTAAAAACTGAGAGAAAAAAACAACTGGTGGTGCATATAATTTTCTTCTTTAGACAGGGCAACTACATCAATTCATCTTTTTCTCCCCACAAATCACAATAGAGACACTGTAAATCAGAACTTTCATGTCAAGGTTTAAGGGAAGCAAGAAATATGCAAAACAGTAAATCAACCTGAGGTTTCCTATACTATAGCTGGCAGTCACAACTATAGTAAAAGTCAAAAGATTAATGCTGACTATTTTAATTTCCACTTCCCTAAGAGTAAAAAGCAAGATTGAACACCAGGAATCTTTGGTAACAGGTGCTGAGGGATTACTGCATATGCTGCCAGCAATTTTTCTCAATGTCTATGTCAGGTTTCAGGGAAAGACAATGTTGAAGGAAGGAAATAGCCTTAGTTACTTTTAAGATTTTCTAAATCAATGCAGGGAGAGGATGTTCAAGTAGCCAATATTCTGACACTCAGAAAGCCCTGTTAGAAATTAGAAGACAAAATCTATGCTTAATTAGACTTCCCTTTTCAATCTGTTGAAATCAGCAGAAAATCACAAGATATGACAAGAAGTAGAAAAGAAGTTACCTCTGTTTCAGCATAAACTTCATACACCTAGGTGCTTTTGTAGTGAATGCTTGAAATTACCTAGAAGAATTAGGAACACAAATCCATGAAAAGTTGCCTCCTTCTTTAACAAACCAGTAGAATAATCAGGGCCTCAGAGCCAGATCATCAGCATCCCTGCATGCAAAGCATTTATTGGTACACGGCATCTAAAGCCTTTTATCTGTAACAGCAGCCATCAGTGGGGTATGGATGGACATGGCAAACTTCAAGCTAAGGGAACATCTCAGAACATGGGACAACGACCATTGCTAATTACTGAAGACAGGAAGTGTCTTGGTTACCTCCTCCTTCCTTGATGGAGGCTACGTAACACTTAGGGCTCCTACAAAGCATTTACATGGCATGAAGTAGATTAAGTAGGTGTTTGCATTACTGGCCCTTTCCATTGTAATATAATCAGCTATTGACTCAGGGATCTCAGAGAGATGAAGGCTGTTTGCTTTCTAGGTGAACGGATCTTTGGTTATCATGCATTTTCATGGATTTGTACTTGAGAAAATAAGCAGACAGAAAAAAGGAGGGGAAGTGTATATAAATGCATTGTATTCATGGATGCAATTTTGAATTTAAAAACTGAACACAACTGATCATATAAAAAATTAATAGGGAAAATGAATTCCAGACACAAGGTCAAACTTGTGTACCTAAGAAAGCAAAAATTAAAATGGTGCAAAAGACATGTTTACAGAAACAGAAGTTTGTAACTAAACACCACTGATCCCTACAGGAATCAGAAAAATCTGTGATTCTGGGTTTTAGGCAATATATACTGGGAAAAAATAATATAATGAATTATACTTAGGAGACAAGACATCCATTTTAAGATAATCTCTTAAGCATAAAAAAAATCCACAGAATGTGTCCTTTGCTTTACAGAATCAGATATTCATTGCATCACGGAGGAACATTCTATCTCAAAAACTTTACGAAGAAAAAGGGAAGAAAGAGGCAAATTTTCTCAAAACTGTGTTAGTTACACAAGGAACTGCAAATCTTGATGGCTATTTTAATAACAACATTATTTAGTGATTACCATTACCATCAATACAAAACAAACCATATGTGGGGCAAGTACAGGTCAGAAAACTCTCGCCTTGTGCAGCACATACAAGCAGGTGTAGCATATTTCAATAAAGACATAACATCAAAGTAACATTCCTTTCACGGGCTGGAAATTTAATTTCGCTGTTCAATGGCAAATAATTTGTTCCTGGATAGTAATCTTTTTATTTAGATTCTTGAAAATAGTTATATTTTTAAAACATGCTTAGACCATAAAACGGCATTTGTTAACTTTAAATGTACAGAGTTGTTTACCTTAAGTGGATTACTTTGATACTAGGAATATGAGGATTTACATCCTTTTCATCAGTTACATGCTTTGAGGCTAAGCAGATGGCACACCCCTGCAAGTACAGTATTCTACTGTAATCTAGGGTATTTTTTAGCTTATTTCTTTTTATAGCTCCATGGGTCACTCCCCAAACCCTATTTAAAAATCAAGGTCCATTATCTGTATTTTAAGATGTGAATGCAAGCTAATAATCTGCAAACAACATACAGTGTCTGTAACTGGCATAAAGATTCAAATTACTTTTCTTCACAGCCCAGTGCCAACTTAAACATATCCCAACTATATTTCTAACCCAGGTCTAAAACGTGTATATATTTTCTTAAGCTTTTGTTTAAATAATGGCAGCATGCAACATCCAAAGATTCAGACACCGTTGTTTCAGATATGTACCCTACACAATTCTTGTTAGAAATGGACCTACACTGGAATCTTGCTGTTAAGCTCTTTTCTTTTCTTTTCTTTTCTTTTCTTTTCTTTTCTTTTCTTTTCTTTTCTTTTCTTTTCTTTTCTTTTCTTTTCTTTTCTTTTTATTTTTATTTTTTCTTCTCTTATCTTACAACATGAACTGATTCAAACAAAAGCATCGTGGGGAGTGTGTCAGTTTTGAAAAAAAAAATCACTGGAAATGGTTTGGAACCCAAGATAGACCTACCATGCAAAATTAGAGGTCATTGAAAAATACCTTTGCTTTCCCTCTTCCAGATGTGGCCCTGAAGTACTGATTTTTTCATTGCCTATCAGATCATTGCCTCCACTACTACACACTGACTATTCTTGCATGTAACTCACATAGTCTTTCTCACCAAGATTTTCGTTTTGTTTACACTGAACCATAGAAAAAGAGTATTCCTTATGCCTCAACTGCCAGCTTTCTTTTGCTTCAGGAGAGTCACAATTCCCTTCTGACTGGCATTTAATTTATATACATGAAATAACATGAATAACAGAAAGCAGAAACAGCCTGTTAGTTGCGGCTCTCACTGCAACAGGAAGCACAGAAAAGCAGTGACTATGAACATAGATCTCTTGCATTACTGAGGAATGTTGAGCAAGTATGAAAAATCAGCCACTGAAGTTGTGCACACAAACCTAGGTGCCAATTTTAAACGTTTCATGGTCTTTCAGGAAGACTGAGATCATTGTGATTAAAATTTCCCCCACCGGCCAACCTAAGACAGGCTTTGAAGGTAGAAATATTTGTGAAAATGATTTACAGATGTTTCCAAACCTGCTGCCAGCATTCCTTCTGAAAGATAGTCTGTGGATCTTTTATCTTAACATTCTTTTTATGTATTTCTTAGGCAGTATATGATAAGGATGAGGGAAAAAAGTCAGAAATTCTGATTAGTGTTATTAATATATAGTTCTTCAAATGTCCAAGAATCTGACCACAATTTAACTGTTAAATTTAGTTTGGTCAGCTAATGAAAGAAAATCTTGTTAAATTCTGCACAGTTTAGACAGCAAGAAACCAAAAACATGTTTTCACCTAAGTCTCAGAAAATAATTTTCTCTGAAGGATGTTGAAGTGACAACTATTTAATATCAAGAACTTCCCAAGCAGTGCCCAAACCAGGGAACCACTGCATGGCTTGAAAGAGCAACTAGGTCCACCACTCTTCAGCAAGAAGAAACATTATCATCTGAGTCATCTACTGTTCAGACTAAAATATTCTTTAGAAAGGCACAGACGAGCAGCTTTCACTATCTGACAATATTCACAGGCTTTTTTCTGAGAGGTCTCTGAGGCTTCTGCAGCTCCAATGCCCTGGGTGTGCTTGCACAGCCTGATATGCACCTGCACTTGTCACAGGAGTATGGACAGCAGATTCCTGACCTGGATCTCACATCTGCCACTGGCACATTTCAGCTACACCAGTTACAGCCAGACAACCCACACACATCCAGTGTTTCTCCTGTGGACATTCCCATGCCAAAGCTGGGCTCCGCTGAACAAGAATATCCTCTCCAATCCATTTCCTTCTCTACTGCTGATGCCTCTGTTTCTTACCTGTTTTTCCTGTGCATGTTCTGACAAATTCTCTGTTGCAATCCCAGGAAAAATTTATTTTTGTAAACTTGCCCCAGGTTTCCAAAAAAACTCAGACCAGGACGTTAAAATGGGGTGCCTACAATACACAGTAGTCTTCAAGGGAAAAGCCCTTGAAGATTCCTTTGAGCTTTAAAACAGACATATACACAAAGATTGTATAGACTAACTATATGGAAAAACAGCAAACATCAAAAGCTGTCTGATTAAATGAAGTTTTCCACATGTATGCAAAAAACAGGGAGGCATGAGATTCCAGGGTTTCCGGAGTGCTAAGAAATGAAAACAGCACAGCAGCTTTAACAACAGAGCCCCACAAATACTGTCTTCGTATCAGCTTTGCAATCCATGGAAGATGCAAGAGAATTCTAAAAAAATTTCAAAAAGGATTCTCTGGAATGAAAGGGAAATCTGTGGAATATTCAGCAGCATTTTGAACACAGCATTCACTGTACCCCTTTGGCTGTAGTGCACTGCCTCACCTCCTCCTCCCCTGCTGCCATACCACACAGGGATGGGGAATGAGTGGGGAGAGGATCACCAGAAGTTTTTTCAAGAATTAAGGTAACTGTAAGTAGAGGTTATCCCACACTGAGTAGCTGCGTATATATTATACACGCAACTAAGTTCTTCTATTCTTATTCTGTCGTATTGTAAAAGCTTTTAAAAAAATTGGTAATTCTGTTTGAAAAACATGCCTTGCAACATCTACAACAGTAGCACTGTGTGGCCCTCCTTAGTGTTTAGTTGCATAAAGACATGGAAAATGATCCCTAGAACAGATTTTTCAGGCTACTTTCAAGATTATCTATATTCCCATTAGGCTCAAATAATCCAAATATGACCATATCTGATTTCAGTCTGAGGCAGGCTTTTGTTCCAAATACACTGTTACACTTCCTGACTAGCAACAGGAAACAACTTTAAAGACTAACATTCAAAAATATCTCCTCCTCAAAATTTTTTTACCTTTTTTACATCTCAAGTGAAATGAGCTTCTATGATTCTCCTTTGTTGTGATGCAAAGTTCTTCCTCTCCAATAAAGTAAGTTTACCGTGATAGGGCAAAAAAGGAACAACACCAAGTTGCCAAAAGCTTTAATGTATTGTCAAGGACAACAGAAAGGCTCTGGTCCAGTTCTGACTTCTAGTTCCTGCGTTGTGCTATCACCCTCCGAGAGACTACTGAAACTCTACAGTCAAAAGAGAGAGCTTTTTTATTCAGAAGGGCAAGTTTATCTTCAGAGTAGCCAGACCAAAGCTGAAGTCAGAGTCCCAGAGGTTTTCTCCATGTAGAAACCAGCACAGATAGGAATAAAATTACCATGCCCCTTGGCCTGATAGAGCTTCACAGAGACACCAGGAAAACAAGTGACAGAAGACCCTTCCCTCACTTCTCTGGCAGTATCAGCAAGGAATCTACTAATCCCTTTACTGGGGTGGCACACTCCTACTACATTGCGCTGGGAGGACACAAGGCAAGAGGCTGGCACGCCTTAGGCTGCAATGGCCCAAAGATGCTCTGCTTCTTAGGACAAAGACCCAAACTGGAGGCAGAAGTTAAATCATGCAAAAAAAATCTAAAATGCTCTGTAAATGATTCATTATGAGTAAAGAATCTTAACATTATTTCACATTCACTAAATGAATTATTCTCATCATGGATGTGTACTGGTAAGAAGCAAGATGATGTTAAATTAGCATGATTGAAGCATATCTGAGACAAAAATGAGTGATAGCCCTAAACAAAAAGGCAAATTTGGTGCTTGTCACTAAAAGCACAATTGATTGAATTCAGTTTCTGTGTCAGAATCACCATTAGAAATTCATTATTCATACCTGTATCATCTAATATTCATAAGCCTACCAGCTGAGCATTTTGGACAGTTTTCAGTGTCTGTTCTTTTAACGCATTCACATACTGTCCCCTAGGAATCCTGATGTGTCATAAGTTCCCTTGCAGCAATATTCCAACAAATGACAATTCACAGAAGTTGCAGCCCTTTTAGCTGGTTTGGAAATCTGACAGTTATAGATCATGAAATGTAATAATCAATTATTGAGACATCTGATAAGTCTCCTGGTTTTTAAAAACACTGAGAGTCACTGTGGCCTTAGGATACTTCTCCATGGCTCAAAGCCAGCTGTAGGCCAGTCAAGTGGCTGTCACTGCTCAACTAGTAGTGCCTGAGAGCAGAAAAATTATGAGCTCCCAGTATTCCACGCCTGATATTTCTGAAGTAATTACAACCAAAAGTTCCATAGATGCCTTGACATTTCCTCCGTACTATAGTATTTTAGCTAATTGGTTTTTTTCCTGATGATGGATGACTTGTATCTGAGCCTCATCTGAGGTTTGCTTTGCTTGTTAGAAAAGTTAGAGTGAAATACTGTAGGTCATTATTCAAATTTCAAAAGAATAGGTTCTGCTCTTCAACTCTGAACTTCAGCTTCACACTGGCAAATTTCTCTGGCTTTGTAATAATTTCTTACTTACTCACTGTGAAAACACGGTATGTGACACACATTCAAAAAACGCATATATAGTTGGTAGTCGCTATTCCATGTGCCACTGACAACCATAAAAAGCAAAAGCTTAGAAATCATAGGCCTGGTACAAAGGACTGTTTCACATTGTAAACAGTGCACCATCTTAATGAGTTAGACAACCACTGCCTTCTACTTTGCATTTTATAATACATGTACAAGTAGGTCCCTATGCTTCTTACCTCAACTTGGCAGAAATGCAAATAAGACACAGAAGATGCAAAACAAAAATCAGATATTCAGATTTGGAAAACAACTTGGTGATTTTCTTGTTAGAAGGTCAAGCAGTGAACAACTGACTTGAATTTGCTGCTTAAATTGCCAAAAGATGATGTAATTTAAAATCCAGGACAAAACTAACTTACATAAGTGATATTAATCTAATTGTGCAATACCCCTAACTAAACCAGCCGCTTTTGTCTTGCAAAGTACAGTTTAAAGATAAACAGTCTAAACATGAGATCTCTGCTGGACCAAGCACACCCAAGAATTCACAACATCAGCTAGAAGCCAATAGAGTTGTACTTAAAATGCTATGATTTACACTAGGGATTTTGAGTAAATTTAATTAGTTTCCTACATTTCAGCAGAGTATATTAAGAGCAAATGAATTCTCTCAGCATAAACAATGAAACAATGAAGAACAAATTAGTTAAGTCATCTTCATAAATCAATTCATGCTAAAATATGTGTTAATCCCAATCTGCACTCCAGCTAGATACTACCATGTGTGTACATTCAGCAATTTTAATTTAAATTGCCTGCAGTTAAACAGGAAAGGGCAGCAAACCAAGACCACTGTCATCATTCACATTTGCTATTGCAGCATCTCATCTGTAAAGAAAAAATGGCAGTTGCCTCAAACAACTGGATCTTCTAAAATGCTACGCTTAATCCTTTTACACGACTCACTTGCTGTATGACACTGATCGAACATGTGCAGCCCTCATGTTGGTGAGGAAAAATAAGAGAGGAAAATCCTTTTTACAGATTTACGGAGTCCAACAACTTTATAAGTTTTCCATTCACCTTTAAAATAAAATAGAAGCATGTGGAATTACTAATAGTTTGGCTCTCTCAAGGGAAGGAAGCTGATCGGAAAGTGCTTGAGGCACTCACTCAAAGTTCACTCCATGTTTTGAAATCAAGATCTCTCACTGGATTGGATTGGCAGTGCTATAATAATGGCTTATTCTCCAGTTATTTCATTACTCTTCCCAAGTCAATCTTCTAATTAATAAAAAGCATTAAAAGACAAGGATTATTTCAATGTCTTTTGTTACATATGGATTCAACTGGGCTAAAGAGATTCTGTTTTGCAAAGAGCACATTTCTGTACAAAAACAATTTTTGTTGATGATAATTGATATTTCACTTATTAGCTAATATGCCCATTTAACAACACATTTTACTAACAAATTAATCAAGATAGCCATAAGATTTTTAAAATTAAACTTTATCTTGATTTTTTTTTAACAGTGTCTGAATATTCAACATGAAGCATTTTCCAAGGCTGAATTTAGATCTTCAGGTTAATTTAGTGGAATGACAGGGACTGAAGCTGAAATCAGAAACCTCAGCTTTTCAGTCTGAAAGTGAAACCTTGATAATTTCCCTAGATGGAACTAAAATTTAATAAAGAAGTCTGAAGATTGCCACCAAACTGAACTAGCCACCTCCAGTCAGCTCAGATAATTGCCTGTCTCAGGAAATTACTTTGGATGGGCCCTTCTCATTTAGGGATACACCCCTCTAAATATGTCACAAAGTCAAGTGCTTTTCTGGGAGCGCAATCACATTTTAACCCTAATCAAGCATTAAAGAGATATTTTACAGATGAGGGGTGAAGTATCATCCCATTTCACAGATAAATGCATGTAGGTGGATTAAACAACATTTTCATGGTAATTCCTGGAAGTTTGTGAAAGATCTGGATCTAAACCCATGTTTTGACATGTACTGTAGCCTGTCAACTCCACTTCTTCACTACAGAGTTGTCTCCTTTAAAAGAAATTATGCGTCCAGCAAAGGAAAATCTGGGAAATCTCTCTTACCTGGCAAAAAATGATGCTGCCACCGAGGTGCCTGTGGATACTTCACTGGCAACATATGTGCTCTGGGAAGCAGGGAAGCTGTACAAGGAGGGTTTATCTGCATTGTAGCGGTTCAATGCTGCTTCAGTCAGGCCCTCTCGACTAGTCTCTGTCATAAGCTGAGATATCTGAAGACAGAAAAAAAACAGAAGCATCATCAGCTAAAGCTCACTGGCTGACCACTCCTAATCCAGCAATGCCTCCAGACTGTAGACGGAGTAAGAGAGAGGCATCTCATTCACTCCCTCTTCACTGCCCTGTGAACAAGTTTATTGCTGCTTTCAGACTTATCTACAGAACTTAAGCTCAGCTCTAACCTTGTCTGCATTAAAACTAATGGGATAAATTTATCCCATCACTAAAAATGTCTACAGTGTATACAGTTTTCCATCCATACAGAAAAGAAAGAGTAAACCATAATCCTTGCTTGGTCTTACCTCAAGATGAAAGAAGGACAGATCAGATTTGTGCAAAATATGTATATTTTACTTGGGGGGTTGACAAGGAATTAAAAGAACAATATTTTTTTGTCTTT
This sequence comes from Zosterops lateralis, assembly GCF_965231275.1. Lineage (NCBI taxonomy): Eukaryota > Metazoa > Chordata > Aves > Passeriformes > Zosteropidae > Zosterops > Zosterops lateralis. The sequence continues at coordinate 32,656,525 of NC_139764.1, read as the reverse complement.
GTCAAATATTAAGCATTCTTGTTGACCTTTCTCCAGCAAACTCAACACACAGCATAGAAGGGAGTCCGTTGGGATCTTAGACAATTAATCATCTCTCTGCAAAATTGGGATCATTGCTATTTACTTTCATTGCCTCTCATAAAAGGTTTTAAACATCATGTGATTTCATTCTTTTGATGGTCCATCTAAATCTTTTTCCTGTAAGGAAGTCTCATCTCAGCCTTTCATTGTCTGAAAAGAATCAGAGTTCCATCAGACTTGACCCAGTTCTCCTCAAATCAACTGAAAGATCTTTGACTTCAGAGAAAGCTGGGTAAGCTCTACTGAAGCAAGTCCTCAATACTTAGAATTCAGTTTCTTGACTTCTTCTGCATGAATTTACAATGCTGTAATGTCATGTCCAATACTTCGTGCAATTCCTAACAGATTCCCTTTCCTCCTTCCCTCATTTCCGTGACAAATAGCTTCTGTTCACTAACGCATGTCACAGGATTGCAACATATCTAAAAAGAACTCTCTCATGTTATTGCTAGCAATCATCCATGGAATAGTTTCCTTCCCCCTGCAAAAAGTTTCCAAGGGGTAGTCTCTCACCTGTTCAATTTCATACCTCTACTCATCACCACAAAAACAACAAAACATCTTTGTGATGCACATCAAAAAAGTATTTGAAACCATCCTGAAGTTCTTTTTCCACTTAGGCTTGCTTTATTTCACCTGTTAAATGTTTCACTTAATGAAAGCAAAATTGAAGAACTGATTTTTATTAGTAAGAGAAAGAAGACATGAAATGGCAACATTTTTTTTGGCCAAATATTATACAACCTCTGTTTCTCTCATAGAAAATTGCTATCCATTCTGCCGTAGCTAAGAAGATAATCTAAGTGTTTACCCTTATTTTACATACTTTTAGACCAATCAACTGCAATACTTCATGAACAGGAATGCTAAACTAGCCTCTCTATTTTTATGAGGAACCAGAAGAATTGCTGAAAGTGCCCCCATCATGTTAATCCCATGCTGAGCCACTCCAATTTACAGGATTCACTACACTGAATGAGCAGTGCTCTCAGAAGGCTATAGCTGAAAATCTGGACTTAAATCATCTCATACTACTGGTAGAATGCAGGAATTTAGGCTGTCTGCCAGGACACCTCCTTATATTTCCAACATGCCAGCAGACAGTACTTCAGTGTCCTGCTACCCTATGTATGTCCACCTGGGGCACTCACTTGAATTCACTAAACAATATTTCCTTAAATATTACATAATATGTGATAATTCAGCTATTTGTCTTTGCAATGAACTAACACAAGATTCTGCTCTATCCCCTTCAATTATCTTGAAACCAAATTCCTCACCCTCCACGTTGGGAACTGCTAAACAGACAGCTCTCCCTTCAGAGAAGAGTACACATTTAAACCTAGCCTCATCTTAGTTCATCCAATGCAAATATATGTAATCAGGATGGATCACCATTAATTAATTACCATTGCTGACAATGTCACTAGGAAGCACTACTCCCATGGCAAATGGACAGCAGTTAAGAAGTTGGTGAGTTGACTTAGCTGCAATCATAACCTCCCCCTCTTCTGCCAAAAAAAGATTTTCAGCTCCAAATATGAATTTCCACAGCCAGTGCAATACACTTCTATTGGTGTCAGCAGATCCTCTGAAGTTGTGAGACTGTGAGGCTTGAGAGAGGTATTTCAGACAGTTACAAAACAGGTAAGTATTTGTGAGTCTTGATGTTTAGGACAACATAAAAGCCATGTCACATTGGTGACCTGGTTTCTGCAATTGTAGAGACTTTCCAAAGATTGTCATCCACATCCACAAGTTTAACAAGAACTTCACAGAGCAATAAAATGCCTCAAACTGATTGTGCACATTGCCTGAAAGTATCACTCTCAAGCTTCCCAGAAATTGTCTAGATGCTTGGTTTATGAGGTTTTTGGATTAGTAGTTCTTAAACACAAATACTCCAAAATAATCACTTACCAAAGAGACATGAGATTGCTTTAGAAAGATATAAACCACTGCCCCTCTATGCACTCAGAGAGAAGTAGATATTAGCTAATAGAATGTTAATGCTTTTTAATAAATGGGCATGAAGATTTTATAAAGCTTGTTATTTAGGTCAAATTTTCTTATTGTAAACTACAAAGGAAATTAAGAAGATGGTGGAAAAAATCAAACATATTCACAAATTCTGTATTTCTGGAGTACCACAAATAGAACAGAAAGTGAGGAAAAATAATACTTACTTTAGTTATCATGTATATTATGGGCAGATGCACAATGGGGTTGTTCTATATAATTGTAGGGGTTTCAGTAATATAATACAATATATATGCACTTTTTTCACGTGTCCTACACAACAGTCCAAGCACAACAGGGATGGTCAGCTGCTCAGACTGCAAGTTCTGAAACATCTCTGTGGTACTGACCACCAGTGCCTGCTGGACAGGCAGCAGCTCTCCTTCCTGCTCAATCACACCACTTGCTTTGTTGCAGAAATCAGGGAGCTATTGTTTCCATTGACATATCATCTGCAAAAAGCAGCATCCCTGAGCAGCATGCCCTCCTGGAGACACCCTGCATGGACACTCATAAAACAGCATGTTGGGCTTGTTAAGGACCCTCTTGATCCTGAGGGTCCAGCAACACTGCCTGGTTTCCTTACCAATGCTGGCACACTTCCTAGGCAAAAAAAAATCTGTTTCTTAGCAAGAACTCAGTCAGAACTAAATTCCAAATGTACATAATGTCTATCATTGTGCTCTTTTCCTCAGCAGGTACAACTCTTAGTCAAGAGTGTATTACAGGGATACCAAAATGGGAACACCCCTAAGACACAGAAAAATCAAGATAAAATAAGAACTGGCCTAGCCACAGTTCAGAATCTCCTAACCTAGAAATGATTTCCACTTTTAGCGCTTTTTACTTTCTGCAATTGTGGGATTTTTTTCAACAGTGAAATATTTCCAGAAGAAATGAAAGCTGAAATATAAACCTGAATTTCAGATATTCTCTAATTCCTAGTCTGGGAAGCCTACAACACTACTTTGTGTTACACAGGAAAAGGCCCACAGAAGTATCTTGTGATACTGCAACACTCATAACCTCTAACAGGTTTTGTCTGAATGAGTTCAAGTCACTCTGTTGCGATCTTTTCCTTACATCCACTTGGTCATGCAGCCAGTGGAAATAAAAGGTGGTGCCATGCCAAATTCTGTGCCAAGCTGTAAACCTTTTATGTATCCAGTACTTTCCAGAGTATTGTATATACTTCATGAATTTGTACATGTGGGTCAATCTGCAGGCTGAGTACCTCACCAGACACCAAGATCTGTGCCCACAATATTTGACTGATAAATCCTCATTTGTTCCCAGAATCCAATACATATATGTAAAGCAGGAGGTAGAAAGGAGCCCAGAATATTCACATATCCAAAGACTACTGACTTCAAGTCAGTTATTCTGCATTTCTTTTTTTAGTCTCGCAGATTAAGTGTAGAAATCATTCAAACTAATAAGGCAAACTAAAGAGTAGGATTTGGAGGCAATCTTACCATCTCATTTACTCTGTGTTCCAGCCACAGTACCAAATTAGCTCTTTCTCTTCTGGCCTTGCTTTCTGAAGTTCGCACATATACAAACTTGAGTAAATCACCCAGGATATATCATGCATTTAAGAAAAAATACTCATAGAACAGACATTTCCAAGGTTCTCAGAGAACTTCTTTTTCCCCATCCCAGTTCAAAAGACATAACTGAAAATTACACTTCAAGCATTAACAAACTCAGATGATTTTTTTTTTTTTACCCTTGTCTTTTTCCACACTGGCAAGCCTGGCAATGTGTGCCAGGCAAGCACGGTTCACAAAAATCTGCCTCCTTACTGTCACCATCTCTCTTAGTAGATGCTGTTTCTGTACTTAAGGGGGAAAAGACTTGATTCCTAAATTCTCTTCCTTTTCTGTGAGTGCCCACTAGCATATACATGAGGTTTAAGATCAGTTAATAGGATATATTTTGAGAAATTGCTTTATAGAATTGTTGGCAGTACATCACTGCCTGGATAAGCAACAAAAAGACAAAGCATGAAACAACGCAACCTTTCATGCCTCAATAAAAACCTTTTAAGTGCACGTGGAACAAGACAGATGTCCCTCCCAAGGCTCCATTTTTTCTTCTGTCTCATAAATGTAAGGCAACCATTAACCTCCTCTTTCACTGCTTTCTGACACCATACAGCAAGAGCTGGAGATAAATCATGATTTAAATTCTGTACTTCATAGGAAAAAGATAGCTCTGCAGTTAAACCTCAGGTGCCAGCCGGGCTAGATTCTCTTCCCATTCCAATTACAGTCTCTTTGTGCATAAGATTTGCCATCATGCAGTAGGAGGTTAATCATATTTACATAGAGGCATTTTATAGCCAAGCTCATTAATGTTTCTAACACTCCTAACTAAGGACTCCCAACTGAAATTACCTTACAAATGAAAGTTACCATTATGAAAGACATGAAATATCCATTGCTGTGGAGGTATTGAAGCATTCAGGGACATTCACACAATCTAGCTAACATCAGTAACTGATGAATGAAGCAGATGCACAGAAATGTATGAAATATATCCATATCTGAAGCTAAATTCAAAATATAAATCTGTGTTCAAGTTCACTATAAAGCAATTTTCAGTGTCCAGAATTCCTAACCTTGGAAGAGAAGCTCACCAGCAAGAAGAAACTGAAGGTAGAAAGCTCTCTTTCATAAATACACATACACTCATTAATTACTTCTTTGGCAATCCACTCTTTATTCAGAGCGGCACTGAATTTTCTGCCCAATAAATACTGACTGAGCTACTTCCTGGGTTATTTTAGACAATAAATGTCTACATTAACCAAGAAAAAGATTCTTCTTAAAGACTCCCCTTTTAAGGATGAGTTGAGGGAAGCACTAAAAGATATGTCTCTCAAAGCTCTGCATACCAAAAACATCATAAATTAATATAAACTTGTTTATAATACAAGCTTAACAACTTAATACCAGGTTTTCCATTACATGTAATCAGGTATTCTGGCTGTTCTACAATATTAATCTTTTAGCTTCCAACGAAATAATTTTTGCTCATCATTTTCTTCTCAGTCGTAACAAGATAAAGTTATTCTATAAAGTTATTCTTCCCATTTGGCTCAAGGAGGCTGGTTTCTGGTGTATGGGAGTGATGAAACAAGCAGTGGGAGGCACAACTCACATCCTGCACAGGGTCTTTCTTCTGACACGTGCATGGAAAACTAAGTCTTTCCCAAGAACTACTAAATCTTAAATATTAAGGCAAGACTCTAATTTACAAACTAATTCCGAAAACAAAGTATTTGTCCGCTTCCTTTAGTGCATAAGAGTTCACTGTCTGATGTGACCATGCAGTGGCTTCTCACCAGCTTCCCAGCCACTAAAACTGTCAGTGGAATTACAGTACCTTGCCTATAGGAAGCAGCATCAGAAAGCAAATGGAGCAGGAGCTTACACTTCTGGAGTCTCTTCAGAAGGGAGGTTAATTAGGAAAATATTGGAATTCTACCTCCTACCTGGAAAAGGCACTCTTCAGGAAGGGAATTTCTCAGTAAGTAGTAGGTTCTCTTCCCACAAGTTAGAAATTTTCTCTGAGCCCTTCTGGTAATAACGACTTCATCCTTTTTGCCTAACATGGAACTTCTGCATTAAGTTCTGTGCAGTAACAAAAAATTGCAGCATAAATTTATGTTTGGTAGCATTCAAAGGACAAGATAACAGCTGGGATTCATTGTACTCGGAAAAAAAAAAAAAAAAAACAAACAAACAAACAAAAAAAAAAAGTGGATAATTTGACATTTATTAGATTTCATTTTCATAATTTTACCATGTTGTGGGGAGACATTAGCATGTGAAAATAGGAAAGATAAATAATAATGAGTCAGTTTCAAATATCCTTGTTAAAAACAGCTTCAAATGTTTTGAGGTAAATCTGGTAGAGCGTTTATTGAACTATCATTAAACTGAAGTTGGATTTTAAGGGCAGAGGGGTAAGGAAAAAGAGAAATGTTGTGCTGCCCACACAACTATCAAATTATTAACACATCCTTCACAGAGCAAAAAGTAACAATTACACCATTCAATCAGAGGAACTTGAAAGTGGTGGTGATTTCCAAAGTCATTCATCTTTTAATACACCACAGAGTACTAAGGACATACTCTGCATCTCTCACAAATCGCTCACTACAACAGAAAACACATTTAAAGAATTATTCAGGACAAAGTTCACCTTTAGAAAAAAATAATTTGGAATCAGTAAGCAAGTTCCTGTAGCTAAGGGCACTGACATAATCCTACAGCATTCTGCCATTCAATTATGACCTTTTCCTCTCCCAGTAAAATACTGAGCTGCTCTACAGACACTGCAACTACTGATACAGACTCTGTTTGAACAAGAGCAAGAGAGCAGATCCTGATAGTCCTTTCCTTGTCAAAAGAATGTGTTCTATGAGAAAGAGGCTGACAGAGGACACACACAATGTCTGCTGCATTGAAACTCTTTCGTGGATGTAGACACACTGAAGCTGCTCAGTGAAGGCAACGCTGTTCATTGTGAATACTGAAACTCCAGGGAATACCTTTGGGCACACTTTGCTCCTGCTTTACACAAACTTGCACACAAAATCTGAAACACTGATCTAGCAGAAGGAGCTATTGTAACAGCACAGATTGCGTGTAAACACAAAACAGAGCACCTTAGAAAGAGTGAGGTTTTTCAAAGGGGGAATCACTGGCATGGCAAGAATGCTGGTTATGCTTTGTATTTAATCAGAGTCAAGATTTAGCATAAACTACTTTTATTTAAACATAAATTAGTTGCCATGACAGCATGTAGAGTTTAATTGCAACCTCCAGCTTTCTGCTGTCCAAAAGAAAGATGACCTTTGACTGTTGCAGCCACCTCCCATGTCCCTCTATAAAGCAGATAATAATGATGACAATGATTATCAACATTATCACTATTACTGGTCCAGTGCACTCTTCAGCACAGATGAAACCAAATTTTCACAGGCAGGGGCACATCTTCCCATCAAACCTGCTATGTTATGTTTAGTTCCATGTCACATTCAAGAGTTCATTAAATGAAACATTTTGCCACGAACGCTGAATATCTTCAGATCAGCTACTTACAGGCTGATCAGACATCCAAATAATAGTGGATTCCTTCTCCATAAGACATTTTCCTCAAATTCTTACACTTAAGAGTTCTGCCTTACAAAACAGAGATTTTTTTTTTCCAGTTGGATCCCTCTAGGAGGCCTGGTGGGATTTATCCAAGAGTACTATTCACGTGGATGGCTGATGTCATCATGAGACATCTCCCAATGATAGCTGAACAGTCTTGGAAATCCAGAGAACTCCTGATTGAATGAAAGCTTGCAAATACTGTCTAAGTTTTCAATAAGGGCAAGAGGAAAGACCCTGGTGACTACAAGCCCATCAATCTCACTTAAGTGTCTGGGAAAATCATGACGAAGATTATGCTGGGAGTAATTGCAAAACACCTGAAGGACAACACAATCATTGGCCACAAACAGCATGGCTCTGTGAGGGGAATGTCCTGTTTGTCACACCAGATTTCCTTTCATGACAAGGTAACACACCTAGTTGAGGTAGTTGAGAAGCCAATTGATGTAACGTTTTTGGATTTCAGTAAAGTTTTGGATACTCTCTCTCACAGTATCCTTTTGGACAAAATCTCCAGCACACAGCTGGATAAATTCTTCATGAGATGAGTGAGCAACTGGCTCATGGGTTGAGTGCAAAGAGTTACAGGGAATGGGGTGACATCTGACTGGGGACCTGTCCCTAGGGGCGTTCCCCAATAACTTGGTTCATGACTTGGACACAGGGCTCAAAGGAATACTAAGTATATTTGCTGATAATACAAAACCGAGAGGAGCTGATACACCTTGACAAACTGCAGGCCTGGGCAATCACCAGCCATATGTAGTTCAACAAGGGCAAGCACCAGATTCTGCAACTGGGACACAGTAACCCCAGATGAACAGGCAGACTGCAGAAGGAGATGCTGGAAAGCAGTGCCGTGGAAAGGGACCTGGGTGTCCTGACCAATGTCAGGTTGAATATCAGTCAGCAGTGCCCCTTGCAGCCAGGAGGGGCAACCATGTCCTGGAAGGCATCAGGCACAGCATCACCAGCCAAGCAAAGGAGCAGATTGTCCCTCTCTGCTTTGCACTGGGGCAGCCCCAATTCAAGTCCTGTGTGCAGTTTCAGGCGCCAAAATATAAGAAAGTTATAAAGCTCTTAGAGAGTGCAAAGAAGGGCTAGAAAGAGAGTAAAGGATCTTCAGAGGCAAACTCCACAATCTCCCTGGGAAGCCTATTCCTGTGCTCTGCCACCCTCAACATGAAGTAGCTCTTCCTTATATTGAGGTGGAACTTGTTGTGGTTTAGTTTATGGACATTGCTCCCCATCCTCTCACTGGGTACCACTGAAAAGAATCTGGCACCACCCTCTTGGCACCTTCCTTTGAGATATTTATATGCATTAATGAGATCCCCTCTCAGACTTCTCTTCTCCAGACTGAACAGGCCCAGCTCCTGCAGTCTCTCCTCATCAGAGATTCTCCAGACCCCACATTGTCTTTGTGGCCTCCATTGGACCCTCTCCAATGTCTCCTTGTCTTTCTTGTGCTGAGGAGCCCAGAACTGGACACAGTATTCCAGAGGTGGCCTCACCAGGGCTGAGTAGAGGGACGGGATCATCTCCCTCGACCTGCTGGCCACACACCCCAGGACACCAGTGGCCCTCCTGGCCATAAGGGCACTGCTGGCTCATGGACAGCTTGTCACCCACCAGGATCCCCCGTCCTGCTCCTCAGAGCTGCTCTCCAGTGGGTCAGTCCCCAGTCTGTGCTGGCACTGGGGGTTATTCCTCCCCAGGTGCAGGACCCTGCCCTTGCCCTTGCTGTACCCATTGTGTTTCTCTGCCCAATTCTCCAGCCCATCAAGGTCCCACTGAGGGGCAGCAGAGCCTTCAGGGGTATCGGCCCCTCCCCAGTTCAATGTCAGCAGCAACGGGCTGAGGGTGCCTCCTGTGCCACTGAGAAACAAGCTGAATAAAAATGGACCCAGCATTGATCCCTGGGGAATGCCAGTGACTCCAGGCCTCCAGCTGGATTCTACTCCACTGATCACAACACTCTGAGTTCTGCCATTTAGCCAGTTCTTGGTCCACCTCACTGTCCATCCATCTAACACACATTTCCTGGCTTACCTACAAGAATGTTATGGGAGATAATGTCAAAACCCTTGCTGAAGTCAAAGCAGACAACATCCACTTCTCTCCTTTCACTGACCCATCTTGTATCTACATCACAGTACTGTATATACATCAAAAGAGATAATTACAGAGTCTGAAACAGTACTGATCAAGCCACCTTCTTGCTCCCTCAATTTATTTTGATATATTTATTAAACAGAAAAATAAACAGAGGAAAACAATATTAGAGCAGCGGAGATTTCATTATCTGAAGGGTTCAGGACAGCAAATATCTACCTCAAGTGAACTCAATCCCTGTAAAAAAGTAGATCCTAGTCTGCAGTACTCCTTTAGTCAGTGACACAGCATTTTAGCTACTTCTTAATTATCAAACTATTTTCTGAAAGGTAAGGCCTCTACCTTGCTACAAAACCACAACAGCTATCAGAACTACCTTCTTCAACACCCTCAAAATTTTCTCATGTCCATTCAGGATTATGCCAGCCTTTTCCATTCCTCTCCAAGGAAGCTACAGGCTGGATAGCCATCCTGGGGGGTAAATATGGAGGCCCTCTTTGCTCCAGAAGGCCTTGAGTGAAGCAGACCTGCCACAGGCAGACTCCTGCAGGGCTGTGAGCCATCCCTTTCAAGTAAAGAAAGCCCCATCAGCCAGACCCACATACGCCTCTCATTCACAAAGTTCCGCCAGCCAAGCCTCTGCTGACAGAACAGCGATGTAAGGTTTCCCACTTGGCATGTCCCCATACTGACTCTGGAAATGAAAAATAGGAACATCAGCTAGCAAAGAGAGGTTCTGTTTCCAATTTCATGTCTCTAAGCATTTTAGCAATGCAAAAAGATACTGTACAACAACACAATAAAACTGCTTCCTTTCTTGTCAAGAAGACAGGAATAACACAACAATCTGTTTGAAAGCTGAGGCTGTCTATAGCTTTCAGAAGTTTTCTTTAAAATCTACTTTAATGAAGTTGTCAATTGTCTTAGTTACCTGTACATCTTGCTGCATTCATTATAAAGCTGTGCAGCTGGAAATTAATTGGATCTTTTTCCACTATGACTTATTCTGTATCAGATTAGTAACATTTTACAAGAGAAAAGGCCTTTCTTTTGTGTGACTCAGTTAAATTTGATTTCATACATCCAGATTCAGCACTCTCACTGTAGTGCCTTGTTGTATCAGCTACCTTTTGAGTCCTCAGCAGCCATGCTAATTGTGCTAAAATAACTAGTGCAGCAATCAAAAGAGGAGTATGTCTGACTCCTGTCTGTACACGTGGGGCAGTAGTTAAATTGAAGCAACTGCGTTTTTTAAGCTGAGGCACAACTCTATTTCACCGTGTGCAGGAGTAATGCATTTGTTATGAAAACAAGCTTTCATTTCTCTGATCAGTTACCAACTGCCAGCAATGTCAAGACATCATAAGAAGTTCAAATCTTACTGTAGCTGTTTCCTTATCACAAACAACAATCTGTGAGACACTGACCTTTCACTTGTCAGTCGACAAGAACAGCTCCAGAAGCTACCAGAGTGTGACAGTATGTGGGCTTAACTTAAATGGCATTATTGACCCAGAAAGAAACCTCTTTCTGTAGCTAGTAAGAGAATAAGGAATAAAATACACAGTTAGTTTATCCACACAAAGGTGGAATCATTAGTCTTTATTTAAGCAAAGAGATATGATTCAATTCTACCATGAAAATACAAGGAGAGAGAACTACTTCATTTCCAGTATGGAAAAAAAAACATGTGATGAGCGTAGAGATTTCTGTAATGATTGCTGCATAAGAACGTGGCACAATGCAAATTAAGTCCATGCACATAATCACCTCAAGGTCAGACCTTTCTGGGAGCTAAGATCAGTACACATCTGACAGGTCTCTTACCAACCTGCTCCTGGAAAGGTGCATGGGTTTGGCCCCCAGGGATCTAGAAAGTTTCTATTTGGAAATTAGTACCATTCCAGTGACTTCCCCATCGGAAAGAAATCATGAGTATCAGCTTTTCTATAAACTGCTGACACAGGTTTAATTATATTAGTGCTGGCAGATACCAAAACGATCCAAATTGCCCTTTTCTGCTCCTACTATAAATAGTCCCTTGAAGATGCTCCTTCCTTCATTGTACCAACGTGAAGATGGCAAAACAGCTGATATTGAGTTGTCAGTGCTCAGGGGAGCAGCCATGGAAGTGTCTCATTTCCAAAGGAGTCTTTAGCTTTTTTTTTTTTTTTTTTTTTTTTTTTTTTTTTTTTTTTTTTGCTGAAGAAAAAAACCCTGATTGTTCTGCAGAAGTCACACATCAGCAGGAGTGACCTCTATAAATTTAACAAGGTTAGTCTTTCTAATCTCTGTCACAATACACGAACACATATTTCTTTCATGTTAATAATAAAAACTTCCTGCTAACATTTTAGAAGTATTTTAATACAGTAACAATTATAACTTTTACCAGGAATACATGAAAAGAATTCAAAAGGTTCCAGAAGAGCCTTCAAATGAGACCAGTAACTGGACAGAAACAGTTGCTTCCTACTCTGAAGGTGAATGCCTCAAGCCATAGATTTGGTTGCCCTATTACCTTAGTTTGCATAGCTACAGCTGTTATTAGCAGCCATAAAAATCACCCAACTGAAGCATTTGACTTGGAGGCCACTTCCTGGGGTGAATTCCATAGGTTGACAAGGTGCTCAGTTATGCTGTGCTGTCTTCTGTTTGCTCTAGATTTATTGCCCTCTCAGCTAATGAAAGGGGGAAAAAAAAATAGGAGAAGCACATCCTCAACTGGACATCAGATTAAGTTTAGTTGGCGCATACTGTAAATTGTTGTAAGTGGGGCTGTCTCTGTTCTGGTTCCCTTTTCAGTGGCACAAATGGATCAATTTGTGACCATCAGGACACACACTTGGTATGGCACTCTACTCGGAATGGGACAGATCTCTCATACACAGCACCAAACAGCATCAGCTTTTTACACATGCTCCTAGACTACTTCTATTTTCCAAGTAAATCATGTTTTGTCTCCTCTCATTTGCTGTAATTTCTATCTTGTTTTCCATTCAAATTGTTTGTTTCAGCTTAGATTTGCAAGTCTTTAAGGGATCCAAGCCAAGCCCCATTTTCCAGACTCCAACTCAACACTATATTATCCAAAGCTCACCTAGCATTTAATTCAAGTGCACACAATGATCTTTCCCCTGTTTATGTAATTTGCATTTTGGTTTGCAGGAACCATCATCATCTGTCTTCCCTATGACAGCTCTACAGTACAAAGATGACATTCCCACATGTCCCCTTAGGGCCTTTTGTACACTAAGAACCTTAAACATGCTAACTGTCCATTCTCAGCTTTAATTTTGTACACATTCACTTGCAGACTGAGTAATTAATACCAATCCCCATCTCCACTGACCAGCTAAAAAAGGTCAGATGAAGAACAATATTCGGCTCTCATCACAGATTTTAAATGACTCTTTTTTAGAAAATGCTGAGACATAACTCCTTTACTATTCTCAGACGGGATTAAAAAAAAAATCAGCGATCAATTTAGAAGATACAGACTACAGATATGCATATTCTCGAAATTGCACTGTTCTGAAAAACTAATTAGAGAGGAAGGGGCACAGGCTTTACTCTGGGTGTGCTCTACAGCTGTTTCTGAAAAGGCAGGAGAGAGATATCCATTCAGCACTATGCAGCATTAACAAATGGCAACCATTCCTCAAGAGATGATAATTCTTTCAAATTCCGTCAGTACAACCTATCATGGCAATTTTGAATGGACAAATAACCTGGTTCTTCAGGAATTATTTTCAACTAAAACAGAATTTAGATTAAACCAAGGGTAGACACCATACAGCTTTAATGATTGTGTATGACTTGCTGCCTAGGAGAACTGCTGTAAAAGACAAATACAAGACAGTCATATGCAAGGTCTTATGCATCTTGCTACCTAATGCATTTAACTCTGGAATGCAGCACACACAGCAAATACTACCAGTTCTAAACTCTTTACTCATAGCTAAACATTTTTTTAATTTTTTGCATCCTTATAGACTTATTATTTCCTAATTTTTACTAGTAGAATTTGCTCATTTTTATTACTGTCTGAAAGTATACTAGCAAGTCTTACAACTACATTCATTTTCTTCTCTTTAAAGTCAACCTAAATGAATATCAAATGGCACTGTTTGTGTCGAATTTTCTTCTTTTTTTTTTCTTTTTTTTAAACACTGACAATGAATATAAAGTTTCTTCTACACAGAACAAAAGCAACAACAAAAATTCATTGCCCCAAGGACTTTGCACAAGAAACTAAACAAAAAAAATGCACTTCACTATTGTTTAAAAATAAGCAGTGATTAAAATTAGTGCAGGAACAATTGGTTGATATTTTTATAAGCAAACAGAAGGATTATACTAACTGGCCCCTTGGGGATAAAACAGATTTACAACAGATTTAATTAAATGTGTTTAATGCAATTCAAATATAACAACAACAAACTAGCACACCATCTGAAATTATGCCTGAACTCTAGTAAACTATTCTGAATAGTAATAAATGTCTCATTGTAATCTTCAGTTTTAATTTTGGTTTACTGCACAGAGAATTCTTCTTTGCACATGAACTGTTTTGAATGTTTTCCCTTCAACTTATTTAGTGGGTCTCCAATGTAAAATTTTCAGAAGTTACTTTTAAATTAATTTTTGAAAGGAACACTTTATTCTATTTAAATTACTTTTTGAATAGAGCATCATGGAGTGATTTGCTGCTCCATAGTAGCATGTCAAAAGAAGAATCACTGACCACAGGTCAGTGCTAGTATAGTGCTGTAATCTGTATAACTGAAGTTTCAGGTCCCACTGTCTCTTCACAAGGTTTACTGTAGGCAATTCATAAGTCATCCTGCATAGACATTTACTCTAGGACAAAGGGAATACAAGATGGGCATGAACCAGCTCCAAAATAGAGAGGTACTACACACGCAGGATAACAAAGAACCAAGCCTTCTAGAACTAATGCTTGCTGATGCTTACTGCAGTCTCCTCTAGAGACTGTGGGGTTCATTCACACAGGGTTCAGTCTTATCCACCATGAATAGATGATTATAAAACTCCCAAAACAAAATTACGATTTCGAACTAATTTTTTCCATTTTCAAGTAGAAAAGCATTACTGTAAGGTTCCCTAGGAAAAAAAACAGCACTGTAGGAGAATGACAAGATTTTAATATTTCCTGGGACTACTTTTATATAGACAGAAATCAAGGCACAGTAAACAAGAAAAATATATCCTGGACTCAGGAGCTTTTTGAAAAAATATGTTTCAACGATGCTAAAACATAAAAACTTCAGAGGTCAATTTAGAACTTCTGCAGTCCTTTTCTTTCCCAAGGGCATGCTTTCAAGTGAATCCCAGTAAAGCAAAGTCCTTATTTGCAAGTTTCTTTTCTTCTCAGAAAGCACAGTAGCAGCTTGTTGTAAAAGGCAGAGTGTATGAACTCTGTGCAGTTGATAAAAATTTCAGCTCAAGCTGCATTTGAAGATAAAAAAACAATCAACCAGCAAGATATTTTTAGTCAGTTCCTTCTGTTACCAATGTTTTTTTAAATTGTTCTGAGCCCTTATGATTTCTGTTTCATAATCCACTCTAATATTGATTCTTTCAGGCAGGCACAAAAAAATCTAACCTCAACACACAAAATGACAAGATGTCCCTTTTTGTCCTGAGTGTAACAGGAGAAAAGGTTATTCTCTCATGTCTTCAGACTGCATAGCAGCTACCTAAGGCATATCCTTCAACTTTCCTGTACATCTACTTCTTAAGACATAGGACAATAAAATTTGTTTCCTCCCTTCAAGTATTTTTTTAGCATTTTAGAGATATGGACCTTAAAGTCTGCAAAATATTCTAGTTACCAGTTCAACTGGGTTTACATCATGTGTTTCCCAGTAAAATTTCATTTTTCCCCAGTCTATGTCTATGCAACATTTAAAAGTCTTGGGAGCAAATTCTCTAATGGCCTAAGTACAAACTCTTGCTAGTCTGCTGCGGTAGAGTTGTGGCTACTGATAGATCCTTTGGATTTCTGTGACAGCATCTAAAGATTCTTCAAGAAATTATGAAGAGTCATTTCTACTCGATGTATTCAAACTGGGCAAAAGAATACTAGCAGCAATAGCATTACCAAAAAAATTTTTTTTATCATGAATCATTTTAGATTTTCCAGCAGATAGAATGGGATATTGAGGAATAAAAAGTTGTTTATCCAGTATTTCTGTTAAGCACTTATAACTTAGAGGTGCCCTTCCTCTCTCTCACACTCAAAAGGAAACAAAGCCATAATAATCCTCCACTGCCACACTTGAAATCACCTTCCCCGGAGAACAGAGGAGGAATAAGGTGCTTTATTATTCATATTCACTGAATCATAAAATGCCTAGAGGCCACAGAAGTAATGGCCCATTGCACCAGTGCCAACTGTCCCTGCTCCAGAGACAAAGCATTGAGATGGCAGGGAGAAGTAGCAAATATTCATAATATATGATTAAGGTGATTGAGCAGTGAATGGAAAAGGAAGCAGAGAAGTCCACATCACTGAGATTTTAACTATCTCATAATCTGCACATACATAACATCCCTATCATGAGCCCCTTTCCAGAAATCTTGAACTAAAGCAGGTCAGGTGTCTGCATTTCATCTACTTTTACATAAATAGGAATAAATCTTGATAAGTTGGGCTGTGGCAATGTTTAAAAGGATCTTTACAAAGGTTCTGACGTGCAAGACATCAGTCAGGAGATCATAAGCACGGCTACTAAATCCTGGCTGCAAATGGCATATCCCAGCATTTAGGATTATAAAGGCAAAGACCCTTGTGACGACTGACTAAGGACAAAAACAATGGAAAGCCAGTAACATGAGAACTAGATTTTTCCCTCCAAAGCACTTAGCTGCATGAAAACAACATGATCCCTCATTCAGCACTTACATCTAAAAGTAAAATAAAATAGATAAGCTTTAGGAAACCCTCTGATGCTCTTGTAACTTGTCAAAGAAGCGTGGTGGCCAGGAACCTTTTGCTGCATTGTTCTCATAAGTCACTTGAATAGTATCTTGTTATATTATTTAATGGACAGGACAAACGATATTATTTTTGGTTTACATTACTTCAAAGCAAAAAAAATTAGAAATTTTGGCAAGCTTGCAAACTAAGCCTCAGTGAAACCTACCTAGCATTGCAAGACTCTTCAAAACGACTTTCATAGAAACTGGTCCAAATGTAGACAAAGCTTTCTGAGTGCATTTTCCCTGTCAGTCCTGTCTCTGATCACTGTCATGATGTATCAGTATTGTACAATTACAAATCATGTCACATCCTTTTCACTGGCAACAAACTTTACACAAAATCTTCAGGGATCAGAGAGACTGATCAATTAAGCATTGATAGTATCTCATTACTATACATTTTCTTGTGATGCACTCTGTATAATTTCTTTAATAGCACTTGAATTAATTTTCCATTTTCTATGTTGCACTGCAATAACTGAGAAAATATACAAGAATGAAACAAAGAGATGACTGTGCTTATGATTTGTGTTTAAATCCAGATACACTGCCTAGCTCCAGCAGCCTGAAACCTGTCAGGAAGGAAAGCAATTATAAACCCTATCTGTCATCTATCTTTTACAGGAAAGAGTACATGTTTCAAAAAAAGTGGGGGGGTTTACAAAACTAGGCCTAAAGCCTACTTCTATTAATAGCCTTGATGTAAAAAAATTGCAGAATTCACATTACAGGTGTTTTATAATTATCCAGTAACACTGAGCATGCAGCCACAGCAAAGTCAGGGAAGCAGAAGTGATTTCATCAAGCAGAGCTCCAAGTTTTAATTCTTTTTCTACCCTTCCCACTAGCCAAAAATCTTTACATAAATTTAGGCAGATACTTAATATACACATATACGTGCCACTTTCTCAAGTTAAAAAAGTACCAATTTAAAGTAAAGCTTGACAGAAGCATGTATTTGATTCAAAGAGCTCTCACAGTGGAAACATTTCACTTGCACAGCAATGCACACAACTGTGACCTTGCACTGGTTGCACCTTAGTCACTAGACACATGTATCAGTCAGATCTGAGACTTTCCTGGTGTATAGAACCCAAGTCCTCGGATACCTGAGTGAGAGATGTGATGGTAACTTCAGTGCTCTCATACAATGAGGAGCTACAGATCCTTCTGCTGAGGTTTGCTAGCAACATTAGCCACAATGAGCACCAACACCTCTTGAAAGATGAAAGCTCATCACCATTCCTTTAACCTTTGGAGCAGTTCTGAATTCTGCTCAAGAGGTTATATGGAAGTGAAAGGTGAAGAGCAATTTCATTTCTTCTTCAGTTTGCAGATTTAAAAGGTGTTTTCATTAGCTGAGGGGGCTTTTTCTCACCCTTGTACAGATGCAATTCTTCCTTTTTCTTCATAAAACACATCTTGACACATTGAAAGTTCAAAAGAAGCTGGACAATCAGGTTTCTGATTTCATTTGTCAAGAGCAGTTCCAACTGACTCTTCAGAACAGGGTGACACTAGAAGAGTATGGAGAAAAAAAGCTTCCCCAATCACCAACCCAAAAGGGAAGTGGAGGCCTTCCTGAGTGCAAGATGCCATATTTGCTCCCATCACCACAGCTGTTCTCACACTCTGGCTGATCGGATCTTACAGGGCTGACGTTGCTCTCACTCTTATCTGTATTACACCAATGCAGCCATGTCAGCTGCAAAGCCATTACCCTGGAGTGAGACAGAAGAGGGTCTGGTCCCAAATGTACTCTATCTGACAACACCCATCTCTCAAGTCCTCAATGCCCTGGATTATAAGTGGAGAACCAACCACTTTAACACAAATCTACTGAATTAAAGAGAGCTGGCCCAACAGAGAAGTTGATGATCCCCCACTGATGCCGTTTCAGAAGCACTTTAGAGAAAAGAAAACAATGGTTTTACATGATAACTCTGTGGAATCACATTTCAGAGTTACACAAGTCTCTAGCCATGCATTCCTTACTTCCCATAAGCACAACATAGTATCAAAGCAAAAGGTTTTGTAAGGGGTTGTTGGGGGTTTTTTTGTATAGTAACATACTTCTTCATATTTAAAGTCTCAAATAATTTTCTAAGCAGTCAAAGAACAGAATTATACAAAAGGCACAAAAGTATGGTCTTTCTAAATCTAATCTTAATTCTATGTCCCATTTATGTAAAACAATGTGAGAAGCAAATGTTTTAGTCAATGAGACAGTACATTGATTTGTCTCTTTTTGAGTGATATATCTTAGAAATTTAAAGGGAAAAGTGATATCTCTTAGAAATTTAAGCTAAAATATTGCTTTCCAATTCCTTTGTCATCCCCTCCTTCTGATCCCAGTTAGAATGAGTTGCCCTTGGTTTAGTACATTTATTTTTCCTCTCTCTTTGCAACAGATGTTGAACAATTAGTAAAATTCAGCAGCCACCCACAAAACTGAATCTTTATGCAAAAGTAAAGACCAACATGTTGCTGCTCAGGTGAATGATTCAACCCAAGAGAACTTTTAAAATCTTCACATACAACAGTAAGGAATTTAAAAAAAAAAAAAAAAAAAAAAAAAAAAAAGTGAAAATAATTCTGAAATGTACAACACCTACGTGGAACTCTGGAAATGTTGTAGAAACTGTTGGAAAAGCACTTTTCACTGATCTGTTTATCACAGGCCTCCCTCCAAAACACAGCACCTCTCATCCACTTTTAGAACAGAGGGACACAGAGCTCATCTAAGTAGAGTATCCTGCTCCCAGGGAACCCAGTTACACCTGTGCCAGCAAGATTCAGTGGCAGTTTCAGAAATTCTAGTCCTACCTATATATTGGATGTACTTAAAGAAGCCTTGTCCACAGATTAGAAGATATCAACTACCTTATTCTATATAGCAATTTATATTATTATATAAATATAAATGTATATATATTTTTACCCTAATATCGTAAAGAAGGGACCTTTTTATTGCCCACATACAGACGTAATTCTTTTATGAATTTCCTAAGCTTTTGGCCCCAATACTTTTTTCTAGTAAGTTCCAAAAAACTGTACATTGATAAAAAGTGTACTTCCTCTTACTTCCAAATTGGCTGTACTAGCTCTCTATGTTTCTGAACTATGAAATAAAGCAGGAGCTAGCATTTTTTGTGTCTAGTTCTGTGCCACCTTGATTACATAATAGGAAATAAAAGGACACTTTTGCCTCAATATATCAGTTTGTCTTCCCTCTTCTCTATCCCATCTTTACATCAGTTTTCTCACTGTTAAAACACCTCCTCTCAGTTTGTATTTTTTTTCAATTAATGCAAGCAATTAGCACAGCTATTATTTAAGAAATGAAACTAGTCTCACATGTGGACAAAATCCTTAAGCTACAAGCAGGGAAGGAAACCAAGACTCCAAATCCTCACTAATTGTGATCTTCTGGCTTTTGCTAATTTGCAGGATTAACTCACTCCTATAATAGTCCAGATTTCTTCCTCACATCACAATTGAGTCACGGGGTTTTCATATTCACAGGATAAGCCTATTTAGCTCTTTTCAGTCCATGGGATACCCTCTACCTCTTTCTTCCCTTGGTTACCCCAGTATCATGAAGGGGAAAAGTAATGATTCTAAGGTCATTAAGCCATGCATAAAAATGCCGTAAGAGATCAAATCATGCCAGAGTAATGCAAAAAAATAAACCTCTCCTACAGTTCACATAGACTCCAGTTTCCCCCCTTGATCATATTAGAAAAGCAGTATACAGCTGAGCTGTTAGTTGAAGGGTAGACAGGAGGAATGAAATACAAATAGCCAACTCCTGTAATATAGAAATTGGATGATCAAACAATCATGGCAAAATGTCAACTGATGACATACGCTGACTTTAGTGGGGTCATATCTAATTATTAGTGACTTGGTTTAAAAAGGCTTTTAGTCAGAGGAAAGCTACTTCAGAGATAACAACTAATGCATGGGGGAAGAGGGCAACAGAGATAATCAAGCAAGGATATAATTTCAGTGCCAATGAATTTGTTTGACAATCTGTTTCTTGGCCCAGTCAAACAATCTTTGTAAATAAAATTCTTGCACTTTCAGTGTATAGTCTGATTATAGAGCCACTTTGTTAAGAGTCCAGGTCACAGAATGAAAAAAAAAAAAGTCAGTGCAAGAATTTGCACACATCTGCTCAGCATTATCATTCATGAGCTCATAGTAATAGGAACAAAAAGGTTTTTACTACATTCAGGAGCCACAATACTCAAATGTGGATCTCATACATACTGTGACTGAACTGCTTTTGAAACATAACCATCCAAAAATTTCTGGACCAAAGCCTAACTGCACAAAGGCAAAATACCTCCAGTATTTGGTATCTCAGGGAATTGTATGTGGTTGCACAAGAACACAATACTAGAAAGATCAGTACACAAATCTCTTTTTTTGTTGTTGCTAAGATGCTTCTGTAAAATAGGTCTGGCTCTAGGAAGCATGGAGCAATTACAGAAGACACCTGTTAGTCTGCAGATGGAGCAAGTAACTTGATTTCTGTACCTTGCTTTATATGCTTTAGAAGCTACTTAAATTACCCTGGCACCAATGTAGTAATCACTAACATTTTATCTTTATCCTGCTGAACACTAAGAAGCAATAGAAGCAGCAGCAAACAGAAGATAAATAAATTATACAGCAAAGACTTGGAAAAAAGCTTGGCAACAAAATCCTGGATGGCAATACCTCCCACACAGGCATTGGCCCTCCATCTTGCACCCAACTCTAATCATTACCAGGTTTTTTTTAAAAGCTTGGGCTTGAATGAACTGATGTGTTATATGACAGCCATGACCTAAGTAAACTCCAAGTAAGTCACTCATCACAGCAAAGCTCCAGAACAAGCTGGTACGTTCTCAGAGAACCATTCTTCTAAACACACATTATACATAAAGAGGAAACAGAAAGCGCATATTGCAGGCTTTCATCAGTTGTACACAAACAAAGCCTTTTATAATTCTGAATAGGCTTGAGATCATTTTGCCTGGAGCCAAGAGGCTCTCAGTAGTTTAAGATCTAATTTTCCAAACTTTTGGTCAAAAGAGTCTTTTTAAGTCCAGGGGAGAAAGGAACACGTTTTCCGTGAGTATGTTCTGTTCACAATGCCCCTACTCAAATCCTTACATGCACTGTTTTGCTGCTTACAAAAATCAAACACCACAGCCTCAAGGTCAGGAGCAAGAGGTGCTCACCCACATCAGCCTCCACATTTTCTGTTACCCATCATTCCCTTTTATGCCTTAAATTATTCCTGGAACTGTTGACCTTCCCTAGTTCTTGGGCTCATTCTGACCTTCCTGTCACTCAAATCTACCAAACAAACTGTGCTAAATTTCCTTTTGTTTGCCTTTTGAAATTATATACTTCAAGACATGAAAGATTCTCATGCAGATCCAGGAGGGTAACCAGAAGACCAAGGAAATGTCTACTGTTTTATCCTCTGGGGCTCCCACAGTGATGAAGGTAAGGCCATGCTGTTGGTTTAAAGGCACACCAACACAAGAGCCAAGCAGGTAATTTAAAATTTTAAGTAAAAACTGGAGGGCATTGACTCTAGAAGAAGTGCAACCAGTTTAATTTAGTCACTATTATCAACTTCTTTCCCTTTGAAAGCAAACCCTGAATCAGTCTGAACTCCTAAGGACTCAAATCCTATTCTTTAATGTGGTGGTTTTGTTTTAGCTATTTTATCAGATTGCAATAATAAAGTAATAAAAGTGTTATGCATTAAATTTAATATTGCATTCTCTATAAAAATGACAAGAAGCAATAATTTCATCAAAGAATTTGAACTTTTCACTCCTACATTAGTACCCTAAGCCCAGAGGGTTTTTCCCTTTGGAAGTGTTCAGTAATCACAGGTAACTAACAAAGGTGTACTTTGCATTGTGGTGTCCTGTAATTCACACCAGCAGCTGCACAAATAATTACAGCCCTTCTCAGGTAAAACCTCAACAATTTAAAAGAGTTCTCTGAGCAAGGAAAGACTGAAATCCCTTTGAATAATCGGGAGATCCACAGAAGTCTTTACAAGTGTTAAACCAGTCTGATCCACGGGGCATACAAATGCTGAGCACAGAAAGAGCACTCTTCAGACTGAATCAATTTCTACCAAATTTTGGCTGGTATTTTTCTACATGTTTTAAACAGAAAGAGGTCAGTTTTACCCTGACCATTTCAGCATTCCTATTTCTATAGAAGGGTTATAATGGGCCATGCTCTTGGTTTAAGATCAATCAATTCCATTTCCCTGCCTCTGATTCCCTGCTTTTTAAAAGGACTATCACCAAAATTTAATTCAACCCCCTCTGAGTCAGGCCTAAGGGATATCACAGACCTTTAGAATCAGATTTTTGTTTCTGTTTCAAGGAGTGCCTAAATATGGAATAATATAAAACAGGGACAGTGGGGACTGATGGGGTCATCTGCACCATCTCCTAATCTCCAGGTAGGATCAGTTTTGTCTAAAAATTCTTAGCAGCTATTCCTCTGATGTTCTTAGGAGACTCCATTCACTAGTTCCAATAATGCATCCATGAAATTACTAGAAGCTTTTTACATCTGACGTGCATTGCCAGTTAAATCTGGTATACTTCCATTTTTTCGGATTTTAAACATATAATACATTACTAAACCTGGTAATGTATAAATTCCAATTTGTTTTATTTACTCCCGATTGGAAAGTGCTCTTTCTGCAAAAATTAATTAAATAGTGGCATTTCAAATCAGACTTGTCCTAGACTACTGCAGCAGTTGAGCTTTATAATATCACAACACTCCCTGTTATATTAATTTATTTTTATAGGTTTTCTACTGGAACTGAAACAAAAGTAGTAATTAACTGCCCATGACATGGTTGTAATTCTAGGCAGTCTGAAAGGGATGATGCTAAAAAAGGAGTAACATCCTACAACTTACAAACATAGGAATAATTTTTGGTGCTTCAAATTGCATTGAGTCAATCCTGAGCCACAGAATGTCACTTTCAAACTAATGTTTTCTTTTTTTGATGATACTTCAAGGAAGACATCGCAGTCACTTTTCAGGGTACTCAACCATTTCTCTCAAGCTATCTAGACTGTCTAACAAAAGCTGATTTACAATGGGAGGTGTCTACCACAGGTGCCATAAAGTCTAGAGCCATGAGACTGACTTCTCCCTGGACATCTATTTAACAAGATTATGATGTGGAAGGGTACTGCTCTTCTCTGTGTGAAGTGCAAGGCTTTTTATCTCAAGAAATGATCTTCTACTCCTCTTAGCTAACGCACAACAAAGTTTTTCTAATCTATTCTTAAGGGAATGCAAGAAAACTTAATTAATATATAGACATTCACAAGTAAGTAGACTAGCACCACTTTTTTTAAATTCATCTCCAACTCAAGAAAGGTTCTCATTAACATGAGATAATAGATTCATCTTCCTCATGCTCTTCCCCAGCAGAGTTTTGCAACTCTAAGTGCATAACAAAAATGTATTTATATGGGACAGAGATCTAAAATGTTCTGAAAATGTGTAGCAAGTAAGATTGGTTTCTGCACACAAAATCAGAAAAAAGAAAATCTTACCATCTTCCCAATATCTGAAATTACAAACAAATTACTTTTCAAAGTTTTTCTTCTTACTTGACTAATTCCCTCTCTAATACAGATACTATGTAAACAAACACTAAAATCCCTTTAGTGTGTTTGAAGACAAAAGCGATCATTATTATTTCTCAGCTGGATAATTAAATGTGGCAACTTGAGTATAGTGAGAATTTTAACATTTGAGAGTAGAATCTTAAAGAAAAAGATGAAACTTATCATCAACATATTCTAACACAGCGCAGCATTGCTAGGCTCCTTTGGGATTTTGTTGTTGTTGTTGTTCATAGTTTTTTTGTTTATTTTGCTGTTAGTTGGGTTTTGTGTTGGCTTTGGGGTTTTTGTTGGCTGAGGGGTGTCTTGAGAGCAGGCAATCTTTTCTATTTCAAGGTTATTGGAAGTCAGGGGTAGGGAAGAGTCCTGAATTTAACTGGAGTCAAACTACAGAATCAGTCTAGACAACTCTGAATATTAGATTCTTCTTAGTGAAAGTGAATATTTTTAAGACAAAATAATCATCAAGGAAATGCAAACATTATAAAAAGTAAACAAAACCCACATTTTCACAGAACATGAACCTAAAAAATTGTGAATGAAATAAAATGGAACTCATTTTCCCAACACAAATATCAGTTATTCAGATTTGTTAAGGTGCATTCTTTGGGTTTGTTTTTTTTCTTAGCTGAAACATAGATCACATATTTTTTCTTAGATCAAAACTATGATCACATACTGACCTACCCAAATATGATTCAGGTTCAGTAGAGCATAAATCCACAGAAGCATAAAGTCATATATTTTCCAGATAAAATAACTGTACTTCATTTCTGGTTTTACCTAGTTTGCTTTGGTGCATGACAATATCTTAATGCTTATGAATACCATTGCTTTTTTTCTGGCTGCAATATCAGTTGTTCATACTAATATAAGTTAAATATTAATTTAGGGATCTATCGTGCAATATGTTCATAATTTAGTAGAAAGACCACCTTCCAAACTTATTTACGTGCCTAAGGAAGCCAACAGGGACATTTGTGAGAACATGTGAAGAACAGGCTTATGTTACAATCTGCAAGTGCTTGGGTATTCTGAAAATCCCACCAGCTGCAGTTAAGTGTGTCAGAAACCCATCTCCTGTCACACAAAAAAAAAGCACAAAAAAGCTTTTCTGTGCCTTCTGGTGTGGATGGGTTCTACAGGTACTTACAGCTGTGGTACAAAACAACAGACCAAACAGGAGAAAAAAAAACATGCTTAAAAGTACATTAAAATCTCCCAGAACTGCTAGCATCTGGAGATTTTTGGACCATTGAACCCACTGGCATGAAGAATGTAGGCAACTTAAAAGGTTCAAAGAAGTTAGTGCCTGCTATATGTACTCAAATGATCATACACACAGAGGATGGAATAAAAGATCATCCAGATGCTTCCCTAATACCAGCACTCCAGAAATCACTGGTGCACTAGTGCCACTTTCCACTTGGGGGTAAACAAGTGTGGCTGGCTCCTAGTTGTTGCTCCAACTGAGTATTCTGAGTGAACGTGAGCGAGGACTGTGTAAGCAAATAATTGACAATACTGTACGATTGGTTATCTGCCATTAAAAACAGGAGCTCGGTTGAGCTCTCAGTAACAGCTGCATTAATAGAAGGTATTCTCATTACTACTGCTTTTGGTCTGTGTCTCCCCCAGCTCAATCCCCTACCAGGGAGACAGTCACCTACAGCACTCCTTGTTCTAGTGCTCACTTACACAGGCAGCTCAACTTCTACCCCACAGGAGCAGTGTTAGCATGGCAGCTTCAGTGCGAAGGAAACAAGTATGTTCTGTTATTGAAAATACTTACTTGGTAGGGATAGAGAGTGACTCCATTTGTTCTTGACAAAGACCAGGTGCCATCAAGGTACTGGTGGGCCTGGATAGCCACAGAGTTGAGAACATTGCCATTGCTGGGGCTAGTGGCCATTTGAAAGCTGACCTTGGCTTGGTGTCCAGGAGAGCCATTTTTTTTCTCCACCCCATTTCCAATTCCTAGGCTGTTGGGTTTTCCACTGTGTTTGTTGGCAACAAAGCCTGTATAATTAGATGGAGCATAAGGAGCAGGCATGTATGCCCAGTCCCTGGGCTGCAGGCTGCCCATGTGCCGGGGACTCACCAACGTGGGGACATTGGAGAGAGGTGGGGGAGAGCCTGGTGAGGCATCATAATGTTCTGAGTTGGCAGCTTGCTCCAAGGTCAGCACCATCTGAATGGCCTCCTGCTTCAGCTGGTTCAGGTGTGTGGCACAAACATCACATCTGTTGTCCTTCTCATTCCACGCCTTACGAATGGTATTGGGAACTTGGAGCTTCTCATGAATCACCGAAGAGAAACCTGGATCCTAAAAATCAAACAGAGAAGGGTAAGGGGGGACAGGAAAGAAATGTTTAACCAGAATCACCACAGTGAAACATTATTACTGCATTTCAAAAGCAAATTTATGAGATAAGCTTAGAATGCAAACAAAGGCCATTAGATATAGTCAACATATGCCAACAGCAGAGCCGAACAAAACTGAGAAAGCAGATTGTGTTGGAAAGGAAAATTTCTTTTACTGATAAGTGGCAAATATTATAATTCCATTGCAAGCTTCAATGCATGGCAGAGAAAAGGAATTAACCTGCTTCACACCACTGCACCTAATTTCTGGCTTGAATGAAACTTGCTCTTAGTCACACAGGTGAGATTAAGAGCAACTCCACTATAGCCAGTGGACTTGTAGGAGGGTTCAGAAATCAAACTACTCATCAACATCAGCTTTTGGTATTCAGAAAACCCAGGAAATGCTCTGCAATGAAAATTTAACACTTCAAAGACAGCAGCAAAAAAAAAAATAATTTAAAATACCACCACTCTCAAAAATCCTTTTCAGCATTCAAAACAGATGGATAGCTGATCAAGTCATTTACCAAGAATACACTTTTCAGCCAAAAAAAAAAAGAAAAAAATTAAACCACCTTCTTGTTAATGAAATTTCTAGCGCTATTTTGGGTATCTGCTGATAACATAAAACAAAGTAACAATTTTCTTTAAAAAATATAACATGCATAGAGTCAATAATCTACAGAGAATTATTTTCTCCTCTGAAAGCATAGTTTTGATGCAAAACCACATAATCGTGTTTAAAGCCTCTTGTCTCATAGCCTTACCTCATGGGTAGATATCTGAACATCAGCTGCCCGCAGGGCAACATGCACCTTGATCTGACTACCATCACTGAAGCGCAAATTGTAAAGCCAAACAGCAATCTTAAAGCAGGCTTGTCACCAAACTTGCCTGGTTCTTACAGTATCACACAGTTTTAGAAACTCACAGCAATGATTGTGTGTTGCACAGAGCAAAAGATGACTGTTATTTGATGGAAATATTTCGTGGAATTTTCACACCACATTTCTGTGGTTTTACAGATCAGGCAGGCACCTGCCCCTCCCTAATTTTTAGAGACTTACTGGTGGATTTTTTTATGAATAGTCAAAAGGTTTTAAAATCAAGAGTATTAGATCCTTTTTTCTCTTCATCTTTGTGGCTTTAACTGCTTTAGCAGCAAAATCAGAGTGTATATGTGTGTGTGAGGGAAAAAAAACCCACAAATAGACAGAACTCTTATCAAGTAATTAAGTAATTTGATGAACCCCATGCATCGAGACAGACAAATTTCATGTCTTGCTAGTTTGGCTGTGCTGGCAAAGTGGGTAGGGGGTATAATATAAGGAGGGAGAGAATCCATTGGTAGAGGGTCATATTCATTATGATCTGTCTTTATTATAGACTCAAGCATTTTATTTTCACTGTTTAACTACCGTGAACAGCTCCTCAGCATGCAGTGATTAATTGATTCATAAATCACAGTGCCTCTTTATGCACAGCAGCAAAAGAGCAGTTCCAGCCACAGAAGCCCAGGAGAGTCATATAAGCTGATGGGAAACAACAGGAGGCTGAGGTCTGATCAAGCCTCAAGCTGGTCATTTCTATTCTATGCACAAAGGGGGTCAGAGCATCAAAGTGTGTCAGGAAGGCAGGAACTGGATTCTGCACCAACCCTTCCCCCTTAACCTTCGGGAAAGGGACTAGTGGAAATCAGGGGGAAAAAACAGGATGCAAAATATGTCAAATCACATTTTCCATCCCAGACCATAACTAGGTCAACAGATCACATCAGATATAGGCATCCACTCCATGATGCCAGGTGTGCCAGGAAACGATTCTCTATTTCCCCCATAATGAGCTAGACAAAGCTGCCTATACAGCTGAAGTGAGGTGTGAGTCTTCTTTTCAGGCTGCTCCACATCAGTGCAGGAGAAATCCTTGCCAGCTCTTCCTTCAGCTAGCAAGTGCCACAGAGGTGGTTGCTGTTCTTTGAAAGTTAACTTCCCTAAAGCAACTGGGCTTGGACCCAGGTAATTACACACAAGATTCAGATCCAGCAGCAGTTGGAACATGGAAATTCCTGGATACTATGATAAATATTCCAAGGAAATAAAGCCTTCTCTAACGTAAGCAAATGTCAGCATGATATAAATATTCAAGTAGCACACCAACTTTAAAGAGTGCTGGACAGCAGTGAATTCAGCTTCATCTCAGTGTTAAAACAAACATCAGATCGTTCTGTGATACAACAATAAACAGAGAGAGAGCAGGAGGGAGAGAAGAAGGCAGACTGTTCCCCCTCAGGAGCAGAAAGAACAGGCAAAACCTGTATTGATTACTACCAAGATTGGTCCTAATAATCTATCATAATCTACTAGATGAATAGTTCAATACTGGATCCAAGTATGGGACACGAAACAGCAAAGTCTATGGGACAGCAAATAAATTCAGATAAACTCAGCTTCTAGCAGGACATTAGTCACATTCTGTTCTCAAAACAAAACTGATAGAGCCTAGAGAGTTTACTTCCTTATTCTGCACTAGGCAGCTCTACCATAATTTCACAGAAGTGGCTGACAGCCTTACAACATATTTAACTGGGAAGAGGCCAAAGCTGAACAATCCCTATACCCTTGCTCCAAGAGCAGATACACTACAATACACTACACTTGCTGTTTCAGTATTTCATCTGCAAGCAATGGTCAGCACACATTCCCCCAGGAATGCTTATTAGCTCAATAACCAATACCTTGTCCCATACAAAAGTGACAGGCAAACCTCACTGGATAAATGTTTGAGCCAGCTGCACGGAGCAGCAGGAGTTGAAAAAGGTTATAGTTGCTAGTGAAACATGCGAGGTCTAAGAAACTCCACACTGCCTGGCAGAGGAGCAGATTTGCTTGTGAAATCTGAGGTTGACACTGGAAATAGCATTTAAATTCTGGCACTCATTTCCAGTCCTGACGGAGCAAAGCATAGTGACACTGAAAACTGAAACAGAACTTTAAAAATCACAACAGGGTTTGCTTTGAGTTCAGGGCAAAGGTTCACAGTGGTTTCTCTTCTTGCTGCAATGGTTCACCCAACTTTAGTATAAACAGCATTACTGTAAACTCCTATTCCTATAATAAACAAATGAAGGCATGTAAGAGGTCTGAAAGCTTCAGGAGATCAGCCACAATGAAGACCATTGCATAAATGCAGGAAGCAAGCAGCAAACTAAACAGAGTGCACACTGAGCTATTCTGCAAGAGGCCTTTTCAAGTTATCTTTGAGTTCTCAAGGTCAAGTTAACACCAAGATAGCAAGTAATCTCTCATCTTTGTTCCTGAACTAAAAACTCACATTGGAAAGAAAGAAGATGGAAGGAAATTTTATGTGTTTGAGACCTATCATAAGTGAGCTGAGGAATTCTTGTTTTATCCAGTGAAAACATACAGAGAACAGGCAGTAGTTAAAACACAGGGTAAATGAAGTCCTTCATGGTGGAGAAGGAACTGCATGATTACTGTATGATTAGGTAATGCAGAAGCACCTTCTACCTCTTTCATACCCCTTCATAAACCTGTACCTTGCTGTACAGTATTTGCAGTGTTCAAACTCCATTTTTAGGAAAGCAGATGACAAAGATAATAATCCTTTCCTTCCTACCATCCAGTTTAGAGCCCATCTTCCTCAAGAGAGAAAGCAAACAATCCCTTCCAGCACAAAGCACTCTGTTTCACACATACATTTACACAAAGCTCAAAAGGAGACACAATGAAAGCAGAACAAGCTCAGCTGGTGGACACAGAGGCAGGCAATAAATAAGATGAACAATCTGCATTTTTACATGTTACATGGAACCTAGTTGATCACAGATTCATACACAAATATGTGATACACATTCTACTCCTTTGCAAGCATACAGCAGGCAGATACTAATACAGGTCATACTCACTAAGAATTCATACGTAACTGTATTTTTTTTGGTCAATGACAGCTTATGCAAGTTAGACATTGTAGCCTTGAATCATTACCTCAGAGAAAAAACAAATATATCATGGATCTCAAGACCTTGAACCAATTGTATTCTTCAAACCAATATTACTCATCGCTCTTTACAGAAAGACAAAGCAGTCAATACTAACTAAATCACAGAGGTCAGCTTCTGCTTGGAGATGCTCACAGAAGACTCATGGAATTCTTTTGTTTCTGAAAGGCTCCCTGCAGAAATGACTGCTGGTATGTAACCCATCTCACAAGGTAAGGGGAGAGGTAGGGGAAAGCAATGATCAAAGTTCTTCCTAGGAAGGAGTGTATTTTCCAGATTCTCCCACTCCACAGGCAGGGTGT
This sequence comes from Zosterops lateralis, assembly GCF_965231275.1. Taxonomy (NCBI): domain Eukaryota; kingdom Metazoa; phylum Chordata; class Aves; order Passeriformes; family Zosteropidae; genus Zosterops; species Zosterops lateralis. The sequence continues at coordinate 32,625,762 of NC_139764.1, read as the reverse complement.
AGAAGAACTAATTAAGAAACTTTAGTAGGAGGGAAGCTTTACCCAGATTAAAAAAACCCATGTTATTCCATGACTGTGCAAACATTTCTGCTCTAAACACAACTTTCTTAGTCCATAGTTGGTCTCTATTTAGGAAAAAAAAGGGTGGGGCGGGAGAAGAAAACAGGAAAAAAGAAAAGACCTCCTCATCTTCCTTCCTCTCTTGGGGGTGTACTCTCCAGCTCAATAAAGAGATTATACTTGTAATTTACTTTTCAGAGGCACTTAGGCTATTTTTCAAGTGACTCTGCATCCTAACCTAAACATATCCTATCATCTTCTAGGCTACATTTGAGAGATTTTATGTTTGCAGCATTCCAGAGCCCCAACAGCTGACACCAACAATGGCACCACTTCTGTTGAAGCAAAAGTCCAAATATACTGAAATCAATGGGAGGTTTTCTTCAAATAAGCATAACAGGATATACACTGACTCTAAATTAGCAGCACTGCACCATCAAACTGAACTGAAAACCTTGGATAAATAACAGTTCACTTCAGTCAGTAAAGACTGGATCATCTGAATTATTTACGTTGGCGGGATCTCCACTAGCACAAGGAGTCTTCTGGTAAATAAAAGCCAAGGTTGAGCATGAGCAAGACCAAGGGAGCAGCAAGGTGGCCTCCCTTGTTCTATTGCTCTGTACACAGCAATTGACATCTTCTCTGGGCAAGACCATACTCCTTACCCTCCCTTCCACAGAAGTCACCCCTCACACCCAGCACAGCATCTTCAAATAAGCCATACAATTATCACTCCCAGCTGAGCAAATGAAACCATCTCCTCTGCTAGAAAAGAGCATATTTCACTCTCTTCCTTCTGAAACTCTCTCCTTTCCCTAGCAGGAACACCCCTCACTGTTACTCCATGTTGGGGACAGTAGAGACATGGTCATGAGTGGAGCAATAAAGCACAGTGGAGTAATAAAAAGCTTTTTTACATCAGCTTATTTCCAGAAAGCCCTTGTAAAAGCACTGTCTCACCAACTGCAGTAAAAATCTCAGCAGTATTATTATGCCCCACCTCTTTAACTATTACCATTCTTGTCTGTCAAACTTGAACATTCTGCTGCTGACTTGAGCCTTTCATTTCAAAAAGGCAGTGAGAGCACACCCTGTCCTACAGTCAGTATCTCCAAAACACATCTGGGAGACCAGTTCTTTTCAGAATGAGGAGGAATTCAAAAATGAAGTCTTAATCCTGTCTGGTGTAGCCATCACAACATTAGTATTTCAAGGTGTTTCTCTTGAGCTGGCACATACAACTGACATTTGGACTTCTATAATTTAACACTTGTCAGTATTAACCAGCCACTCTGCAGCCAGAAAAATAGGTTCCTTTGGTTTAGGCTGTTTTCTTATCTGAAAGAGACAGAAAGTCTGAGTAGGGCTCACCTCACAAACTTGCAGCAGCAGGAAGCAGAAGAGAGAAAACCCTGGAAAAAGAGGAGGATTAAAAATGGGACAGAAAAAAGAGGGGAAAAAAAAAAAAAAAAAAAAAAAAAAGTGTTTTCTAATTGCTCCATGGACTGGCTCAAGGCTCTGCTGATGGATCAGCACTGACAGACTTACAGCTGTACACATCTGGCATACAGGTGTTTGTGTTAGCATTGGATAGCTAGACAGCAGCCAGATTTTTAATTGGGTTGGGAAGAAGAGATGAAACAGCAGCAGTAAAATCTAAATACACATTCAGTGGTGCAAATCCAAGTCTTGACCAAAGAGCTCTGCTATGCAGTTGTCTAGAGCTCTGCTAAATCTCTGACCACAACATAACAGGGTCTCCAGGAGGGAAGATTCTTCTACAGTTATGTGGCAGACAAACTCAGCTGTTGCTGAAAGGGCAGCATTTGTCAGGACCCTTTTGATAAAACAATGAATAGAAACAAACTCAGAATTGCAGAAACTTCAACCCTTATGCTGGGAAAAGCAGGAGCTCCATTCTCCCTTCTTTGCATTCTACTGTCCTGACTGGATATGGAAAGATTGCATTTGCTTTCTTAGCCACCAGAGCACACTATGAGCTTGTGTTCAACTGATTGCTCACCTTGATCCCTTGGTACTTTCCTGCATCACTGCTATAAGCAATTTAGTGTCATGCATGGAGCCCAGATGTACTTCAGATGCATTTTTGCTCAGGTTTCAGTCACCTCACAGAAGTCAGTGGCTATTGCTGTCTCTTTGCTCAGCTGAGGTCCAGCTACAAATTTGACCCAGCTATTTTCAGGATTAGATGAGCTTTCATGAGCTTACAAACTGTGAGCCTTATCAAGCAAATGTCACTTTCACTCCTCACCATAGTGGCAGATATGATAGCTTTTTGCCATAAATTCCCTCTGATGCCATTCACAAACACGTTTTCTGTGTAGTTGATATCCTTTTACCCACCTTTTCAAGGTCATCTGGGATAAGCATAAAACATATGACCTATGATTCCATGGACCAGACATATTAAAATACGAGAAAAACATTAGGGGGTTTTTATCCTTTCAAACCTTCCCATTATTAGAAGCCTTGATAAACATCTAATCAACAGATCACTTGAACCTCTTTGAGTCACCCGGCTACAGTAGCAATCTTGTTCTGACACACCCCCAAATTTTCAAAGTTTAGCTTGCTTTTCCTGAGAGGAAAGCATTAGAGTTCTTTAACAAATGCCAGCACTGGGCCTCTATTGACACAGTAACCAGTGACTTCTCCAAGAGCTGTCATACCTGAAGTGGGGTAACTAAATATCACAAATGAGAAGGTCAGGACAGTACTTGTGACACCTATATGCTTACTGTTCCCTTGATTTAAAAGAGGTTTGTGGCAAGCTAAAACCATTTCTAACTGCTTTTCAAACATGAGAATATTTTAAGCAAACAATCACTAGAAAGATTTTTGTAGAGTTTATTTAATGACTTAGCAATCTCAAAAGAGCTATTCAATATGTAAAACTTTGTAAACAAATCTATTCATCTTCAGCACATCTACAATTGATAGGCATTAGAGAATCAAAAACTTTTGCTCCTCTATGTGTATCTCAATAGTCACGGAGCTGCTACACACCTTCTTTAGAAGTTAGTTCCTTCATGGGAATGCACCCAGGATCAAGCAGGTAGGTATTAAGAAAGCCAGAGAGTTAGTTAAGAGATCTTGAGATGCTGAGAACTGTCCTAAGATGATTGTACAATCCTTTAGGCTACAGAAGAAAAAAACAAAATACCTACTTGAAGCTGATGGTGGGACTGGAAAGGGATGAAGGAGGGAGAGAGAAGAAATCAAGGCAATGAATGACCTTTGAAAGAATTTTTTCCTCCTAATTTCTGACACAAGCAATTTGTAAAGTTTACCCCTCTTGATAGGGTAAACAATTGCTGACCTAGAAGGAAAATCACAACTTTCCTATTAATAATTTGTATGCCACCCTGCTTTCCCAAAAGCCTTTATGCTGTAATTTGAATGGACAGAGGTTGCATAAGAGCATCCTGTAAGCAACACTGAGGTTTTACACCACCTGTCTGAAACATCCTCCTCAACACATACCAGAACTGCAGTGGGCTGCTGCTTTAAATAGAGGCCACATACCAGGTACTGACAGCCACTTGCTCCACAGGCAGCCAAAGTCCCCTGCTGTCTAGCCATACAGGCTCTCACAGTCTCACTGCCATCTGGTAAATCTTTCCCCCTCAGCAACATTTGGCCTGTTATTATCACCTCCTTCTCACCACAAGACATTCACCCACGGAAGGGCTGTTCTGCTTCCTTCTGCATCAGAACTCTGGAAATTCTCATCATGTCCAAGATCAAACTACCCTTCAGTGACTCAGCCTCTTGGAAATTCCCTTTTTACCTCAGACAGGGAAAAGCACCACCACCATCCTGTTCCTTTCCTGCCAGCAACACAATGACCATGCTCCCTTCCTGGTTTGCACAGCCTTTTGGAGTCCAGCCTCAGGCCCACCGGGCTTATCAGGTGCACAGCTCCCAAACAGAGCAGGTTCCCTTCAACTCTTCTCTTGTCCTGCTCCTGTGACACCCCAGCTCAGGTTGATTGACACCATACTTTCCACTTTGGGTGTGCATAATATTATTCGTTGTTTTTTTATTAGCACTTGAGTTTGTTTTTATTAACACTGTGAACTGAGAAAAGAAAAATCCCAGTGCAATCCAGTGAAATTTTATTCTAACAGTTTTACACTATCTCAGTGTGAGTTATGTTTGCTTGTGAAAGCTCCTCAGCTTTGATGTAACACCAGACAGTAACCAGATACAGTTTCATATTTATAGCTGTTCCATTAGCACAGTTATATTAAGAGCTTGTTAATGATCTGGTTACCAAATTGTCTAATTATGATTTTGCTTAATTTCTTCTGTGCACATGAAATCACTTATAACTACTGTCTGTGATCCCTGGAAGACCTAAAATGAGGTACAACATATCAAAAACTTCTCTTTGGAAGTGAAATTTGTATATGCATGTACACTTCTTTTATCACTTCTGATCTCATAATATTCTACAGATTTTTCATGCACAATAGCTTAAATATATTGATACCACTTTTATGCTTGCATAAAATATTACAGACATATGAAAACAAACAAAAATGCACCAGAAAAGTTAAAATCTACTTTTGAGGTTGTTATATGCCCCTAACTTCCATGCAGCCAAATCTAAAAGCATCAGAGAAGCCATGAAAGAACATTTATTCCACCTAGGATACATGGCAAGAAGCAGGAGCACACCTCACCTTTTCAGCTGGGAATAATTTCATGAGCAAAGTTGTTTGCAGATTTCCACTCCAGTTGCAAGATCAGCTTACATTTTATTAGCACAGTATAAATATTTGTGATATGCAAAGGGGAAGAAAGAGAAAAAAAATCCCGAAGAAACTTATGAAAGTAACAGGAATCTGAACTACATCCAGTGCAAACTGAGTAACTCTGTCACAACTCCCTTACGTTCAGCGTGAGGACAAACTGCCGTGCACAGGACACCTTTTCTCCAGGCAAAGCTCTTTTCTCCAGCCTTGGGGTAGTTGCACTGTTTAGCCATGCCAATACACGTGGCAGAAAGTGTGTTCTGACATACAGCCTTTTTTTCTTAAGTCTGCTGCAAACACACCTGCTAAATTTCATTACACTATGTCAGTGTGTGACTTTCTACCCAAACTATAAACTCATGTGTACACTTCAGCATATGCTTCAGCTCCAATTCAGCAGGCTCTGCCTGCATCTGCTGAGGCAGGAATTGCACAGGTTTTGGTATTTTGTGCCAAGAGTAGGTGCTGGAGCCTGGCTTTGAGGGGCTGGTGAGTGCAGGAAGACGTGTAGGGAAGACAAGAAGCCAAGATCAGGATGGAAGCTGTCGGGCTGCTGAGTGTGGCTTTACATGACAAGAAGAGAACTCCAACTCCACTCACCATGGCTTTTGCAGAACCTGCATTTGGCTGCTTCTGTGCCAAGTGATCCAGAAGGCACTCACTACACCAGAACTGACTCAAGGTGACACAGCTGCACGATACAAGGCTACCCTGAGGGAAGGTACCAGCTTGGGTCCAGAGGCTGATGGGCTACTTGGCTGCCAGGCATTTGGTGATGTGGGCACAGAATAAACCTTCATGAATCTGCAGGCAATTGAAGTTGGTACAGAGTACAATAGGATCCTGTGGGCCACGGTCAGCCCCCTGAGACCACTGCTGCTTCTGAACACTCACAGCCAGAACCAAGCAACGTGGCCTAACATTTACCACTGTGCTTCTCCAGGCTGGTAAATGCTCTATTTGAACACATATCTTTACAGACAGATTAGGGGAGCTTTGGAGTACAGCTAATAACCTCCTGTTGTTGTCACCTATTAAAAAAAGAACAACACAAACTCAAAAAGTAGGCATTGTTTCAGGGCAGAACTATTGGGTTTGTTCAAAATTATTCACACTGTGAAACCCCAGGCTGCTATAGCCTGTATCCCATCCTCTGCACTTTCACAAAGTCCCAAACAATTCAAATGGTGAAGGATGCAAGAGGGCTCAGCTGGAAAGGGTTCTCACCAAGGTCTCAATGAAAGCATTCACAGTTGAAGGAGGCCAAGCACTCCCCTCCCCACATCCATTCACTGTGAACAGAAGCCTCAAGCCCTTGCTGAGGGACCACAGGGGACAGGCACATAATGAGCCCTCACTGCCAAACAGCTCAGTGTTGCTGGCCCCCCACGACACTGATCTACAAGTGTGGGCTAAAAACATGTCTAACCCATTCCCACCACAGCTCACGTTCTGTCCTGATTAAGCTGACTGCTGACAAGCCCAAGAGGGATCAGCCTCTTGACTTGTGTGGTCTGATGAAGGCTAAGATTACAAACCTTTTCCCAAATAGTCCCCAAATGAGCCACACACACAAGAAACAAAACAAAACAAAAATATAGAAGGAGGGGAAAAAACTTCCAGTAGTAACATTAGCCAGCCTTAAACAAAAATACAATGTACCTCAAGTTACAGTTTCAGATGAAAAGCTCTCTAACCAGTGAGGAGGAGTATGGATTTCTAACTTTTGAAAAGATTAAAAGACACTGATCATGACTTCGGACTAATACAGGATTTCTTGTGCACCCAGTCACAGCATTATCAATAGGGAAATGGGAATTGCATCTGAACAAACAAAGATAATAGTTCTAGAAACAATCACTGCCACTGTGACACTGCTCTTCCCTCTCTCTTCTACCCACGGGCACTTCCCACAATTAATCTACAGAGTAACCCTCTAAATCAAGCTCCAGGTTTCTCCATTACTGATTCAGGTCTTAGATTCAGAAATCAAACCCCATTTAAGAAAATCTAGTCATACTTTCTTAAACAAAAATCATTTACAATCAGCAGAGTAACCCAATGGCCTCTTGAAGTACCTTCTACAAATTTCAGCAACTACTGATTAAGTAAACACATTTTAAAATCGACATACATGCATAATTCATGCAACCTAGAAAAAAAAATCTGATTTTTGTTATTTATTGACAGACAAACCAACATCTGGATTTAGATTTTTAAAAAACCAACTGAACAAACACAATAGTGTTAACATCATCTGAGAAAGATGCTTCAAGAAAAACACTGCAAGGAAGGGGAAAACAAGGAGTTGTCATTTTACTGGTTTAAATTTATCTTTGAATAGCTGAAAGCTAAATATCCAGAAAGAAAACAATTTTGAGAAAACTCTCCTACCACTGCATTACCTTATTTTCCTTAGTTTCATTTCCAGAGCTTGGGTCTCATTTTGTTATTAGTCTCTATTTATCTCTCATACACATCTTTACTCCTTCTGATCCAAGCAGACCCAGACAGTTCCCATCAGAGATTATTCTTCTCTGAAGGAGATGAGGCACAAGCTAAGGAGCATAAGGTCCTGGAATTAGCATCAACTCTCACTATTTCTACTTATGGTGCTGCAGCAGAAGAGTTGCACTGAGATGGAGATGAGATTGAGAGTCAGAGGGCTGAAGGAGCATGAGAAAGTCAGCAGTGATTAAAGCTGGTGTGTTTGTGGTTTGTGCCAGATTCTCAAAGCAAGGCCATAAGAAGCATTCTGCAGCCAGCTCCCACAGCAGTATCTGCATCCCCGACCTTGGTGCCTACAGCCCTTAGATAAGCCATGAGGAGCAACAGGGACTCTGGGGCAGTGACACCTGGCAGGGGAGAAAACAACCTTGCAAAGAAAAGCTGCCAAGCATGAGGTTGTTTATTGCAGTTCTAACCTCCAGAGCTATTCTACCAGGATCATTAGATCCTCCCAGACAGCTGGACCATTCTCTCCACGCTTTAGGCCACACCACTCAGCAGATGAGTCTTCTGGGGTTTAAAACCTCCATCTCCGCAGAAACTGCACTGTCTACCCCCACGCATGGCAAGGTAAGACATATTCTCTACAGTTTTGCAGGTGTGCTGCTGAGCAGCCATCCCTTGTGGCCCCAAATTCCAGCTAAAAGCAGCAGATGAGAAAAGAGGAAGAGGAAAAGAAAAAGAAGCAGCGACCAAGTAATTAATATACTACAAAAATGAAACAGATTGTCCATTCTCAGCCCTTCTACTCAGGACCCGAGCAAAGGTTAGAGACTGCCCTACAATAATTCACTCTGAGTTTGTATTTACTTTTTCAGATGAGCAAGTAACACAGGCAGGAGAACCCTAGAATACTGCACTACTCAAGCTGGCAAGAACACAATCTGTGTCCCATAGGAAAAACAAACTGCATTTGCAAGCTGGAAGATGCATGCAAGGACCTGATTCCTATATGCCAACAGACCACTTTGGAAGCATACAGTGGCTCCACCTAGAATGTTGTAAAGTGGATGAGATTTTTTGCCCCCCATACTTCAGTTTTGCAGGTGGATATATAGTTGTACTGCACAAATTATTTGACATATTTAATTACAAGCATTTTAGCTATTTTTGCAGCCATTTGTACAGTTTGATATTAATAATCAGAACTGTGGCTCTAGCTCACAGTATCTGTCTGAAATTATTTTATCATCAACACTACACATGCTACATCTAAGGTCTTCTAGGGTTTTCCAGATGTGATACTAGAACACTGGGATCTTCTTGTTTTATTAATGCTTACAGAGTCCCCATTGAGGACTTCACTGATTACCAAAGGGACTGGCAGTCTGGAGTTACTGGGAAGATCAACTTCCCCTCCCTCCCCTAATTTTAAATGCTTTTCATGCTCTCAACTAAACCCTGCATTTAGTATTGTAATTTAACTTACTCTCCCAAGTTACCATCCATAGAATGTTTTCTGGCATGCTCACAAAATTTCACCAGAGACCTTTTCTGGCATCCACTTCTGTAGCATTTTCTGAATTTATTATGTAAAACTTAAGGGACATGGAAAGGGAAGGATTACAGAGACATCACTTGGTATCCAGTGCAAATATAACTAATGAAATCTGACATGTATGTATACATTCAGAGTTTTTATGGCTTTTTTAAAAAAATAAATATTGAATACACCACTACTTAATTTTATTTTATTTCTAGGGAGAATTATATGTGCACAGCTAGAACATTCTACACCATCTTCCACAACAGATGTGAACCTCTCATTCCCCACCCAACCTTCTGCCCCTGTTCCCAGCCAGGCTTTGCACAAAATTGGTTTCACACTTATACTTGGCAGCAATGCCAGACATATCAGATGCATAAGGTGTTTGCAGCCCTCTTCTACACAAATAAGCACTGAAATGTCTCTGTCCTGAACCTTGTTATGGCTAGTTTCCTCATGCCCATGTTGGTATTTTTTAAAAACCTACACAGAAAAGTGTCTCTGCTATTTAATAGCATATTAAGTCAGCTCTCAGAGAGCAATAAAAAAGAAATCTCAAAGGTTTGAAGACAGCCCAAGTTATTTCTCTCAAGGACATTTTGAAGCATTTTTAACTTCAACATGGAAATCTGCAACATAATGAATAAATAATTCTGGCCCCTTCTTGCAAAATCAGTCCGACAGAAATTGCAACACCATACTCTTTTGGAGTATAGAAATTGCACTTCCTACACTCTACTTGCCCAGGTCCCCAGTTCTGGCTGATCCAAGAGTACTTGTAGATTCTTCAGTAAGAGAAGCAAAGCAACAGAATCACAGAACAGTTGAGTATGGAAGGAACCCCTGGAGGTGATCTCTATACAACCTCCCTGTTCAAGTAGGACCACCTAAAACAGTCTGCCAAGGGCCAGGTCTGGTCCAAACAGCTTTTGAACATCTCCAATGGACTCCACAACCTCTTTGGCAACTTGAGTAAGTGCTCAGTCATCTGCATGGTGAAAGGTTCCTGATGTTCAGATGGAAGCTCCTGACATTTTTCCTCATTCCTTTTGGAACAATCCAGACCTGTGTGGGCTATGGTACCTGGCAGAATAGATGTTCAAGTCACTGTCTGGGACACAATTGCTAGAGATTCCCCATCTTTCTACATACTCATTACACATCAAAGCAACCACAAGTGAAAGTCCTTCTCCCTTACTTCCCCAGCTGAAGGAATCCTCAGGCTTCCTTTACAAGTGACAGAGCAGAAATCACTACTGTACATGTACAAACTGGGCTCAGGACTCATATGATCAAGTCTACTGTCAAATACATTGTGGCACACTCCAAAGCAGGAGCAAATGTGCAGAACAGAGCTGTGCAGCCCTGTGGGACATGCTCTGCCTGGGTGGGCAGTAACTATGGTCCTGCTGACAGATTTGGGACACTGCCTTAAGTCTTAAGCCTATTCTTGATTCAATGCATTAAAATGTCTTTAGGTCTCATCTCAGGAAAGTGATTCCTATGTCACGTTTCATTTGCAGCTTTAGTACATCACTCATGAGATAAATCCATGAAACAGGTTGCCTAAGTCACTATGAGGAATGTCTGAAACAAAAAGAATTTTTTTTAGGGTAAAGTCAGTAGTCTGCAACCCAGTGCTTCTTCATGTAGCCAAACAAGGCTGTAAAGGGACTTCCACAGGGATGGATATATTTAGGCCATAATAGCTCATAATGTGCAGTAACTTAGAGAAATGTTGTCCCTTCACCTTCTACAAAGTTCATTTAATTTTAAAACAAGTCTGAAAACAAAAGTTAATAGTATAAGAAGCAGCCCAGATGATAATTTTAAATGGTATCACAGCAGTCCCATGAGCAGAAAAATCCTGTGTGAGGGAAATGTGTGTCAAAGCTACCACAGAGCTGTCAAAAGGCTTGGCCAACAAACATGGGGTCTGGTCTGGGTAGCCATGCTGCAGACCCAGAGCATCCTGCTGAGGAGCTCCCTGACCTGGACCACTGAGCTTTGATGCCAGTACAAAATTCAGTTTTCAGATGTTTGCGACACCACTCTCTCAATTCTGCTCTTGGAGAGCACAGAGGCACCACGCAGATGAAGAGCTGTGGGTGCTGAACTGGCCCCCTTTCCTTCCCCTCAACACTCTCCTGCCCCTCAGAGCTCCCCAGGGTTTCCAAATACCAGAAACTATTCAGAAGTCAAGATATCACTGTGATATGTAAGTGACTAGAAAAAATAAAATAGAAACCCTGTAAAGCTAAAAATAAATGTAAACTCTTCTGGTATTGGTTGGGTGGGGCATATGGGGAAGTAAAACACAGTTAGAAATCCAGATATTATGCAACTTACTCCGTGGAACATCTTTTCTTGATTATGTTTATTAGAGAGCTCCTATCCAAAACCTCAAATTACCCTAATTTGAAACACATTAGATTTTTTAATGTAAATACTAACCAAAAGAAACTAAATCTTGAAAGAGCAAGAAGGAATCCAATTTTTTGCCTCTAATGATAAACAACTTTCACTGCAGTCAGAAAACAAGAGCAGGTCTTCAGCTCTTTAAAGTGCTCTATATCTTTTAAAACACTCAGGGTCTGGTCTTGCTCACACTAATTCCATTAGTACTGAATTTCAGGACTGCCTCTTTCCATTTTCCCTCCACACACAGTCTCAGAGTTTTCCTTTACTCCTCACTTTTCTATAAATACTGCAAAGACATGCAGCAACTTTCCTTCCAGCCTTTTATGAATTAAAAAGAAGTCCCTCCATGAAACACAGGATTTCTTTGTATATGGCACTTCAAAGGACCATCAGCAAACTCAGCACATAGCAGTTACCATGAAGGAAATGTTAGAAGATCACTGCATGCTGAGAATTAACTCTCTTTTCCACTGTCTCTGTAAAATGGAGAAAATAGTGTTCTCATTTAAAATTAGAGAAGCTTAAATAATGAAAAAATAGGTTCTTGGAGCATTTTTTCCCCCTTTCAATAGGAACAAACAGAAAAACAAGTTTCTGGAACCTTGTCTTTGACCATGTTTTCCCTCCATAAGCAACCTTTGACCAAACAACAGAGCAAATTAATACCATCGAATTAGTTGTTTATTTCCTCAGCATCCACTTCTTCAAAGCAGCTCATGAATATCAACTTCTCAACTGAGGCATAATTTGAAAAGTTCTAACTTTGAAAAAGCTACTGCTCAAGATTTTAACTTTTACTAGCAGAGCTTCTAACCAACATCCTGCCAGCTTGGCTGTGCATGTAAAGATTTAACAGATAATTTATTTTTTAGGTATGGTGAAGAAACATTAAGAGATGGAGGGTGCTGACTGAAGTGAAATACAAACTCTCATGAGCAGACATTATGAAAGTGGATATTTGGACATTCTGCTCTGCCTATATTCTACTCCACTCACCACTACAGTATGCAATCATCTTTCAGCTCTAAAATTAAACTGTTAATTTTCATCTTCCCTCCAGATGGAGAAGCAAATAAAATAGAGTATGAACACTTCTTCTGACATACCAGGTGCTGGTCACAATATATTCAGCTAGAGAAAACCAAATCAAAGAAATTACTTTGTATGTGAAAGGCTACAGGGAGATTTGCAATGAATTTTAGTGAGACTCACCCTCAAGCTACATGCACAAGGGCTATATTTCAATTAGAAATATGCACTTTTGCAGTTTCACTCTGATTAGCCTTGGATATTCAGTTTCTACTCCAGAATTTTAATTAATAGTTCAGTTATGCTAAGCCCACTCACTGAGCACTCAAAGTTTGGCACTGTTTCACTGGAAGTCACTGCACAGAGGGGAGAGCAGGTTGCATTGCCAAGGAGCTAGGCTTGAGCAGTAACAGAAATGCTGCAGCAATAGTAGAAATGCATGAGACCGAAGGCTCCGTGCATTGCCCATTATTTCACACATAGCCATTTTCCCTTTTAAGCCTAATTTAAATCTTTAAGGCACACACAAAAGCTCAAAGTACAGATTTATGCCCCTCAAGCTATGTTCCATGCACTACAGACTAGCTGACAGATACCACTCAAATTCTGCTACTTCTTTTACTGGATCAACACTCATAATTAGGAAAAAAGTAAATTTGTTCTATGCTTTCACCTCCCTAAAACTGTCTCACAAACCCACAGACAAGCAAGGGTACACTGAAAGTTCTTCTCCTGTCTGTTACCATACAGATCATCATTGGGTTTGACAAGTGACCAAATCCCAGCCATCAGGGAACAGAAGGAGATGATACTAAACACAAAACTAGAAGCAGTTACACCCCACCTGAAAGCAAGAGCCTGCCCAGGTGGCAGATCAATTAGTACCTGTGTGAGTGGAAGGAGTATATTAATTATTTTCCCCCCTGCTAAGACTCCCTTAGTGAGTTGAGGAGATATCCACCTTTCTCCATCCAACATAAGATGAACATATCTTACAAAGCAGGCTGTTAGACTAAGACCAAAAACTCAACATGATGAGAAGGATACAGTAAGCCAGTGCAAATGGAATTCATGCAGGAAGTGGAAGTGAATGGAAAAGAAAATCAAAACAGTCAGCAAAGTGAAACTTTATTGACCAAGGAAAGGCTCATTCATCACTTTAAAAGTTCAGCATAGAAAATATTAGCCTTCCTGACCTGGAATCTGTGATAAGGTCAGGATCCCTCATTTAGGGATCTCTCAATGACAAGTCCAACTACTTCAGAGATAAGATTTTACTAGTGCTACTAAAACTCAAATACCTGGAACTGGTTTTTGCTGGTGCAAGCACACTTTTTGTCTTAGGAATCCATGTAGAAGCTGAGAACCAGATCTTTAAATCACAGAAGTCCACACACTTAGCAGACTTTGGGGCACAGTTTCAAGTCCAGTTGAATTATTTTGTGACTCTCATAGTTCTGTACCACAACTTTAACCTATTCTGAAAAGCTGACAATTACACATACCTCAAAAAGACAAAACCAAGAGTATTAACAGTTCCTCACTGACACAGCAATATATCCAAAGGTAACATCAGGCATGAAAAGAGAACGCGATGCAAAAGATTTCAATTAATTTCATATCTGAAAAGCATTTGGACAGCATCATAAAGCCATATACAAAGATGGAATACTCTGACATCTCTTGAGCCTAAATGCACACTACAGTTGGAGGAGGAAAACAGGTCACCTTTAAGAGTGTCTCAGTTGGTAAAGTTGCCTCTTGAGGACTGTGCCTTCCTTCAGTGACTATAAAAATACCCTAAATACATCAAACAGTTTGACTAAGCATTATAATGCATGTAGTTTAGCAAAGCTAAAATTAAATACATTCCAAGTAATTTTCTCCACTGAAAAAGCAAAACTGTTGCTGGTGATTTATTTAATTTACATGGATTGCTAATACAAACATCCTGAAATTCCCTAAACACAAGGGCAAAGACTTTGCTTTGACCAGCTTTGCTTACATTCTCCCAGAAGCATGGACACTTCATATGAACACCCCAGACAGTATCTATGCATAGGGAAGGTCATGGGTAATACAAGGAAAAGAAAAGTACACACAAATTGTGAGAAAATGTCACAAAATAATACAGCATAAAATAAATATTACACTTCTCTCTTCCACAGGCAGTTTGAAAAGGAGCATGGATTAAACTTCATGAGGCAGTCTAGGACCAGATAAAGTCCGTGTCACTTTGTTTCAATTTAGACTCTTACCTTACAATTGTCAGACCATTTCTTAACTATGAAAAAAAAAAATTCACCAAGACAAAGGGGCTCTTGAGATCACCACACAAAGTGCATGTTTATGTTCTGAAGAATCATACAGTTCTGTCAAATACAAATCACAAACAGGCAATTTACTCTCACCTTAAGTACAAAAGAAATGTGATTTCTGCTAGCTCTCATCCTTTAAATCAGCTTAGGCACTAAAGTGTAATTCCACCTACTGCTCAGAAGAATAAAGGATAATGGGGTGATTTAGGGCTTGGCTCATGCAGTTCCTAAATGACCAGAAGACTATTCCAAAAAACATACTCTTTAAAGTGCTTGGAATAACCAACATGAATAACTGAAGTGTAGCAGCAACCCTGAAATGACAGAGGAACACCACTCTTGTAATTCTTTTTTTCTCCATTAGCCCACAGATTGAATATCAACCTTGGACCCCCCTTAAGTTAAATATCGGTAAATAAAGCATAGTCAGGCATTCTCACTCCTCTGGTCTAACTAATGCCAGGTACAGGAAAAGACCACCATCTCTCTCATGAGAGGATGAATGTGTCCCTGCTGCAGCAGGTGTATTTATACCCAAGAAGCGTCCAGAGAACATAAACTGAGAGCCTCTGCAGAGTCAGGAACCAAATCCATATATTCCAAATCCTGTAAGAAGGCATCAGTTGTCTTCAGCTGGGGTAGGAGGATGCTTTCAAGATTATTCTTGTTAATACTGAACAATCAGAGAATTGAATGTTTGTTATTTGTCCTTTCTTAATTCACACTAAAGCCATTTAATTTAATTTATGACAGAAATACAGCAAAAACTGTAAATATGTTAAAATTAGATATAGATTTCTGAATTCTGAAATGACCAATAGTCACACACAAATCTGCTTTATGAAATGATAATGGCTCCTTGGGATGTGAAAGCACAATACTTAGCAATACAGATGTTATATAAGAGCATAAAATAAGAAAAAAATGCAAACAACCCACACAAACTTTCCCATAGAACAAAAACCCTCATAGCAATCAAAAAAACAGTAAAGCAAACAACACTACTGTATATAAAAAAACAAAGGAAAAAAATCACTTTAAAGTGAAAATCTACAGCAATTTCCAGATCCATGTGGCTAAAACTTCTGCAATAAACAGAGTTCCAACCAACACAGAAGTGGCCTTTTCTGCTGGCTGTAGATTGATTTTCTTTGGGCTTATCCTTGAAAGCAATATATCTTCCTGAATGGATCTCTTTCACTCCTGTTCTCAGGAGCAGCGGATTAACAATTTATCAAGGTTCTCCAGTAAAATGAAACTGCTTCAGCTTTAGCATCACTCACAGGATGGGCCCTTAGAATTGTTGGGACTTCAGCACTTACAAAAAGAAGAAAGACTAGTGAATTTCTGATCTGAAATTCAGTAATGATCTGTTAGCCCTCACAAGCGTGTTTCTGACAGCTACAGTGCTGATACAGATTAGCAGAGAGTTTAGAATAATTTAGGTTGGAAGACACCTTGAAGACCATTGGGTCCAAACATTAACCCAGCACTGCCAAGTCCACCACTGAACCATGTCCCTGGGCACCATCTTTGCATGTCTTTGAAGTACCTCCAGGGGCAGCAATCCAACTGCTTCCCTGGGTGGTCTGTGCCAGTACTTGTCAAGCCTTTCTGTGAATAAGCTTTCCCTAATATCCTGCCTAGACCTCCACTGGCACAGCTTGAGGCCATTTCTTCTTGTCCTGTCAATTTTCACTAGGAAAGAGAGAGCACCACCACCTCACTACAATCTCCTCTCCTTGTCAGTCGTAAAGACTGACATGATCTCTCATGAGGATCCTTTTCTCCAGGCTAAACACCCCCAGCTCCCTCAGCTGCTCCTCATCAGACCTGAGCTCCAGACCCTTCCCCAGCTCTGTTGCCCTTCTCTGGACACACTCCAGCCCCTCAATGTCCTTGGGGTGAGGAGCCCAGAACTGGACACAGCTCGAGGTGTGGCCTCAGCAGTGCTGAGTACAGGGGGACAATCAACAATCCCTGCCCTGGTCCTGCTGGCCACACCATTGCTGATACAGGCCAGGTGCCATCGGCCTCCTTGGCCACCTGGGAACACACTGTATGACTGAAGTTTGGCCTACAATCTCTCACACATTTTGTTTCTACAGTTCAGGTAAAATTTCTCAGATTATATGCAGCTCTCCAATAATCTAACTTCACAGTGGAATACATTTAGAAAGAAGAAAACAAATAATTTAATAAGCATCTTTATACACAGCCTACAATCCAGTGCTGCCTACATCTGGACAAAGTACAGAAACTGATTTTAGAAACAGCAAGTTTCTAACACTCGGATGGGAAAAAACATGGAAATCCTGTGTACTGGGGGAAAACCTCCCCACAGAACCCCCCCACACACATATGCTATTGAATATTGGACCACCACTGAATATCTGATGAAAAGAAATTAAAATTGAAACTGTCTATATGCAATGGTATCTTTAGCTACAGGGATATGAGCACCACACTTTTAGATGCATTACAACCTAAGCCTATCTTTGCCACACTAGAGCAAGAACAACAGTATCGAGGAGCAGAAGGGCGACCCATAACAACACTAGGAATCAAGATTCCACTCATCTTCAGGTCTTTATGAACAGAGAGGATGATCAGAAAAGTCAGGAAGTTAAAATTGTTATCTCCCCCA
Organism: Zosterops lateralis; assembly: GCF_965231275.1. NCBI lineage: Eukaryota > Metazoa > Chordata > Aves > Passeriformes > Zosteropidae > Zosterops > Zosterops lateralis. Next base: position 32,608,509 of record NC_139764.1, on the reverse strand, counting down.
TTTCTTTAAATATATCACCACAGCAACCTAAATAGTGCTGAGAAGAGTAAAGAAGAGGTACTACAAGTCAGGAAGAAGCAACCTGCAGCATTTTCCTAAGGGACAGTTTTACTGCCAGCTCAGCACCCAAGGTCTCACAGCCCCCCATTCTTACTTGCTGAGCTATTACTGAGCACCATGATACCTGCTGCCCTCAACAGAGTTCAGCTACCCAAAAAAAAACCAAAACACACACACACACAAAAAAAAAAAAAAAATAAAAACTACCACCAAAAAACCCCCCACCACTTGAGAGAATGTAGGTCAGGAGACAAAGAATGGACCCTCAAGCTCTTAGCTTGACAATTTAGTTGCATTTGGTAATAATGGTAGCTCTGTTACTTGAGTACTTGATACACTGTCCTACACACTTAAAAATAAAAAGCTAAAATTAGATACTTTCAACCAGGCACCTTGTTGGAAGACACTGAACATCATATACCTGGGCAGACAAATACAGAGCTGTAAATTCCACTCAGGCACATTATTCATGACAGGTCACATCTCTGAAGTTGCTCTATCCTATATTCCAGCTGCAAGGCTGCATGCTCACAAGTCCCCTGTCAGCCCTCAGGTGGGGTTTATCCTCTCCCCTCCTCTCTTCCAGCTGCATTAAACCATCTGTGTTAGAGTGAAATGGCTCCCTGCTTCCAGTAGATTGTGTTTATGGCTGCCCCTGGAATACACTAGTTGTACCAAAGGGATGCCATTTCAGCATCTCCATCCCTTACAATTTCATTAGCATCTGGCAGCTACTGACTGTCTGTCAAGTGCAAGAAAAAACAGGTACAAAAACACATCTCTGAAACAAAAAGATGAGCTGTAAAATGGTGGGGGTTTTTTTAACCAAAAGGCAGTTTCTCAAGTTTCTTCCCATAAATTTAACCAGAAAAAGACTTTCACTTTTAGAAACAGAGGCGAACTACCATCAACTTTGAGGTAAGTAAGTCGTTTGCAAGCAGCACTGAGAGTTCATGGAATCTGTTCTCTACCACATGCAGAACACAGCCCAGCCACTTGAGGATATTCCTCAGCCTCCAGAGGCAGAGGGTCTTGCCCCAGTTCTTTGGCAACAGGCAGCTGTCAAATCATTGAGAAAAGTCAGCAAGGCTCCCAGTTAAACTGCAATTTCATCCTCACCTCCACCATTCTGCATACATCTCAGTATTCAGCAGTAGCTCCTTTAAAATTATGTCTACATTTTTGCTTTATGTGTTCTGTTCCAGCCCTTTGACTTCTCTCAAAACCACAAGAATAGCACAAGAGTGACCAGAGCCAAATCTCGGCTGCTGTGCTTCCCAAGAACGGGACTTCCAAGAGGACACAGCAATTCCAAGTCAGTGATAACTTCACACTGCTGCCAATAACCAAAGAGTTTGGTTAATAGTGAAATAATCATCTTACTTGCCTGTTGATGCAATATACACCCTTTTTTGAAACATCTTCTCCCAGGACTTCCTGTTGAGAGATTCTGCAATCACTATCTATAAGGTGCCCACTAAAAAAGCCTATCCAAAACACTTAAAGGACAGATGAAGAGGAGCAAAGCTTACAACCCCATTTACAGAGCAGCAGGTTCCACAGGGAATGCATTGCCAAAACTGCAACATTTCAAACACCAAAGTCTGGCCTGCTCTTGTAGAGAATGTCTTTGTGCCACTGCTAATCAGATGGAATGAGAATATCTCTCTAGAGTCTGAAGAGTCAGAATATGTTAATTCTTGTTATACATGCCTATGAAGTACAGTATTTTGCTTCTATCTTCTGGGTCTTGACCCCACAAAAGTCTGGATGCTTGTGTAAGGCTTAAGTTGTTTCCTACCATCCAACTCTTATGCAGAGTACCACTGTCTCAACCACCAAGCAATATACTCAGTTGCCCAGGGAGAAGTTCAGTCCCTTCATACAAAATGGTTGTAAAATGGCAAACTTTCTCCTAAGTCCTGTGATGATCACTCTGCCTCATTTAGACAATGTGATTTGAACCTATGAGTTACAAATACACTTAACCAAACACTCTGAAAACACATTTTGTTGACAAGAATCTCTTATTTTGCCGGATGTTGCACCTCAGACTCCTGGAAAATGTTTTCCCCATGGAGGCTGTGCAAGCACTTTTCACATCAAGTTTGCTCTGACAATAGCACTATCCCACAAAAAGTTTGTTCAAAATAAAAATCACTTAATATCTCTGACTATATAGGGAAGAGAGAAAGGAAATCAGAAGTCTCCAAGCAGGCACAGGTGAGAAGGGTTGTGCATGGCCAGCTTTCCCTCCAATGGCAACAGAAACAATACAATTTCTTCTACAATGGACAGCTTGAGGACTAGAGTCAGGACCTACACATCATTGTACAGGCAAGGTTCTTTGCCTGTGGCCTCTAATTGTGACATTTACATAGAGCACATCTACACACATAGTATTTGTGGGATGTCTCTCATATCTTGTCTTCTCTAAGGTTTTTCTTATTTGTCTTTGCAAGTTGTGATTTTGAATATATAAGATCAAAAAAACTGCTGATAGGTTATCACTTTTTTTTTTTTTTTTGCCCATGCCCCTGTAAGTTCATTCTAAAATGAGAAAACTCAGTTAACCTGGTGGAAAAGAACACCATAACAGGATTTGATCTCACTTCCTTTGATATGTGGAACAAATACAGTTACTCCAGGAGACTCTGAGAAACACTTATGGAAAATTACAGGTGATGAATAACCCACAGGAAGACTTATTTTGCTCCCTGAATGCAATACTGAGAATTAAAATAATAGAAAAGAAAGGCTACTAAATCAAATCACATTTTGGTTTCTACCAAAAGCTATACTCATTCCAGTTCCCATGATATTTTCCATCTGTTTCTCCAAGCTTTGCTTCAGCAAGTATGAAAAAAAAATATCAGGTGAATCCACAAGCAAGTCAGGTATTGAACAAAAAGAGTTACAGCATCTAAGTATTTCTGTCACAGATTCAAAGAACAAACCCAATTTTCCTGGCTCACAAACACTGTCCTGCAGGTTTTCCCTTGGACTAGCCACACAAACAAAGAAAACAAAAATTTTCCAAGATGAATATAAAATTAGTATTTCATTCTTGTTTCATTATATTTTTATAAGCAACTACAACCAAAACGTTGCTCATTCCCAGTCCAATACAAAACAGATATGACTGAGAAACAGAGAGCAAGGAGCCCAGGACCAGCCCTTGTCCTGTTTTTCGGAAGAAATGGATCCATCAACCTGAAACGAACTGTGGGGCTTTACAAAAAACAGCATAAAATACATGGCAAGTCCTTTTCTTTCTGACATTTAAGAACTCCTTCATCAAGAAATTTAAATAAAAATCTCAATTTTAAATTAGAAAAGCTTAGGCCTTTAATGCTTGTTGCACATTAGTGTATGTGTTGCACATACTTCTGGTCTATCTGTCTTTATTAAATAATCACATGAAAGACTGTGCAACAAAATTTCCACTACTAGAGAACAGAAATCCAAGGCAAACACGATCTGACCGAGTCATACATCATCTGCTTGTAACAGATCCAATATACAGCTCCGACAAAGTCATCTGTTACCAGGCTTGTGCTGAAGACTTCAGGGATCACCTTCATCACAGCCGTTAACGGCACAAATAAATCTTGTGATGAAACTCACACAGGTTTTTTTATTATCATAAAAAAAAAAAAAAAAAAAAAAAAAAAAAAAAAAAAAACCACCAAAAAAAACACCACATAAAATGCAGCAATTCAAGGTTTCCAAAAGGCTCTCACAGAACAGTGCATGGCTGCTGGAAGGAACTTGAAGACTCAGTCCGTACCACCTTCCACTGCACGAAGCCTACATGTCTTCAAGCCATTATTTTGTGATAGTCCAGATATAACAGGAACCACAGATTTACACTAGGCAAGGGCTTCATGTGTGTGGGTTTCTCTTAATGTGAGTGGCAGCTGGAGACAGTCATTGCAAGAGAACCCTACTGCTCCACTCTAACTATTAAAAAGTATGCTGTGAGCCACAACTCAGAAAGCACTATTAAATTTAAACCTAGCAAAGGCAAAAAAAAAAAAAATTAACACTGTGCTGTCATACTAAGCATGGTCCATATGTTTAAGATCTGTGACCTTAAAACAATGAACTAATACGTTACTCAGACCTGCATAAAAATAATAAACTCAGCTTAGCAGAACCACTTTGTGTGTGTATATATACATTTGACAGAAGTCCAGCCAGATACCTAGCAACACAAAAATCAGGCAACCAGTTCAGTCTAAGGCAGCCAAAGAAATGCTAAGTTACATCATGCCTGCATCTCCTGACACTATCTCTATTCTCACTTCAGATTTTAACTAGCATTGTGCAAAACCATCACAACAAACTCCAAAGCTAAAATAAACCATAAGGGACAGACACAAGGTTAAGTTATGGAAACCAATTAGCTTTGCTCAAGCCACTGCAGCTCCATTAAGAGTCCAAAGCAAAAGGTATCCTCTTAAAGTAAGTGTATTTTCAGATTTTATTTTTTTATCACAAACCCAAACAAACTGTGTTTTGGAGAAGGAGACCAGATGGTTTTAGCATCTCTCCCTGCTTGAGATTCTGGCCACAGTAAACAGACCACAGAATCATTTTCTTGAAGCAAAACAAAAGCAGGCTGCTATTAAAAGAACAAAGGAGTAGCAGCCCTAGATCTACTCTCCATTCTGAGAAAAAAATTATTCCCCAGTCTCACAGGTTCTCCTGCTTGACACTCTGTTGCCAAGTAAGAAAAGTAGAGCATACACTTTAAAGTCATCTCCATTTCAGAGGAAACCACACAACCTCACAGACACATACACGGACACAAGGGCTACCTAGTTTTACATCAATCTTGGTTTTGTTATGTGGGTTTATAAACAATAAGTAAAAAATAAAATCCCACAAAAAATAAAGAAAATGCACACTATCCACTGCTATGCAGTCTTACAGTGAAAGACAGCCTGAAGAAAACGAGACACATTCCCTTAAGCAAAGTTATTTACAAGGTTCACCATAAAAATAATTTTTGTTATAGGCCATTTCAATATTAAAAACTGAAAACTACTTCTCACATTAAAGTAGGCAAATTCTCCAACAATACAAAAGATGGTTAGTCTCCAGACTGGCATTCTTTAGCAAAGCACATTTCAAATCATTCTTCTTACTAATGATTTAAGATCTAAACTGGGAACATCCATCTTGTTTCCTGGCCCTAAGTATAATCAGAGCTAAAATGGGTGTCAACAGAGCAAAGATTACCAGTTGCCACTACACTTCAAGAGTATTCCAACAGTATCTCTCACTTCAGAACTTAACGGTCTCAAAAGAAGAGTACCAAAATGAGATCTATTACTCCTCAATCTTGGAGAACCTACAGCTCATAGGAAACTTCCCCAGAAAGATGCTATGAGCCAGAAATCATGATGCAGAAAGTTACATAGTTGGCATGATTTACCCTCAGATTAAACTTTTACACCTCTAACCAACTTGAAGCTTCATGACAGATTTCTGCTTTCCATTCAAGCAAATGGGAATGTTGAGTGCCTGACTACCAGCCACCCAGCCACTGGGATCTCCAACCAGTTCAACAGAGACTTAGTCTGAGAAAGATGAGCTCCCTCAGATGGTTGACAACTTTTAAGATGTCTATCTTTCAAATCCATGCTAGTCCAAACAGGTGCAGAATATGCTGGATGACATCTTCTCCAACTGCACATCAGCAATACCCAGAACAAACTGAAGTGTGATGTGTGCCATGATGCTTTGGTTTCATGAGAAGTAAGAGCAATGAATATAGCCAAGCATTTGAGAGAAGGTTTGTGAGAATTTTGAAAGAAATGCAGACTTAGTCATAACCCTTTTTTATGTACTGCAAAATAATTATCTTGATTTGTCCATACACACCACACACTCCTGCATCATGGGGTTGGTATTCACAACATATTGACATCTTTCCAAAGGCTAGTGCTTACTCAGATGCAGTTTCCAGTTAAGCAAAATCTGACAGGCAACCACAAGCACATATATAGGTTTACTCTCCCTTATGCAACACTTTATTATAGGGAGAAACAAAGTTTGACCCTTGGAGTTTCAGAGAAATTTTTAAGGCAACAAAAGTAAGAAACATCTAACAAGTGCTGACTAGCAATAGGTGCAGTATTAAGAAAAAGATATTTAATAGATCAAATATGACATTGCATCAACAAGTTTGATCCAGAAAACAGTCTCTAGACACTTTTCTTGTATTAATTCAAGCCAAGGCACTAATTCACAACAGATATAATGTGCCAATTCTACTTCACATTTTTTTAGTGCATATCAACTATGATGCTCTTTTAGAATTTATTCCATAGTACTTTGTCAAGATTCCTCCTTCACAGAATAATTAGCGTGTTGACTATATTTGATGTGCAGAGACTAATTCTAACCCATGCTGTGTAACAAAGATTGGTTAGAAAAGTCACTTGAAATAGTTTCTGGTATCTGACTGGACTGAATTTTAAAGCATTTCCAGCATGAGCAATCATGCTTAGTAATTCCAAATAGGATTTCCGAGAACTGCTATGGATGTGATTTTCAAATTAAAGTTGCACTTAAGCAGAGAGTACATTTACTGGATTATTTCAGTGTCCAGAGACAAAGCAACATCAATATCATAAGAATTGTTAAGAGCAAGTTCAGTTTGAGTTTTGGTTGCATATGGAAAGAAATATATGGAAGATAAAAGCTTTCTGTATATTCAGCTGCCTCTGTTTTTAATCAATACTTGTTTTTTTCAGAGCTTTGGAGAAAAAAACTGTTTCCTATTGAGGCAAAATCCAAATTCCTACAGTTTTTTTTCAAACTATTTACATATAGAACTATCTAGTGAAACTATAAACTCATAGAACCGTACTGAAGTTGAACTGTTAAAGAAGCAGAACTGCTAATATTGCACACTGAAACATCACATTTCAGAGCTGAATATTAAGTGAGCTGAAGTGGCAGAACACTGTTTAGAGCTTTGCTAACAGTCCATCCTGCCCAGCAGGACCTACCTCAGGCCCCTTGGTATGACATAACTTGGCCAAAGCCTCTGTGTAGGAGTGGCTCAGGAGCTGTCCATGCTTTCTGGTGTCTTCCTCTGGGCTAAAATCCTCAATGACATTTTCCCAGCAGTACTCTAGTTCTTGTTTCAATTTCCCTCTCAAACACTGATTGCTGCCTCGTCTGGTACGACAAAGAATCAGTACTGTAAACTCCAACTGCTTGGTTACAATTTTAGATCTAAAGGAACGCGAGTTCAGTTGACTGATTTTGTTATTTTGCATGGTTGCTTCCTTACTTATAAGTATGCAGAAAGAAGTAAGGAGTAAATCCAAAGGTCATCTTTACCTATCAAGGTTGCTCTATTCTCCAAGATACATACAACTGGAGACAACAGCAGGAGGAAGCATATTTCAACAGAAAATAGTAGGAATCCCATTAAGAGTTTAACAGCAAAATATATCACAGCAAAGACACACACTAGAGGCTACCATCTTTAATTCTAGAGAGAACAGTTCATGGAAGTCCTCTCCCTGTTTAAAAATCCAACACTGAAAACTGAATTTATCAAACTAGCAGAAACCGTTAGTTGCTGAAATTTGAATTACACTGAGTGGAACAACATACAGCCTTGTGGAAAGGTATCCAACAGAGAAAAAAATAGGGAAATAAAATTAAAATTAACAGTTCACCAAATACTTTGAAATGGTAAACATTTGCCAATAAAGTGAATGAAGAGAGAATTCTGGCAACTGAGTCAATTAAAAAACAAAATTTAATCCAAGGCGCTTAGGGAAAAAAAATAAAATAATGATTCCCTCATTTAAAGACATTTTCAGCCATGTCATCTCTAGGAGTGGAGAAACATTGTTCAAGTCTAAAATGGGAGTGTTGGATCTGCCACTGCCAGATTTAAAAAAGATAAATAAATAAAAAATTGAACCACTGTCTTAAATGCTTAGTAAGAAATCCAGAGAAAGCAGGGACTCTCTCACAAAAGGCTGCTTGAAGTAACCAGGTTACACTGCTCTTCCCAAGACAGAAGTCCTCTTTGCTATTTATTTCCTCATTACTTTTCTACCTTCTAAAGCTGACACTATCTTGTTCCCATTCAGAGGGGCTGCCAGGCACAGTTATGTGCCAGTGCTAGAGAACAAAGCCAAAGGAAAAGGGACAAAGCAATAACAGCAGCTCCACACCCTGACCCTCCCTCCCACTGAAGTCACTCTAAAAAACAGCCATTTGCATCCCTGGGGGCATATTTGACCACAAAAAAACTGGCTTATATTTTTCCAAGTTTCCAGAACCTCCATTTGGGCACCATTCACACCTATGTCAATACTACAGCATAGTCCTCCTATTCCTTGTAATCCATCAAATCATAGGATTTTTCAGCAGGACCATTACAATCACAATCCAACACGATGGTTGCTCTCTGTGCAGCACAGTAACTGTACCACACCACCAATATTCTTGGGTGTTTCTATAGAAATAGCTGAATGCAGCAGCCCCACACCAAGAACCATCCCAGGCAGATGATGCATTACTCTGCAAGAAGCCCCAAAAGACACAAACAAAGTAGAAGGAATAAAATAAACAAGATTTTCTGTGACCCTAAGGATGGGATTATAACATTTTTTTTTAAGCTTGAGCAGGAAGCCTTTCTAAATTACATTTCTTGGATTTTATTGTATTATCTTCATGGCACAGTTATTACACATTAAAGGTAATGACTCTCTTCTGCAAGTAACCTAATATTGAACATGATTGATAACCCCTATCTGGGCTTTAGAGAATGTTGAATTTCCTAAATGGAAGGAGGGAACTGAGTTGGATGAGGTGAATAGGGAATAGCTTGAGTGGATTATGTGCATGCATATGAAAAACCAACTGCTAGGTTTTCATTAGAACACAGTATTTTCTTGAAAATACTCACTAATGGCAAACAAATGGGAAAAAAATCCCCAGATCTTCCATTTGTGGGTAATTCTGCTCAGACTCCAAATAGATATATATTATTGTTGTTCTCATCCATTTGATAATTTTTGTAACACACATATAACACAAAGACACACAGAGTACCTACATGTGAGCACACCAATGCTCACACATTGATGGGAAATTCAGGTTCAAAACTTGTATTTCAAGGGAAATGTGGCCATTTTGATGTCTCTTGTTCCTTTAAATTATGTCTGTGGGCTGGAATCACTGAGCAGACTACTGATGCCTGATTATCTTGAGACACTCTGAAGCACCAGGTTTGTTCAGGCACTAAAGAAGACATGGGGCAATATGGGAGGCAGCCCAATAGGGGAGGGCATGCACAGACTTCCACACAAACACCATTTCTCTGCTACATCTGATCACTTCCGTCCTTTTAAGACTAGGTTAACCATCATGTCCAGTAAGAGGCAAAAACAAACCTAGAGTCTAAGATGGAACTGCTTCTTCAGAAACTAACTTCTTTCTCTCTCATACCTGATGTTAATAAGCAAAGATTTGCCTTGGTATTTCTCAGGTCCTTGCCTATTCTCACAGTAGTTTTCTGACTCTCTAGCCCATTAGATGATTCTAATGAATCGTCTCACTGCTCCAGCAAACCCAGTCAAAACTGCCTTGGCTATATTCGTTATATTGCTATTAACTAGGGGGGCGGGGGGGAAGACACAAAAAGTATTTTTTTAAGCAGCAGTTAAAGTAAAATGGTTCAATTATAGAACAGAATTGTTTCTTTGTGAAACAGAAAAGGTATTACTTGAAGGCATGGGATTTTTTTTTGTTTGAAGGTATGTTTTGGTGGTTTTTTAAATAGAAGTTAGACCAAAGATCTGATAATCCTTAAAAGGCACTATGCAATCAGTTAATAGCCTCTTAATCATTAAACAAGAGCAAGCCACTGACAAGGAGCAATCTCTGCAAAATACATCAGTGTTTCTAGCTGCTGTCACACGTCTTTGGAAAAGCTGTCCTATGATTTTTAAAGCTATTTTATTCATTCGAGTACTCACATTGTTAACTCTACCCTCAAGAAACATCCCAAAATATAGTACATTCAACACAACAAGTTACTGGAGAAGCTTTGATCTGGTAGAACCTGACTGTTTGTCAAGGCTCTAGGAAGTGCATTTTTCCCTTCTCGTAGAAGGGGAGAACATTCCTCTTTTCTGCCCAGCAGAGCAGGCACGGGAGGAAAGGACAGGGAAGATTATGTGGAAATTACTCCCTTCAGCCCTGTCATTTGCCAGAGAAGGAACCACCAGCTGCTACTCCTCCTTCCCAAGATCTCAGCAAGCCCTGGGAGGGCAGTAGGGTGGCTGCAGGGGAGAACAGCATTTGTTAGAGCTTGTGTGGGGTCAACATGGTGGCACTACCAGGAGGTGGTAAAGGCTATTTTAGAGACACTGTACCAAACTTCCTGAAATTCTGAACCTATCCCCACTCCTCCCCCTCACACAGACACTAATAAACAGCAATATTTTCAAGGTACATTTTAAAATTAAAGTGTCATATTATGGAAGTTGGTATTTATCATGTCAGTCTTTTGATTTTTGAAGACTTGGCAACTCTTGTACGTGACATTGTAACAATCAAAGTTGTGGAAAGGTTTTTCCTACTTTAAAGTTGGTCCCAGTAGCAGTTTCCTGAGATAAGTCTCTATCAATAATAGCCCAGAATATTTCTCTTTTCTTCTTAAACTTGTGTCAGGTACAGTTGGGGCCTCTATGACCCAGAATATTTTCCAGATTCAAGAGCTAATAAACAGAACAAGCTCATGTATTCAAATGTATTCAAAGAAGGGAAACAATAAAAAATAAAAAACAAACCCAAAAGTAACTGCTTGGAACTATGGAGAAGGAAATAAGTCACCAGTTCAACAGCTCTTGACAATTATTTATTCTCTCATTTATGTTACAAGTGAGGACACTGCACAAAAGTGTTGAACAACAACCTGTGACCTTCAAGAACAGTCAGGGAAGAAGTTTTGTCCTATGCAAGTTCTGTAGATTGTCCATTTTCACAGACATTTTGCCTGTCGATCTCCCAACGCAGCAGTTTTGCATCTTTACTGTGCCAATAATCTCTTAGAACACATCATGCCCTATAAAATAGAAAGGCTCAGAGTTTTTTCTAAAATAGCCTCAACCTTAAGAGCAGGAATTTTCACTTTTTCTCTTTTAAACTACATCCAGAATGAATACTGACTTCAAAACTTCACAACCCAGTAAGTCCATCAGAGGAAGGCTGAGGTCTGAAGCCCAAAACACCGAATGCTCTGGGTTTACCTACAGCAGCCCCTAAGCTGCTGTAGTTCTTATCTGTGCAAGCAGATCCAAAGAAATCAGTAAAGCATGAAGCAGGCAAGAGATATCAGGAAACATACTACTTGCAGCTTACCTGTAAGGCTAAGTGGAACTTAAAATGGAATATTTGGAAGTGAATGGAATGAACAGAGAATGCTACCCCATGATAATGAAATCGACTCAGGTGACTGAAAATCTGTCTACATAAATGACATGCAGACTGCTGGACTAAAATTTATGCACAATGACTGAAATGCAGCCTGTGGCACAGGTTAAAAATTACAGCATTATAATTCTGCAATATTTTATTCTTTGTGTTTTGTTTCTTTCCTTGAACTGCTCTTAGAATCATTTTTCTTGATGGAACTTTTCCTTTTAAACTTGAATAACCTCATTCTTCTTCTAAACTGTCTTTCTGAGCTTCTATTCCAATGCATCAAAAGAACACCACATGATAATAGCAAGTAATTTGCTCAAGCTATACTCTCACTACTCAACTTCAAAATAAATATACTCGGGTATAGGCTTCTAAGAATTTGTTTTCTTCCTACACTGATTTTAATGTGGTAAACTCTAAACAGACTTTGCTGCTTCCAGCTTCTCTCTCTATTAGCTCAGAATCAGCCTTATACTACACTGAAGAACAAAGCAACTCTCAGCTCGCCTCCTTACCCGAGAAGCAAGAAGTAAAACTGTATCTTCACACAAACTTAAAATGTACCAAGACAAAGAAGCAGTGCATGAAAACAGGGAGATTTAAACTAGCTTTTAATATGCTGCTTGAAATTAATCTGAAAAAGTTTAGTACTAAAAAATGTCAACATTCAAAAAAAAAAAAAACCCAAAAATATCAAAGCAACAAAACACCCACCTCCACCCACTTCTGCTCCTTGAGAAACCTAAGCAGTACTCAGCCCCAAAATAAGAACTATTTTTGAATGCAGGTCTTTCCCAACAAGAGAGAAACAGAGGAAATAAGAAAAGTTACATACAATAGCATTATTTTTCCCCACTTCAGACACAAATAACTGACTTACAAGAGCCTGTAGTGACCAGTACAGGATATTCTAGCTATTGAATCTTACAAATTATTTCTACTCCTAGATCTATTACTAGACTTAGTTTCTGAGGGAGTATGTATTGGGCTTGCAATATCCAAAGAGTAAATTTAATGTAGTTTGACATATATTTCATTCATGCTAAGAACTACTGTAACTTTTGAAGTGAGCCAGCGTATTGTAAATGACTTGTAATTTTGGGAATAAGGGAAGAAAACTAACCAAAAGGTTACCAAAATTAGCTTACCTATCTAAGCTTTCGTTTCCCAAAATGATTTAACAAATGCCTCCTTATCATACACAAGCAGCATGTTTGTGGGCAACTGAAAGTGAGTATTGAGCTCTCAGACTGAAACAGAAGTGATGAATGATAAGAAAGATCTTGGAAAGGGGTTAATCTGTCTTTCTGACAGCTGAGTTAAGATAGAGGTCATTGAAGTCTCTCTCAATCCTACAAATTAGCCTTACATTCTCAGACACAAAATTTCAAGGTTAAATCTACCAAAGCCATTATAAATAGCAACTCAGTAGAATCCTTTACTGAGGTTTAAGTAGTTTTTCTACCATACACACAGAGCCCACCTACAGGGCTCTGTGAATTCCACTGAGAATTATTTTGACTCATGGTACCATCTCCTCTCCCCAGCTTGCTATACCCAACCAGGGGAGTTCAGACATATCCCAACCAGCTCAATGCATTTCCACTCACACAAATCAGTTCTGAGGCCCAGTCAAGCTGCCCACATGAATATTGAATGAAAGGTAAAGAAAGATTCAAGCAAAACCTCAAACTGGAACTTGTCTGGTACATACAAAAGAGGGATTCAGAGCTTGGAAGGAGGAGTCAAAGCAACCCAGAGACATGCAAGCTGGGGGACCGGCAATAAATGGTCATTTATGGACCATCCTGCTTGGACAGGAAAACATGAACAGCAAGTAGGTTCAAAGGCTTTGAGCCACTAAAGCAGGAATGACAAATCAAATCTTGAGAAACATTTCCAGCTGCGATCAGAAAACTGCAAAAGAAACACTGAAAATACCAGCTAAGCAACTTTTTTCAAGTTTATTATTTCTTAGCACACTTATGTACAACATCTCTTGCTTCTTACACTTTTCTCAAGAATGTTCTGAGTACTTGAACTTCATAGGAGGAAACAACGTAATTTCAAATAACTGACTTCAAATCAACTCTTTATTATCCTGTTTCTCACATGCCAGAGAACAGGCGGTACTGAGAAGAACAAAACTGTACTTCATTATCAAACAGAAAGCTCCATGCAGGGTATTTTATTGTCTGTAAATGCAATACCTTTACTCTATTTTTTTTAAAATACCTAAAACTCACAGGTTTAACTCAGACAAAATCATTATATTTGCTTCTACTTTATTTTTGTCAGCCCTTCTCTTCAAGAAGAGAAGGGCAAACAGCAATTCTCCTAAACAAATATGAGTATCTTATGGAATGCCATAAGTCACATTTTTAATTAGCTTGATCTTTTCCATACAAGGCATCACCATCATCTCACAGATATCCCTGAACAACTGTGAGTACATTTAAACCACACCAACTCATTTTATGGCTGCTCTGTAAATCAGCTCTCAGACATGTTCCAAGTACAGAATATGTGTGTGGGTACTTAAAACTGACTTAGAGCATTCTTCCTCTTTTTTTCTAAAGACCTATCTAGAACCGTAGCAGTAGAAGAAAATTGATTAAAAACCATTTCTATCACTGCAATTATGACCTTTTCTTGTATCTAATAATGAAAGCCAAACCGTCTCGTTTACTTCAGAAAAAGGGAATAGACACAACTGTTCCAGAGTGATTTGCTTTTTCAAATGCCAACATGCATTATGGGATAGTAGCTAGTTCCTGATGCTCCCCAGTGCTACATCTAGTAACAGCAGATATTTTAGGAACAAAGATTGGGTTCGTTTGTTTGTTTGTTTGAGGTTTTGCTTTGGATTTTTGTTTGTTTGTTTGTTGGATTTGGGTTTTTTGGTTGTTGTTGTTTTGGGGTTTTTTAAATAAAAGCATCATATCAAAATAATATTTGTGCTTAGCAGTCAATACCAATGTTCCTAACACAGGAGAAGCTACATCTTTTCCTATATGATCAATAGCCAACTGATCACTTAGATTTAGATACATTACCAACAGTTCACAATACCACAGTAGATCCTGCTGACAAGAAAATAAATCTATAACCTGGACTTCTACAGAACATGTAGGTTCCTCAAAGCTAGAAGGCATGCCAGACTTGCTTCAGAAAAAAAGGCCTAAACCCAGCTGCGGTTTGCTTTAATTTGTTTGGCATTTGGTTTTCCCTAAAAAAAAGGAAAAGCTCACAGGGAAGGTAGGAGAAAGGAAGAAAAGAATAAGGAAAAACCACCAGATACATGACTTGGTGCTGTGGTGGTCCTGAGAGAACAATCTCTCAGTGAGTTAGGTAATAAAAAGTCCAGATAAGTCCAAAATTTAATACGGAATGAACTTTACAACAAAGACACTGTGTGCAGCTTAACTTACCACATGTCCTATTTCCATTCCTTATTAATAGGGACACAGAATTTGATGCACTTTTTTTTTATGCAAGGGGCCACTGCAAGTGTTACACATTACACCAGCTCTTAGTCCCAGTTTTGATCCTGACTCTGCATGGCATTATCCATACGAATTCAGAATATTCTCCATGTGTCTGATAGGAGTGTCATAGGCACAAAGTGACTTTCACAGCGTCCATTCTACCAATAGGCTCGTCCTGAGCCCAGCATCTGGAGGCTGCACTGCACATCTGCCCTGCAGATACCTAAGAGAAGATAGACAGCAAACATCAGAAGACCTCCTGCTAACAGTGTCAGACGTGGGGGTCTCCACTCACATAGGAAAACACTTTAGACTGGTTTCCTAGACCCAAGTGTGTGCCATTACCATCTGTTCTGTAGCAGAAGGAAGACTACAGGAAAGCCATTGGCATAACACACTAGCCAGTACAGATCATGCAAGGCCTTTATTACCATCTATTCAAGCTCCTCAGCATGTAAATAGTGAATGAATTGCTAATTATTTCTCATTTATTTCTAGTTCTAAAAAACACTGTCAGAAAAGTTTTCTAGTAAAGGTTGTTAAAGAAAATAAATCACTAAGTAGTAAAATACCTTGGATCAGCAAGGAACCAACAGAGAAAAAGGAGCCAATTATTCAGTACAGTAAAAGATCAGCTCAAAGGTCTGAGATCTGTTGGCATATTTTAAACTATATTTACCTATGAGTAGATGTCCAGAATCACATTTGCTGAACACTGTCTCTTGCCACTTTGACAACCCAGTTGCAGAACCTGTACACCCTGCAGTCTGGTAGCCCAGCATGAAAAAAGTGAAGCCTAGAAAGAAGCCTGTTCCTAATCAAGCAGACTTGAAATTACTAAAATTAATGTTAATTCCTAGCCACTAACCTGTTTATTCTTTAGCTATTTAAAACAGAATAAAAGAGAGCTTTGATCCAGCTCCAAGAAAAATGTTGTTTACATACAGTGTTCAATATGTTCAGCCATGATCTGGAATTATTTCAGAGATTGTCTGCACATTTCACAACTCTTGCTATTAACACTCAAGATTCTTCTGGCTCAGAAATGCTGGACTGACTTTCTGGCAAGTAAACATTCATTTACCTGTAAAGAAAACAAACTTTAACAGCTGCTGCCATATCTATTGAAAAGACTTTCAATAATAACCTCTCCAGAGGCTAAAGAGTGTCAAGACACAACTGGTACCAATGACTTTTAGAAGGTATTTGACGACCACAGGTGAAAAAAAGCAGACTGAGCTTAGTAACTATTGTATGGAAAGCTGTATTGAGATAGACTCGAATTGGTTCTATTCCTTTTTTTTTTAATTCTATGAAACATTCAATTCAATATGATGGAAACAGATCCTTCTTTTAAAAACACAGCTGGAAAGTTGTTAAATATTTTACTGAATGGTTAGTACCTTAGTGTGGCAGCCTTGAAGACACCTTCACATTGTACAGGAACCAGTGGGAGGCTTGACACCCATCTATTATCAGCAGCTGTTGGCATTTAGTAGAAGCACAAAATATTTGTTGCATTGAGAATAAAATGAAGGACTGCAAAAGAAAGCCATCCCCTTATATATCTGATCTAAACCAAAGCAGATTTCATACAGTATTTCACACTGAAGCAGAAGTACTGCTTTCCAAAGATTTGGGGAAAATGCAGTTCTTACCTGCACCAGGCGACAGATTCTGGTGCAACCATGGCCTCAGAACTGAGGGTGCCCCTCTGGGCAGGGCCTTGCACATTTTCAGGACTTGCAATCCAGTTCCCACAGCAAAATTGAAATTTGCCATCTTGAATCAGGACACATGAGGCTCTATTTCCCTCACCACGTACACAAGTCCTGGCAGCTGTACAGCTGTAAGACCAGCTTGCACTGGGGCCACTCCTCTGCAGAAACTGATCTTTTCCCCTTTCCTCTCTACAGTCCTTAAACACCAGTCTTAAAGCTAAAGAATTGCTTTGTGCCTACAGCCAACTGATGGAAAGCCTAGAAAAATATTTTCAAATTCCCCATCTGAGCACAGGAGATGCATGATGGGTTGACCACTATTCTTTGCTTTTTACAGTTTGCTTATAGCAGGAAGTTCACAAGATTTAGCCAGACAAAGCAAACAAATGAGAAAAAATACATATAGTATTTTCCACCTCTTTAATCACATCCAGTGCTGTACCTTTTCAATTTTTAGGTGGAGAACTCTTCCTGTTACTCGGTCTTTCTAAACTTACATATCAACCATCTTTGGGGATGTACAATTACGCAGCATTTCACATACTCACTTTGACACTAAAATTGACACATCATAAAGCACATTACAACTCTCAGTATCCCAAATGTATCTTGCCACCATCTATCCTGACAGCCACAGAAAACAGCCAAGAAGAGATTATTGTTTAGGTCAGACTACTTTAGAAGTATTTTATTTACATTCAGTTAACACAACCATACAATTAAAATTTAAAAAAAAAACACCTTTTGCTAAGATTTAACATATTCAGTTAATGTGTCCTCTTGCCACCCTAGATCACACATGTCAAGCTTGGGTTTGATAAGATAGTTCATAAACTCAGTACTCCCAACACAAATGAAGAGTACAAAAGAGAATACAGCAAACTTAAAAGTCTGCACTTAAAAACAGAAATAAATAAATCAAATAAATAGAAATAAATAAATCAAATAAATAGAAATAAATAATTCAAAGGCATAAATCCCAATTGCTTAAAAGCCGCTTTAAAAAAATCATAGAACCACAGAATGGTTGGGTTGTAAGGGACCTTAAAGATCATCCTGTTCCAACCCTCTTGCCATGGACAGGGACACCTTCTGCAACACCAGCTTGCTCAGAGCCCCGTCCAACTGGGGTTTGAACAACTCCAAGGATGGGTGGGGCATCCACAACTTCCCTGGGCAACTTCCAGGGCCTTACTACCGTCACCATAAAGATTTTTTTTCTCCAATGTCTAATTTAACCTACTCTCAGTTGAAAGCCACTGCCCCTTGTCCTGTCACTACATGCCCTTGTAAGCAAGACTCTCTTCCCATCTTACTTGTAGATGTTCTTCAGGTACTAGAAGCCTGTAACTGGATCACCCCTAAGCCTTCTCTTTTCTAGACTGAACAATCCCAATGCTCTCAGCTGGAGACCCCAAATCTAGATGCAGCACTGCAGGTGGGATCCCACCAGAGCAGAGGGGTAGGATCCCCTCCCCTGCCCTGCTGCCCACTCAGCTTTGGATGTAGCCCAGAACACATTTGGCTCCCTGGGCTGTGAGTGCCCATGGCTGGGTCATGTCCAGCCACATCCACCAGCACCCCCAGGCCCTTCTCACAGAGCTGCTCTCCATCTGTTCACCCCCAGCCTGTGGTGACACCAGGGGTGCCCCAACCCAGGTGCAGCACCTTGCACTTGGTCTTCTTAAACCACAGGAAATTCCCATGGGCCCACTTGTCAAGCTCATCCAGGTTCCTCTGGATGGCATTCAATCCTTCAGGGCTTCTTCCAACCACACCACTCAGCTGGGTATCATCTGCAAATTTGCTGGGGTGCACTTGATCCCTTTGTGTTTGTCATCTCTTTCTTCTAAACACTGCTGAGGCAAGAACCTGTGCATGCTGCCTTGCAAGGAGACACTGATGCCCTCTCCCTCAGTGTCTGTGCCAGCGAACCACTTACGGGTTTAAGAAAAGCTGCTGAATTTGAGGATGTGACTTTTCAGTTATTTCATAAGAAGATGGAGGTCAACAAGAATTTAAACATATAATTTAAAAAAAGAAAGGCCATGCTGACCTATTCTACTTCTCCAGCCAAACACAGGATGTCTGTTAGATTAGCCAAGGGGCATGCTGCTTGTTAAGTACCCAGTGTTTTAACACAACATGCTTTCATTCTGTTATAAACACTTAATAGCAAGCACACATCACAAGACACAGTGGAAGAGCACCCCTACTGGGCTGATAGCTCACCATTCAAAAGCTTACAAGCCACTTGAATTAACTGCTAAATAAATCCCTGTACCTACCCCTTCCCCCCTCCCACGGCACTGTAACCCCCAGTGGCTGGCAATAATCCAAGCCAGAGCTTGTACGACTGCAGAGCCCAAGAACCTCTTCAGTTCATACCCATCCCCTCTCTCCCCTCTCTTCTCTCATCCCAACTTACAGCTGGTCTTTTTGACAGAGAATATGAAACGCTGTTAATAAATGGATAACTTCTTGTTTCTCCAGGCAAGAAAGAGAAAGAGGGGGAGTATCTAGAACTGGAAGGCAATAAGCACAAAGTGTATTTGGAAAACTGCAGCTGGTGAAAAACCCTTGCCTTCTTTGTACTTCATCTACCAGGTGTTCTCTGAATTTCAGTGAAAACACAAAGGGTTCACCATAGTGTGACCCAAGAAGATGGAGAGCCTGTTTTCAAAGTAAATGCCATTTAACAGATGAAAATCATACTGCAGATTGAAGCTATATAATATCTCTCACTTGCACTGCATCAGGGTCTTTGGAGTCCCACTGCTTCTTGTACAGTTACTCATGGTGCATAAAATAAAGTAGGTACTTAAGTACTGCCAGGATTGAAGGCTAAAATCTCAAAATTATTTTGTCATTTTCTGAGGCCTACTCAGATCTTTCTATAACCTTCCTGCTGCACTTACACTAATCTTTGGTACCTTTACCTAGAGCACACCTAATAGAAATGGAGGCCAAGCCACAGTACAACTTGTAGAGGAACCCAGAGGAAAGAAAATCTTGCAGCTGTGTCACTGAGTTTCCAGATGCTCTGCTGGGAAACTGCAAGACAAGAAAAGCATCAAGGAATATCTTTGGTTTTAGCTTCCACTGTCCCAGGACAGGTGTTATCAGCAATACTTTAAAGAATAACATGGCAGCCAAACAGACATAACATGGGAATTCAAGACTAAAAGGCATCACTTTCTAAGCATCTCTCATGGATGGATTCCTCACAAGCATGTTCTTTGGGTACAGTTTATTATTAAAATATCACACACTCCCCATTTATTTGAAATCCTTCCCACACCCTACTTGCCCAGCATGCATAAGATTTAAAAACTTCAGTGATCATTTCTTTGCTGTTTCATATTTAGCAACTAAAAAGGAGTTAAAACACAGTATTAGAAATACCACGTAAAAAATATTATACCAGAAACACAGCCCAGTTAGAACTTCTGCTCTAATCAACTAACTGTATCTTGTTGAAGATGCAAAGCACTTCAAATTCAGTCTGATGTGCAATATACCAGAGGTCACTTTCTTCTTCCTCTAGTGACCAGCCTGTCCTAAAAAATGAGGACCAACATCACACAGCTGATTTGAGAGCATTTACATCCTGCCTACTGCAGCCACAGTAACAGTTTCTTTCATAGAAAAAAATTAATATAAAAATAAATAAAAGAGGAATATATTCAAAGATTGTTTCAGTATTGTATCTTAACTTACAGAACATGGAATCTGCTCCAAGCTCGTTGTAAGCTTGCTCTCATTTTTGTTGCCCTTGTGTTTCAATGGCTGGGAAGCAACTGGCCCAAGAGGTAGCCTTTGGTGCTGAGATACACCAGCAAAAAAGCACTGGGGACCCAGAGTGAGGCAAGTGCTAGGAATACAAACACAAATCAACAGCTGGATACAGTTCCACTCTGTTCTTTCAGTTTTCCCCACAAAACCACAAACACTGTGAGATACCCTGTTTCTGGAAGCCCCCTGACCAAATCATCTGCAGACAATTAATACATCACCACAATTTTATCTGTTTCCAAATTACAATAGAAGCAACACAAACACAGGGAAGGTTTAACTCCCCTACAATTGTGAGAAATCCCCTCTCACTGCCTATATTTCCCAGCGACTGACAACATTCAAATTCAAGACACTGGTTAGCTACCACTTGCAATCAGCAGTAAACCAAGAGATTAATATGACATACTTAATAAAACTGTAAACAGAAACTCAGTTCTTGTCTATGAATGCCGATATAAAACATAAAAAAATAATTCTAGTAGCACAAAAACAATTGTTTTATCAAAAGCCAGGTTACTGGCAAAAATATTTGGATATTTTGCCTTTCTTTACCTATAGCATGGGCCAAATCCTACTAATGTCCTTAATGATTTGGATTTAGCCACACATTACAAGCATGCTGGCAAGCAGCCAGAAGAGATCATCAGCAGATGGCAGAATTGACTACAATTCGGCTGTGTCTGCTTCGAGTGGGGAAATAAGACTTTCAAAAGGGGAGGAGAAAAAATAAATTGGATTCAGGAGGCTCTGTAGAATGTTGCTCTCCCCCTCTCCTTCCCAAAAGGAACAAATGAGAAAGATAAAACACACATGTGCTACAGAGAAACATCTTGAATGGAAAGCTAGGCTGCAGCCTGCTAGTATTCTCTAATGAGTGTGTTCCTGATCTCCACACAACTGCTGTAGACATATTCCTGGTCAGTCAGATGATTCAGGTGTCTAGGGGCATTGCATAACAAGATACCCACCCAGCACATACAAGTCTAAATTAACGGGGTCCAACATAGAGCACACAGCACAGCTACAGTGTCAACTTTGGTTCAAGTTTCAGAAAGATCCTACAAGAATCTGTGAGGTGGCCGTAGTAGCCGTCAGAAAACAGGGACTTCTAAATATAATCTCTCAACAGAAAGTCCTTGTTCCTATCCTAGAACCAAGAGATACAAGCCATCATCATCAGTTGTAACATGGTTTAGAGAAATTGGTTAAAGCCAGAGGCAGGCGTGCTACATACTTGTTCAAGTGCTCGTCTAAAGATCACGCCTTCCTTGGGCTGCTTGCAATTTCTGCGAAACAAGACAGGTAATATTTCATTCCACCATTTTTTCAGTTTTTCACAGATGGAGGAAATGAGGCTCAGCATCACTGTGTCTTTCTCAGCTTAACAGCCTGTCAGAGAAGGCTTTACTACTAAATCTCAGTGGCATAGCTCATCACAAAGCCATGCCCAAAACAAATTCAAAGAATCTAAGAGGACAGAGACCAAGTCCACAGATGGAACGAAAACCCACGAGTAGTTCCAGCATGCCAAGAGCTACAATACATGTAGCAGTAAGTAATTCTCCTTTCTCAAGAAAAAGAGAGAATAGGAAGATTGGAGGCATCTGGGAGTGGCGAGGAGATATCGTTAGCAATGTTACCATTGGCTTTCCTTAAAACCTTTCCCAAAAGCTTTAGACACGATTGTCTGAGTTGATGTTTTTCAGATGAGGTAACAAAATCTTGCTAAGCTAGGGATCATAAACAGCCTACAACCAGCCAGTCAATTTATACCATTATTTGCAGTTTTAAGCTTAATCGGCACCATGTGTCCCCACAAGATGACTGAGTAGCACTGCACAAGGTTAGACCATCTGGAGCTGGGATTTTATTTTCTTTTGATTCTTAACTGTTACCACTAATTCTGGTGTGCCCGCTGTCTCCCTGAGCTTTAGCCCCTTCTGCCAGATCAAGATCCTGTGTATAGATATAAATGCTGACATAGAGAACATTTTTGCCTCCCACCTCCACAACAACTCACAAGCACATAATCTCTCAAACACTTCCATGCCTTACAGAATTCCTTTATTTGTCTTCTTCAGTTTGCTCCTTCCTCTGCCTCACCCCATCTCCCTCCATCTCTTCTGAGAATTTAGGGAAAGAAATGTCGGACCAAGAAACCTTACGTCATGCCTTCCAATATTGACCAGATGACCCTTACTGAGATTACATAAACAGAATTCAGCATGACCACACTTATTTTCATTCCCCAAATGAAGGTCCAGAGTCTAAGAACCCCAAGTTTTTTCCCTACTCAATATAAAAGCAGCAATAAAGACAACTGTGCAAATGCTGCTCATGCATCTCGCTCACTCCTGCAAGCATGTGCTGGCATTCATCACCATAACTTCTAGAATGAGAGAGTTTAAAAACAACAAATTGCATATTCTGGAGCAGGACTTGATATTCCAAAATATCTTCCTTAGTCTAAAACTAAAGACAATTACACTAAATATAAAGCACCCAATAACAAAGAGCTGTGATAAATCAATTTTCTTTGCCTGCAGTACAATCTGGATTTAGCTACTTAGTACATCTTAATAAACAAGATACTCATTCAAAGCATAATAAATGAGATGCTTTGCCTTGAGGGACAGTTTTACTTAATAGTTTGGTGCTACAATGACAGAACATGCGATCTGTCAGTACGAACATCTTTTGTTCTCTGAAACGTTTTGAAAAGGGGTGGTCTGTCTGCTTCACACTAGATCATGCTTAAGACACATAGCACCCTTTACACTCACAACAATATGCTTAACATAGAAAAAGAATTTTGTTTTGATAAGGAAATAAAACAGAAATCCCAAAACAAAACAAAAACAAACAAACAATGGGAACGTGGAAAGTGATTCCCTAGTTTCCAAAGTCTGTGATGTACTTTATACCGAGTCAGAAAAGCCACACACAGAAAAAGCTATTTGGGAAGATGATTTGGAAAAGAAACCACCACAGAAACACATATCAATAAGCAGCTAAAAGACAGTTGGTACTTTTTCTCAGCATTAGAAGTTTGATAAAATAATGAACTTCAGAGCAACATTATGGCTGAAGCTTCCATCCCTATCTTCCATACACCTAACAAACACAGACATGGGAAAAACTGAATAATAGTTTCTCTGGGCTCAAATTGTCATGTGTCTACAGGTACTTACAACACAAATATCATAGAATGGACAATAAGCATGAAGCCATTCCTGCTGGCAAATGCAGAACAATTGGAAAATGAAAATTACTGCATCTTCAGTCCTCTGTCCCCATATGTACATATGTATTTGCTATTGATGTATTACATTTATAAGCAGTATGAAATGTTACAAGGGTAGATTTAAAATAATTCCACAGACCTTAAATAAATTCCTCTCCATGGACACCACCATTAGAGATATTGGTATCTGATCCCATACACAGCTCATATACATAAATAATTCCCCAACAAGGCCAGTTACAACACTGATGTTTATTATGATTATTTAATCCTTATCCCCAAAATACTCACATGTTGGCAGACAGTAGAAGACAAAATTATTTTCTTCCCTCTTTCTGACAGACCATACACCAATCTGCCACCTCTCAGGTTATCAGCCAAGCACAGAAATAACTGTATCTGATCACAGTAATGGTCCATCCATCTCTTCTATACCAATTCATTTAGGGGTTCATTTGTCCCTGATCCATGTGAGTTTCTCTCCTTCTAGATATCTAATCTGATTTTGAGTAACATAAACCCTTCTGGGCTCAAGTTGCCTTCAGTCACTAGTCACCCTAGTTTGTCAATTATATCAAAATTAGTGATCACATTTGTAACCCCCTTTGCAACAAATGCCTCTAGTTGCCAGACTAAGCATAAAAGGCATTTTAGATTGAAGTGATTCTGCAACAATGAGTATGAATAGGGAGGGGAGGAAGTGGTGAAGGAGTTTGTGATCCCATAGGATGCAACTCAGAAGGGAAAAATGAAAAGCTGCTCTTTTCTAAAGAAGAGTAGCATTAAAAGATCCAACAACAAAATGTTTTCCTGGGGATGAAAGTCAAGATATATAACAGCAGCTTAATAAGGCTCCATCAAGAGCTCTTTCAGGATCGTAAAAGTCAAAAAAGGAGAAGTACAAAGACACATTGATATCAGTGAGTATAAAGAGACACATACAAGCAGGAGAGACGTAAAAGTCAGAAAGGCTAAAGCATGGGCACTCTGTAAGTCATAACTACCAAGAGAAATAAAAATTTACAATACAAAAGTTAGATTAATAACTAGAAGTAGAAAGATGAAGATAGACCAATCCGTTATTGTAGGAAAGTCTATTAACCAACAGAGAATGTGAAGAAATACTTAAAGGCACAGCTCAGACAGTTACTTTTACCTTGGGCATTGTATTATTTTTAATAAGAATTAAGAACTAGGATTTTAAGACAGGAAAAAATAGAAAAAAAGAGAAATTAAGATAAGTACACACAGACTATATATTTAGGCTGGCATGGTTTAATGAGATGTACCAAAAATACTTAAAGAATAAGCTAGTTTTTAAGAACTCATACAAAATAGATAGAATGCCAAAAAGGCAAACTGAATTCCTAGCAGTAGAAAGGGAGAGATTAAAAGGGATGGTCAGTATAGCTTTTATACCCATAGCAATGCTGAAGTGAAAGAAGAAAACTTAACTTCAAATCACATCAGGAATAACAACAGTTAACAGAAAGCAAATACTGTTAAACCAATATATGACTTAAATTATGGCAGAAAAAGATTAGATGTACAACTTAACTGCCTGAATATAATTGAGTTATACCACATATTTCATTCGTGGACTATGGAAGTATGGTTTATATCAAATTACAGCTAAAGAAGCACACAGCTGTGTAAAAAAAAAACAAAAAAGAAAATAAAGAAAAAAGAAAAAAAACACACCACAACATTTTTATCAATAGTTCTTAGTAATTCATTATCAAGCTAGGAAAGCATGAACATGAAGCACGCCACAATAAGGTTTACTCACAGTCCAGCACTACATGATAGTATGAAAAATCTGTCCTCACGTGCAGATTTAGTGGAACTTATCTGTCCAGGAAAAGTATTCCACGCGCCTTAAAGGCCACAGCTAACGTGCAACACTATTTCTCTGTTTCCAAATAAAGACATTTCATTATTTCACCAACTCAGAGTGATTGATGCAATAAATGGAAAAAGAAAGCCCTCATATTCAAGAAGAGTTACAAGTGTTTGAGCAGCAGTCTTGCAGCACTTCAAGAAGAAAGAGTCTAACGCTTTCTAACACTCATCCTGGTGTTTTGATGTTGTTCTTCAAGCTGCTGTCTGAGAAGCACAATGTTTGATAGGCTCAGGTTGGGAAATCATTCTGCCAGGCAATAGCAACAATAACCTGATTTAAGTTCTGAGTCACAGTTTATTATAAAAGCTTGAGTACATAGTTTGAGAAGGTTAATAATAGCTGATCCTTGTATTGACAACTAGATTGACAGCCTAGGCCCAAACACATGTTGAGAGAGCTGCTATCAGGCAGAACAGAACTACTCAGACATAAATAGTTCCATCATATTTTTGAAACCATGAGGGTTTCAAGTCTCCAGAGACACCGAGATATTAAGTGTCATGATGTGGTTTAAACTGACATCAAAACACCTCTGAAGGGCACATAAACACACCTGCAAAACCATGTTTCATGTGCTCATTTTCACATGAGCAATAGTGACCTGAAGCAAAGAGGATTATCGCCCAGAGATTAATGACCACTTGGATTTAACATCACAAAGTTTCATTTCAAGCATCATCTATGTCTAGATAACACCTAGGACCCCAGAAATGTCTCACTCCTCAGCCATGAGCAGCAACTGTGAGCACCCCTGTACCTGACAAAACACATCACTGGCTAGAGGAAATGAGGTAGAATAAAAGGATGGGGTTTGGAAAGAAGGTGGTTGCTGTGACACCCAGAGCTCAGGACTACAAGCTGGTAAACCAACTGCTGCCAAACAAACTAACAAACAAACAAACAAACAAAAAATAAAATAAAAAAAAATGAAATGTCAGCTTCCAGAAAGCTTTTGTAAGGATTTCTTTCCTATTGCTCTGTCCACCACATCAGTTACTACTCCTGAACGAAACAGCAGGGACAAAATCATCAAGCTTCTTTCAGATAACACAGTAATTAAGCATAAGAGTTTTGCCTCCCTAAGCAAAATTTGTACATCTCTCTTCCCTCAAGTATATGCTTAAACTCTTATCTCCCCTCCCTCAGTTGTGGAGGGTGAACCATCTGAGGGTCAGGTTCTCCTTCACTCATGTAATCAAATCCCTTTTTCAAGGTCTCATGTCTCCCTTGGGGCAGCAAATCAGAGGAACAGGCAGAAAAATGTATTCTGCATATAACTTCATAAGAAAAAAAAATCAACAGTGCTTCAGTAAGTAAAGGGAGAATGAATTTACTATCAACTCCACTCTATGGATTCAGACTCATGAAGACTTTTGATTCAAGATTTTTAAAAAGGGACACATCACCTCATGGTAGTAAATCCAAGCCTTTGCAGAACCTCCAGGAGAGAAAAACCACACACAAGACCGCAACAGTTTATGAAATAATGAAAAAAAAATACTATATAGTGAAGTCTGACACAAGTTTTTGGAACTTTAACTCTTATATTCTGCTCAGATGGAGCATCTGCAGGCCATGGATGACATAGTAGATGTCTTGTCACTCATCCTACAACTCCCTCAGTTCTTGGGACCAGTCTGTTTTTGGAATGGCACATGTTGATGGGGCCTCTATCCAGGGCTGTTTTTTTGTTTTCAGATGCCGCATCTCCTACCAGTGCCAACCTTTTTAAACTTATTTTTTAATGTTGCAACCATTACAGGCTGTGTAATCAGCACTCTAATAGCAGTAAACAAGCCGTCAATTTTTCTGCCAAACAAAACTGTACAGCAGGATTATCTGGGAGAAAATCTTATTTGTCAGAAGTGTATGTGTGAGACAGTACAAAGACTAGGGAGAATATATTCCCCTGAATCCCAATTCCCTTACTCACCTTCCGAATTCACAACAAATTCATATCATCACTGGAACTAGCTTTATTTACAAATCTGAGTCCCTGAGGAACTGTTTTAAATGCTACACACAGAGACAAAAAAAGTAAACTGTGTACCACAGAATGAGTAGTACACGCCTGCCCAAATGGAACTTGATTCTTCCATCATTATGATTCCTCTTGCATTCACATCCAACCACAAGCACAGCTGAAATTATCTTACAAATAAGACCTTTCTACCTTTAATAGTGAAATACTTTTCAAGCTTGGAAAGAGGACATTACATACTATGACTAAATGTTATTCTCAGAAACAGAAAAAATATTTTTTCTGTGAAAAGGCATAGACTCATGTTTTACATGTCAGTTATATGTAAAAACAGTTAACTTCTACATGACAAGCCATTCTGGTCCCACAGACCTCCTGAGGCTCCTCATAATTAAGTTTTTTTGGGGGAAAAGTGGGAAGACAGGAGGGAGGTGAGAGTAGGGCGTTTAAGGCAAGGATACACATCTCTGTTTCAGAGTCAAATCTAAATTGAAAGGCTCTAACCCACTTAGCACTATGGTAAGTGTATCACAGAGGTGCCTTGTACACAGGACTGTCCTATTCCCCTGTAAGTACAACAACTGCATGCTTACTATGCACAGCCTTTAACGGCTATTAATAAAAACAATCCAAGGCTTGCTTGATGGACAGATATTTAATGCTGTGAATGTTAGCATATGGCTCTCATTCTCTTCTCAAAAACTGATAAAGACAGACCTCTACAAAAGGAAACTAAATAATACAGTGAACTTGGGGAGGCGAAAGTACTATGGTTTGCCTTTTGTTTGGGGAGATCCTTTGTATTTTCTGGGGTTTGCTTTGGTTTTTTAATAAAGAATTAATTTGCTCTCTTGTCCATGTACACCTAAGGTGTCATTTTCCAGACACCACAGCAGGTTCTAGCCCACCCATAGCTTCAAGGATTAATTAAATATTCCCTGTGTCTAAAAGAGACCATAATTTCTTACCCAGTGATTACTATTTGCAGGCCTGTTTGATTACAGGTCTCTTTAATAGCATTGTTTCTTCAAAACTGACTGAACCAGCTGAAGTATTTCCAGTGTTGCTACCTGCAAAGTTAAAAAAAAATCCTTCATTTTTATGGTTACTGCAGCCTCCTGAAAAAGATGAAGGAAATCATGATTAAATGAATAAGTTCAGTGTTTGATTAACTGATCCCTATAATCAGACTTGCAAGCTTGTTGTGCTTCACTCCATTCTTTCCACCAGTTCCGAGCAACGTTTTTTCTCATTTAATATCTACTTGCTCTTGAGATCCAGTTTAAAGGAGAAGGTAAGGGACAAGAGCTGTTAAACTGTTAGCTGTCTCACCTTTGGGAGACCTTCCTAAAGATAAAATAATCAACAAATTTATTCATAGATTCACAAGCAAAAAAAAAAAAAAAGTCACAACCAATCTTCTACCATCAGCTTCAGAGATGCAACAACTACATTGAACATTTTTATTCTGAGCAGCGCGTTTCTGAATCTCGTATTTCTGCTCCTCCTGAGCAAGTCAGCACAAAGGCAAAGCTAGCAGCAGCAAATGAAGAGTGAAAAGAAAGGGCAGAGAGATGTACCTTCCCTTCTTAATTGCACCAGGTGGCATCTGTGGAAACATTCCTGTAATTCATCAGATAAGCAAGAAATTCAACGCTCTACTAGACTGTGCTGTTCACAAGAGCTTCACAGTGACATATTTGTGTATCATTAAAGGAAGTGAGAAAAAATGTCTTCAGTTCTTTTTCCTCAGCCTATACTACCCTTCATGTGACTTCCACAGCAACTAAGATACCAGTTCCTGCAGAGGACAGGGAATAAGAAGATGAATTTCAGAGCATTTCCTCTGAAAAAGTATCTTTGAATATAATCACTTATTTGATCAAGCAAAGAGTTGAATTATTTCATATTCTACTCCTTATGGTAATATTTAGACCTTAATATTTTGTACAAATATAGCCAATTTTAGTTACCAAGAGACAAAAGTCTGAAGGAGGCTCAGCAGTTAAGATAGATCCTTGTCAGAAGTTACCTGCATGCTCTGTCACTATAGAGGGTAATATCACATCTGTGGATGGAATTCCACTAGCCCTATGTAGGTATTTGTTAGCATTAGAATTCCCAATAGAAAAATTAATTGTTTAATTGAAATATCTCTTCCTCCTCTCCTGCAGTGAGACAAAACATTCTACACTTCACACCATCTGCAGGAAACTGGCAGTAATACCTCCCCAGGTATGGCAGCAATTGAGGGAAGGCAGACCAAACCAAACTAGAAACCACTCAATCATATGCATCATAATCTATGAAACCTGTCACAGCTGGGGAGAAAGTCAACCCAAAACCCCGCATTTACCTCAGCATTTCCTCTATCCCAAAACACAGAGCATTGATGAACAAAGCAAGAAAGAGTGGAACTGTTAATTTTCCTCTCGTTTTCCTGCAATAGACTTTATTTCCTCAAACCTATAATATTTGAAAATATTTATGGGAAGAAATGCTGCACATAAAAGCCTCCTCTACTGCTCTGCTCAGACTGAAAGGGACCTCAAGAAGCCTCAGATCCCATTTCCTTCAGAGAACAGGGCCAGCTGGCAGGAATGCACTCAGCTGAGCTGATTTCAGTATCAATGAGGAGCTCTCATTTGGACCAAGCTCACTAAAGATAGTACATCCATAACTTCACTGCAAGGAAGACAGAAGGGAAGAAAGAGTGTGGGGAGTGCTGATGAGCTCTATTACCCAAAATCGGGACACATGAGAGATCAACAGCATTTATCCCTGAAGGTAAACAGTTACATCAACGTTTGGGGAGAAGTTGTTCATTATATGCAAGACACACAAGGAAATCTTTTGTTCCTCAACAGAAAGGTGGAAGTTTTATGTCCTTGACTTTGCTTGGTATGTAACGCAATCAAGAATTCCCACAACCACCTCATTGTACCTGTCACTTCTACTTGCTTGTTTCTTCCAGGAGTAGAGCCAAACCACACCATAAATTTAGAATTTTTCTCCCTGCTAAGATTTGTTTCCTCCATTTTTTTTTACTGCACATTCATTGTTCCTTTTTCTTTATATAGTCCTAATGAAAGCATGATATAGAAAGTTACATATGTAAATCTTTGCTGAATCAAGACCAGAAAGATTCCTACAGCTTGCCACTGTTAAAAAAAAAAAAAAAAAAAAAAAAAACAAAAAAAAAAAACCCAAAAAAAAAACCACACTTCCCTGTGACCAGCCTTGCCACTTTAATTTTTATTAGAATTACTCTTGGTGCCTGCAGCTAGCCTTCCCAAAATGCAGAGAAACAGATGCATAATAAAAACTCTACTTATATACCCTAGATGAGACTAATCAATATGACTCTAAATTGTGTGTTTATTTCCATTTTTTTAGGGGAAACAGCAACTGAAAAGCATCAACTTGTATCTGGAGGATGGGTGATTATGGACAGCAAGTGTCATTTCAATATAAATAGGGGAAATAAATGTAAATTACACAACACTTAACTCTTACAAATTGGCTGTTAACTGAGACAATAGTCTACAAGATGTTGTTTGGAGTATCTCATTAATAAAATTCAAAATTGTTTTCAGCAGTTATGTGCAATCATTGTCATTTTATCACTGGCCAAAAGTAGTCTCTCACTGCATGCTTCAACGTGTAATTGTATCACAGATTGCCAAGAAAACCATCCTATCTGCAGGGGAGATCTGGAGCTGTACCACACCAACACAGAAGAGTCACACACTCACAAAAGAAAATGTTAATTCAGGGAAGGGCCTGCTGTTAGAGAAGACCAGTAAATGTTTTAAAAGACCAAGAATAGCATTTTCAAACAGTGATGGGGGTCACTTACCTAAACTAATTTTAGCTGCTCTAGAAATGCATCTTTCAGGCCTTGTTTTGACTTAAGATATTTTTTGTAGCAAGGTTTTTACTCTCAAGATTAATCTTCTGGTGTGATTTATAATATTAACACTCATGTGTGAATTACCTCGACAACCTGCTCTGCAGAAGGTTCTGCAGCAGCACAAGTAGTCCCACCCCATTCAGTCCCTGTACAGGCATTTTTGGAGGGACAAAAGCAACAAAGCTCTCCTGCAGCCTTGCACAGCTACTCACCCAAGAGACCAATTACATTTCCTTGATTATGAGGGAGGCACTGCCACAAGCTGTGCTTATCTGCTTTTACCTGTAGGAAACCAGAGCTCAGTCTGGGACACAGCGGTCTGGGCAGAGGCCAACACAGAACTGCAGCTGAAAATACCCTATAGCACCTGGATGTCTCCTCTTCCTTTCCCCATACCCCACATCCAAACCCAATGTTTCTCCCACACATCCCAGCTCTATGCTTCACACTTCCAGGCAACCCACATTATGATTCCATCAGTACCTTCATCCTCCCTGAAGATTCCCATAGCTTATCCTTCCCCTTGACCTTACACACACCTTCACATCCTGCCTTATCCTTCTCTGTTACTGGCACACATCAGCCTTAGAGGCACAAAGTCAGTGACAGCCCAGTTATTTCTCTGATTTTAATACACTGCAATGTCAGAATCTCCTCAGTTGGAGCACAATTCCAGGCCTTTTTTTTTTTTTTTTTTTTGCAGGGACCAATAATAATTCTAATAAAAATTAAAGTGGTTGGTCACAGGGAAGTGTTTTTTTTAAACAGTGGGAAGTTGTAGGAATCTTTCTGGTCCTGATTCGGCAAAGATTTACACATGTAACTTTCTATATCATGCTTTCATTAGGATTATGCCCACTTAGGCAGAAATAGCAACAACAGAAATAAGCACAAATTCAAATCAGAGCAGCTGGCTACTTCCTCATCTCCTGCATACACATGGGACACACAGGGGCTTGCCCACATCACTGACAGGAATCATTCTCAAGTGCCTGTGACATCTGTAGCCTACCTGAAACCTGTCAGAGTAGAAACATGGAGGTACCTAGGCCTGGAAAGTCTGGTAGACATGTATTTGGGAGCCAAATTTGCCTACAATTTTTGTGTGTGTGTTGCTGTGTCTTTTACTCTTTATAATACAACTGTAAGCAAGGTCCTAGAACACTCAGCAAACATTACCGGAAAACTCACCTCCTCTGTCCAGTTTTCATCAGCTGTGAAACTTCCCAGCTTTTGCCATCCATTCCCTCCTTATAACTTGACACAAAGAATGTAGGGAGTCTTCCTCCACTGTCATTTCCTAATTTTCTGAGATAAAAATCTGCTCATATGAATTTTAACAGTGATGAAAATTTGTTTTTATAAGCATGAGTTTAAAAACTTCTAAGAGCCCAACACACTCAGCAGAGTTTCTTCAGACTACCAAAAGCATAAAATATACACATTTCTAAGCAAAAACGTACACCATTTTTATAAGAGAACAGAGAAAAGTTAAAGATAGAAAAATAAACAACAAAATTAAAAGGAATGCACAAAATTGAGGGAGAGATTCATTTCTCCTGTCACCACTCAATTAACTCAATAATAGAGTCATTCAAGTGAAGAAGGAAACATGACCAGCCTTCTCTTGATGGTCCAAAAGCACCTAAATCTGAGCTTACCAATAGAGCTATCTCCAGCTCTGCAAGCAATGCCCCCACCAAAAGTCAACCAATGCCTTTCAGAAGGGACAATTTTAGGCACCAGTTAAAACTGAAATCCAAGTCAGCTGTGCTGTACCTCCCAAGGGGAGGGGGACAGACCAAAGCTGGAGCAGACAAAATAACTGCCTTACATGGGGGATAATGACAGGTAGCTTGACAAGTACCACAGTGACTTTATAAAATGTTTCACACACACAAATTATGCAATGCAGCTAATGACTCAACAGGGGTGGAAGGAGGCTGGGAAAGCAGAACTCGGCTCATTCATTCTGATGTCATGTTGTTCATACGTTACAGAAGCATCCGTCTGTGTTTTGACAACCTGCCAGTCCATCACTACCTAAAGCACACGACTTGCTGTAGGCAATTTGACCCTTTTCTTCCTTTCCTACGCCCTCTCACTTATTTTGAAGAATACAGGCTCTCCAGTAACAGCATTTGATGTTTTTAAAGGCAGGCCACAGTTCAGGATTATTTTGCATGCTGAGAAAGCCCACAGGCACTCTCAGTGTTTTCTCTGTAATTGCAGCTAGCTCTGTCATGAGGAAGAATGGAAATTATAATTTTGTTATTCAGATTTTTTCAAAGTCAGGACTAAAGTGAGAGTGGGTCTGGAACTTCACCCAAAATAGAAGCTTTCAGTAGCTTCAGATAAGTAGGTTAACTCAATGTGGACTTTGGCTTTGTTTCTTAACTTCTGCTTGTTCCCATAGTTTTAGCTATAAAAATAAAATTGTGCCTCCAAACATGGAGGTTCACAAATATAAGGTTCACGTGCCTTATTTTTCCCACAAGCTGTGCTACCTGAGTAGATGGACAGATGAAGACTTGGCTGTACCAAGTTCTTCAGCTGCCAGCCAACAGCAGGGTTAGAAATGCGATGGGAGCCACTTGAATGACAAGACTTAAAATAAGGAAAAAGTAAAGGGTAAGTCACAACCTAGTATTTAAAGGGGAGATAAAGTGATGGGCAAGACACTTTCCACCTTAACTTTCTGTACAAATCAGGTATCTACAGTCTGTACGCACAAGAACCCTCAAAAAACCCAAAAAGAACCCACTACAACATTTTGCATGACATCCTTTGGACCAAAACAAGTGTGGAAATGAGAGGAGATCCTTTTTTTTTTTTTTTCTCCCTTTTTACATTGTCTTTATTTCATCCCACAAGTATTTCCTCCTTGCTTTTGCCCTTCAATTCTCATCACCATCCTGCTGGAGGCAAGTCAGTCCTGAGGGGCTGACCTTCCAGCTAGGATCAGCCCACCACTGAGGGGCTTGCTAGGTGGCATTTCTACTGGTAAGAAGAAATTCGAAGTGGGGTACACCTGAAATTTGAAATCCAGAAAACACCATTTGATCAGTTTTACCCATATACAGCTGCATTTGAATTAGAAATTTACCTCATCATTGCACCGATTAGACACAACCTCTCAAATCAACAAATCATTTTCAAACTCATGCCTACCCTGATAACAAATTGCTTCTGCTTCCTCCATGCCATGTACCTTTACAAGAATTTAAGGCAGAATTTATAAGTGCTTAGTGTCCTGAAAGGTGTTAATATTTAGTCACTCACTCAGCATCTGATTAGGGATTCACAGCAAGTCAAGCCAAAACTCCTTTTTACCCCTTCCTGTAATTCCCTTCTACTACTCACATAATAGCAGCAGTAAAGCACTTAATGCTGTTTTACACACACATGAAGCATTGCACATGAAATAATCTTTTAAAAAGCACAGGCAAAGGCAACTCACCCCTGGCTCACATGAGCTCTCCTCCAAAGTATTTCTCTTATACCTATATGCAACAGACTAA
Organism: Zosterops lateralis; assembly: GCF_965231275.1. Taxonomy (NCBI): domain Eukaryota; kingdom Metazoa; phylum Chordata; class Aves; order Passeriformes; family Zosteropidae; genus Zosterops; species Zosterops lateralis. Next base: position 32,573,408 of record NC_139764.1, on the reverse strand, counting down.
ATGCTGATAGCCTCATCCAAGCAAAATGTACTTTGAACCCTTAGGAATTTCTCCAGACACTACTTGAGCAGTACACTAGGTGTTAAGGTCAGTACAGCACTGATTTCAGGCAAAAGAAGGGCTCTATTTTATAGACATTTGAAAGAAAACAACAGAAAATCCAGCAGGTCTGAATATTAAAATCTGATGTGATTACATGACACCAATGATGACAGAATCTACTCAAGCTAAGAACACCTTGTGTTCCCTGCTGCCTTGCACATTACATTTTCACTGGGACCAGGCTGTGACAAAGAAGATATGGAATAATCATTTCCACCCTTTTGCACTCATTTTGGTCTAGCCCAAGTGACCACAGAGAATTAAGAACCAAGCTGTGCCCAAGTCTTGACAAAGTGTTCTTATTCACAAATCAAGGATTTCCTCACACAACCACTCCACTATGGATTTCAAAAGACTGAAGAGAGTCATGCTCCTATGACCACAGACTACAGAATTTAGCTGAAATGCCATGCACTGGTTCACACAGAAGTGGGAAGCAGAAGAGGAGGCTTGTGCATTGGCATCATAGGGCTAACACATACACCATGTACCTTCCTGACATACCAAACAACAGAACAAATGCCAGAGCACTGTGTTGCCTCTGAACAGAGGGCACAAAGCTGATACACATGTGTGGACACAGATCAGCCCCTCAGTGCTTCATGAAAAGCCCATACCTTAGAGCTAGCCCACAGGCAACAAAACTGGCAAAAAACTGTGGGATGCTACAAGAGAAGCACACCACACTAACTGTGCACGTTGGGGCACCAGAGCAAGGAAGGAGGAAGGCCAGATAGAAGTGCTTGCTGGCAGGGCAAATTGGCACTTGTGCTGACAGCACAAGAACCACATTCCTGCACCCAAGAACCCATTACCAACCTTCCCAGGCACATTGGCACAGAATTACCCTGCCAGTTCAATTGCTTGCAGGATCAGAGCTATAACCACACATACACTGACTACTGAAAAACAATCCCCAGAAAAGGGCTGTCACCACACAGGCAGAAGGGTTTGTTTGTGTTGACAGTTTTAGCTAATCTGAAAGCAAGGTAATAACCTGAGAAAGCATTTCATGATGTTTTATTTCTCAGCCAACAGCTTGTCTCCACTTGTGTCTACAGAGGAGAGCACTAAGTACAGGGTAGGGTGAAAGATGCAAGACCTGGGATTATAAACCATTTACCAAAGTTACCTCCTCTTGCCTTTGGGTAGAAACATCCTAGAAGTTATAGTGGTATAATGGTCCAGGTGGTAAATAGCCCTTGCAGGGTAAAACTTTCCTATAGTCATGAAAACCACTGCCTGGAGGAAAAGAAAAAGGAGTAGAGATGTTTGAAGAAACTTTCTTTCTGTCCAGTGCTTTACTCATTGAAAGTTCAGAGACCTGGGGAAGTTTTTATCCATATAATGACATTTTATCCCTCATTTGCTTCTACAGAATAAGCAGCTGTGTTTACAGTTTACAGCTCAAAATTATTTTTTTTATTACCATGTCAAATCATTCATGTTGACTAAATCATCAAATCCATTTATGTTATTACAATTGTGGTGGCAAGTTAGAGTGATAATACAGTTTAACCACAGCACACTGAAATTTTACAATTTTCACCTGAAGATTTTCACTGGAATTTGTAGAAAGTTCTATAAAAATTCTGTGAAACGCATTTCCATCCCATTTCTTCAGTCCTAAAATTCTTCTACATGTTTTCTTGCACACTCTGGAAACATAAGGAAACACTGCATTCTAAGCTTGGCAACCCCTTTTCTGGAGCTACACAGCATTTAGAAGTGTCGGAAATCTTTCAGAACAGAAAACTGTCTGGGCAAATAACTACTAGTGTAATATGATTAAACAGCACTCCCATGTCACAAGTAAGAGAATAAATACTCAGAGCAACACTCTCAGACACTCTACTTGGTTTAAGTGTTGTTGCTATCATTACAGAGCAGAGAGCAGTCCTTTATTTTGTGTACATAGTACACACCATTACAGAACCCTGTTTCCCACAGAGTTCAGCATAAGATGCAAATAATGAAATACGACAGCCAACATGATGGAGTCTGCCCAAGATGCATGAAAAGGTAAAAAAGAACAAGAGACAACTTAACCAATACTAACAAAGCAAGAAAGAACATGACACTGTCACAAACTTTCATAAACAATTTCAATGAGCTGTATTTTTTCTTCCCCTAACCTGCCCTATTATGAACAGAACAATCACATGTAAGACACTAGGAAACATCAAGCTTGCCCTTCAAAATATAACAACATCGTTAAGGAGTCTGTCATTTTCCTTTAATTAATGACCTACTGCATCTGACAGACATCAAGTGTTCATAGCTCACACCAACGAATTTCAGCTTTGAATGTTGTGTAGGTGTCAGCAAATACTGATTTTTAATGGCAAACACAACCAAAAGGAGAAACGTTATTGCAATCAGATGAGTTGTTAAAAGCTCAGTGATGGCTACAGATTAGGAGGCATGCAGTGGAAATTTGAATACATATGAGAAAGAAGACACCAATTTTGTCAGTGATGCCAATTCAAAAAGAATATTTCAGAAGAAGGTAGGCATAAGTTAATAACTCTGTCTGAACTTCATTCCAAGATGTACGTCCAGCACAACATCACGGCTGGCATGCAAAGGCCTTGGTCTACCCCTGACACATCGTGTCACTGAAAACTTCTCACTTGCACACTTCCACTCAGGGCCAAAATGGGGGTAAAAAGCCACCAGCCCACAGAGGACTCAGTTAGAACCCCAGCTTTCATGTGAAGAGTCAAAGTGCAATTTGAAGTGACTTAAAAACAGCAGAAAGCAGCATGGACTCTTTGCAAGAGTCAGTCTTGCTAATGCCACAAAACAACAGCAGGTGTCAAACGAATATTGTGCAGTGACTTTCAGATGCAGGCTGATGATGAAAAATTATCACTTCATCAGAAGGCCTTCTGATTTAATTAGCATATAAAGATTACAAGTAAAAACAAGGACTAACTAATCTGGATGCCTTTGAACTACTGCACCAGAAAAACTCAGTTGCAACTGAAGTACTCTATCAGCTCAAAAGCCAGAGGAAATTCTCCATTTGAGGTTGACAAATCCTCTAAAGTCTACCCAAAAATCTACTCATCTTGTTTTACTCCAGTCAACATTATTCCCTGCAGCAAGTTTAGGAGAATTTATACAAGTTTGTATCTTGGGCTGCATTCTATATGATGCATCAGCCAACCCCATGATTCAAATCCATCTGCTACACACTGCACAGAAGAAAAACAGAATGAGGCTGGGGAAAACCTATCTTGCCAGATAGAAGCAGAGCTGTGTTATTGACCTGCCAACCAGAAAGAGCACTGAATCTAGCTGGTCCTTCTGCTCAAAGAAACCTGCTACTCAGCTAGATCTGTAGCTAAGTGACATATATATGTTATATTTATATATATATACGTTATATTTATATATATATATATATGTTATATTTATATATAATACACAAAGTATGGACACACACATATATAATATGCATCTATTAGGTCCCAGTACACGGCAACCTGCTAGAGCACACAAAAACAGTAATAAACTCATCCGCCTCAAAAGATAAGTAATTACATACCAGCCTTTGACAGCCTGGGATACAACGTTATGATTTCATTCTGGTTTGGTCTTGGCTTCCCTCCACGCCACCAAAGTTGTTTTTCTTTTTTTTGAGACAAGGTTCATGGATCTGACCAAGAACTTAGTTTATCAGAATACCATGTAGATTAAAAAAAAAAAAAAAAAAAAAAAAACAAAAACAAAAAAACACACACCACAATCTGCCCCCCATCTTTGGGAACTGGCAGGTTGGGTAGATATATTTATTAAATTTAGGGTTGGGGTTTTTTTTTAATTTGCAAAAAATTAAACTCCTCTGCCACTAGACAGAGTTAAGCTGCAGATATTTAACAGGGAACAGTTGCTGATCTTTTATAAAATTACTACTCACATTGAAATGTGGATCCATTTCTCCCTCTCTACATGCCTCTGGATCCTTCTTGTTAGGAGTCTAGGCAATATCAGAGTGCTGAAGGATTATAAACAGATTTGGTCGGTGCCACAGGCCATTCCACTGGAATTAATAATGCTTCCCTGCAAGGTGTATAATTTGCAGGAGGCTGGGCTGCTTAGGAGACAGGCAAGTCTGTGGAGAGTTTTCCACACCTCCTGTAACAGGCAACTGAGACATTTCCAAGTGTAAGTAACATACAAAGAAACCCTGTTTCTAATACATACACAGAAAGCCCACTCATTAGTTGTGTTTATTAGTTATTCTTCAAATGGTTTGAAGTTCAAACTTGGACTAACTTTCACTACTGTGATTAGGTACTAGAAAACAACTCCACTCAAATTTGTCAGTATTGAAAAAAATTGCTCTGTTGCCTTAAGACTTGCATGATTCAAAAGTGTTTAAAAGTGTCATCAGCATCATTTTTTACCTGAAAACTGGAAAAAAGTTACTCAGTGCTTCCTTCAATGGCTTTTCATCTAAAGAGTTAATTCTGCAGTCAAGTACAATGGACGTGGAGAAAACCTGAGATCTGGCCTCTTTTTTGTCCAGAAACTATCTAGTTACTTCAGATCTATTTCATCTATGTATAAAATTAAATTTTTCTTGAAACATTTACAGGGCTCTGCAGTTAAAAAAAAAAAAAAAAAAAAAAAAAAAAAAAAAAAAACCACTATGAACACAAACAGGGTAAGTTGCATTTATCTATATTTTAAATAATGGTCTTTCCACTTCACAATGAAGAATACCTCTTACTCAGTGGCATTCAACTCTCAGTTAAAAAAATACTCAGGAAATAAGAGTCATACGGGGTAGCTAATTTAAATAATTCAGTGAGCAGCTAGACAGATGTGGTTCTAATTCCTGCAATATCTCTGAAAAGAAAACAAAAATATCTCAAATAATTTCACTTCCAGGGAACCATCCCTGCCTGCACTACACACAGCACTCACACTCCTGAGCAAACTGAACAAGCACAGACTGATGGGCAGCTGGCTCACAGGAAAGCTCCTGTCTCAGCTGCTACCAGGGCACAGCAATGCCACAGCCTAACCTGCAGCCCAGCCCTTCAGAAATATGCTGGCATATGTAGGGGACCCAGAGAGTACAGCTGCCCATCTCAAACACTGTTAAGGCCACAGAAGGACTTTGCCATGAGATAAGCACAGAAGGGAACTTGGACTGTAAGATAAGCCCCCACAGCAGGAACTTGGGATTAAAGGTGGTACTATTGTCTAGGTGTTATCTCAGACCTAGGGGGAGGGTAACAAAGCTGGGGGAGAAGAATGTATCACTGATAATGGACAGAAAAAAAAAATGCAGAATTTATGGGCCACAAGGAAAGCCAACTCAGCAACTATGCTGAATCAGCTCTGACTGGCTAAAATGTAATTCCCTCAGGGGGAGATCACAACAATGACTGACCCTAGAAAACCACTAACCTGAGAGAAGAGAAAGGCTGAGCATGTGGACTCATTAGCATCACAGAACTGTGTAGCCAATAAGCATTGTTGAAATGTATTAATAGCAAAAATCCTTGAACAACCTCAGGATCCCCTCCCCTCCCATCAAGAAGTTTAGGATGAAAGATCAACAGGATGACACTGGGTCCACAGGCAGTGACTATCCTCTACTTGATCGACCTCCCTCTCTCCCCACTCACCCCACATTTCTATTTCTCGCCAGCTCACATTCATCATTAAATAAAATCTGTATTATTGACTTCAGCATATGGGTCTTGTTTGCAGACAGAGGCATCTCTCATTAATTGTATCGTAACAATGATACAATACATATGCAACATTCCATTGAAGTTCATGAAATTACTGTTGACTGTCTTGTACCATGACATCTTATTATAGAGCTGAGGAGGGATGTACAAGAGTGATACAACTGCAAAAATTCAGAATCAAATCAACAATATAGCATTGTAGTGTCAACTATATAGCAACTCTGGCATGCTGCAATTTACCACCCACAACCTTCTCCTTCTCCCCAGCTGTAGATCTTCATGTCCAGAAGAAAGTGCTAGATATTGATATTTTTTTCTAGACTTCAATTCCACTACATTCCCTAGCAGGTTTTTCTCAATATGAAAGAAAGCATTAACTATTTCTCACTGTTTTACAAAAATGTCCAATAAACAAGTGTTGGAGAAGAAATGAAAAAATTTCTGCAGAAGTACAATTAGTCTGATGCTCAAAACATTTATTGGCAAAGCTACTGAAGATCCCATTAGGATTTCTCTTCTACACTTAAGAAGCTCTGCAGGAGCACCTGCTTTTTAACTTTACTTAAAAATTATTTAACTAGAACATACTGCACAACTCACGTTAATGTGGATTTATTTGCTTTACACTTATGGAGAACCCATAAAGGGTTTGTAAGGTTTTTCCTCAAATACCTGCAGCAACTGCTACACTTTACCACCTATATAAATGTATGGATGCACAAAACAATTTTGTTTCTTGGCCACAAATATTGGCTGTTTAAACTCCTCTTCTGCTGTCAAGTTGTTCAGAGGGTTTTTCTCTTAATCTCATCAAGTAGGAACTACAACATTTCAAATTAAATCATTAATGAGCCAAAGTCCGTTCCTCCATCCCAAAGCACCATTTTCCCTATTAGCTCTCTCATTTAAAGAACCTGAGAATAGCAGCAGCCTTATCATATTCCTCTCTGAGCTATCTCATCCCTTTTCAAGAGTTTAACAGCTATGGTAGGTTGTTGACTGGCTCATAACCATCATTCAGAAGTTGAGCCTTTACCAAAAAAGGTGAAGTGAAAGGGCTTAAACCAACAGCAATCGCTGCTAATCGATCCTCTACCCAACTCTGCCGGGAACTGGAGAGCAAAGCAAAACACTCAGCACAGAGTGAGATATCATAGCTGGGACAATATGGAGTGGGGCACAGGGCAGTTTATAAAGAACACTGGTCCAATTAGGGAAGTTTGAGTGTCAGGATGTTGGATTCCCTATCATTTCCTGGCACCATTGCCTTTAATTAGGCCTTGGATTGATTACTGCCTTTGTTCTCCATTGACCCACCACTGACTCTGACAGGGGTTGTATTTTCCCCTGCTGCAATTACAAGAGAAAATTCTGAGTGTCAGCAAGCATTACACAGGCAACCATGCTGCTTAAAACTACAGAGCCCTTAAAGAGAGGATGTGTTTGTGACATTAACACATTCTTCTTTCGTTACAGGATACAATTGGGTAGAGTGGATCGTGGTCCAACAGTAAACTACTGTTGAGGCTAATTTAAATTTGCCAGTGCATTTCTATGCAGTGTATTAAAATAAAAAAAAATAAAAAAATTAAAGCCAGAGCAGGAGTAACTAAGTCAAATCTACCTGGTTCTTTCATAATTCAAAATAAGAGGTAGATAAGAGAGAGGGTGAAATAGACCACTGTTTGAGCATTTAATTTGTGTAACAGCAGCAACCAGACTGGAGAAAGTAATATTCTATGCAAGTATGTAGAATGTAAAGCTTTATGGCAATCTAAAGTACTATAGACACCCACAGTGCTAAAGCAACAATGTAAAAAAATACATTAAGGAAAGTAAAACTTAAAATAACATTACACAAAATCTTTCTACATTTATTTTATGTTTCACATTTTGGTAGCTCTTAGAGGCAACAGCTAAAAACAATAACTAAAAAATTATTAAGATCCCTTATGCCATGAATTGCACAAGTCAAGTTTTTTCCTGGTGAGAAATTACAGTCTTAGAGCCACAAATGAGTCAGGGCAAAGAAAGGCAAAAATACCTTGTAGGTAACACAGTTTGTTCAAAGCCATGAGATTTGTCTGTGCTACTGTAAGAAAGATGTTCAGCTTCCATATAGAAGGTTAGGAACTATTCACTGTGACACATTGCTTTTTGTCATTAAAACACAGGTCCTGGGAATCACACTATCATGCTCTCTGTGACTGTGGCAAGTCATTTCACTCTTCCATGCCTTTGATCTCTAGTCATATATCCTCCAGGGCAGACGAAAGCCTGGAGGATAATTCATTAATACTTGTGAATTATTTGGGTCCGCTTTGAAAACTGAACTAATATATTTATTACCAGAAATTGTCCTGATATTTAGAAAGTCTTAATGCATTTTGAATAATTAAACTGTCTGAACATGGAAAGGCTCCTATTAAATATGATTTCCACTGCTACAAGGAGGCAGCTCAAAAGACATTAGAAACTGACAGGAATGAATTAAAGCTTGGGGTGGATTTTTCTCCTTCTCTGGCCATTTCTTTTTCCATCACACATGCTCACCAAGGTCTCACAGTGCAGGACAGCAGCCACTTGTGGCATGAAAACACCACCAGCCAATTTGGCCAGCAAACCCAGGCAACCAGATTTTGGGGATTTGACCAGGTAAAAAAATGGGTACCTAGCATCCTTATTCCTTTACTTTATGTGTGTTCCTGCAGTGGTGAGAGAACCAAAACCCACTCAGAGAGGGAAGGCCATTGTCTGGGCTCATTTCTACCTTGCCATTCCCTAGTTACTCTTTTGGCCCAAGAGCTTTGGTATTTGTGCCTTGAAACAGACCAGGGTAGACCAAGTTCAGAACAATCGGAAGTTAAAAGGATACCTGATCAGTGTCTGGCATCCAGATCTGAGGTTAGTACTATTATCCCTAAAATTTGACCATTAGAGGTATGGTTTTATTTTTACCAAAAGGATTACTCAAAGAAACTTTGGGGCTTTTTGTAAGTTTTCAAAATAGCTATTAAAAAAAAAAAAAAAAAAAAAAAAAAAAAAAAAAAAAAAAAAAAAAAAAGGGGGGGGAGCTGAGAGAGTTATTGGGTGTATAGGACAGAAATATTAACAAAAGGGGAGTGGATGATGCAAAGGAAGTTGATCAAGGTTTACTCTGTTCCTAGGATTCCTCCAACTTGATGAAATACCTCTAACAGGTAGAACCATCCTTATATTGTACTAAACCCCAAAGTATGATTGGTAGTGACAGCCAAGGGACTTGCATTTAGCTCGTTTTCTCCACCACAGCTAAATGAAGAGAAGGAGAATCAACAGCACAGGCTGAAGCCCTGATCAGCTAAGGGACATGCTCTAGAGGAGCTTAATGGCTCACTGCCTGTGCTGACCAGAAACAGAGAACCTGGACAAGCCCCAGGCAGCTGTTGTCACACTCCCTCCCAAAGGCAGGCACCGGCAGAAGGCTGTTTAGCCACAAGACAAGCAGATCAAGGTAAAGCTCTGCATGTTGTACAGCTTCAGAAAAGAAGCTTTTTGTGTTGGACTACCTGGTAAGGAGACAGACACCAGCCCAGCACAAGCACCTTGGTCTCGGAAGGGTTAAATCCCATCTTTTCAGCATGTGTAGGGAGAACTCAGATGTGTCTGTAAAACCCATTTATGGATTTCAAGCACCTTTTTCCTTCTTTCAGACTTTCTTCGATTAGATGAAATATAATCCACTATTTGTCACTTCAAGTGGTCACCCACGACCACACATCAGTAGAGCACAAAACACTATATTTAAACTGCTCCTGTCAATATTGCACTTGTCCATCCACTTGCATTGCAATACAAATTCACTGCCTTCACACCAATTCTAAGGGTAGGCATTCTCATTTAAATGGATAGTCTTTCTATCACCTTAAAAAAAATAACCCAACAAAATACCATGAGGAATGCTAACAGAAGTGTAAAAACTAAGGCTGCCGTTTGTGAAAAGGCTGGTTTTTCCCCCACTAGTTACAAGCATGTTTTTTCATCATGCACTCATATGCTGCGGGGCAAAAGAAAAAAAAAAAAAAAAGAGCTTGCCTATGGCTGTAAGTAGAATCATAGTGTTTATGTATAGTGATGCAAGATGAGCTGTTCATGTCTCGATCAATCAGCTGGGTGTAGGATTTGGCTCTAAAAACCACAACAGCTCTAGACTGAAAGAGATCATAGGTAAAACAAGGTCTGGTTTACTGAGCAACTTTTAATGTATTAAGCTCCCTTTCTACCAGTACCATGAGTTTGGGGAAGGGTTTGATTTTGCCATGTTAGATCCCTAACAAGTTCACCAAGAGATGAGAAAAGTAAATGCTAGAATGAGACAGGACAAAAATGTGCACTTGAGAGGACAGGATTGCAAAAGCAAGGGCAACAGGGGTACAAGAGGCTGTACAATATCTGGCCTTGATGCTCATCATTTCACTGCATAAGCCCCAGAAGTTGGTTTAATGGTGAAGTCCACCCTGCTTTGAAATGGAGGCTGGACTAAGTAACTGTGAGTTTGAATTTTGTTGAACTGTTTGGTTCAAATTTTCTGGGCAAAAGAATGATTATGGGGGCTATGAAGGTACAAAAACAAGCTGTAGGTTTATTAGCCCTATGTTTGTTTGTAGGCAGATCTACCTCTCATGCAGCCAATTCAGCAGGCTGAGGTTAGCCCTACAAAGATTTAATTGTGCCATGCCACCCCAGTTCAGACAGCTTGTTCACATTATTGCCTCTGCTGTTAGCTGAGAGGTGCTCTTTGATAACACCTGGTGCACAGAGTGAGGCCAGCTTTCAGATACCTACACACACACTGCTCAATCCCAACATTCAAAACTCTTGCTTACACATCTGGTGTTAGTTACTCATGTGTGAGCAAGCTTGCTAAAGACAACACTGTATTCCCAAGGCCCTAACTTCACTTAAAACTGGATTTTCATTATTCTACACCACCAAGTGAAAGACAACACTAAGGCTTTGCTAAACACGTCTGTAGAATCAAGTCCAACATGCAGAAGAAAATACTGTTGTGACAGTGTTTCCAGCTGTAGCTTTCAATTCCTTTAACCCTGTTAAGAAGCCCTGTTTACAGAACAACCAAACCCACTGTTTGCTGTAAGTTGTAAGAAATTCACAGCAACTCTGAAAAACTAGTCAAGTCAACAGATTTTGGAATAACTTAGCCAACCAGAAAATGGACAAAGTCCTTCACAGTAAGCTGCTTTCCTTGAAAAATCAATAACAAGATTAAAATGAAAGTAAAGTGAAGTGTGATCTGTTCTTTTTTACCAGCTTCTGCAGACCCTGTCTGCCAGGCAACACAGCAAGCCATTTCCTTAGGGTTAGAGTTAATTGCTATAATCACAGAGCCAGCAGCAATCCTGTCCAGGTGAGCCATTAGTTAGGGAAAATAAAATTATCAAAAGGGAGCAGAAAATGGGGTAGAGAGGTTAAAAAAGCATAGAAGTTTTTTTAAAGGGAAGAGGTATACAGTATGTTTCCTGGTTACAGGAAGAGAAACAGCAGTAAGTAGAGAAAGGACAGGGCTGTAAGCCAATTAGCAACTATGTTCTGGGTGCTCTAGCAAGTCCCAGCCTGCCTGAATGGATCCTTCAAGGGACAATGATAAAGGGAAGCACAAAGTCCAATACTGCTTCACCCAAGAAAAGGGTGGCCTTTAACAAACACTGGAACAACTACAGATGTGTTTCACCCTTGTTTTACACCCTGTCATTTCAGAGTCACTACAGCTGACAGGATAAAAACAGTGATGGGGTCTGGTGCGGGACGTGCAGTCAACAATGAGCATAATTATTTTCCTGTTAATTGTATATGCACTGCAATATGTTTCCCGTGGATTTTCTTAATTTCCTTGCTGGTTTCCAGCACTCCCACAGCATGCCACTGGAGGTCTGACATAAAAACAGTATTTTAACAGAGCATGCAGGTTGCTACAGATGGTTTAAGTTAAAGGCAGCCTAACAAGCCATTCCACAGACAAAGAGGCAGCACATCCAGCCCTGCCCACACTGAGCACGGTGTCTCCAAAGTTCTCCCTCAGGGGACACTGCAGCACTGGCACCCAGCTCACCAGCACACCCATGAGCCAGAGCTGCAGGGCAGGATTTTAAAGACCAAGCCAAGCGACCACAAACCTGCTAACCAACTGTCCAGCAGCACTGGGGTTGGCTTTGGGGAAATTATTCCTCTGCATTCAAGGCAACCAGCATCAGAAGCACCTTAAAAGACCCTCTGCTGCCTACAGGGATATGTAACATTTTTATGAAGCCCAGCAACACATAGCAGACTCTGGTAGGCACCACAAGACTACATGAAGATAAATAGTTTTGAGGAACTCTGGAGAACTTGTGCAAAATAGCTACAATATTAGAGCAGCAACATACATTCCAACAGTCTTTAATTAAGAATGATAAATTTCAGTGTTACCCTAAAAAGTTACTATTAATGTAACAGCCAGCAGGAAAGCAGGCTGTTAAGTAAATTTAGCAATTTACTCATGATAGAAAATGTATTTATATGGGGTTTTTTCCTGAGAGATGAAACTTTGTCAGAAAAAGACAGTGAGAACACTCCATAGAACTGCAATAAAGCATTAACCTGGTTTCCCTGTCACCTGGCAAAACTGCAGACCACAGTATCTCAGAGTGTACTTTCTGCCCACTGTTCTCAGGGTCTCAACCCAAGGCTAATGAGGGTTACTGACAGGATCTAATAAATACCTCATAAAGATGCTTATGTTTGGATCAGAAGGATGGAAATGAAAAATTTATAGATGCTTTTTTTCTGCTTAACAAGTTATCATGACAACAGCAGTTAAAGCAATACAATCCTCAGTGAGCACAAAAAGAACTAAAATCCAAAACCCAGTATTTTTGCAGTTTAAAACTTGTGAATAATGTCAGTACAAAAGAAAGTGTAGGGAAAGAAAACAGAGATGGAACATATTTGAGATAACATGTAAGCCCATACAAATTGTTACTTATGAATTCTAGACATGTTCTCAAGACGAACTTTACAAAAAGCAGAAAAACACTTTCACAAACATTTACTTCTCCACTGAAAAGAAAAACACTGAAGAATCTATTCCAATTAATGTTCTAACTAATTAAATGACAAAGGCCTGCTTTTCTGTTCTTTCAAATCCAGTTTAATAGCATTTATATGTTGTCAAGTCTTGCATCATCCATTTGATCTCTGGAAAGGCAGAGAGGCAGACAGAATGCAAAACAAACATTAACAAATACTACATGAATACAGAATGCCTAAAAGCATGCCATTCACACCAGCCAAGGACAATTAAATTATTCATAGATGTGAACTGTCCAAGGTAGGAAGAAAGAGAACTAATAAACACATTCCTGAAAAAAAAATCACATAAAACACACCTAACCCCATTAACAATTTTTTTTGTTGTTATTGTTAAACTAACAGTCAATTTCTAGTACCAGACAAAGAATCAGAAGTCAAGGTCTTTCCAAATAAATTTTTGTTATACCTGGGTAATTAGTTACCATACACTCAACTGCCATATTCCAATTCCTTTCAAGGCTGACAGCTTTGAAATGCAAACCACAAGTCCCTTCTCCTCCTCTGTAAAGAGTTAGAAAAGCCAACGCCTAGTCAGCATAGAACTGCTGGAAAATGGAACATCAACAAGAAAGGAAAAAGTCTATTAGTCAACATCACAAGCGGGTAAGAAACTTGGGCACCATTTTATGCAACTAAGTTCACCAGATTGCTCTGTAACTCTTCTCAGCTGTAAAAACAGAAGAGGCAAATATTTCGCTCAGATGAGATCTATGTACCTGCTTTGGTAATGGGCACATTGGTGTGAATATTCACAGTTGTGTGAAGCCCTGTGACTTCTTGAGCGTCTTACTGTTACAAACCACCTAACTACTTCCAAGAGCATTTGTCCTCTTCCACTAAGTGATTAAAAAAGGTCTTCACCTATGGAAAATTACGTGGGCAAATTCCCATTCCACATCACCAGCAAATATCCAACATTTTAAGGGCTCCAATAATGAAGCAACAATTTAAGAGAGCTACAGCAGCAGGGCAGAGCAGAGAGCTGGAGACAGCCATCAACACCACAGCAGGGTGGTGGGACAGGACGTCCATCCTCACCTCAGCTGCACCCAAACCCCCTGTCAGATTTATGCACATCACGGTGAAGGCAAACTTCAGCTAAGGTGCTTGTTAGTGTAATCCAGTAGCTAAGTTTTGTGTAGGTGCTAAGTGCTTCTGGCCTGACCCAGTGTTAACTTTCTGCTGCTGCATCAGAGGTTATCATTTTACACCCTTGCAGGCAAACTCACAGCAGCTTAGAGCCCTGAAGATTAACGAATTGACTAAATTAAGAAGAGCAGGGAACGTACTGGGACCTTTATGTATTGGAAATATATGCTAAGGACAAAAAATTGCCTATTATTTTTTCTAGGTTGGCCAGAAATTCTACCCTGATCACAAGAGAGCTTTCCATCAAAGCTTAAATTACCAGAGTTTCAATGATAAATTATCCTAGAAAATCACCTGTAAAACAGAAACCATTAAAAAAACCAAATATATTGAAAAAAGTTGAAAAGCAAGTCTGGTTCTTGAATCAGTGATGTCCAGTGGTAACAAGGAAAAGATGAGGCTTTCCTTCAGTGCAAAATAGATTTGAAGACTATTTCACTGCCTTTTGAAGACAGTAATTATGACTCTTTCAAACAGGAAAACAATCCAAGCTTTTTCCCTTTCCAGCCACCGCAACCTCTACTAAAACAGCCACAAACAAAATAAATCAACAAAAACCAAACCATGCTTATTATTTACCTTTAATTAAACACATGTCTAGTCAAAAACCAGAGTAAATAAAACAAATTTCACTTTAGGTTTCTAGAAGTAAAAGACCCATGCTTTACCATGAAGGCCATTTTATCTCATTTCAGAAAGCTGTAGGTCTAATCAGTGAGAGAACACTGGGAGTTCTGCAGTCATTGCTGCAGAATGTACAGGAAAAGGAATATATATGCACATATGTACATAAAGAGAGCAAACTCATATAAAAGCTGCACTGAAGCAATGAATCCTATCCCCTCATTTCATATGGAGGTGAGTAAATAATGGCACAACAGAGATTTCATTCATGCAGAGGTCTGGGGTATGCCGGAGAGTCTCAATGTGACAATTTGCTGCAGACGCCTGCTTAGAGGAGCCATTTATCAGTGTCACCCATGCGCATTACTACACACAGCTTCCTCAGCAGCGTGATTCCACACCAGCCTTCCACACATCACACTCTAGTCCTTGGTATTTCAGGCACAGAAATAACCCTTATCTAGGCCTTAGCAGTGTGTGCTTATTGAAACAATTTGTATTACCCAGAGCACATGGGTTTGGAGTAGGAAAGCTACGAAATTTATTTCCTTTGCTGATAAAAAGAACAGCAAATTAAGAGAAGTCACAACAGTTTCCCTCCTTCTCCCTCTCCTCTTTATAGCCCTGTTTAGCTCATTGCTTATAAACAGCTAACACAAGTATTCCCATCAGTAGTGCTGACTCCTGGAGGATACAGACATCTTGGATGTTTCATCTCTTGTTATACTTAAGTGGAATATTAAACAGGCAAGACAGTAGCAGACCAGGCTAGGAAGAGCCAAGTAACTAGGACTGACAAAGAAGGATGGCAATTTAAAGCACTTCAGTCTGTAAAGTGCTTCATTTAGAGCCATCAGTGCCAGTGGATTCAGCCTTTATATGTACTCTCCACCTTCAGCTGTCCTCTCACACCTTAAGTCTATTCTATTCTGCTTTTAAAGCATTAACAAGTACTGCTACTTAATAGCGTGCCTTAGACTGTCTAGTACAATAATACTACAGAATTAGTAAGCTTAACATTATAAGAATTCAAATCAATCTGGAAATCAAACATTTTCTCCCTTCACAGACAGGCACAGGGAAAGGAAAAGCAACATTAAATTCATTCCTATTGCTGATGCACTAAAACATACATCATTTATTTGCTATGCTGGGTAAAACTGCTAGTGCAATGAACTGAATTCCTATTTCATACAAAATCTCAAATTGGCATTATAGAACATAGATGTCTTTGTGACTGGTAAAAAGAGAAACAAATCAATTAGATGTAAGAAAGAAAACCCAGTCACATCTTTAGATCACAGGATACACCAGCACCTTAGCCTTTGGATAAAAAAAATAAATTTCAGAATGAAAAATACTGAAGTGCATTAAACCAAAGACAACTCTGAGTTAACACTTTCTACTCTTCTAGCTGCTTGCTAGTTTCCTAGTTTCTGTTTTAAGAAAGAGAGACAGACTAAGAGACAAATTTTAGGGATAGCTTTTTTAAGGAAAAACAAAACACAACCTTCATACGCATAATTTCTGCAAGACTATAAAGTGAGCTCAGGCTTTTACAGAACTGTAGTTTATTACCCATTTCTCCTTGCTTCCCCAGCATGCCACCTCTCCCATGGAAGCACTGTTGCTTTGTTGCCTGGACCAGCTTCATTCCCCACACCTTGTATTCTTCCTCTCATCTTTCTCCTTGGGCCCTTTCTATAGTCACAGCTGCTCATGTCTTTTAGGACACCAAAATGTATTGGCCAATCTGCCTTCAGTGCCTACCCCACTCCTTTCAACTTCGAAAATTGTTAAAAATTATTGTGAAGCCAAACACTGAACAGTTCAGAAAAGGGGGGGGAGGGGAGCAATCAAATACCTGTAACAATTAAGCTGTTGCCAAGACCTTACAAGAAGCAGATCACAACCATTCATTTAAAATGAGAAAGCATTTCGATGAGTTGCCTGCCCCATCTCATATTCCTTACCAAACAGCCTCTCGCCAGAGCACCGAAATCCATGACTTTACAAAGATCAACTCTATAGAATTTTGCAGAGCCTTGTTTTTAAGGTGATGTAGAAGGCTCCCAAACCCTGTTTCTTCTCTTACTCACTGTAACTTCTTCCACCTACCTCTAAATCCAACCCAAAATCCAGAGTTTTTTTTTGTCAAATCCGTTATTCAGAAATAGATTCGACACATACACACACACACACACAAAAAAAAAAAAAAAAAAAAAAAAAAAAAAAAAAAAAAAAAAAAAAAAAGCCAGTTTTATTAGGCATACTAAAAGTACAGCTCTGGATTTAGGCTTACCACCCATGCTGCAGAGCTGCTTACAAAGCCATCATTAATGGCCTTTCAGCTACCCATCATTTTCCCATGTTCAGTCTGCCCAGACAGCTAGCTATTCCTTTCTAACAAATACCATTTTAATTGCATCTCCCACTCTGTTAGCCTTCTCGACCTCCAGTAAAAGCCATCTATGGTCTAACAATCTCTTAAATCTGACACTCACACCGACCAGCACACTTGTATGCCTTCCTGCGAGGTTCACACATATGCAGCCTTACTGTCAAGAATCTCCATTAGAAATCTAACAGCAGATGAGATATCTGACAGCTTTAGGGCTAATGGGGAGAGAAAAGCAAGGAGGGAGTGCAAAGGGAGAGGTAAATACCAAAGAATACGTATGTGTATTGTAAGTGCCCCATCACCAAATACTTGATTGTGCCTTTTTGGTGCCAGAGCTTCTCCAGTCCCAACACCTCCTCTGAGTAACAAATGCCAGCCACACAGCCTCAGCCACTGTTAACTCTTCCTGTGGGAATGCTGCCAGCAATCTCAGCATATTAACCCTGGGAATACTAACATGATTTAGAGGACTTGTTAAATTTTAATGATGCCATTAAGAAAGAGGAAAACACACAAGTCACACTCTCACTTTGGTGCATTTGGCTGCTGGATAGGATATTAATGTATTTCTTTGCCCATCACTATTAAATGAGCAGTGAAACTAATAGAGAAATGAAGAGTAATGACTTCTATTCTCACTGTTCAGCGCCTGCTTAAAGCCAAGGCTGCCTTATTGCCCACTAGGCTTTCTGCTGGAGTCCATCAGGTGGATGGAATAAATGGGTAATTCTTTCAGCATTTGGCACTTAACAGGTCAGAGGTTCATTTAGCCAAGAGGCACAGAAAAATAAAACTGTCCAACTGAAATAGTAGCATGTAATCATCCAGACAATCAGTTAGCAGGCAGAAGTCTGCTCTCCTGAGTAACTTCAGCATAATAAAGTCTGAGTTTGGCTTTGGTAAGACGGGGGTTTGCCCAGGTGACTTACAGGAGGCAGGACAGGAACATGCTGAGGCCAGTTCTGCCCTGCTTTAAATAACGGGCTCCAAGCAACCACCTCCTTCAGCACTGCAGGACTCCCTTGTATCTTCAAGTACACCTCGATAGAAGGAATGGGCAATTCCCACCAGAACAGCACAGAGGCCCACAGAAACTGAGGGTTTGTATTCCTGAGTTCTTGCTCATCTTCAGTTGAGGGTGGTAGAGAAAGAGGGAATGAAACATGCCCAACTTGGGGAAAACTAACTCCATCCTCAGGCAGTACTCCTCAGACAGTTCTGAACAAAGTTGAAACCCCTAAACCACTGTGAAACTTCACTTTTTCTGCAGGAAAAGAAGATATTTACTGTGGTAGATATCAAAGTCTCCTTTCATTTGCTTTTCCCCCAAACATTCACGTGAGTAGAATTTTGTTCCAGTGAAAATCCATGGAATAGAGAAGCTGTTGTGAATACCCAGGTGCAAGTAAATGATCATGTTGAAGTATATATGATTTAGGGAGCATAGGGAAATATAAGTTAGAGTAGAGGCTTGCTATTAATAGATCATAAGAAATCCATAGGTCAAAACACATTTGTAAGGAAACAAATACATATAAAGCAAGTTCCACTTGAAGGTAATTTGGAAGCCAAAACACAGACTGTATTCCCAACTTCTAATTTTCCTACAGAAAAGGAAGCTAGCTTTCCTAGAGCTAAATAGATGCTTGACATCACTCATATTGCACTGGATACAGACATACTACATTCAGCATACACAGTTCCTTTGATACATACCACCAGCAAGAAATTTAAAGTGTTTTCCAGATGCACACTCAATATGGCTTGGAATAGTTTTTACTAGAATAAAGTAATTTTTCAGAGACATTTGGCGCTTTTTTCCTGAAACACCAAATCTGTTGAATAAGATCATTGACCATACACAAACAAAAGAGATACCATGTGGCCTCTAAGTAGTTCTCCTATTTGGAGGGCAACAAAGTAAGAAGACTCAGCTCTTCTTTGTTTAATAGGAAGGTGTAACAACTTTAAACATGTAATACAAAAACTTTGTATTAACAAATGCTTTATCTAGAAGTGTCAGTTTCTTCGAGAAAAGTCTTTTGTTTTCATGGTGAATTGCAAACCAAATCCAGTTTAATACCCTATTGGTTTCCTCAGGTCTCTTGAACAGAATTTCCCTGGCAATTTATTATTTTTAAACCCACAAACACTGCTACCAAATAGAGTTTCAGATGAAAGCTGAGAAGAGGAAACCAGCCCAAAGTTTCTTCAGAATGAAGTATTTTCTCTTTCCTCCCAGAAAACAGAAAATGTCTTATAACATAAAAGAAATTCAAGATCAACCACATACTATATGATTTAATAATACAGACCAAACAGAAGATCCTAATGATAGTGTGCTGGTTTCAGCTGAGGTAGAGTTAAATTTTCTTCCCAGTGGCTGGTGTGGGGCTGTGTTTTGGACAGCATTTTGTGCTGAAGACAAGTGGAGTGATGGTGTTTGTCTTCCCAAGTCACTGTTAGGTGTGATGGGGCCCTGCTCGCCTGGAGATGGCTGAACACCTCCCTGCCCACAGGAAGTGGTGAATTAATTCCTTGTTTTGCCTTGCTTGTGTGCTTGCTTTCCCTATTAAACTGTCTTTATCTCAGCCTATGAGTTCTCATTTTTGCCCTTCCCATTCTCTCCCTAATCCCACTGGTGTGGGAGAGAGTGAGCCACTGCCTGGGGTTAAACCTTGACAGACAATAAAAATAAACACAGTTGAAGACAAAAATAATTTTTAATAAGTATACCAATGCCTGAACAGTAAGTAGTTTTTTAACAGCCTTAGTATGCTGTATTATTTTAAATAAAATAAATTGAATTCTGACACCATAGCAATAAATTCAAGCTGCAATTGAACACACCAGTTCCTTAAGACTGATTCTTTTGTACACCTGGTACCATATTTTCTTTTACTGTCTCTTTGTAAAGTAATTTTTTTAAAAAAAATTAATAAATTAAATAATATAAATAAATAGTAATTAAAAATTAAATTAAATAATAAAAAAAATTAAAAATCTGTATTCCAGTTAGAATAGAGGCTATAGTTGGATGCATTGTGCTGCTCTCATCAGTGGCTTTCTCAGAGATCACTGGCTCCTGGCATCTGCTGTTGTAACAGCACATCCAGTCACTCCCTGATCAAAAGGATCTGAGTTCAGAAAGAAGTATTATTGAAAGTGTCTGAACTTTCATTTTTATATCATTTTTATAAGAACTAAGGCAGGGAGCAATCACTGTGTGTTCACACAGGAGACCTGCAGTGATGCTAACTTATGACCTTCATATGGTGAGGACACAGGAAAGAACACAAGGGAAAGAATTTTCAGATTCTGGTATGTCTTGACAAGTGTTTCAGCCTTCATGACAAGTTCAAAACAGTTCAGTGAACTCTCCTCTGTTTTATGAAGTGTCTTGTGTTGGTCTGATTTTACTTAAAGAAACTTCAAACACTCTCTCATCAAAATATTACTAAGCTATACTGTAAAATTTTCTAAACAGGAGAGTGGAGGGAAAAGAAGTATTAGCATATTCATATCCTGGCTGTAGGTGATACAAGATATTATAACTGTACTAAAAAGTCTGATCTGTACCAAGTCTGATTATATATTTCAAGTTTCAAAGCCAAAGACAAACACAATTCTTAGCAGCTTCACTATGCTCATAGCTATGAAAAAGAAAACAACACAAAAACAAACCTGGTTTAATGTAGGAAGATTGCATAAAAAGTAATTGAAAAGAAGAATGGGCAACACAAGTCATTGGGTTCTTCTAAACTTTCTGCTCTTAGGATACTACTTTGTGTATTTAATTTTAATTAAGCAAGCTGTAATTTGTAACAACACCCTGATAAACAATCTGCTTTTCTGCAGTTGAGATAATTCTTGAATTTCAGCTTCAACAACAGATACTGCAGGCTAGGGATTATTTATTCAGTGGCAGGAGGGGAAGGTGTATGCCTGTGTTCCTCCACTTTAACAACATCAATGCCTCTCAAGCCACAGATGACACTAGTAAGATTCAAGCCAGCAATTTAACTTAGAACATCTCTCATGCTTTTGACACACAGACCTCATGTCACAAAGTGCTGCAGTTCTGACTACATCATTATGTAGAGCATGACAGTCAAGTTTACTGTGGTGGCAGGCTGCAGGTTCAGTGCTTGGAAGCACCCCAATTACATGATGTCAAAGGCTATGTGCTGCTGATGTGGCAAAACCACCGTGTCTTTCAGCCCTGCAATGTTCTAATAATCTGCTGATGCCGGCGTGACTCCCATTACATGCCCATGGCCCACACTGGTAATGTGGGACGTTTTTTCAAACACTGTCTGGGGAACTCATGGACAGTCTTTGCTACTTTTCCCCGTCCAAAATTATACACCAAAATCCTACGCTTATTATACAAGATTTATGTGGATGTTGCAACATTTACTTCTAACGAAACACAAGACTATCTGAAGATACAAGGCGATTTTGGATATATTTTTATGCAGCATTCATGGCATGCATAAAACACCTTGAAGACACTTCATCACCCAGCATGAAGAGGCTAGTTAAAGACTCAGCATTGACTCTGTGTTTCTGTAGATGTTTGCTGATGCACAGCCAATCTTTGTTAAAAAAAAAAAAAAAAAAAATTCCTCCTCCCTAGAGATTTACTTCATTGATACTTCCCTCTTCAGCTTCAACAGCACTGTCTGTGGTCTGAAAGTACTTTTTTTTCTGATAGGAAACATTATAGTTTCAATTCACAAAATATAACCATAGGCCGGTTTCTAATTTCCAATGCACTCAGAAATGACAAGCCTTTTTTCATCCCATAGAGAAAGCTGCAGAGCTAATGGTTTTGACAGCTTCCTAAAGAGCAGTCTTTACCACACAGCATCTTCACCCTTACCTCAAAGACATTTGCAAGCTCAAAAGAAATAGTTATATTATTTCACGTGTTGACACTGCGGATTGCAGCAGCAAGGCTTCCAGCTGCTCCTAGGAAAGGGCTTACATTAATTCATCAGCAGCAAAGGCATATCCGTTTGTCCCCTCTAGACCTCTGCAAGCAGCTGTAATTCCAGTGCAAGTGAAGCAGCTCAGTTTCCCAACTTGCCAGGGCATACAATTGTAAGAAGATTCTCAGATGAGTTATGCTAAATGTTTGGTATTGTGACCTGTGATGCAACACAAAAGAATGGTTGTTGTTGCCTAAACTTTAATGGAGTTAATCCCCCCAAATGCTGACAAATTACTGCCTCGGGCCATTTAAAATCACATTTCTAATGCAATAATCCTATCTGCATTACAATGAGTTGGGATGAAATGATTAGGTGCCTGAGATTTTTTTGCACAGTGAATTAAGTCACTATACAGACTGGCCGTGCTTGTTCACAAATTAAAGGTCTGGACGGGAATGAAATTCCATTATTCTGCCACTTGCTAAGCTTTGAGGAAGGGTTTATTACTGTCCTGTCTCTACTGGGAATGTTTCTAAAGTAGCTACCAGCTAACAGAAACCTATTTTTCATTACATCAGCTTCAGGGCTTTCTTCATTATTAATAATTAGGAGTCAAGTCTTTGACCACTAAACGCCCCTGAACAAGAAGACTAATTCAACAAACTGTAAGCAAAAAATCAGATAGTGCCAGTAAATTGGTGGAAAAAAAACCAAAACAAAACCATACTCTGAATGTAAGTCCTTTCCTTCCTTCTAGTGCTCAGCGGGAAGGGTCTGTGCTCAGAATTTACCCAATTCTTATATTCAGAAGCACAGAATTTTAGGTAAGGAAAAGTCCACAGCATAAACCACCTAACAACATCAGTGCTATACATCTCTACCATTTATAGTAGTATCCTTACTTCCTGACCCAATCACAATATGCCCAAGCAGCAATTCATGTCTACATTCCCACATTACCTCAGTGTAAAGGCTGTATTCAGGGATTTTGGAATCCTGTACTAACAAATTTATAACCATCAGCTTGTGAGCATTCTCATTAGCATTCCATTGATTATTTACACACAATATAATTTGTACACATCAATATAGCAACTCTTCAATTGTTAGATGCCTGTGAGTTTAATGTTCATTGAAGACAGGTAATATCACAGGTTTGAATTCAAAGCAAAGAGATTTCACACAAGTTTTGATAAATAAGGAGTATGATGCCATAAATTTCTATGCTAGAACTTTGTCTCAAATTACCAATACAGATTTTTGTTTTTTATGCTAAGCTTTTTCTTAGGCTATATTTTTAGAAGGGCATCAGACAATCTTTATCATCATGCAACATAAACCCCAACAGGTACCAAAAGCTCCAAGATGCCCTCAGTCACAAACTGCAGTGTGCAACTATATCAACCACCTGTGCTAGTCAATTCCCACAGGCCTGCTTTGCTTGGGGGTTACAATAAGATGCAATTCACATAAAATATAACCCCTTCTATGCATGTAATTGCTGAACATCATTAAGTCACATCTGTACCACAAGAGGAGGAAAAAGAAACAATAGTAGTAAAAGCTATTCTTTTTGCTATTGGCAGGGAACTTGGCATTTTAAATAGCTAAAATAAATTAATGTAACTCTAATCATATATTCTTTATTATATATTGTTCACCTTTGTGCCTCACAAAAAATAAATAAATAAATAAATAAATAAACCACAACACCACCACAAAGTTTCCATCCTGTTGATGTATTAGGAGAGAATGTTTCTATTTAAAATGGAAATCTAAACACCTCAACACTAACAACGACCTAGCCAGAAGCAGTTTTCTCTAGCTTAAGTGTGGCTTTTTCTCAATCAAATGAAAAGCTTCAGTACATTGCTTCATGCATAAAGCCTGGTCTGTTTATGAAGTGATTAAGTATACTATTACACTTGACAGATATATACAAACCTTTACATGATTGCACACTGTCAAAAACATCATTGTAGGTTCTCATTTGGATAGGTTACTGCCGCTTCCAATATCTGCTACTAGATACACATTAAAACATAGATACTCTCATATTGTATTTGTTCTGCAGATCGTGAGCATTTCTAAATACAGCACAAATGGGAAACAGGTGCCACAGATTGTACTTATAATACCCTAGAAAATTCTAGGCTGTCTTCAACAGAAGACAGCAACAATAGAAAACATATATCAGACCTGGTTGACTAAAAGACAACAGACAGATTTTTTGATGCTTCATTTAATAGTTCTAATAAAGGAGTATCGCAAATTAGCTGTGTCCTATGGGCACCAGAGTCTTGAACTGTAAGACGCTTAGCAAGTTCTGAGGGCATACCCAGAATCAGGAATATGATCTGCTCCTTCTTCCACCTGACTCAGTGGCAAGATCTGTTCCACACTCAAAAATCCCCTATTTCCATAGCAGCAATCAAGAGCAGACCTCACAGGACTCTGAAAAAAATGCCAGCTACATTAATGCAGTGTGGTTAGACTTCAGTCTCAATGCAAACCAAGGCCAGTTTTCCCCAGACACAAACAGGTTTCCACATTTTTGAGAAACCCTGTACATCTTCACCCTCAGAGGGAACTCCCAGAGTGTTACTATGGCACACACAGAGGCAGCTCACAGGCCTCACTGAACTAGCAGAGCCCATGCCAACACCATGCTCTCCTCAAAGCAGACACTGATAAGGTTGCCCCATTACCCAGGAAAAACAAACTTGTAAGACCATCACAGAATACCCAATCCAAAGAAGTCAGCAGCACCAGCCATGATTGTTGCATCCCACATCATGCAGCCCAGAGCCTCACTCTGCTGGGCAGCCCCTGCTGAAGGCAGAAATCACAAGCCCAGAGAGTTCTTAACAGTCACAAGCCAGAAAGGATGAGAGAAAGAGATGCTTCTGCAAACAGTCCCAGCCAGCAGCATCCACCACAGAAAGGGGTTGTGTGCCAAAGGCTGGAGTACCTCAACAAGACTGAGCCTGCAAGTGCTACTAAGCTTAGCAAATAGGGCAGAGGGTCA
Organism: Zosterops lateralis; assembly: GCF_965231275.1. Classification (NCBI taxonomy): domain Eukaryota; kingdom Metazoa; phylum Chordata; class Aves; order Passeriformes; family Zosteropidae; genus Zosterops; species Zosterops lateralis. The sequence continues at coordinate 32,548,322 of NC_139764.1, read as the reverse complement.
CCCCTGCCCATGAAGGCCACCTCATTTGTGCCTCCTCCCTTGCTCCTGAATGCACAGATTGGACAGCACTTCTGTCAGGGGCACTCCTACAGAACTGGAAGGTTTGGAAAGGAGGTGTAAGAAGGAAAAAAGAGCCTAGGTAAGGAGGCTAAAAGGCTACTGATACAAATAAAGACTGGCCTGTGCAACACCATCAGCTAAACTAAGTGTACAGCAGAACAAGTAGCAGCAGAAACACAAGGGTAACCTCTCAGGAAGACTAAGGATGGGCAACGTCAATCACCACTGCAGCAAGGGAACCCTGTGCAAACATTTACATGACTAAAATCAGTCAATTTCTATGTAATACTGTGCCTTGATGTTGGTTTTATCCTCCTCTCCACTCCTAATCTCAGTTACCCTAATGGTTCCCATATCTGTATCAGTAATTTCCCACCTATACTCACAGCTGGTAATCACTGTCAAATATCACACAGCCTGAAATTCGACCAGACTTTCATACAGGGCCCCTTTAAAATGAAATCAGCCATGTATGAATGGTTAAATTTACTATTAATTTTGATGGATCCACCTTTCCCTGTTCATTAATAATTCATTTAAGTCAGGTCTTGAGACAAGGTAACAACCAGCCCTTAAGTCTTTTGTTCATGAGAGCACCAACTCCCTCTCAAAGAGGGATAAATAAATCATGGAGAGTACAACACAACAGCAATACCAGGGACCCTTTCTCAGCAGTCAGCTCTTTTCCATGATACCTCTTTATTGTAACCACTAATGAAAACTCTTTGAAGTGGAAGAGTAAATATTATCATTTGATAGTACCTGGACCCAACAAGGCAAACAAAATTGCATTGTACTACATTCCAGGAGCTGCAGACCCATTCACAATACAATGCTCACAGGGTTGCTATGGAGGAACCCAATGCTGACTATTTTAGTAACATGAGGTCAGCCAAGGGCTGTTGGTCACTTGTTTAGGGCTATTAGCCTTAATCTTATATGCACAACAACAAACAGGAAAAAAAAAACAAAAAGCCAAACAAAACAATACCAAGGAATTTCAGAGTATGCTTCTGGAGGTACCAAATACCCCAAGAGAGGCAGAAAGCAGGTTTCCAACTGTATTCAGGTTGAGTCAGCTCTTAAAACACTAAATGCTTGCAAATGTCAGAAATGCTTACATCCTCTTTCAGCACAGGTTTATTCAACCCAACGTTCAGAGTCCAGCAGCTTCAAGTATTTTCAAGTCTTATTGGGAATTAAAAAGAATCTGACACTTCTCTATAAGAGAAGCATCACCAAGTTATCCTTGTGCAAAGACCCCTGGGAGAAGTGGGTTCAATGCCATGGTCTGCCATGGTCTTTGGGCTCACACAGCATTTCAATACCTCATGTGAACCCAGAGCTACAGGAGGGTTTTTCCCCCAATGGAAGTAGAAACCTCCGGCATCAGACCATACAAACACACCTCACTACTAAGTTGGCTGCCAAGTCTAAGGATGATTTGTAAATCCATGCTGTAGGAATCAAAGACAGCAAAAGGGCAAAGGCACCAGTGACTCCCATGTAATATTCCCACCCTTACTCATAACCCCCTCCTCTCACTAAGGGAAAAAAAAAACAAAACACCAGCGCTCAGGGAACAGCACAGAACCCCCACCAATACAGAAAGAGGGAGGAAAGAAGGACTGCCACAGACGCCCCTGAAGCCAGGCAGCCCTCCGAAGACATGAAACAGGAGGAGGGGATGGAAAAAGACAACAAGACCAAGAAGAGGGAGAACACCAATAAACCCCAGAGCGCTGGGCGGTGACAGCGGCAGAGGGGAGCCCCGGGGGCCGCTCCTGGCACAGGGAACCCCCCGCCTGCCCCGGCCCCGCGCTCACCTTGCTGCTGACGGGCCCGGGGATGAGCAGTTTCAGCGCCTGCCTCTTCAGCTCCGCCAGGCGGGCGTTGCAGTGCTCGCACCAGACGCCGCGGTCCGAGCCCGGCGAGGAGCCGCCGCCGCTGCCGGAGCCCGGCGAGCCGGTCCCGAAGCCCGGCGAGCCGCCCAGGGAGCCGGGAGAGCTGGTGCCGATGCCGGGCGAGGCGGGGCCCGGCGAGCCGGTGAAGGAGCCCGGCGAGGAGGTGCCGGAGCCGGGGGACGGGGTGCCGGAGGAGCCCAGGGCAGAGCCCGCTCCCTCCGGCGCAGGGCGGCCGCCCGCCCGGGACTCCTCGTACGCCTTGCGGTACCAGCTCTCGGCGGAGAACGGGGCGGCGGGCCTGGTGGGGGAGCAGGGCTCCGTCACCTGCAGCGGGAGAAGGAGCAGCGGGTCAGGCAGGAGGCCCCGGCAAGTTTCGCTCGGACGCTCCGCGCCCGCGGTGTCCCCGCGCCGCGCCCCGGCAACTTACCCCGTATTTTCTGCTCCGCGCCGTCACCGCGATCCTCTCCTTATTCCCAGCCACTGAATTCATGGTGGCTGCGCAGGGTGGCGGGAGAATTCCCTACAGGTTTCCCAGTCCGCATCCGAAGGGAAGAGCCGGTCCCGGGAAGTCCTCGCTCCCTCCGCCGCCTCCGACGGGATCGCCCAGCCCCAAAACGCCCGTCAGTTCTCGGGAAAACGCTTGGGGATGGGGTTCTCTCCCGCTCGGTTCTTCTTCATTGTCTCCCCTCTCATTCCCTTACAACCCTTGATGTTTTCACAGAAACGGCAACATCCAAATGGGGAGCGGTTCCCCCGCTGGCAGCACAGCTCTCATCCGCCAGTGAGGTGAAGCATCCAAGGGAAGGCGAAAGGAGGAGCGGGAGCCGCGCTCTCCCCAAGCAGAGGCGCTTTCTGCCTCCGCTCCAGCGGCAACTTGTTCCCTTCACCGAGGTTTGTAACTGAGTTAGAAGAAATCCTCCAAAAATATCGGGATCCAGGCTCTGGGAGGAGCCTCCGCGCCCCTCGCAGCCAATATCCTCCTGCCCATTTGTGCCTGACAGTTTTGCAGGGAGGGAAGGGAAGGGAAGAGCCGGGCTGCGGAGCCCCTGCGCTCCCCGCTCAGCCGAGGAGCTGCAGGGCTGGGACTGCCAGAGTCTGAGCGATGCCTCGGCTGCCGGGAGGGTCCATTTTATTTTGCAGTATTTCTTGATTGACGTCTGTGGTTTCCCCCCCCCACCCCGTTCTTGGAAAGGGCGGGTGGGTGCGAGGAGGGGGGAGAACCTTGTTGCTTCCACGTTAGTTGCCTCTATTCAGGCTTTAATGAACATCATTTCACAAGTGTCCCCAATCCTCCCTAAATAACTAGGAAAGAAAAGCGAGCCGTATTTATGACAGTCACTGGCATCTCTTTTCTGTGTTGTAATTTTACTTGTATTAATTTAACTTGCATAATAAATTGATCTCTTAACAATGAAATTCTACAGACTCGTGTCCCTGTTAATCTTTCCTTTCTAATTACGATTTCCATTTGGTGATCATGTGTATCTGTTACATACCCTTTTTTTATTTCAAATCCTGTAGATAGAAAATTCACCTCTAATAAATCTTCCCCCTGGAAACGAGTTGGTAATTTTCTCAGAAATGGAGGCAATAAAGAGCTAAATGCCAGATCCCCTGATAGGATCATAACATGGAGAGCAGAACACACAGGGGACTTGCATCCACCTTTCCCTCCTATTGTTACTTCCATAGAAATGCAGCACGCCTGGTGTACCTGGCCCACAACAGCCGAGAGGAAACAAACCCAGCCTGCTGAATCGCTGAGCAAGGAATCTCCCAGGTTTGTGTGTCTTTACAGACACTCTACCAGCAGTAAAGATGTGTAAAACGCTCTGCTGTGTTTTAACTTCACTCTGTTGTCACTCTGAGAGAGGAACATCCATTCCTGATGTGGTAAGGAAGGGTTTAATCTAAAGCTAACACGAGTGGTGCCATCCAAGGTAGCCAGGCTGCATCTGTCGTGCCTTGTGCATTTACACAGTAACCCCCAAAAGATGAACAAACGGGCAAACAAAGAAGGTGCACCCCGGCTGGTGCTGCGTGTGAATGGGTTTCACATCCATCCGCATGCGGAGATGCCGTGGTTTGCTCCGTAGGCGGACGTGAGAGGGATGACAAGGTGAGGCAGGGAGATGCGAGCCCAGAGCCGTACAGAGCTGTGCAGAGCCGTACAGAGCTGTGCAGGGCTGTGCAGGGCTGTGCCGAGCTGTACAGAGCTGTGCAGGGCTGTGCAGAGCTGTACAGAGCTGTGCAGGGCTGTGCAGGGCTGTGCAGGGCTGTACAGAGCTGTGCAGGGCTGTGCAGGGCTGTGCAGAGCCGTGCAGAGCCGTGCAGAGCTGTACAGAGCCATGCAGGGCTGTACAGAGCTGTGCCGAGCTGTGCCGAGCTGTACAGAGCTGTACAGAGCTGTGCAGAGCTGTGCAGAGCCGTGCAGAGCCGTACAGAGCTGTACAGAGCTGTGCAGAGCCGTACAGAGCTGTGCAGAGCCGTACAGAGCTGTGCAGAGCCGTGCAGAGCTGTGCAGGGCTGTACAGAGCTGTACAGAGCCGTACAGAGCTGTGCAGAGCCGTGCAGAGCTGTGCAGGGCTGTGCAGAGCTGTGCAGAGCCGTACAGAGCTGTGCAGAGCCGTGCAGAGCCGTGCAGAGCTGTGCAGAGCCGTGCAGAGCTGTGCCGCCTCCCCTGGCCCGCGGGCCCGGCCGGGGCCGCTCACCCTGCGGAGTGGAGCTGCTCCTTCTCTGGGCTCAGTGCTGGTGCCGAGCTGGGGGGTTTCCTTTATTTTTTTCGGCCAGACCTTGAACTCCCCATCTGCCGGCTCTGCCCGCTGACCCCGTCCTCTGCCGGGGACCCGCAGCTCCGCTCAGCCCCGCGCTGCCCCTCCCGACCCGCACCCCGGGCCCGGGACACGAGCGGTGCCAGGCCCGCCCGCCGCTCCCCTCACGGGCCCGGGCCTGGGGCAGCGCCCGGCGGGGCAGGGGGCACGGCGGCTCCGCGGGGCCCGGCAGCGGGCGGGGTGAGCCGGCACCGGCCCGGGGGAGGAGGCGAGGCGGGCTGAGAGACCGCGCTGCTCCCCGGGCTGGGCGGCAGGACCCGGGTGCGGGACGGGGCCGCCCGCAGAGTTCGGGTCCGGGGCTGAGGCGGGGGCGCGGCCCAGCGGCGTTGGCGGGCGGCGAGCGCCCTCTGCCGGCAGCGCGCGGGACGGAGCGGCGGGACCGGGACGGGAGAGGGGCTGCCCCTGCTCCGGGGAAAACCCGGCCTGGGGATCCTCAGGGAGCAACCCCGGCCTGCGGATCCTCGGGGAGCCCCCCCGCCTGCGGATCCTCGGGGAGCATCCCCCTGCCTCCCCCTCTCCCCAGGCGGAACTCCTCCCAGCACTCTCAGAGCCCGGCTGGGTGAGGGTCCAGCATGGTCCCAAACGAGATGGGTTCACACTCACGGTTTCGGTAGGGTTCCTGCCCAGCAGCGCGGGTGGAGGGGTGCTGGAGCAGATGGAATAGCCCAGCAGGACAAAAACTGATGCCTTCCACATGGCAGGATCTTGAGGAGGATGGTTTTCTCTGTCCTTAGCTCATGGCTAAGTTTGTTTGGGATGGAGAAGTAAGGTGATGTCTGGTGAGAAGGCAGAACCCCTCCAGCCAAGAAATGAGGACCCCAGGACATGGTAAAATTGAGCTCGGAGCCTCTCAGTAGCAAATTTGCATTTCCTCATGTCTCATGTTTGCGGGGAATGTTGAGAAGGTGTGTTTGGAGAGCACCTCTCACAGCTCGCAGGTTTGCAGCTTTGTTGGTCTATAGCTCTGTTGCATCAGCTCTCCTTCCTGACAGGTGCCAGTAGTTACTGGCATTTTGGTTTTCAAGGAAGACTTTATTGAATTGTGAACAATTTTGGAAGCTGAGAGATATTCCAAATGTTCTAGTTTGAGGTATTGTGCTGCTAAAATCTTTCCCATTCTTGTTATTTCATGCTGGACCAAGTATGGGACACAATAGGATCACTCTAGCAAGAAGCTCTGATAAGAATCCTTTCTCTAAGTTAACAATTTTCCCTCTGAGAAGCATTGAGGTATGGCTTTCTCCCTCTCTTTAGGCTCTCTAAGGTGGAAGTTGTTTGGTTTCCTCTTACAAAAACCTTACACTCCGTATGTCACTAATGAAGGATGATTAGCAGAATCACCAACATGCCAATGGCAGGCACCTCCACAGCTCTCAAGTTTACACATTTCTTCTGTCATTGTAGCTGGGAATGTAGCATGGGAATCTGCCTTAACCTTAGTCCTGGTAAATAATTTATGCTAGCAGTTCAGAAGTTACACTGACTGTTGTTCTTAATTTGAGACAAAGCTGAAAAAATGGGCTGTTCTGACATTTATGAGTAAGCAGGCAAGAGCCAAAAGCCCTTGAATGCAAGTTTGAGTGTCAGAGGTTCAAGCTAACGCTGGTCTCAAAGCATTGTGGCTGGATTTTGATCTCAATCTAGGTATGACACATCTGTGGACTGTTACGACCTGCCTTTTAGCAAGTATAAAACCCTCCAGTTTCTCCATCATACTGCAGCGTGTTTGTCGTGGTGTACCATTTCTCTGCTGTCTTCAGTGGATTTCTTCTGAGTATTTCTCAGTGTGAGTGCAATTAAATCTGACCTAGAAGTTCAGCTTCATCACTCAAATCTGAGATGCTGGCACAAGCCCAGTTCTATCCACAAACAGGAGTTTATAAGAGCTGGGAATGTTGGCTGCATCAAAGAAGTGCTTTGAGGTATTCACATTTTTAATAAATTTCAGGATAAAAAAGGTGACAGCAACTGTAACTTGAAGAGTCATCGCTGCCTGCACAGAGGCTTTGTTTCCAGGTTTGGTGCTAATAAGTCTCAGTATCAGGTCTTACTTACAATTTTAAAAAGCTTCCTAGGGGAGATTTGAAATGCATGACAGCTCCGATACTTGCTTAAAGCTGCATATTAATGAGCTGGAGTCCACTGGGGGACAGTGAGGAAATTGAAGGCATTTGTTGTAATACTGACAAAGAATTAATTGTAAAGATAGAAACAGCTAATTATTAAGAGCTACAAATAAAATCACCAGAACTTTCTCAGTTTGACATATTTCATCTCTAAAACCATTCTAGTTCTTGCTCTCTTCCCCTTGCCAAACTATAGGACCTTCTCAGTAAAAAAGCTCTGGTACATCAAACACATTAAGTCCCTTTATCCTTTTGTATAGCCCCATTTAAGCACACATATCCACAGTCTGAGTATTCTGCCAAGTTTATGAATACATGCAGTACTAGAGGAAATTCCCTGTATGGCCCAAATTTCTTCTTCTGGTGCTGTAGGTAAGGTTCCTTCCATAGTATCTGGGATATACTATGTTTCTGTAGGGTGTTTTCCTACTTGCTCTTGACAATTGTTGAGCATGATGTAATGGAGAATGAAGGCTGGGCATTTCCTCTGTATGAGCTGTCTGCTAGGATGTTTGCTATACCACAATTTCTAAATCAGCCCCAAGATTTGCCTTGTTCTATCAGGGTAAAAGTAGACTGACACTGGAAAATAAGTACTTCCCAGTCACTGCTGCAATCCCTAGTTCCAGGTGGCGTAGTGTAGACAGGGAACTCTCCAGGTTATCCTTATTACACCTTCTGCTTCTTGCTGTTACCAGCAGACCCAAATCAGTCCACTTTGAGTATACCTTTACCTACAGCAAACAACAGCAGGGTCTTCCTGTCCTCCTGACAGAGCTATGTCTCCCTGTTTGCTTGGTGTAGTCCTTTTGCCTCAGGGCCATTGCACAGATGTTAGCCTGTACTCTCCTTGCTCCACTGAGACTCTCCTTGAATATCTCCATAAAATAAAAGGAAGCCACTTGTGTTCAAATTTGACAAAGAGTCTCATTCTGTTGCAAACTAGTTGTCTTTAAAACTCACCTGTGCTCAATACCAGAAGCAATCTATTTTCCACAAAGGACTGTCAATTTGGATTCACTTTGAATGGATTTCTTTTTCTATATTTCAAATGTAAAATATTCCATAGATTTTTTAGAAACTGCTGCCATTGTTTCTGCCACACAGCTCTGCCTTCTTCCATAAATCTTTATGTTCTCAGTAAAAATCAATGTCTGCTTATTAATAAAATATTGATGTGGTTTTTGTAAGTAATAAAGGATACGGTGTCACGCACATACATATACTCATGGAGCAGGGTTGCATGGAGGAGTTTGCAATCATTTTATGCAGTGGGATGCATTGCAATGACAGGCATGCAGACAATTTTGGTTAAGTTCATAAATTCAAATACTGAAATTTGACAGAATCCCATTTTCTGTTTCTCAGGCACCATAAGCATCCATTGCAACTCCAGAACTAAAGACAAGCCTGAAAAATTTGGAGTACCTATAAATCCCAAAGCACCAAGTCCTAGCAATGCAGGTATTACATAGAACAGCAACAGTGCAAAAAATCATTGGAGTAACAACAGCCAGTCAGAGGCTCTAACAAAGAAAGATACAGGCTGTTTCTTGACTAGAAACCTTGCTTGCCTCCGTGGGCCTCCTGAATTGCCAGGAATTGGCTCTGGAACACTGCTAGCAATTTTCCCTGAGCACAGAGACATGGCTGAAAATATTAGAGGGCAAAAGACTTCTTTAAAATGTTCTTCAAAGAGCCTTCTAGCTACCACAGAGAAACGTGTATTCCAAAAGAATTATTCTCAGTAAACAGAATATTTTGCAGGGCAGAAAAGGGGAGAAGGTTGTATTAATGGTATTAGCAGATAATTGCATTAATAGAAGGAATATAGGCCAGCATGTACCAAAGTGAGAAAGCAGGCAAAGGAGGGTAACAAGTGCCAAATCAGCATGTGCCTGCTTTGCCCTAGGAGCCAGGGACACAGTGCAGATGGTGGGGAAGGGGTAAGTGGCCACACCACAGCCAAGTGAACAAGCAGCCCTGAAAAACAAGCAGCAAAGCATTTATGTCATCACATTTTTATGCTGCATCCGTTCTTGTTGCAGGAGTAATTTATAGCAGTGCAGATCAGCAACAGAGCTGACACCACAGGCACTAGTCTATCATAGTCTTGAATGTGTAAATGCCTTAAATGAAAGATGATATAGAAGGCAGCAGGCATTTGTTTTGTGAGCCTCTCAGCTCACGTGAGGTGAACTAATTCAACTCAGTGCTCAAGCAACAGAGAATTACATTCGTGATAAGCTGCATCAGAGGTCTCACTACAGTATGTTCCTGAGATTTTTATAACAGTAGGCACTTCAGATCTCAGAGCATCTGTTTCATCTAAAACTCTTTCTTGGTTCCTCTTCAAACATTCAGTCCTTTTATCCCCAGTTTAGGGTTAAAAGTGAAACCTAGAGCATGCAGATTTCCAAAAATTTTATTGTTCCATTTTTCTCTTTGCTGTAGATCATTCCACACTGAGCAAAGGGCTGATGACTGGCTTATCTGCCTGTCATTTCCCTCAAACCTCTTTCTTACCTGCCTCTAGTTGGCATTGAAAGACACAATTTGGTCCCTGTATCCCTCTCTTCATCAGCTCGGTTGCAGCTTGGGTGGCAGAGCCATGGCTAGACCTCACATATCCTGTGGATGCAGATCAGTGGCCAGGAAAGGTACAGAGCTGCTCTCTTTGCCCTTCTCTGTCTACTGCAATGAGTTTTTCTCCAGTGTACTTTGCTCTCCTACTCTGACTTCATGAGTAACCCAGAGGGGAAGTCCAGAAGGATTCATGACTGGACCCAGATGACTTGAGTTTCTGTGTCTGCCCATCAAGAGGTCTTCAGACTTGGCAGCACAGCTCTGGGGAGCAGGGGATGAGTAAGGTATGCCTGCTCATCAAAGGGTCGCCCTGAAGTCAGTGCTCCAGGTCAACATAGTTTGCTGTGTACAGGAACTTCTTTCACGTTTAAACAAAAGAGATGGTTTGTCACTGAGTGCAAACATCAGTGTGGGGGAGCTGACTCCAACAGCCTGTCTGTGTGCCCAGACAGGCTGGGGTAAAGTATTCCTGCCCAGATTCAGGGCAGCAATACTCACAGCTTTATGGAAGTCTCTGTGGCCTCAAGCTGTGCTCCCTAGAAGCAACACGAGCATGGTGCAGCTGTGCTCAGCAGCATGTCCCAACCCTCTGCATTTTGATGTGGCTCTTTTCTGATCCATAACTATTCTGTCAGACACCATGACAGAGGGAAAACAATCCCATGCCTAGGCAGCTAGCAAGACAAACACAGCTTCAGAGATGGACTGGCAGAAACTGATGGGCATTTCTTCCTACTGCTGGAAAAGCTTTGGCAGAGTGGAATGCATTACCCCATGTTACCAAATTCAGAAGAACTAGGTCTTCTCTTCTTTAGGTAGAGCTTGTCTGCTTATGAAAGTTTCACCAGTTTAACATAAATAGAAGTTCAAATTCCCTTAATGAAATCAGCATGACCTCCTTGATAGTTATTTGTTTGAATTTAAATCTCCTTCTACTAGCTACATCCATTTCGTTTGTACTCATGTGAGCAGGTGCAAGTTGAGCTGGAGAGCACCAGCTTTATGTTTAGACATAAAGCTGCATCAGTTTCAAAAATCCAATTTAATCTAACAGTCTGTTGTGGTTTAACCCCAGCCAACAATCCACCACCCATAGCCATTTACTCATTCCTCCCCCCCCCCCCCCCCCAGTAGGATGGGAAAGAGAACTAGAAAGGTAAAAGTGAGAAAACTCATGGGTTAAGAACAGTTTAACAATTAAAATAAACTATTGTAATTGAAATAAAATGAAACAATAATACAAAATAGTAATGAATAGGAAAATAACAAAGCACAAAAGCTCTTAGTCTGCCTGCACAGCTCCTCACTGCCTTTTTCCCAGGCCCATCAGGATGTCTCTTTATGCACAGACAAGGCTTGAGTGTTTACATCACCTACATTTTGATTTGGTTGTTTAGTCTTGTCCATATTAAAGAAATGTTCACCGATACAATTAGCTTTATTGAGCATTTTAACCACTGCTAGACTCACCTCTGTATTCACTGCATGATGCCTGATCTGCAATAATGCAACGACATCAATGTATTTGTTACAAATGTCCTAGCACAGGCTGGGTGAGAGCCTGGAAATGGCTGGTGCTGTAGGAGACTCATAATGACGTTGTGTGACCAAGGAGTTTTGGGAAACAGTCAGGTATATGATAGAAAAATGTGGTGGGCTGCAGTGACAGCTGAGGCTAGTCCTATTTGAAAGTATGAACCATTCTGCTGGGATGAACATCACTAAGTGAGGGCACTTGTCGATAATTTTGATGTTTACTGAGAAGCCTGGAATGCCAGTATGTTCACATAGTTCCTTCTCTAATGAGACTACAAACTGAAGCATGCCTTTGGTCCAAAAGAGCTGGAATCTGTGCCCTGGAACTGGCAAATCTCTGTGTTTGTGAATGTGTTCAGGAGCCATTCCATACTGCTGAGAGAAGCCAGGGCTTCGTTGTTCACTAATGGGAACAGAGTGCAGCAGAGGAGGCAGCCTGAGGACAGGGACTGGTGATTTTGTGTTATCTGTGTTCCTGTTGGCAGTGGGAGGCTGGTGTTTGCTCCCGTGTTATTTACATTTTAGTCTGTGCAAGGATCATACTTTTTCTAGGTGGAAGAGATACTGCAAGCCTGGGACGTGTGCTCTTCTATGTCTACATACAAGTAAATGAACCAGTACCATTGAGTGGAAGATCTCACGAGAAATGGAGTGTTTCTGTAGCATGCTAAGCCAACTTAAAACAGAAAAAGATGTGTACCAATTCTGATTTTTTTCCAAGGAATAGCTGCACTCTGCCTCAGGGTAGTGATGACAGCTGATGTAAGGATCACCTGCTAGAGAGGAGTTTGTATCATTCAGAGAATCTTCATTTTATTTGGGCTTCAAGCTGATGTATTTATCCCAGAGAAAACATTTTTGTTGCTAAAAAGTACAGAGAAAGCTCCAGAGGGACCAGTAAGAGTATTGTCAAGATTTCTTGAAATTGAAATTCTCCTATTAGATGCCACACAGCACTTGGAGAACCTGTGTGGAGATGGAGCCTGTCCTGTCAATCACCCTCAATTTCACTTGTAAAGGTTGATGTCTCATGAAGGTGGTTCTCAGACTTACCTGGAAAGCAAACATATTTTTCTAAGAAGTATAGATGACTGACTTACCTTTTTTTCTGCACGTCAGGCTTGTCCAGTTGCTCACATTCTTCCATGTGCTTGACAGGAATAAATTTTCAGGGCCTTCAGAAGGAAAGCTAGAATCTTCTAAGGAAGGTGTTTTAGAAAGGTGCTCAGATGCTAACTTATCAGTGGGGGTCCACATGAGTTGAAGAATCTTTGTTGCGTGAGTCTTTGAGAAACTATGCAGAAAAAATTGCTGCCTATAATTCAAGTCCATCTGGAAAAAGAATGGACAGCCAGGGCCATATGGCAGCTTCAGGATTAGTAATTGCCATGCAAATAGCAATAAAATGAAGGCTACAATCTTGTATACCTCTTCAGGGAAGGTCCTGACAACATTCACAAGTCTGGCAAAGGGTGAGCGACTGGGTGGGTGTTGGTTTTTGGGTGACTCTGTGTTAACCATTTTCTGTGTTTAAAGAAAAGCATGCATGTCTCCTCCTAAGCTGAACTGTTTACTACAAAGGCTGCCTACCTGCCTCAACACTTGCTGCTCTTTTTGTTTATAGCATACTGGTGAAATAAAGCTGGGTTCATAAGGCATTGAAGTTGTATTCAGACTTACTAAGGAGATATTAAAACGTTAAGAAGTGAAGCAAAAAATCATTATAGACACTTACTTTACACATCTCATAAGTGTTAACAGTAATGGTCCTCAGTCTTGAAAAATGGTCAGCTCACATTCCCTTGAGTGAACAGGCCAAGGAGGTGTTTTTTAGTGAATTACATAAATGAAGTTAGTTTGCTAACTAAACCAAACATCCTGCACATTCATTACTGCTTTTCAAGATTTAGCCACATGGGATACTGATAACAGCAATCCTTAAAACTCAAAAACCTTACAATAAATTAGGATAATTTCCATACTTCACAACCACAAGACCTTTTTTTTTCATGGAGCACAAGACTAATCCTAAAATTCTTCTGCATGCCTTCTTCAAGCAGGTAAGAAGATCCTTAAATATAAACAGAGTCTTCATTCTCTTATTCAGAATACCTGCCACATGGCTGGTGCCAGGATAGGGCATCTTAATGAGACTTGTTTGCTGGTGCACTTTGATATTACATCTGTTGTAAGGAAGGTCCTAGGCTACCTCTCTGGCTTCTCAGGCTCAATTCCTCTTCACTGGCTTGAAGATGTCAGTAAGAGCAATAAATATGAAGAATTTGTCTTAACAAACTCTGCTTACAAGGAAACAGCTTCCTGTAACCCACGGACCAGATTGGCCACGCAGGAAAGTGGATCATGGAGCCCAAATTAATGAGTAATTGAAAGACTATTCTGCAAAAATGGAAACTATTTATAATCTGTGAATGTAGCAGTGTGTGGCTGATCTACAGAGTCCTGTAAGTAGCAGGTATCCAAAGTATGCAGTTGACACCATCAGAATCCCTGTGGAATGAGGCATTCTCTCCAGGAGGAGGAAGATGGCAGTCAAAGTATGCTCTTGCATATGAACTTTTGACCCATCCAAGTACTGCTGAAGAAGGCACAGCTCACTACCCAGACTTCCAGTGTAGGAAATAATTATATTCTTTGGATGCATCGATGTGAGGACAGGTAGAAGACGAGATAGCAGTTTGGCACTGTTGGTTCCCTAGGGGCATGTGTCTGGCACATTCCAATAATCAAGATAGGGAAAAAAGAACTCAGAGGAAATATTATATGTTGCAGGTCTTAGAGCAATGAGAGATGTGCACAATACCATGAAATTGGGTATTTTAACCATGTTTCCCTGGTTTGCCTTCAGTAAACTGCTTGAGCAAGGCACAGACTTTACAACAACCCATTAGATTAGGGTCCAAGCTAAGACTTTGTGGCTCCTGCAGTTTGCACTTTTCACATTGATGTTGGTTAGACATACAACAACTAAAATGGTATAGGTACTTGTCCTCTATTCCAAAATATACAAGTCTCTTTAGCAACAGCCCTAGTCTGCATTCAACAGTACAGGTATTAATGGGCCAGAAAGTACTTAATAGTACAAACCAGATTCAGCACACATAGCTCAGTTATACACACTTTTCAAAGACACCAATTTCTTCTCCAACTACAGTGACCTCACTATATGGGGACATAACCAGTTGACTTCAGATTTGTATGAAAATAGAGTCTATGATGGGAACACAGAAGACACAGAGCTTGCTATAATCATGTTAACTGTGAGCCTCTTTGACAAAGACCTGGGAGATGGGAATTTTGGGACCCCATCCTGGCATCTCCAGAGGCAGCTCTGTACAGTGCACAAAGTAAATACCCTCAGTGTGAAGGGCAAAGATGATGAAAAACTTACCATCTCTGTGAGATGAACACTTTGTGGATGGTAAAGCTGGACCTTTATGGAGTGTTGTGGGAAATCAATGATGTTATTGGTAACATAACTGTAGTAATGCAGCAATGAACGTGGAGAGTGCAGTTTATTTTTACAATCCTAAATAAGAGGATTGTGACTCTTAGGAACCAGGCTTGTCATTAATATAATTTCTTTGACATGAGGCAGTAATGGGACAGTGCAAGGTTTGCTCCACAGGTGGGGAACAGCTGTTCAGAGGAGGTCACTGATCAGCAAGGACTGAAGACAGCCATTTATGAACAAATTTATTTAATCCAGCTACTACTTGAAAAATGCCTGCCAAACCAAATCTTATCTGTTGTTCTTTAGCAAATATTGTAAGGCTGAAAGATTTCATTGACAAAGCAAAAATTTAGTGCAGAGTTCTACCTCACAGTTTATATCTGGTTCAGATCATAACAAAAGGAAAGTGAACTTACTGGTCTTGACTGGATACACATGAGTGCTGAACAAACAAAAGGTAATGACAATAGAGGAAGGAGAAGAATGTTCCTCTCTTTCCATTTTATTTTCCTTGTTATGAATTTTTATTGGAAGGTAAGTTACAGAGTTAAATTTTAGCAGTGATGAATGCATTGTTTCTTTTGTCACTCCCTGAGCTTTATTCATTAACTAATGCAGAGCTGGTCTTTTCCCCACCATTATTTACCTGCAGTTTCTGACAGTGTCCCTCACAGACCTCACTGAGTATAGAAATAAGAGCTGTATTTGAACAGCACTAATACAAACTTCACTCTTAACCAGGGACAGCACAATACATATTAAATACAAGTTAGAAAGGCATGCTGTAGTCATCCTGAGCTACTTACTTTTAGATGGCTTTTATTGTTTTTGAAGCTATTGAGAGAAGTGAGGAAGACAGATTATTTCTAATTTCTTGTTTAAGTGAAAACTGAGAGTGAATTTGTCCAAAAGCTTCTAAAACCAAGGCCTTCATAAATGCAGATATATGACAACTGTATAAAAGATATTACAAAGCCTTTGCACCAAATAGTTTCCTATAGATGCCAGTAAGAAAATTTTGGTTTAAAGATAAAACCTGTTTGTACTACAAGGATCTCTGGGGAAGGAAGTACATGTATTTTTTGCCTCTGAAGGTTCTCCAGTTATCATTTCTTCTTCTCTTTTCTGAATTTTATTGAAGATTCATTCCTTTTACTGAAGTTTTCATGGTTATTGATCTCCAGAAGATTTCATATTAGCCCAGGCAGCCACTCTTTCATTGTGAATTTCTGGATGTAGGTGTTGCTTCTTCTCATTTTGTAGGAACTTAATCTGGCAAGCTCTCATCACCAAATTGGACTTTACATCCCATCTTCATTTGTGTATTTTTTCCTCTAAATTCAAATGTTTTTCCTGCGCTCACCTTTCTGTAAGCATCTAATAGCACAGGACATGATTGACATGTCTATCTTGGGGGTGAACATTGCACGTAAAAGGTGTTCAACACATCTACTTGTAGGTCACTTTTTCTAACTTTATGACCCAAATGGCTGTACTTTACTGTTCAGCATTTCACCTTGTGACTGGATCACTGTAAAGCCTTTGCTTCCCCTGTGAGAACAGGCAGGGTGTGAGCAATGAAGTTCAACTTCTGTGTTATCCTGAAAATACAGAACAGGCTTTCTTTTCATTTTTTAGCTGTATGCTTCCAGCTGACATTGCCTCCTATGGGAGCAACAGTTTCTGGCTATTGCAGGCCAGCTAGCATGGCTTACATAGGGAATGTGTTCTTACACAGCTAGGGACTAATGTCTGTGGGTATAAAAATTCCTCAGAACATTTAAATGGTCCTTTCTTCTCAGTATCAAGTACCCAGGTTCTGGAATAAGAATGCTACACAGACAGTTTATGGAGCTGAGGGGGATCCCCTTGTTAAAATTCTGCCATCTCGTGTCACTGGAACTCTTCCTCTCACTGGGTATTGCTACATCATCTCTGCCAGAGAGAACATACCCTTGGCAATTAGAAAAGTCCCTATGAAGAGATTTATCTCTTAGTTTGGGTTGTTGTTTTTTTTTAAGCTCTGCAGTGTCTGTTATTGTCTCCAGTATTCACTTAGCTGTTCTGAAGAGAAGTTCTGGCAGCAGATCCTCTACTCCAACTAATGCACTAGTTATGCTGGAGAGGTGGTACATTTTTGAAGAGATATCACCAACAAATACATCTCATGTTGCACTACTTTGCCAAAAGATATTGCATCCCTTTGTGGTTTGAAAAATGTCCTTTACATGAGAAAATCCAAATGACACATTTAAATGTGCCCCTTTTCTTCATGGCTACTCAGTTCTAACCCATCGGAGCCACAAGAGTTTTGGGAGAACATCTTCCTGAAATCCCAATGCACACTGCCAATAGGAAATAGGAAAAAGGACAAACCTTTCTTTACATTGGTGTAGTAAAGCCAGTGCTTACATTCTTTCAGCAGTTTCTTTTACATCTGTTTCCAGTGCATTTTTACAGATGTTTCCAGGATATGTACTCTGGTGTGACATCAAAAGAAACCTGTTTTGGCAAAAGAGCAACAGAGAAAACTCGCAGCTTTTTTATATAAATTGTAAAAAGCTCTAATAAACAGCTATAAAAAGAGTAGCTGGGTTCACTCTGTGCATCCCCTGATTTTTCTGATAGATGTTTTTAGACTAAACTGTTGGAGGGTTTCCCCATTTGAGCTTCAGAGGGCTACTGTAGCAAAAAGGTGAATGACAGCAGCATTGCATCATGCCTCCAGATGAGCCAAGCAATGAAAACAAACTGCACCCAAACAGCTAAACCTGGGGCTTAAGCCAGCCTCTGTACACTGAATAATAGCTATCCTGAGCAAATAGGCATGTCTTATAACATTTCCTGATCATCAACAAACTGCGGCTCTGGTAGAGCTCTTGTATTTTTTTCTTCTTTTTTCTTTTTCTTTTTCTCTCTTTCTTTCTCCTTCTTTCTCTCTTTCTTTCTTTCTCCTTCTTTCTCTCCTTCTTTGTGTATCTTTCTTTCTTTCTTTCTTTCTTTCTTTCTTTCTTTCTTTCTTTCTTTCTTTCTTTCTTTCTTTCTTTCTTTCTTTCTTTCCTTGCCTTCTTTCTTGCCTGCTTTTTGTCTTGAATGGATTGAATCAACGGCCCTATATTTAGAGTAGCCTAACAATGTAGTGTAACAATCTATATCTGCAACTTTGACAAAGCACAAATAACTAGAGACAGGTTTTCCATTATATTTGAGCTGAATTTCAGTGCACCTCTGTGTTTGTGGGAGCTCTGAAGAATGGCATTGCTTCTCAAGGCAACAGTTTAGGACCACATGAAAACTAGCTATGGTGGGGTTTTTCTTAGTTTTGTCTCTGCAATATTGAGTGCAACTTCACCATGCAAATAAGTCCTTAAAGTTGCACTACTGAGTTTTTCCTGGCTGTGTTACTATGGATTAAAATTTCAATCTTTGCTACCAGTTTCCAAATGGACCATAATACAGCCTTCATTGTAAAATCTATTGTAATATATAAAACTTGAATAACCTACAGATGTGGAAGACCTCAGAGAGCTTCAAACTCTTGCATTATCAGTTCAAAACCACACCTCTAGAAACCCTTAGAACTCCAGTCTGGTTATTTTAATCATTAGGGTGGTGTCTAGGGGAAGACATGGCTGCAAACCTATCACTTACAGACAGAAGAGTGTTTTGGAGAAGCAACTTCAAAGCTGATGAAGGAAACACAAGAAGCAATGTATTACCTGGAATATGAGCAACTGTACTCCCAAGCTCAAGCTCAGCAGCTAGAAGAATTCCTCCACAGTATCAGTAAGACTGAGGTCTCCACTATATACCAGATATGCCCTGACACTGCTGAACCTACTTAAAATTTTAAACAAGTAAAGTCTTGTCCAGCCTACAACTCACAGCAGTGATGTAAACAGCCTGCTGATTCACTTGTTCATGTAGATGGTTTCCAGTGTTTGCTTCTTTGATTTCTTCTTCTTTTGTTTTCTTTTTTACATCTGGATAATGAGTTCCCTTCCATCTCCCTCCTTCGATTAGGTAAAACAACTCACTGACTTGCCCAGTTTCTTCAATGCCTTGGCTCTACTTCCCTGTGTAAAATCCAGGTGCTACTCTGGCTCCTCCATAGAGATTTCTCCTTTTGTTCCAGTCCCTTACCTTGGTTCCTGATCTTGAGGGAAGAGGAAAAACAGCCAGCAGGGAGAGGCATGTAATCACAGACAGCTCGAGACCACTCAGCAGTTCAATTTGTTCATCTCAAAAAGAGGACAAAGTAACATATTTATCCCTTCAAATTTAGAAACAAAGAGGGGATTTAGTTTCACTAAAATGGTTCACTAAGTCTCCTCTCCCTTTCCCTAGGGTATGGGTTCCTGCTCATCCCCAGGGAGCACAGAGAAACAGGCACTCAGTCCCTCATGCAGTCTACCATCACCATGGGGAAATGGGTGGCCATGGGAAGTCATAAAAGGCACAGGCAAGGGAACAGTCACACATGTGGCCACAGCTCAGCCTCTTCTGGGGCAACCCATAGGGCAGCTGCTTCACAAGCCTGTCAGATCACTCTATTTGACCTAGCTGGCAGATTGCACTCAGGTTTTAGGATCCCACAGAATCCTACAAAATTTGCTTGCTTATGCCCAAAGAGAAGACTGCAACATGCTTTTGTCTGTCCTGTTTGCACATATCCTTCTTGGGGATGGATATAAGAAGATGGAACTAGAAGAGCTGCTGTACAATAAATTCAGACACAATCACAATCACACTTTTTACTTGCCAGAATACCCTCTTTCCTTGCATTTGAGGATGGCAAAATAAAAAATTCTATATATTATAAGAGAATGCCTGTTAAGATCCTATCTGCACTATGAATTGTAACAGTGTTGTGCATGGACATCCTGCTGTGACACAGCAACAGCTGAGGTGGCCTTTGGGGAAACACCACTAGAAAGAAACTGTGCTCTCTGGAGCACTGGGAGCTGTGACATGATATCCTGAAATAAGCATCTTCCTGCTGATATCCAATATGATGCTGAAAAGGACTCCAAGACTGCATATGAATGAAACTTGTACTCACACCACCTGCATCAGAAACCCAGTATAACACACTTCCACATCAAATGGAAAAATGATTAATCTAGAGAAAATAATTTCAGCTTTGAAAAATAGAGTGAAGAAGGTGAAAATATATTTTCTTAATAGGCCTTTATTGCTCTTGCTTTAATCTTCAAAAACTTGCATCTTCCCCAGTATAACACTAATGATAGCTTTTCTTTTTACTTCTTACTGGCAATGAAGGGGAACACACAGTAAATGTGTTAACCAGAGTGCATTGCTGAGTCTTAGGAGCAGTTTCCCAGATGCAGCTTAGAACAGTGAATTTTGTCTACCAGCATTAACTTTTCATTGTCTTGCTGTTTAAGCAAGTATCAGTGAAAGACAACTTGGGTTAGAGAAGTAAAAAGTGAATAAAAAAAATAGTCTCTTTCAGACTGCTTCCATCACCCCATTTAGATCATGCTAATCTCATCTCTGTGCTGTGAAGCACAGCAGGACACTTGTAGCTGTGCATGAAAGGAGTTCATCTGAGCTTCCAGCCCAAAGGAAACAAATGGGTAGGGCAAAAGACCTGATATGAGGAGGAGTCCTATGCTCTGTTCTCATGCTCATGTTCTCTTCCACTAGAAAGCATGACAGGGAGTAAGGCACTCAGTGCCTCTCTGTGTCAGTCTTCCCCAGATTTCATCAGCTGATGAAGGCTATGGATGACACAGAGCTGGAGTATGCAGCTGGGACAAAGGAGAGGTAGAACATAGTACAGGAGGAAAGCAAACTTGATAGACAGTAGTAAAACAGAAATGGGGTGGAGTACAAAGTGCATGATGCTACTCTTGAGGAGCAAAACACAGAGTCTCCTACAAGCTGAGACCTCATCAGCTGCTGGTCACTTGTTAGAAGATGATGTACAGCAAGAACTTTAGGGGAAAAAACTTGAACTCAAGTTAATGAACAGCAGTAAAGTAACATAAAATTATCAAATTATCAAAACAAATTACAAGAGCTGTGAGGTCTGTGGTGGTCTGCTAGCTAGAAAAGCTGAGACATCTGTTCTACACTAATATCTTTCAAAATATGGTGCTTCATCAGTTTATGACAATCAAATTTTCATCCTGTGAACCTAAGTTTTGAAGAGTTGAAATTACTGACTTTCAAACTGGTTACAAAAGGAGAACTGTTCATTGCCTATAGTAACTAAAATGTTCTCAAGGATTGACTATGGAAATGGTTGGAGTGTTCCCTGCATGTTTAAAATGAAAGCAAAATACCATGTCAGTGGATTAGTAATATAAACTAACTGGAACTAACTGGTCCAGTTCAATTGCCTATGGTAAACAAAACACAGATACTTGAAAAACACCAGAAATTATAGAAGTTTTTTTGATCTATTCATTATTCATTCATGATCTATATCATTTCAAAAGGTGTAACCTACCTGGTTCCTTATTAGTTAAACACAAACGAGGATTACAGTTAAATATAAAAGCTTCATCTTACTAGTATTAGTCATCTTAAGATACTCACTTACCTGCTTATTATGTGTTTTCACAGATCTCATTTTCTGTTAGTTTTTCAAAAGCAATCATAAAGTTATTTCTCGATTTCATTAACATTATTTTTCCTGCTATTTTCCAACAAAATTCCATGATTTCTTTTCCAGACCTTACACAGTGTTTCTGTCAAGAGCTCTTTTTCCAGGTGTGAATACATTTTTATATGTATATATATATATATATATATATACACACACACACACATATAAAACCCAAGAAAACATAACTACACAGATTTTATTTCAATTATAAGCACCAAGTCACAAGCTGAACTTTGACTTTAAAGTACATATTTCAACTATCTGTCAAGCCATGGTGCTGTTACCAAAAGACATCTCAGACATTAAAGGGGAAGGTCTTAGTTTCATCTACCACCAGCTTCTTACGGTAGTCTCTGTAGTGAAAAGTATCTGATTCTGGATCTAGAGCAATGGCAAGCATGTCCTCCATTTCCTCTTGATTAAAGGGCTCACCTGAAAGACAACAGAGAATAATGTTTTGTCCTTTCAAGGATTGGCTGCTTTTCCCTTGAAAGGATCTCCTTTTGATTCTCACAGAGTAGAAAAGGAACAAAACTATGCATCTTATTCCTTCCCTTTTGCCAGTATAAGTCCTGCACATCAGCCTAAAAGAAAGGAGACAGAGGATCTGGATCTATCTGATCTTCTAGTTCACAGACACCAAAACAGCCTGTTCCTCTCTGCCACGAATTTTGAAACAATCATTTTTGTCAGAGTTTTTTTCTCGTGTGTACATTAGAAATATTATCTCTTATTTGGCTATCCTTGCACTTGTATTCACATCATGAAAGACTTCTGGTTTTTCTCTTCAAAGCTGTTGATGGCCTACTTCATCACTCAGAGAACTAGGTTACCATCTGAGGCT
Source organism: Zosterops lateralis (assembly GCF_965231275.1). Lineage (NCBI taxonomy): Eukaryota > Metazoa > Chordata > Aves > Passeriformes > Zosteropidae > Zosterops > Zosterops lateralis. The sequence continues at coordinate 32,526,326 of NC_139764.1, read as the reverse complement.
AGGTCTTGCCTCAGAAAAGCCTGCACAAAGCCTGCACACCCTTTTGAACATGAGGCAGGTGGGCATGAGTCAGCCACGCAAGAAAAGCAGGCTCTTCAAGGGATATTGAGGATTACAGAATGTACAACTTAAATCTCGTCTTTGAATCTCTTTGTTTGCATGCGGCTCTAGAATTAAGATCAAGATAATGTAAGAATGAATGAGCACTGAAACCACTGAAACATCCGGAAATCTAAGCTGCAATTTTACAGGACAGCAAAAGAGTCACATACTTAGTGAGCACAGGGGTGTGCACAGAATCACAAAATACCCAGACATGATTGAATTATGAATAAGAATAAAAATCTCTATTTCATAATGTCTGCAAGCAGGCAAATAAATGCTCTTTGCCTGCATCATTGACCAGTGAAATGTCCTAGTCTGCAGCCACTCATCACAGCAGCAGCATTGTCTGAAGACAATGTATCTACTTTCTGCAGGTTTTGGCCTGCAGGATAAGGACCTCAAGGTGCCATATACATATGTAATGCTTTTTACTTAAATTACAGAAGTCATGTTACCTTCTTCAGTCAAATATTTGACCAGGTCCTCTTTGGTAATATATCCACATTTATTCTCATCCAAAGCCTTTAAAGAAAAAGAATAAAACTTGTGGGTTTAAGCTTATTGTATCAAAAAGCATCAACTTCTTCCCAGCAATTAGGTACTTGAATATTTCCTTACAGACCTGAAATGCATGTAGAATAACATCTTCTGGAATTGGCCGGAATCTGAAACCATGGAATCAGAAAAGTTAAGTTATTGTTTGCCAGTCTTCTGAAAAAAACTAAATACAACTACTAAAGGAAAATGAAAGCTTATTTTCTATGAGAATTCACTAAGTTTTGTCTATCAAACATTTAATCGCAGCCTGACCTTTTGGAACTGTCCATATATTTAACTCTTACATCTTTTGTTGTACTATTGTTTAATTTCCCTTGTGCTGAGGAGCCAGATGAATGTCTTCTGCATGTCTGGGCTGGCTTTGTGGGTTAGCAGAAATCAGCAGCAGATGAATCATTCTACATAGCCAATGCACTGAACAGAAATGGACAAACCAAGAAAACAAAGTTTTGTCCAGGTAGGCTGGTAGCTAGGCAACAGATCACCTAGTGGGACTTGGGCAGTCTAATGAGCTGATGAGCAAAGGAGGCCGGTAGCTATAAAAGAAAAGGTCTGTCACTAACAATTTCAGAGAGAGGGGAGAACTGGACATGTGTGTGCATGCATATGCATGCTTGATTTCAGAGCTGGAAAAAAACCTCAGTGCAGCAATGGAGAGCTTCCATATCCCAGCAGGCTCTCAACCAACCCCCAGAATACTAAAGAGAAGGAGCTGAATCCAGGGAGGTTCTAACTGCTTGACTGCTTTGTCCAGACCCGCCTCAGTCTTTTACTATCTAAAAATCAAATGTGCTAAGAAGAAGCATTGGATTTCATGATCCAAATCTCATGTACCCTTGCTCAAGTGAACTATGGACACAGTGCCCCAAAACATGAAGTGGGTCTTGACAAGCCTGCACCAGCCTGGGGAAAGCATGTGGGGGTATTTGTGTGTGTGTATTTGTGTGTGTATGTTTGCATAAAGGGGCTGTGGAGGAGGATGGGGAGAGCCCAGAGCAGCAAGGCATCATTTTGTGAAAGGGTGAACATCAGTGTGGAGCCACAGCTACTTCACAGGTAGAACACCCTCCTACCGAAGGCCCTCTGTGTGCAAAATAACTTCTTGGACTGGACAAGACTGAGTTCCTCAAAAACCTGGACTACCATATTTAAAATGAAATATAAACTCCTTGTAAGTAATCTTGCTTTAGTGCAAAATGTCAAAATAGCACAAGACTCTGTGTATGTGCAAAGACTTCTATGCACCTCTGTGACCACTTTTAGATCAGCAGTCTTTTAGAGTGCTAATTGCGTACTTTCAGCTGTACCTGGAAGTAATTTTGAGACATTAATATAATGCTTGTTTACACAACTTATTTAGAATACACTGTAACACTCTGTGTTCCTCAGTAACTGTAACTCATATGTTCAGAGAAAGCAATAGTTATGACCTTAATTTGCGTACAAAATATTTCCGAGCTACGCAAAGCATGTTGAATAGCAATTCTGATTCCAACTAAAAATACAAAAGCCTCATATTATCACAATTATGATTATAAGCTGGTATTATTTGTATCATCAATACAGCATAATTTAATGTAGATTAAGTAGTTTTGAAACAAAATCTATATAGCTAATGTAAAATGAGTTTAAATTACAAAGAAGATCTATACTCCTTCCAGTTACATAAAATTTCTGTAGATATGTTTATTTATGACAGAATCAACCCTGTCATAAATAAAGTCTAGAATAAACTGCAGACACATAAAATTCACTTTCCATTACCTTCTATCAAGTAGAACTTTTGTCACCACTGGAAGAAATTTTTCCAGATGAACGAATCCACCTGCTTCTTCTACTTCCATCTAAAAATAAAACTTAAGTGTGGCAGGGTATATGACTCATTAGCAAAATAATCCCAAAACCAGAAAATTGGGGTGGACCCTGCATTAAAATTGCAGCATTAGACTTTGAATATTTACATCACATATATATAACATCTGAGTGAAAGGCTTGTGATCAAATAGAAAGAGATTCGAGGAAGAGATAATATCCCAGGGAAATACAGGTCTGCTATTATAGACACTTGCAGCAACTCAATATTGCCCTCTTGTGCTTCAAAACCATTCATGCAAAGGAACCGGACACCGAGAAACTGATGCTATCTGCCACAATAACTCAGCAGAGTTTAACATTCAGGCTGAAGTCATACTAGTAAAGTCTATCAGGATCTGGAGCATTCCCAAGCAGTGTAATGTGAACACCCATTATAGCAAACCATGAGCATGTTCCCTTGGCACGATTTTGAACTGTGCCACCCAACATTTCCCCCAGCGGATCCTGGCTTGGACCTTAAGGACTTTTCCCCAGCAGGATGCTTGGTGCAGCCACTCTGCCTAAAACATTTATCAGGGTGGGCATGAGCTGCTCTGTGCCAGCTGGCTTCAACACCCAAGGATGTTTCTGGGCATATTTAATTGGCTAGCTTGGATACAGCTCCAGTCAAGTGCACCTTCATGATGGAAAGTGTTGCTTTCATGTTTCATAGTCAAAGTGAGTTGTCAGGGGAAGGACCAGTGAGGGAGGCAGACTGAGTCAGGGCAGACTGAAACAACTATAAGGCAGCTTATAAAATGCTATTCTAAAAAAGGCTTCCCTTTGCCTCCCAATAAATTAACAAATTAGTCCCAAAACACTGGGGACTTCTAGCAGCATTCTCACTACATTCCTACACTTCCACAGGAGATAAGCAATATGGTAAAAACTGCTTTCTGTCGTTGGGGTGCATCCCTTCACTGAAATTTTTAAGTTTTGCTCCCAAAAGGAGCCCTGTTAATTGAGCTAGCCTGTTCCTGTCCGTGTTGAAACTGGATGCATGCCTTGAGGTCTCACATGGCAGCAGCAACACCTTGCTAGGCCCCCTGAGACACAGCCCAGATTGAAAGAAAACTCAAACACACACCAATTTGAAATCTTCTAACTGAGCCAGGAAAAACTTAGTAAGGAATCTTCCTCCTGGGAGCTGGGTCAGAGCTGAGGCAATTCCTGATACATCCAGTTGCTTAAATGGAAAGCTGCAACTGCTGCTGCATGCTCTTTTCCAGTGTTCTGGAAGGGGGTTGGATGCTAAGAGAAGACAACCATCACATCTTGCTGCTTTAGAGTAGAAACTGGCTTGAAAAAGCACATTTTCCCTTCTATTTGGTGAACCTAGCAGAAAGGATCTTTAGCAAGGAAATTAAGATGTTGCATGCTTCATTTTAAACCAAAAGAAAACTTTTACCATTACAGAATCACTTGTTTTGCTGCTTGGTTGATTGAAAGATAACATAAGATAAGGTAACAAAACACCTGGCAAAACCTAGTCCTGGATCAGCAACCTCAGTGTCCTCTGACGTGGAACAAACAGCTTCCATTTCAGAGTCTCTATAGATGCAGCAACATCCTGAGCAGTTAAAATCAATCCTATTTCTAACACTTCTTACTCTTCCTCATGCTCCCTCCTGTTCTATACCTCATTTCTCATAGATGATTTTCTATATTTCTTCCTTTTTTCACAGGAACAGTATTTGCTTGTTCAAACTCTGAATTTCACTCTATTTCTTTCCTTCGGGTACATCCACAGCGCCTCAAACAAGTGTATTGTAGCATCTGTTAGGTTTTGTATCTCTGTTCTCCCAGCCGTAACACTGGGGTACTTGAAACACAAAGAAACAAAAGCATCTTCCAGAGTTACCAGGCAGAGCACTGTACCGAACTCCAGGCATTGTAGTAACCCTTAGATTAGTTTTCACCATCTCTAGATTTAGCATTTAATCTTATCTTTGTAAGTAAGCCTAGAGATATGATATTAAGTACAGAATTGAGTATAAGGCAATATAAGAACCATTCTATGATAATTTATAGAGATAACATAATTATATGAATGCTGGTTTGGCAGATATGAATAACATGATGTCAGCATGTGCTAGTTTAGCAATAAGGCTAATAGGAAGATGAGATGACACAGACACAAGTAGTGAGAAACAGAAATTAATCACATATGGCTAACAGACACAATTTTTACCTTATCTAGATTAAGATAAAATGGTATTACCACAGCTAATTATAGTGGCTTCTTACATAAATTAAGATATGTTCGTGTTTATCATAATATATGAAGGGTTCCACAAGAAGACAATGTTCTTCTGGTACTAAACCTATGCCAAAGCTTCATTTATAGGCATCATGAAACATTCTTAGCTATTTATTTTCCAGTGCAATGTTCTTTAAGTTTAACCATTACTCTTGAATGTATTCTTTCTTCTTGCGGTATTTGTACATTAATATTCTTAAAATCAGCATTTTCCTACAGGTTACACGATTGTATCTCAAGAATCTTCTACCTCATGGCTACATTGCACTGTACTTTTTATGTATTACTTATCAATAATATTTATTATTTCAATAATATTGAAAATTGGGAAAAATTGGGAAAAAAAAAAGACCAATCTCTTCCAGAGGAAGAGGCAGGCCTTGAATTCTCCTGGTTCCCCTGGACTTGAATGGGGTTGTCAAAGCATCCCCTTTTCACAAATCTGTATCTTCAGTGAGGAGTTAAACTGTTCATTTGCTGTAAAGAAAAGTCACTGTGGGACACTAAAAACATCATCTATATTAAGCACCGCAATTTCTCTTTCCACTTTGTCTTGTTTGTCAGTGGGAGCTGGGACAATCTGGTTCTGAGAGTACAGAACCAGAGCAGACATATTGCAGTATTGTGTTAAATGAGCTTTCTTCTCTGATGGTTCTTTGCACTTCCTCATCTGAAGCAGCTGCAGCATTTTCCCAAGACTTAGTGCAAGACTTCTCACACTAAATTCTGATCTACCAGAGACCAGACAAGCCTAGTGAGGAGAGACTACTACTGCAACTATCCAAATTTTTGTTGGAGCAGGAAGAAAACAGTAGGACAGATCAATTCCCAGCATCCTGACCTTCACATGAAAAGGAGAAAACACCTTACCCCACCTCTCTGCTCCAGCACTGTCCAATCCTTAAAGCAGCATGCCTGTTTGCAAAAAGAGTGTGAAGTATTTTCCCACTTCTTTGTCCCATTTATTAACCATACCAAGGTTGCCAAGGCACCAGCACACCACTTTTCTATTGCAAGCATGATGTAAGGAGACAAAAATTAGTAGGAAAAGAGGTGGAGAAATGTGATTAATTTCCTTACCTTACCACTGCCTATCACTGGGAGAATGAGAGGAACACTAGGTCTTCTGATGTTTTATGTCCTGAAGCCTGATTTACAAGCTTAAGTAATCAAGTAAGAAAAGATTCTCACCTATAACTCAGAAATCTCAAAACTGAGAAAGACCTCATGAAGGATAGCATGCTGAAAGATCTGGCTAGAAGACAGCAATAACAGGACCTAGTTCAAAAAATGGCAGGCTTTCCCTCTGGGTATTTTTGGAATGTGATGTATAATTTTAACACCTGCTCAAGAACTCATTTTTACTACCTAACCCTGCAATGTGTTTCTATGGCATGTCCAGAAGAGTGAGATGGCTAGAGTTTGGATATCTGACTGAGGTTTAGGACATTCTTTTTCATCCATTTTCATCAGAAAACCAATTTTCCCTCCATTTTTTATAAATGTCCCTCCACCTTGGCACAGTGTCACAGTTCCCCTTTGGGTAAAAAAAAGGCAAAACCTCCTCATTTTAACCCATCAACGTTGTTACCTCATCAGCCTAAAGGTTTGCTTCAGGGCAACCTTCGAGGCTGTCTGTCTGCTGGAAACATTTCCATGACACTTCCAACATCTTGGAAAAGAGTTTAGGTTTCCCATTCAGCAAAGCAGAAGGGCCAAACTTGTTGCAAGTTGAAAAAAATACAACAGATGTAAAGATCATTTACCTTCTCAATCAGTTCCTGTATTTCTGCCTCACTTGGGAAGCAACCCAGTGACCTGATAATGCAACCAATCTCTCTGAAAGAGAAGAGAAGAGAAGAGAAGAGAAGAGAAGAGAAGAGAAGAGAAGAGAAGAGAAGAGAAGAGAAGAGAAGAGAAGAGAAGAGAAGAGAAGAGAAGAGAAGAGAAGGAGGGAGGGAAGAGAAAAGAAAGAGAGAAAGAGAGAAAGAGAGAAAAGAGAGAAAGAAAGAAAGAAAGAAAGAAAGAAAGAAAGAAAGAAAGAAAGAAAGAAAGAAAGAAAGAAAGAAAGAAAGAAAGAAAGAAAGAAAAGAAAGACATCTTTGTTAGTAAATCTACAAGATTGTCTGTGGAGAACATAGATACCAATTCAGAGCTTGCATATAGGAGTGTGCACATAAAAGCACACAAGAAAATCTATGTGGAATTTTAAGAAGCAATGTATACTTTTTACACATTAAATATTCCAAAGCTCCTTGAAATTGTTCTTGCAGTTTCCCCCAAAAATTCTTTACTATTTTGTTGCACTGTACTGTGTGCAAGTTACTTTTACATTGCTGTTCTCCAATTGTTATGCTTATTTTCAGTAAAGTTTATATTTATAGTAGTTAACAAATCACTTAGAAATCTACTGAGATACAAGGTAACAAATATAATACATGCTTCCATTAAATGCTATAAAGATACAATTCTAACTGCATTAAAGAACAATTACAAAAGGTCAGGGAGAAGGCAGCCTTGGTATGTCTCTGCTGTGCTCTCAAAGAGTCAAACAGAGCAACAAAGTGGCTTATCACTACTCTGTTTATGCTGTAAATATATTCATAGCTTGCATTTACTGTTGAACCTGGTGCAGCTGAGGCTCCTGACCAAACTGGCAATGCCTCAAAGTAGTCTAAGATTAATGTCACAGACTAGAAACAAAAATATTGTAAGGCTGTAATAAAGCTTTAATGAGACTTATGGTATGATTAAAAACAAAATAACAGAAGCATTAATATGGTTTGTGACTTACGATTCAATTCAACAACACTGAAATTTAAGCACATTTGAATATGTATTCACAGTGCTAGTGGTTCCCATAATCCAAACCTCTGTGGTTCCTTCGTTTTGACCAGTAGTGAATTTTTTCATTTTCTGCAAAAATCAGACTGCTTAATAAAAATAGTAGAAACAAGGAAGAATAATCTTTGTAAAATCTTCTTCTAACAGTAAGGCCCTGAATGCAGCACACCAAGCATATGCAAAATTATATGTATAAGTCTATGACCTCCTCAGACTGGTTCCAAGGACTTCCCATTCTGATTGAAAACATTTGAGAAGCATCACAATAGACAAAAAAGGGAGAAAGGCTGGCTGCACATAACTAGTTACAGAGCAAAACCCAATCCCACACATCCACGTGTTCTGAAATGAAACCATCTACTGCACTGACCCTGCCCCTGTGGGTGTGAATGGCCAATGCCTTCAGTGAGGTCAGGCATTTAGACACAGTCCTTCTCCATGCATCCTACTTCTAATACGTATTCTATTGCATTTGTTGTTCTCGCTCCTGCAACTCCCTCTTATTTTCCAACTACTTGTAACTATTCCCTGCCTCCACCAGAGCAACATCCAACACAAATCCTGCCTCCTTGTTGTCCCACACTATTTCTGCTGTCACAGGCTGCCAGGGATGGGAATGCTGCCATCACCCTCCTGCCTCACTTCACTCGCACCCAGCAGAACTGTGATGTGACTGAGGTAAGTCAGACCCTAGAAGAGTCTGCAAAATCTGGCACTGCTGGATGCTCTATCTGGCAGTCTGCATGTGAGCCAGCATGAGGATGTTGCTTGAAGTGCTTGTGGTAAAAAAAAGTCAGAGCCCATTTGGTAATAACATGGAGTTTAAAGGACCTGAAAGGAAACTATTTTGCTCCCAGCCCCTTCCTCTCACTTAGTTCAGCAGCTGCAGTTTCTGCTCTGTAGTTTCTAGAATACAAAAATGATGGTTAAAACCAAATTTATGATCATACAAGTTTTGTAACACAGATGCAATGAAAATTTTGGGTTGTGGTTTTCACCTTACATATAATGCTTTCAATGACAAGATTTGCAATATCACAAAAGTCCTTGACTGAGGGACATGAAACAATATTGTCTTCCTTGTGTTTAATCCCTTTCTAATTCATACTAGGTGTCATGGAATACCAATGTTGGCCTATGAAACCAGTATCATTTTCCATTCTTCATGTGTCTCTGACATTTCAGGCAATAATACTGATACAGCTACAGTTTGTGGTTAAGGATTGTGCTGTGCTGCCACCTTCTGATACATGATAATCAGCCATTAATAATCCCAGTTGTGATACGGCCCTGCAATATGAACCTAGGAATAATTAGACAATAAGTTTTTGTTTATTGCCTGTATCTGTACTACAAAAAAAAAAAATTAATGTGAAATTTTGCATTTACTACATTAAATAGACTTTTAGCTGTGCCCTGTCTGAATGAATACATTCTTAAAAGAGTCTACTTGTATCATTTCATTGTTGTAACATGCTCCCAAGCTGTATATCCACATATAACAGAGTGAGAAGTGGAGAAAATTCTACAGCCATGACTGCAGATGTAAATGACAAACGAACAAGCAGTGAGTATGCCATGATGCAGTGAGGGCTGGGGAGAGGCACTGGTGGGGGCTCTGCCCTGGGCTGGGAAGCCAGGGCTCATCCTACTGCCTTTCCTCTCTATAATGTAGATAAGCTGTTCAGAACATTCATGTATGCTTTTCAATTTGTCTTCATGAACAATGTCTAATGACAACAATTTCACCAGTTCTCACACTTCATTGTAGTATTTCTACTCAATAACTGATTTATAATTAAAAGGATATTCTTTTGAAAATAGTAATTGTAAATATGAAAAACTTCTCCAGTAAACTTTCATGAAAACAGTTTATAACCTCAGAACCTGCTCCCTGAGACATAAATATGTGGTTTATGCATTTTACAACATAAGTCATGTGTATGAATGTTTGTGTTAAAATTAAGTATAAGTAGTGCTGTCAAATATTCAAACTTTTAAAATACCAGAATTAAAAGCATCTAGGATTTTTTACATTTGACATCCTTTAGCTCTGTATCTTGTAGCCGAACTTCTACCTCCTTGCCCAGACATATATTTTGTCTGTTTTTCCACTGAAGCCTTGAGAGGCTACCTAGAACAGAGGGTAGACAGTGATAAAGGAATAAAGTAGGTATTTATTAAAAAGGCCTTCAAAGGATACACCTTGGGCAGGACAACAGCCTGGCCAAAACTACACCCAAGATGGAAGGGTCACATGTTTTCACACTTTTATAAGTTTTGGTCCATTTACATATTGGAGTTAATTGGCCAATGACAGCTGCAGGTTATGAATTCCCAACCTCCCAGTTTGCTCTCCTCAATTTGCTTTATACTTTTTGGGCATGAAGCTGCAACAGCATCCTTGGTTCTCAGGCTAGAAAAGGATTGTTTTGTCTGACTAAACTGTGAGGAGAACTTCCTAACACTTTATATGAAGTTCAGAGTTATATACTAATGCAGTTCAGAGTCTGGATAACACAAAAGCTAAAACTTAAAGCATCACCATAACATTGTATGCTAAAGGTACGGTGCATGCAGTTCTCCCTCCAGACTCCCATCATTTCCCTAGTTCTGGTCATTCCACTTCAAAAAGGAGAAATCTGAATAAAAAGAAGCACAAAAAAGAACAGCCAGAACTATAGAATAGCATCTCCTAAGTGATTAAACACATCCAGACTCTTCAGCCTTAAACCACTGTGGATAGTAGATGAATGCGAAAACCAGATATGAATTCGTTAATGAAAGATTAATATAGAACAATTGTTTACTATTTATCATAGCATAAAAAAAGAAACCAGAGGCCACTCAAATCATAATGTAGCAGATGTAAAAAATCAACAAGAGTATTTCTGCATATTTGTTCAATTCTCATATACTTGCCCCAGGAAACTATCTGGTAGCTCAGATGAGGGTACTGGGCTAAATACTACTTGGTGCAAATATATGTTGATTTTTACATTAGTATTGTTATCATTATGACTCTTCATAACCAAATAATAGGCAAGTTTCTTCCAAGTCTCCTAAAAACATCTCACTGCCAGAGCAGCATCCATCTCCCACATTAGCCCAGAGGAAAGATTCATTGCCATTGAGTGCAGGTAACTGATACACACTGGCAGGGACACCCCTTGATCTGCTGGAATATCCTGAAAACCAGGGGTTTCATACAGGATCCAGGACCTGTAGTGCCAAGTAAGCTATCAGAGCAAGGATTTATTTGCTAGCAATAACTGTGGCCTTAGACATCTTGTCTATCTGCAGCTTCCTCCTGCCCCTTTACTCCCCCAGTCCCAGTATCCCTCTCTCCAGTCAATTTCAGTCTTCAACCAAGGAACAACACAAAATGAGCCAAGACACACTTATCCAATCAGGGCCAAAACAACTGCTTTAGTTACATTTTCTAGTAAAGCAGATGCCAGTTTAGGTAGGCAGAACCTATGAACCATGGAGAAGGAAGACCATACTGGAGCAAGGTTTTGGTAGAACTTCGGTGGCCCTGCAAGGGACCCCACATTGAAACAGTCTGTTCCTGAAGGACTGTGTTCCATGGAAGGGACACAGGCTGAAGCAGTTTATGATGAACTGCAGCCCATGGGAAGAAGTTCATGGAGAACTGTCCCATGGGAGAGACTCCATGCTGGAGCAGGGGAAGAGTGTGAGGAGTCCTTCCCCAGAGCAGGAAGGAGTGGCAGTGACTACCTGTGATGAACTGACTGTAACCCTTATTCCCATCTCCCTGCACTGCTAGCAGGGAGGAGATAGAGAATGGGAATGAAGTTTAGCCCAGGAAGGAAGGAAGGAAGGAAGGAAGGAAGGAGGCTAGAGGGAAGGTGTTTTTAAGATCTGGCTTTAGTTCTCATTATTCCTACTTTAATTTGATTGGTAATAAATTAAATTTTCCCAAAGTTGAGTCAGTTTTGCCCATGATGGCAATTGGTAAGCGATCTTTCCCTGCCCTTATCTTGATCCATAAGCCTTTTGTTTTATTTCCTCTCCTACATTCCACTGAAGAGAGGAGTGATGGAGCGGCTGCAGTGGGCATCTGGCATCCATCCAAGGACAACCCACTACAAACATACTTGTTCAAACAGGGCCAAAAGAAATGTTTTTATTACATTTTCTGTAAATGAGATGTCCGTTTAGGGAGCTGTTTATCTCTATTGAGATTCTGTAATATTTTTGTGAATATATTTACAAACCTGACATCCACAGTTTGATTGGATTCACGGTCAAACACCTCAAAAGCTTCCGTAGCCTTTTTCTTAATTTCAGCTACTAGGCCATCTGCAAAAAGAAACATAAGAAAAAGAATGATTCACGGAACTGTTACAATTAATATATTTCCAATTTGAGACTTACGACAGCAGAAGCATCAAAACTGATAAAGAGCAGACGGGAAAGGTACTTTGAAAAAACAGAAGTTATAAAAAAAACCCACTCCAAATGCAGAATCTGTCATTTATATGAGTAATATTGCCTTGCTATGGCTCTGCAGCTCCATCAAGTGTGATGGCACAAACACACAGCTGCCGAGGTGTGGACCCTGCCCAGAGTGTGCCACAGCTTCCTCTGGACCACAAGCCAGAGCCCTTCCTGGATGCCACTGTGGCAGTGGAAGGAGCAAGGCAAACATTGGCCCATGCTTGCCCTGAGATGGGCTGAATCACTTCATCCAGGTTCCTGCATCCAGGGAAACATAAGTGCTCTCTTGTCCATTCAGTTAGCCATAATGTATGAAAAGCTGAGAACCAGGGATAAAGAGGTAAGCTGTATAAGATCTGTGCACAGTGAATATGGCTCATGGTAAATAATTCGTAGTAAGAGTTTGGAAAGGAAGACAATCTCAGCAAAGGAGAAGGAGTAATTTGCTGCATTTGCTTTCTATATCTCAATCTCAAAGAACGAGGAAAGAAGAACCATAAACTATCACTGATATATCTCACATAAGCCAGAAATTGCATTCTTGGGGCAAGCCAAGAACTAGGAAATAAATTCCGAAGAAAAAAATATAAGGAGGGGAAAGGGTCTATCTCAAAAGGAAAACTCCCTGGCAAGAAAGCCAGGGAAAAAAAATAGTGAATTGGTAGCTCATTTATTAGTTTAACTCCAAATGATAGAATATAGGACACAAAGTGACATGGAGTTGACTTATTGGTCCCTGTGGCTAAATACAGCCCCAAACTCAGTTTTGCAAACCAGCTCCCAAGAGGCAGCACTTTTTAAGGTAGCCCCCAAACCTCCACAGAGATTCCACAGGGAAAATCTGAATGACAGCCAATTTGAGACTGGTATGAGGGACACTTGTTCTCTCATTTTCATACACATTGTCTGTATTTTCAATATAATAAGTAAAGTAAAGCTCTCCCCTAGCAGACAATACAATTTCCTTCTTTAGCTGATGTGGTGTTTAGGTGCCATTGAGCAGCTCAGGCCAACATTAAGCCACCAGATCTGTTTTCTACAGGCATAACGAATCCATATCTAGTTTTCTACAATCCCAATAGTTTGGGAACCCCTGGGGCTGTAGTGTGCAATCATTTTTTTCATTTGCTTTCTTGCTCTCATGACAGAAAAGTCATTTTGCTGACAAAGGGTATCAGAACTGAACACAGTGAAAGATGCATTGGCTTTGTGATCTCCCCTCTCTTTATCTCGACCCATGAGCTTTTTTCTTGTGGTTTCTCCCCCTGTGCAGTTGAGGAGGGGAGAGAGGCTGCCTGGGTGCCTGGCAGCTGGCCAAGGCCAGCCCATCACAGGCTACCAGCACTTCGATACAGCAGTGGATTGACCCAGATATAGGAACCTCTTCTGCAAGAAGAGAGGTGCATCCCCTCATAAAGCTACAGCTGCCTGCTGCTTTCCATCTGTGCTTGGTACTGAAGGCCCCAGAGGATACACAAAGAGAAGATAGGTAAGATCATATCCTGTATTCTTCTCCCTGACTTTATTCCCCTGGTGGAAGCATGGGCAGGTATGTGTGAAATGGATTGGGGACTGGAGCTCACTGAGGAAGAGGAGCCCTGTGCAGTCCCCAAGCACAGGACAAACAATTCTTTTCACAGTCTGATAATAATGCCTACCTTTTCTCTGCTTATGTGCCAGTAAAATCTACATTTAATTATTTTTTTAAAACCCCATAGTTAAATCTAAGTGCACCTGATTCCTTGTAGAAAAGTCTGTAAAGACTCTCAGAGTACTAAATGTGATGGGTTTTCTTTTTTTCTTGTTATTCCAAAGAGTCTTGGACATTGTCTCCTATGTAGACTTGACATCAGGCACTTCAATTGTACACTACAACTTGTAATAGAGGAATGTTGTAAGAATATTTATAGCTGTATATTCTTGGCATGATGTATGAGACTTCTGTAGAAATAAAAATTAGCCAAGAGAGGCAGGGAGAGATTTTAAGTGCTGGAACTCTGTAAGCATCCAGCCTCTCCAAGCTTTTTTCCATGAAGACAATATACATTAATCTTACCTTTTGAAGAGGCCTGATAAAGAAAGGTCCTGAAATGAAATTAACTTGATTTAACCTAGGTACCAGATCTGTACCACTTCCAAGAACTGAGAGGAAGTTGTGACTAAAAGCTATATCCTTGGAAGTAATCATAATATACTGTTGTCCTCTCAAAGACTCTCTGCCAGATGAGTAAACACCTAATAAGCTATTGGCTAAATTTGTTGTCTTCCCTCCAGGAATGAGAGCCAAAGATGTTCAACATAGTTTGGGAAGGCAAAGCTGTTTATCTGAAAAACTCTACAATTCATTCTAAACCTCTCTTTGTGAGAGAAAAGAACATGGATTCCAACTCTAGAACAAGAAATGAGTAAAGTTTTGAAATTATCCCTTCAAGAAGGGCATCAAGAGATCAGACACACAGTTAATTCAGTGGGTGTGAGGCTCTAATGTACTGAAATCATTCTGTACAAGGAGACTCCACAATGGGTAGATCAATGAAAGTTTCATGTTGCCCTGTGGACAATGTTCTAGCAGTTTTTCAGGACAGAAATACCTACACTCTGACAGAATAAGATTTCACTCACTTATTCTTCTAAGTAGAAAAAATATACAGCGTCAAGGACAGAATTATCTCACTTCATGTAATGGTTTAAATAAATAAACATTGAAACATACCATGCCAAAAAGGAATCCAATTGCTACGTCTATTTATTCCCTCAAAGAAATCCTGTAGGTATGATGCATTATTTCCATTTTTATGCTTTTAAAATGCTTGAGATACTTGTCAATGTTGTCCCATCCTAATTTATTTTCCTACCACATATGCAATAATGAGAAAAAATGTCTTAAAATCTATTTGTCAGATACACTAACTGAAAATGTATTCACTTTCCTATACTATCCTTTGTTATGTTCCCATTTTGTTTAGTGTGAACTAGATAAAAGTTCTCGATATTGCCAGTTAAGTAAGACTGACAGAGAGCTGGGACTCCCAAGTCAATTGTGACGGTTCTTTTAGAATGAATTGTTCCTCTTCAGCTTGTCCAGACTGCTCCCAGGCACTCTGAGGCCCATTTGAAGCCAGCCCTTAAGCAGAACACCCGCTTCAGTTCTGACATTTCTTCCTCAAAGATCACACTTTGATCCTTTGTAGGGAACACAAATCATTAGCTAGATGTGGCTCTGCCAGGCTCTTGAGTAACGAGAATTTTAAAAGGGACTTATAGTTGATACAATTTGCTACATTCTACCATTCACTTAAAGCATGAGCTTGCTTTCTTTCCTTCCTCGGGGCCAGTCGCTCTGATGGTTCAGAAAGACAACCCTTTCTTTCACTAAAGAGAAAAAAGAGTTATCATAAGAGGTAGTCCAGCATTAAACAACCACCTAAAATGCTGGGGAGCAGCATCTGTCTCTTGCTCATGGGAAAAGATTTAGTCCCAATGCATCCTGATGAACCTGTTTACACTACACAATACCTTTAAACTCTTTTTGTGCTACTTAAAAGAGTAAAATTAAGGGTTGATTTGTAGAAGTGCCAGTGGACTTGATTTTATTACTTAGTGTTACTGTTCACACACCTGAAGCATTTTCTTTATAAACATTAAGTGTATTTTAATAAATATTCTCAATGTTATATTTAAGCTCCTATATGCATGTGGATATCTTATTAATTATTAATTACTCCATGCTCTTTCCATGGTACTATGCTATGGCTACAGGCAGGTGTGAGGAAACCCCTGAGGTCTCTGCTGACAGGAACCCTTTCTCACATGGGGCTGCCTTGTGGAACTTGTCAGTCTGAAGGGACAAGGGACACAGCCAGGTAACCCAAACTCAGTGACAGTTTCAGAGTAATTTACACGTTGCTATTCCAGTTTTATTTAAAGCACTGTTATCAACAGCTCTTCTGTAGATTTCCTCATCCAGTAACTAGGGCTTATCAGCTGGAAGTACAGAATCTTATCAGTGGCTTTATACTCCAGCAATATTCCTTCTCTTTTCCACTAGCCATTTTTCAACCAACAAAGTAGGCAGCAACCTTGATCCAGCTGAACTGGGAATGAGATACAAAGACTGCCACGAAGAAAAAGGAACATTTTTAAGAAGGTAATAGACACGGGAGAGGATGTGACTGTGCAGGCAGCCACATTAAAAAATGTGCATCTTTAAATTATCTGCAATCTGCACTCAACTTCTGTCAGCATTCTATTTCTATTTTTATACACAGATCCAACTTATTGTTTTTAATCACCCTCTCCACTCTACTCCAACACTTCCATAAGGCTCCTGTGACCACTCTTGGCATGTTTTTAGAATGAAAGAGACAAACTAAAGACCAAAAGAATTTTGCCTTTGATGTTTGCAGACACTGTTTCACATGACCTCTCCCAGAACCCTTCTCAAAACCACAAATGGAAATAGGATAAGAATTGGGAAATAGCATAAGAATTGGGAAAACAAAAAACAAAACAACAACAACGCAAAACCAAAAACAAAACTGAACCAACCAACAAACAAACACCTCCAAAACTGACAGCAACTCTAATCAGAAGAAAGGTACAATGTATATTTGCTCAAATATAAAGAGAAAAAAGCAGTAAGAGACTTCACAATGCAAAGTCTGAGGAGGTTATCAATAAGCTTTTATGAGATCTAATCAGGCTTTTAACCAAGTTCTAACTGGACCATCACCTAGATCAAGATATTCAAAAGCTGTCACATACTCACCTGTACAGGTGAATTCTCAAACACTCTCAAATAAGCTCATCAGCTTTATCAAGGCATTGTGTTTTCAGAATAAAAAGGGAAAGCCAGAGTGGCCTCATAACATGAATTCTTGTTGATGATATCAACATTGCCACAAACGTTTGGGTTGCAATCATATGAAGTGTGGGGAGCTTGGCTGACAAGAAAATAACTCAGAAATCTTGTCCCATTCCAAAGAAGAAACCTTAGAACATTTAAATAATGCTTTTTTAAGGAAAATTACTGAGGAACAGGAACATGGAGAAAACCATCCTGAGGCCACTTGAATCTGACTTATTGGCAAGATCCTTCTGCTCTGTAGAGAAAAAAGCATGTGTTAAATTTTTTTTTAGTGACCTTCTCAATTCCTTCTCTGAGGAAGCTAAATGTACAGTCAGCCTAATATGCTGAACCAGCAATTGTATGCCATGCTCTAAAAATATCAAGGTAAGTGAAATATTGTCTTCTCTACTCTGTACCTGCAGTAGCATGTACAATATTAATATATTAGGTGTCAGAAAATAAAGGAACAAAAGGATTAAGCTGTAAGCTTGCAGAATATAAAATGTTGTTTCATCGTCTCTTGTGATACATAATTAAATAATTAAGATATGTTATCATTGAAGAGACTGCATTCTAAACAGACAAATCAAGAAGTTTTTGAAGAAAAACAAGAGGTTTATGGAGCTTGATTCCTCCAAAGAAGGGTTAAACCTATTCCTGAATGGCAATCTAAAGAAAACAGACTGATGCAAAGTATTGATGGCACCAATTGGAAATGTGTCATCTGAGTTTGGACATTCAGATTGTGTGAAGAGATAAAATATACAGCTTTGTGAAATTTCATATACATCAGTTCCCAGGATTTGACCAAGCTGATGTCTTTACTGGCTGTAACACCTACTCCAGCTTGGAGACGCAAGCTATGGCCTGCAGACTCAGGAGAGGGATAATGCCTTCTCTCCTACATAAGAAGCATCCCATGTTATCACAGATCACACTCAGGCAATCTGAATTTTAGTCTGTGTGAAAAAAAACCCCAAAAACTAACCAACCAATCAACCAAAAAAATACCAAAAAAAACCCCAAAAACCTAGCTTAACTGGTTTACGTAGCAGTCACTTTCAAGCATTCCTAAAGGAGCAAAAATGAAATCTCAGGAACAGCAAAAGCTTTTTCTTTCATGTTTTTGATAATTGTTGAGAACTAGCCAGGTCATTATTCTCCATTGCTTATGTTTGTCACAGCATACACCATGTGGTATCCAGATGAGTAGCAAAGCCCATCACCAGTGTGAATCAACAAAACCAAAATCCTGCACTCATCATTGTGAATGTGAGCAACCTTGGACCAAGAGCATCACCTCACGCTGTTGTCACACCTCTTCTCCTAATGGCAGTACAAGTGAGAGCTGAAAAGTTACCTCGTTGTTTCCACCACAGTAACTGCCTTATGGAAAACTAACAGAGAGAAAAAAATAAAGGGACTACATTTAAAAGTAGATAGACAGAACAGAGCCTTCAGCATGCAGCAATCAGAATGATCTTTGCACAGACCCATGGCACCTAAGTGTGGACAACCATTAAAAAAAAACTTCCAACAGCAAATAGACTCTTAGAAAAATCAGGTAAATAATTTGATGTCTGATATTAAAATACAGGCTGTCAGCGTGATGAAGGCTGTAGAAAAAGTTAACTGCAAAAGCTACTTCATATTCTGACAGAAAAACATTAAACACAATTTCTCCTTTTTGTCTTCTTTACATAAGATAATTTTATCATGGGCAAAATAGTAATGTAAAAAGAAAGCACTATCTTGACTCCAGTTTTGGCTACAAAAATGAAAATATTTTATAGAATTCTGATAGCAATAAAAAATTAAGAGTTCACATCAAGCATAATGGAAATATCTTGTTTACTTCCTTTAGAAGTCAACAAATTCATTAAAGACTTATAAAAAATTATACAGCAACCGTGCATTTCAATCTCGGAGTTGAAAAATGTAATAATACATCAATTTGCAAAATAGATCTAGTTTATGCTAGTTAGTTGGCAGCAACGACTGAAGTTGCAAGTTGCCAGTAACTCTCTACCTAATGGAACAAGATATTCTGAATTTTATCCTGGGCTTTGACTGTTCAGTAAATGGCATTTTAAATGCCATGGCATTCTAATCTACCACAGATTCAGACGTTTCAATACCTGTAGGAACCAAAACTAACAAAATTAATGGGGCAATTAACAACTCATTCAACTGCTGAGAAACAAAGTGTAGAAACTATTGCTCCCTTGTTAAGCAGTCAAGCTTTTAGTTGCTAAAAAAGATCTTGAACTACTTGATAGTGTAACATACAACAAAACAGGACATGAAGAATGCCACATCAAGCAAGAAAAGAAGCCATAAATAGGCGATGTCTTCCATCACCCAGAATTTCCAAAGATGTTTAAACCCATAGTTCACACAACTTCTAAACACAGTTCATATTAAAATGTCATTGATTTGAAAGGGAATATCCACCATTGACAAAGTTCTTGTCCCAGTTATCTCTCCCCTAAGACAATCCTGTCTACTGCCCTCCTTTCTGGATCAGACACAATTCTTCATCAGCAGGAAAAATATTTCTTTCCCTCATGGTACACATTCTTGTTGGTTAACAAGCTCACTTTAATGATGTCACTTCTGGCTGCTTCTGCAAGATGTCACTATTTTCCCTGGTCTGTGCAGAGCAGACTGGCCCCACAGAGATCACTCTGTATCCTCAGTCTTTGATAATTCATACCTATCTGCCCTGAGTCATTCTGATATAAGACTGAACAGCTGCTCTATTAAACTTGACTCCCACATCCTGACCAGGATCCTGTTTGCTTCCTCTGTCCACAGCCTGCATTTCTGAATTCTGTGTTTCTTGAAGCCAGAGAATGGGGATGGCAAAGTATGTCAGCATGAAGCCCCAGCGGTACTACAACCACTACCTTTCTACAGGTAATGCATTTGCCTATGAGAATGGAGAAAGGCAAAATATGAGGGATAGCCTTGCTACCTCTGCAAATTCCTCAAGAGATGCTTGCTCCAAAACAAAATTTTCTGTACATTGGAGGGGACCAACAAACCATTATTTTCAGCATCTTTGGCTCTCTTCACGTGCCTGCCCTACAGGCAATGGGAAGAAAATCCTTTCTTCCTGCTGCTCAAAGAGTTCCTGAGCATTTTGTTGGTGAGGGTAAGCTCAAATCTGCACAGTCCCGGGACATACTGAGGCAGAAGACTACCAGGAAAAATCATTTTCCTGTAGGCAGCTAGTCTGAGTGATGCACCACAGGTATATATCAATCCATCTCATGTGTCCCAGGAAAAGCTTAGCAAAATATGCCCTGATGTTTTACTGTACACAATCTGTGTATATATGCTATATCTGCATATATATCTATAGATACTGAACAACCATTCTTCATAAGCATCAGCAGAGGAGCCTATAATCCTGGGAAATAATGAAGGAACACTATCTGCCTATGCTAAGATAGAGTTCAGTCTTCTCAATCCTGAAGCACTGAGGTTTGATGAGTACGCAATTCCTCTTTTTCTTTTTTTTTTTTTCTTTTTTTTTTTTTTTTTTTTTTTTTTAATGGGGGCAGGGCAGTATTTGTTTGGAGTTCTTTTGGTTTGGTTTTGGTTTGATTTGTTTGGTAGGATGATGTGGGAGGAGTCCTTCCTACTTGCACTTACAGAATGTATTTGTGATTTGATCCACATCTGCCAAAAAGGAGAAATGGAGGTGCAATGGCTGGGTTATTGGTATGACCATGCATCTGGGATGTGTGCATCATGTTCCAGGTCAAAGCAATTAAGATGACACAGACTCTGGCAGGGATTCCTGAGCTGCCATAAGCCCAGGCAGTGGGCCATAGCAGCAGCTAGCTGAGATGGGCTAGCCCAGGACTTGGAAGTGTGTAGGTTGGGGCCAGAACTTGGCTACAGCTCCAGATTCTCCTGCTGATTAAGTGTTCTGGACCTACCAGCATGTCCAGGAAAAAAAATTAGAAAAGTTGGCCCTTTAGCAGTTAAAATTGCAAGACATTCTGACACATTTTCTAATAAGTAATCTTTAAGCCATTCTAGAGCATTCCTTTTACTTCTACAAGGAAAATGTTCCAGTGGAGGTCATCATCCACTACCTTGCTCATGATAGTAGGCAGAAACCCTTCCACCAGAAAATGCAATGCAAGTTTGATTCCTGCACACACAGCAGCACAGGCAGGTTTTCTGCTCTCTGTTATGACCAGCCAGGATGACACTGGGCAGGGAGATTATTGTGATTACCTCCTTTAAGTAGCAAGGAAGTGTGCAAGCAAATACCCAGCCCTTCTGCAGCTCCAACTCACTGTTACTCTGCTCGTGCTCCACAGTGCCACACACCTGAGCTCCTCCTGTCATCCTCCATGGTCCCTTGCTGGGGTACCACAGCTTGTGCCCAGTGACAAGCACCTTGCTGTGCTTGACTTCATAGCTCAGTCTTGCATCTTTCCCTGTAGCTGCAGCTTAAAGACTTTTATGACCAGGAGAACAAAATCTTTCTGAGCTCCGAAATACTCAATAGTGAGAGCTAATGCTCTGACCTGATCTTCTTAAGCACCTTATTCCTTGCATCCTGACCCACTGTCACCTCACTCCTGTTGTAAATAGTGCAGGGTCATGCTGCATGACTACAACTTGTGAACTATATGTGAACTATAACATACATCTTATTGTCTATACCCTCTGGAGAACACATAACATTGGGAAATAAAAGGAATGCATGTAGTGGCTGCTCTGTGTATGCTCAAACCTCAGATAAAAAATTAAGGATAATCTCCTAGAGCTTGAATGAATCTTGGAGTCATCATTACTTACAGCAGAAACACTTGGCAGTCCTGAGCATCTCTCATAATAGAAGAGCACCTACCCTGGGCCTGGGGGTTTCTCTCTTCCCAGATTTCACACAAGTCTGCGTGCTCACACTTTCTGCATTTTTTTGTTGCTGAGTCCTTGCAGAAAAGCCAGTTTCTTCTTTTTTCACCCTAGTATTTGGTCAAATGTTGAAACAGATTTTTTTCCTCAAGCCCATTTAGCCTTTTTGCACTTCTTGGAAGGAAGATAAGACAGGCCTTAAGACTCTGGGATGGGAAAGTTACAGTGGTATAACAGGACAGAAAAAGCTATTGACTCCTGGATTACAGCGACACACATTCTCATTTGATAAGCTGTCAAACATTTTATGACAGAAGTAGCTGTAACATTTTTAAAGCAACAATAGAGGCATAGCATGAAATGTTCTACTGCAGCTCTCAGGACCTGGCCCTGCCTGTCTTCCCAAGCAGTCAGTCACAGCCACACTGCTGGTTTCACAGGCCTCACAGCTGTTGCAGATTATGACTTTGGAAGCAGCACACAATAAGAACTCTTAAGAAGAATGGTGTATCCAAATTGGACCTAATTGGTTTCAATTATGACCTGAATTTCAGCCAGCAAAGCACAGCATCATTTTGCAGCTAGTCAGCTAGTGGCTAAGTCTGGCTTCACAAAGCCTGGAGTCATCTGCACAGGTCCAGCTCTAACAACAAAGCTCTCCCACTACATGGTGTCCACAGACAAGTTGCCAAACACTTGCTATTGCATGCAGCCAACACTGAGGGCAGTGAAACAACATGCTTTGTCACACTAACTTGCAGAATGATGAGGAAAACCTTTTCCTCTTAATACAAAAGATCTTCTCTTGAAGAGATGTGGAGCAGATGATGTGGAGTTGTACCCCCAGTCATCCAAAGAAAGCAAGGAAGTCCAATCTATGCATAGGTCTGGATTGCTTTCTGCACACCTGTGATTCATAGGTAATATGCAATGATTATCTTTACTTCATTATGTTATCCTTCCTTCAGTGAAGTGAAAGAAATGTCAGCACTGTACATTGGTTAGCTGCAAAGAATAACAGTGATACTTTTTTAAGGTCAATACCAGCTGCATGCACTGTCCCTTTTCACAAGGCAGAGATAAACTCAGCATAAATCTCCATTAAGAATGTCTTGCACATCCCTGAAATCACAACTCTGGCAGTTGCACCAGCCAGCACTCTTGTGGCAGCTCAGAGCCGGCAAAAACAGTAATCTCATTGAAATTTGTTCTATATCCCTCATCTCAGCTGCACCTGGGATATAATGAAAGAGCTATGTCTAGCCCATGCTTATATTCTCTTTCATCCCCAGCAGCAACCTGCCCTGCGAGGATCTATAGCTCTCCTGGTGCTGCTGAGTTTTGCTGTATCTCCAGCTGCAGCTGAAAAAGAACAGCTAACACAGGCTGTGACACGGGCAGAAGGCAGGCCTGCTGCTGTGCTCTGGGGTCACAGAAGGCATCTGTCATCTGTCTCTCCATTTCTCCTGCACCCTCCACAGTGCTGGCCCCACAAGCAGATGGCAGAGCTGCAAAGGACAACTCCAACACCCACATATTCACCACACCAAGTTCCACCAAAATGCAGCAATGCACACACTGCTGTGCAACCCACAAAAGCAGCTCACTCTGCCAAGGATGTGGGACAGTCCCAACAGTGACAGTCCCATTGTCACTTGTCACTGACAATGTACATCTGATTGCACGTGTGGCAGCAGCAAACATCTCTTAAATTGAATATTCCTTCTGAACTTCCCCTGCGCACTGATTGCTCAAGAAGTCCAGAACCAGGCACCAGAATCAACTGGATATGAGAACTCTGAGAAGTAATTTATTTTTAAACATAAGACATTATGAAGTTTAACTGCAGTACCACAGTACTGCGGCTAGAACAGAGCAGTATGTAAATGTTCTTCTTTTGAATTTGCAACATAATGGCAGAATGAGGAGTTTAAATATGACTTAATACAGGCTGTAATTATGTAATATATCAGAAAGCCTTCAATATGGTGTCTTAAATGGATTTAAAAAAATAGTTTTTAGACTGGTTGCAATTCTATCTGCAGTACTCTGTCTTTGCCCAAGCAAAGGAAGACTGTTAGATTGAAACAAAATGGCAAGGGATTACAGGGGTTTGCTGCTGCAGCTGCTTGGTTTTTAAGGCGCTGCCTTGAAAGTATCGCTTACAGTGCTAAATCACTTTCTTTACACACCATGAATGAATACAAACCTCCAATTTTCTTTTTGTTTACCTAAGAGTAATATTCTGAATCTGAACAGCATTTCAGCTGACAACTGACATATACATTTAACATCAATGAGGTATAAGACATTTCTGGCATTCATCATTTCAGGCAGGCTAAGCTAAAGGAAAAAGTTAGCAAACTTGGAAAAGAAGTATACAAGCTGTTCAAAAATGAACTTCAGAATTCATTTTTAATTTTCCTGAACATCAGCAATAATGGTCCAGAACCTTCTGTGAGCTTACACCACTGACACAATAATCCTTACCATTTTTAAGATGGAAGCTTTTGAAGTTTATGATTCTATACAGCCCTAGGCTGGACTCAAGAAAATCCCTTCCAATCTCACATTCATGAGGCTGTCACATCCTACCCACACCTATGCAATACTGAACAGCAAAAATAATACATTTCCAAAAAGTTGGGAGTCTGTATTTTCTTAAAGATGGGCATTGACAATTTAAGGCTATTCATAAAAATATTGCTGAGACTCATCAGGTAGCACATAGTCCTGAGGTTGGTTTGGGACCTCCAGCCCCTCCCTGTGCCAATAGCTTTTACCTTCCCACTGGGTATCTGCAAGCTCCACTTCTCTGGCCACCTCTGCAACACTCCAAGCCCTGTCACTGATTCCATTCACTTCCCACATCACTGCCATGCTGAGAACAAGGCCCACCTCTGCACAGCCTGAGCTGGGACGTCACTGCTGCAGCTGCTGCTTCCCTCAGGATACCTCACAGGATGTGTAAGAGCTATTTTAGGCTTTTTCCACCACCTCAGCCATTATCTCAAGGGAGAAGACAGCAGCACAGCTGGAGCCCATGGTAGGATTTGGCCAGGGCAGAGCAATGGTGTGACCAACACCCCTGTCTGCATGAGCACCTCCCAGCTGGGAGCTAAACCAATGTTCATGTCACATTTCTGTTATCCAAAAGACCATCTTCCTTCCACAATCTTTTGCCCAACACATTTTATTGCCAATAGCAACAATGCAGTATCTGTTCACACAAAATACAGGTACTGCTAAACTGAAAAAAAACCCTCCCAACCCCTCAGATCTCAGAGTAATTAGTATGTAGACATGGAAATTCTTAATAACATGTTAACTATTGTTGGAATAATTTGTGGGAGTTCTCGAGCTCACTGGCTGGCATTGTTGGAAAGGTAAAAAAGTTTAAAGCCTTTCTTTGCTCACCATCCAATTTTTTTTATGCAATAAATCAGCCAGAAGTAGAGCCAAACTGAAAAATTTCTGCCATTCTATGCACCATGGAAACAAGAAACCTGTCAATCTGCTATTACCTATTCTACATCCATTTGAGATCAATTTCTGCTGTGGGAGTACAGCCAACAGGATCAGATCTACAACCTGTGTTTGTCATGGGAGATGGACATAATTTATGTTTTATTTCACTCTTAAATAAGCACAAGTATTAAAACATAAATCAGATTGATGTCAGGGTGCATGTTAAACTGCATTACAGCCTAATAAAGACTATAAACTTTTCTCCTCATGTAATTTCTTACATCAATGTCAACAAGAGGATATAAAAATATTCAAAGTGTTCGTCTATAAATTCCACTGTGATAAAACCGCGCAGTGATTTTCTAAGTGATCTCATATATTCAGATTTTCTTCTAGAGCTGAAATACTGCTTGCTTGAGCCCTATGAAAGCTACTTAGTTTTAACGGCTCATACTAATTCCGTATTTTTTCCCCATAAATTAAACACTGCCACTTTTTAAATTAGAGATAACTTGTCTGATGGACTACTTTAGCCTGAAGGTTCATTGTGTTTAATTCAGAGCTTTTGTACCCTTCAAATGCTGGTGTTCATTTCTGAAACTCTCAAAAATACATTTTAAAATCCTCAGTATAACAAATTCTTAAAATAACTCACGTGCTTCAACATCATGTGCACCATGCTATCCCTTTCAGTAGGATTCCCCAAAGTCATGCACAGCTTAAGTGCTTTTCTGTGTCAGGTTTGAAACTCTCATGTTAATTAAGTGTGCTCCAAGCAGAATTAATGGTTATGACTGCCTACAGTGCTCACTGCAGCTACAAGGTTCTCTCAGCTTTGATTCAAACCATCAGAACAGAATGAGCAGTGAGAGCATATTTTTAGTATCTCTAGCAATACAAAAGGCAGGCAAAGCCAGGTGAGGTGAGGTGGACAGAGAAGGTTTAGATCCTCCTTGCAGGCATGAGAAGATTCAGCAGGGCAGGTGATACAGGCATAACTCTGCTTCTTTGAAAGAGGCTAGAGGCATAACTAGTTCTCCCCAAATGTTATCTCCAGTATCTCTGATTTCACCAGCATGCCAGGCAGCAAAGTGGGGCAGGCAAAGAGCAGACACATCTGTATGACTGAACACACTGTTACTGTATTTACATGCTAAAACAGGAGTGAAAACTCTTTCCCAAGATCCACATGACGGTGTGTCTTCATCTGTGGCACAAAGAGGTTTTGTGAGGCCTGACTACAAATTGTTACCCAGAACAACCACTAATCACGTACCAGAGAAAACCATTGTTGCCAAACAGTTACTCTCCACAGGTCTTCACAGCAGAATCCAGCAACTTTCTGGATACAGCTGTTATCCACGAGTAGTTATTTGGTTCCATACAGGTGTAAGTGGGTGAAGTAGCAGCTCAGACTATTCAATATACTTCCCTTTGGATTAAAATTCATGACTTATTAATTGCATTTTAAATATGCACTATCTGACACAAAGGATATGGTCTTTGAGAAACTCTTAATACTGATCAATTACATAACATTTCCATAATGATACAGGAACACTGAGCGTTTTCTCCTTTATGTACTTTCATGTGATTTCTTAAATCCCAGATGGAGAATAATTTGTCTTCAGTCTAGTTCTACTTGAGGCACTACCAGTCTGACATTTCGCTTTCAGGTTCTAGCAACATCAGAATTGAGATCAGAGGTATTAAAACTTAGAAAATCTGACATGTTATGTCAAATTACAAAGACAGTATCTGAGAGCAAATGCAAGAACAGACAGTCTGAATTAAGTAGCAGAAAAGGGGAAAGAAACAGAATGATAGGAGAGAAGATAGGGACAAATGTACAAAAGTGAAAGATTAAACAAATATTCTAGCATAATCAGATGGGTGTGAAGAAAAAACATTAAACATCATTGAAAGCACAAATTTAGGGATATAAATTCAGATATAAAACACGTAGTACAGTAATACAGTATGGG
This sequence comes from Zosterops lateralis, assembly GCF_965231275.1. Lineage (NCBI taxonomy): Eukaryota > Metazoa > Chordata > Aves > Passeriformes > Zosteropidae > Zosterops > Zosterops lateralis. Next base: position 32,499,058 of record NC_139764.1, on the reverse strand, counting down.
CATGGGCCATAACACTTATGCATATACACGATTTTATTCATATCATTTGCATAAGCTAGAGGGTAATACTCATGTGAGTAACTTGTACAAGAAGTAGCAGGATTTGGCCTTTCACTGTTTTTCCTTGTGTACATCATGTATATCTGTAAAACATTTAAGCAGGCATTTCAACTTTGAAGAAGACAGAACTAGGAAATAATGGGACCTAAGGGAAACCTTTCCAGGAAAGCTGGTGGAATTGCAGCTCTGCAAAGCACCAGAGGAATACCCTAAGGACTAATTATTTGACAATACAACTAATGCTATTACTTTGAAGCATAATAAAGTTAAACCTGCAGCTTGTGTAGATGTGGAGTACTTGCTGGAGGAAAGCACAATCGATGCATGAATCCAGAACTGGGGAATCCTAATTAACCCTCTAACTGCTATCAGCAGGAAGGCTAATAGCAACTCTGAAGTGGTGTAAGTGACTTAATCCTAAGGGATTGCTTCTGTTAATGAGACACTGACTGTTAGCTCTCCTCAGCCTGTTTACAGTAATCAGGCACCTTTATAGGGCAATGAGCAACTGGTTTGCCTAATAACAGGCTGGGATTCTCCTGAGTGACAGAAGTTACTGTCCGTGTGACACAAGTTGTTGTCCTCATTCTACAGATGAGAAACTAAAGTCCAGTATGACACTTTCCATGATCCACGGGTGGGCTAGGGAAGGAGTTTATGGGTCAAGGTCGTTCGGGATGACACTACAATTCTCCTCTAGAAGGTGACATCTGACACTCTACTGGGAATAGTGTTTTGTAAGATGTTAAAAAACATGAAGCATAAAAAACCCAAGAGAGTCTGTCTTTGGTAACATAATAATTAAACTTCTTTCAAAGTATTCTCATTTTGAAACTACAAAAGAAAAAAAAAAGGCATTAAAAGTCTTTAATGAAACAATCAAAAACCCATGACCTTCCTTCTCCAAGACTTTCTGGTTGTGGCTTGACAAATGGCACAAAATCTCAATATTACACATATGGGTACCCAAAATACATGGAGCCAGGCTTCCCAATATTACTTCCCTCATTTCAGATGGTTTGGCAAACTTCTAAGCTATTATCCTATAATTTCTATCCACTTTTGCCATTACTGTGCCTCAGCTTCATTTGCACCACTAGAAAGATGCAAAAGATAGGTTTCCACAAGACTAAAGAAAAGTTAAAACCAATATAAGAAAAAAACCCTTTAAGAGCAGTCCTCAAGGAAGCTACATGTCTGTTTAATTTCTTCAAGATGTCTATGTTGCAATAGAAATACTTCTACCAAAATCAAATCAGTCATTCAGCACCATCCACAGCAACCATTTACACAAGACTTTTCTGTGGCATACATGGTTTCCTAAGAAATATTAAATAATCCATTGATTATATTATTTCAATTACAACGTTCAGACTTTGCAAACTATTGCAACACACACAAGTTTAGTTACAGAAAGGATGGATTTCACAAGTTACAATATTGTGGGCTTTACAGAAAATATGTTTTCCTCAAAATGATACTTGAATATCCTTGAAGAAGGAATTACCTTTAGCCTATAAAATAGAATTTCTGGCAACACTCCCTAAAGTAGAACACAGTGGCCTCTAAAAATAAGCCATGGTACTATCAGCAGCACAGATTACTTTTTTTTCTGGCAGAGAGAGCCCAACGCATCCAGAAACAACTGCGAGGGGCCACAACCAGCCAGCAGCAGGTCCAGCCCTCCCAGCTGCCGTGGCAGCCACCCTATGCCATGACAGGGGGGGTGGCCTTGTCACCATCCAGCCTGGGCACGCCCGGTGTGGTGGCAACACCACGGTAAGGCAGCTGGTGGCATTCCCTGTGGCATGTTCGGTTTTGCAACCCCTGCCCTGAGGTGGAGGCAGCGGTGTGGCCACCCGGGATGGGATGGGATGGGATGGGATGGGATGGGATGGGATGGGATGGGATGGGATGGGATGGGATGGGATGGGAAGTCAGGGGTGTGTATTTCTGTTTGTGTCAATATGCACATGTGTGTGCTTTAATACACATATACCTACATAAACACATCCACATGTGCACACACAGATATATGCACACACATACCTAAAATCACAGAATGAGCTGAGTAGGAAGGGATGACAAGGGATGACTATGTCCAACTCCTGCACAGCCTCACACCAGGGGCCTGAGAGCGCTGTTAAAGCACATCCTGAGCTCTGCCAAGCTGGTGCTGTGAGCACTGCCCTGGGGAGCCTGTTCAGTGCCCAAACACCCTCTGGGTGAAGAACCTTTTCCTTATACCCACCCTAAACCTGCCCTGGCACAACTCCAGGCCATTCCCTTGGGTCCTGTCACAGGGGCACCAGAGGAAAGGTCTCAGTGTCTGCCTCTCCTCTTCCCCTCGCAGACCGCAATACACACACGCAGACACAGATGCACACTCACACAGAGACATGTGTGTGTATATATGTATGTACGTATGTATGCATGTACTCGAGAGTGCACATAGGTGTCTGTGCCCCCGGTGCGTGCCCGTGCCCCTCACAGCCCCGCCCCAGGCCTGAGGCGGGCGGGCCTCACTCGCAGCCGCCCGGCCCCGGCCCGGCCCGGCCTTACCCTCGCCCTTCTCCTCCTCCTGCTCCGCCATGGCCGCGGTGCCGTGCTGTCGCCATGGCGACACGGGCCTGCCCTTCCCTCTCCCCATTCCCCGGTGTCGGGCATCGCTCCCGCTCTCCCGGAGGGGAGGAAAACCCGCCCGAGCCCCTTGTATGGCCCCTCCCGGCAGGGATGGAGTGAACCCCTTCTACCTGCCGCCTCACAGGGCTCCATTCCTCTTAAAAATACAGCTCTTCCCCGCAATCGCAGAGATTTCCACGTGTCTGGGCTTTACGAAGTGAAAGAACGTTTTATTCTAAATGCCATCGTGCCAAAACAGCTAAAATATTCTGTCTTAGTGATATTAAATAAAACTGCGCGGTTTAAATTTAGCTGTGTGTTTTAGCAGACAGGCTTGCGATGCCTCGTTCTCCTGACTCTGAAACAACTGTGAAAGCAGGAAAACATACAAATATTAATATTCTGGCGGGATGCAGCCCTATATTCCTAGCAAATAAATATTTATGAAATTCCTAGAACTAAAACTTTGCCCTCAGTACAGCAGGTGCTCGTTTGTCAGATGTTGGGTTTTGCAAGGCCCACATGGATGAGGACTCCTCACACACTCAATTCCGCCCCTCAAACAGTCAGTGATGTCCTCAGTATTCATGGAAGCCTGAAATGGAGCACAAACAAGACTTCTTTGATTAAAAAAAAAATTTAAAATAACTTTTTTATAGCATTTTAACATTTGTTATTTGCCTTTCAGCCACTTAATTTTGCATTTTTTTTTTATTGAACATGGCTCAGAGTAAAGAGGGTGTAATAGATACCCAGGAGAATACATCTTTACTCTGTTGGGAAACAGCTGATTATGCTCTCTAACAAAGCTGACCCCTCTGAAAGGTTATCTACTGACTTGAGCAGTTTATTAAAGTAACTAAACATTTCAAACTACATGTTTGGCTACAGGAGGAGCACAGATTTGTTTCCTCTCAAATTGCTACCAGACATTTTGGTGAGAACAGCATGGCAGATGAATTTAGAGGATGCAGCAGCAAAAGAAAAAGCCTTTATCTTTCAGTATTACAGGAGTCCTCTTTCTTACAGAAAACCTGTCTATGGTGGTGGATCAGTCATATGTTTGAAACTGGAGAAAAGTGCAAAATACCTTGTTTTGGCAAGGATGGACCTCTCTTTTCCCTCCCTTACCTCAAATGTAGAATTTTATGTTCTTGAATACTGTACCCAGCATTAGATTTCTTATATTATTTTCCAGATCATTCATAATAGGACACTTACAGCTCTTCTACAAATGCTACACTAATTCAACACATTTACTGCATATGCCTAAAAAAAAGCCTAATAAAATCCTGTTCTAGTTATTTGGGTTTTCATGACAAATCCATGCCCAAAATATGAACAACTCCTAATTTTAAAATAAATACAAGCATTGTATATTGTGCATATTTATTGAGATTATTGTGTGTTTATGGTAGACTTTGAATGGAAGTGAGTCACTGCAACTGTGACATGATAAGACAGTAACTCCACTCAGGCATCTGCCTTGAACATCTTCCCAGCAATTTCTCCAGGGCTTGCACTTGGGTTTCCTCACAACCCCTTCCTATTTGGCAGGCGCTAATCTTTGTTTCCTCCAGGAGGGATGATAAGAAAAAGCAGTGTGTAAATGCTGATGGAAAAAGGGGAAATTGTGAAGTATGCCACAGCTATGACATGTCATTTACACCACAACATCTCTGTCTTGTTGTAGCTGCTGACTCTGGCCCTCATGAGCTGCTGGAATATCTGCTTGAGGAAAGTGTTGTTATGAGTATTTAAAGGCCTTGCTCAAATCCTGGATATTCATATCAAACTTATTGAGTTTGATAACTTTAGCCTAGCTGTAGAATCTTCAGTGACTCAGAGCTCATACAAATTTCAGCAAACAGCATTTTGCACTGTCCTGCCAGTGTTGTTGAGATTCCACTCTGGAAAATTACTGTAAATCAAAGTGCTTCATTTGCATTGTCCACTGTAGCCTAGAGTTTCCTTTTGCTTCCTGCAGCTTGCAGCCAAGCATCCTTATTCTCCCAATTCCTAACACACTGGGCTTTAGAGTCTTGCCTGTCTTCAGGAGCAGAACAAAATATGAATGAGAAAGCACTTCAAAATGAGAACTCACTGCTTTAAAATTTCCTGGCAATGTATCTTGAAAAATCTGTATAGGGAAAAAAATGTTAACAATTATAATGCAAAAATATTGGACCTGAACCATATAGCTTTCCCTTTTAACTTAATGCACAGATATCTCAAACCAAGGGTATGAGTGGGCTGAAACAACTAATCACATTTTGGCACAGACAAGTACAAAAGGAAACCCAGAACTACTAATTCAACAGCTTGAAATATCAGCTGCTGCATGCAAGATCTTTACAGAGCTCCTCTGAAGAGAACATACCCTTTTAAAATTGTGATTTTTCATTTTAAAAATGTCAGAAAATATCTCAGGAAAATTACAGAAGAATCCAGCATTATTGATATAAAGCGTGAATTCACTGAAGTCTCATAGACATAAGGTCCCCTTACCTCCATTCCTAATTTTGTCACATACAATCCTCTCAGCTATCAGGGTTCTATCAGACATTTTGCATATTTTCCATGCATATGTTCAGAAATGTTATTCAGCAATAAAAAACAGGTCTAAAATGGGAGAAGTGACGTAAGAGAGAGCAGTTCAAGGAGGTACAATAACATCCTCCAAAGCCGTGTCCCCCCATGGCTTCTGGGCTGCAAGCATCTCCACATATCTTTGCTCCAAACATTTGCCAAAGACCTTGACTATAGGACTCCCTCTGTGGATCCTTGGGGACCATATAACTGAAGGCACAAGGAAGCATATTCATTTGTCCTTCACAGAGAAAGTAGGTGGATAACTATGATTCTGTGACAGGACTCTTACCTAGAGCTCCTCGGCAGCTAAAGGGGTACAGCTGTGCTGCTCAGCAGGCATTTCCATGTCACTGTACCCTTTTTCACCAATGGGACATGAATGACCCAAGTATACCTTCATTCCACTCTTCCTCTGGGATCAGCAGCTGATTTCAGTGACTCAGAAACAGATTCTTCAAAACAGAGTATTATCTAAACATTAGCTGTTCACCCAAATGATACACAATAACCAGATAAAAAGGAGAAAAAGACTCCATCATTCCTTGCCTATACTGTATCTTTCCCTACAGAATTTAGGTAAATTACACTTGAGAGCAGCTACCTCGTTCCTTAATGTGTAGGAGGGGAAGACAGCTTCTCCTCTGGCTTGTTCTCTTTGTAACTGCAGGCTTTGATCCGGTGCTAGGACGAGATGACAGAAGCCTAACAGAGTGGGCAGACACAGACATACAAGCATGCCCTCCGTTATTTCCTCTACCAATGACCTCTTCTGGGCTGCTGATATATTTATATTAACCTTATTGGTCATCATTTTGCTTTCTTTCAAAAAACTAATTCTTCCTGTTCTCACCTACAGAGCAGCAAAAAGTACATAAATTGGCAAGGGATTTCCTTTACTTCTTATACAGGTAATAATTCTAGAACCCCAAAATCTGACCTCTAAAATAAAATGTCAGTGTATGGTTCCTTGACACATATGGAGTTCACCAGTGCTGAAAGGGGAAGATCCAAGTCTTGCCCTTCCTTTCCTCCTGCTGGCTGCACATCTTCCTTCTACCTTGTGCTGGCTCTGCTATTCACTGAGAGCAAATATGAGTCACAGAGATAGTAAAAATACAATCCATCAAAAAGTGAATAGTGTTCTGCCCTATTAAGAAACTCAGAAAAGGATCTGACAAGCATCTCGATCAGCACATCCAGGAAGTTGGACTCTGCAATTAGAAGAGAGGAAGAAATAGAGGGGAAGGCAGGAAGGGTGAGATGTTCTTTGGAGGGAGAAAGCTCCGTGTCTGTCTGAGTCCATAACTAAAATACTGAAGGAACAAAGGGAGGAAATCAAGTTTGAAAGTTGATGATAATAGCAGCATCTCCAACCTTTCTCAGTCCATGGGATGGCTTTGGAACTCTCCTGGCAATTATCTCTTACTGCTCACGTAAAGCTACAGTCCTATGGATCTTTAAAGCTCCTCCTGTTCAGCTTCAACAAAGCTGCATTTGAGGAAAAGTGACTGAACATACATTAAAAACGAGTTACTAGGAAAAAGGAAGCATTTCTTTACTGCAGCAATATTCTTCAATGTCAAGGAGCTGCTGGCAGTGCTCGGCCTCTGGGACTATGCCTAAAAAGCTGCTGCAGAAAAGAGCTCTTTCTTTTATATGCAAGTGCCAGAATACTGTTCCCCATCCCACCCAGGCACAGAAATGGCCCTAGAGATCCATATATTTTAACCTTCAGACTCTATTACCATTAATTATATCTGGAAGAGAAGCCAGGATCCTCAAGAACACGGTAGCAGGAACAAAACACAATCATCCATCTGCCTAGCAACATGGGTTGCCATGAGTACTTCTCCCCATGCTCCACAGGCAGCAGGGGCTCGCCACTGAGTGCCGAGCCAAGCTCAAGGGCCCCATACTGGTAAAGAAAGCCTGCTTCCCCAGATGAAGTCTTTGCATTCCATCTCCAAGACCTCCCTCTGGAGCCTAGAATGTGTCAGCCAGCAGCCTGAAATTTGGAAATGAGGGACTTCCAGAGTTCTGAGACAATGCCACTGGAATTGCTCTTGCAAGAAGCAAAGGCAATGAAGTTGGAAACATCAATGCCATTAAAACTCCATTTTTCCCTTCTCTGTTCTTTTGAGAAAGTTCTTTCCATGTTTAATACCATGTAAAAAAAATCCCCAATAGTATACTATCAAATCACTGACTTTTCACACTTAAGAAGAAAAGAAGAAAAACCTGTGAGGAGTACTGAAGACATGGAAATACTTTACAACATCCCTAGCTCAAGAGATCTTTGAGTCACAAACCATTTGTAGGAGGTTGAGAGACAGAGTATTTAAGATAGTCATTTGTGTGGTTCTCCACTGAGCACCTGCTTTAGGCCTCATGAGAAGAAAGGATACTCAAAGAGACAGAAGGTCCCAGAAGGTTCATTTTATTGTTCTTAAAAAAGCAAAAGATTACTTGATAATTAATATTTAAGGGAGCCCCCCTGATAATGTGATTATCTAGAAGTGGTTTAAAAGTAGAGATTCATGAGGAAAACACAAATTCAAGGTTTCAGACTGACATTTGGACAATTTGAATTGAATGGGCCTGTTGAACACTGGAATTATATTTATGTTACCAATATTGTGAAGCTAACCTTTAAAAAAAAAGCTCTTACTTTGTTGTTTGCTATATCATAAGATGCAATTTAAGAGTATAAAGGCCATAGCAGAGATAAATAGGCCCAAAGTGCATTTCACAAAGATGTCAACCATGACACAGAAGTAGTTAACCTTGGGATGAGAGAAGGAGCTAAAGGTTATACATCTGAATGATCATATATGTCCCTTAATCAGCTGAGGCATGATATAGTACTTTTTAATACTTAGAAAAATCTTCCTGGCTCACAAGTAGCAGAACTACTTCCTTTTCTACACCTGTCAGGATTATTTGGGCATGCAAATGTTGCTGTACTCACTAAGTTAGTCATAATGAAAACCAAAATGAACCTGGGTATAGAAAATTTAAGCACTTCTGATTATTCCACTTTCTTCAGAATGCAAATCTTCATTTATTAAAAAAAAATTCTAGACCATCTGCTTGTGAAGATGATGTTTGGATAACTGATGTAACACTATCCTTTTAAATCTACAGTAGGATAATAAGGGAGAAAATCATCTTCCATAACAAGTCCCATTATTGTGTTCAGGATTTTACTTTATAAATCTGACACTGATACCTGCTTAGGTTACCTTCAGAATTTCAGTGGGAATAAAGTTAAGATCTGGGGGACTGATTTTAATTCACAATTTATTCATCTTCACTAACACAAATGGCACAGGATTAAGCCTAGTGTTATAGAATAAGCGCCACCTCAATTCTCAATCCTCTCAGTGGTTTTTTTATTCAAAAGACTAATTGCATGGCTAGCTTGTTTTTCCAGGTTCATTTATTGCTTAAATATAAGCTTTAACTTTGCAGATATCAAATGTATTTCCATATTTAAATAATGCTAACTCTGATCTAACTAGAGATACTATACAGAGTATGTTATATAGAAGTCCTATACAGACTTACTACTGTAAAATGAAAGTTGCTTTGAAATAAAAATATACTTTGTTATTTTAAGAGGGAGGAAAAAAGAAACAGAACTAAGACGCATCCCAGAAACATTTTCTATACCTTCAGAATAAGAAAGAAATTGAATTTCTATTTGATTCCCTCAGGAAGGATAGGGAACTTTGATGCACTGTGGCAAGAAGATACATAGCTGTATTAATGAAAATCTAATCTGTGCTCAGAGACTTTGCATGTTGGCTATAAATGTAAAATATTCATACCACAATAGACTGTTAGACTGTCAAAAGCTGAAGTTCAGCCAATTTTACCAGAAAGAGTTGACATTTTGCTGCATTCTTCATTCTAGGGAGCTGAGAAAATAAGCTATCAAAACCACTCCTCCACTTGTAAATTTTGCCAGTGCAACTATTTAGATTTGGCATAAATGTAGAAGTAGGAAGTGTTTGTCTAGTGCACCATTTAGACACAGTAACTCAAACTAAGAGCAGTAACAAATACTTTGGATTGGTGAGTTTTTGTGTCACTGTGCCAGGACAAGCAGAGGCATCACCTCCTTTTGTATCACCTTCTCTGCCATGCCCCAAGGAATGGCTTTGAAAGGATCTGAGGAGAAAACTGATTCAGCTAGAAAATATACTCTTTTTTTTGTGGTTGTGATTACCAGGTTGTGAACTGGGCTAATCCAGGTGAGAGGACAGTGTAAAAACAACTGACAGGGGCTGAGGAAACACAGACCTGGCACAGAGGAGCAGCCTGACTGACACTTTTGGTGCAATCCTCCAAGAAGGGGCTTTTGTTCTGTCAGTGGCTTGCCTTTTCCCAACTCAGATGGCTGCTGAGCTATCTTCCAGTCATGCTCCATTCACATGGAGATGCACAGAGGAAGCAAAAGCAGGGCTTGGAAAAAGAAACATCATCATTTATTAGACTAGCTGACAGAGCTGAGGGAGTAAAAAACCCCAAAACAACAACACAGTGGTTTGGGACATATAATCCTTTTTTCTGCTCTGAAAAGAAATTGCATCCCTTCAGCAGTGCACATTGGCCGTCATTTCCAAATAACTGTAGCTTTATTATCTTACTTCATTCAGATTGTTGAAGTGAAATGGCTAGGTGGGAGCAGCAAGGTAGAGGTGAGTGTTTGCAAAGGAAAACATGGTAAGGACATTGGCCTTGGGGGACTAAAAGACAAGCAGTTATTACAGGCATAGCCTTAAGGAGCAGAGAAAACTGCAACATGCTAAACTGATTCTAATAGATACCCCTGATAAAGGAGACTTAACAGGAAGAGGCACTTAAGCATCCTGATAAAGCCATTTAAATTGTCTTTGGTTTGGACATTCAGAGCTGTATCACTTAAGAATTTATGAAATCGTGCAATGAAGCACACCAGGGAGATGAGAAACAACCTGAAAAAATAACCCAGGAAATACAAATAGGCCAGAAAGTACTAAGGCGTTATTACTCTGTAAGATGAGTTCTCCTTTGCTGAATAGCCGCATAAAGACATGCACAGCACAGTGTAGGGAGCAACAGCTGCTTAAGCCATGGCTGCCGATGAGACAGTTGCTTGTCAGACACACTGATCACACACAGGTAAAATATTCCAAGTAATTATATATTATATAATAGTCCAAGTAATTGTATATTTTTTGCTATATTAAAGTATAGGAAAGTTGTGATCAATGACCTCCTCACTTAAGGAAGTCATGGCTAAGACTAGACGGGATAGCAAAAATGGACTCCTTAATATATATGTAAGTTTTACCTGCTAATTGAACTTTCCAAAGTGGAAATACAAGTTTAATAATCCATCTGAAACTCTGGATTGTAAACTCTAGATAGATAAATTCATCCCAGTTCTATTTCATTAGCACCATGATTTACCCTCAGGAACAGGATGGCTATGGAAATAAACCTAAAAGTGGTATCACTTACAGTGCAAAATAATTTTTTTTTTCTTATTGCTTATTGAAATTCATATTAAAACAGAACAGTTTTTATCTAGTTTATATATATTTGCATGATACAACAGTATTTGTTGGCATTGCTGTATCTATCAGCAACACATTGAGAGCTGGAGTTATTGTCAGTTCAGATTAATTCAACTAGACAGAATCCAGTTTTTTAACTAAACCACAAATTCTGGAAGCCTAAAGACCAAACCTTGCTGCAGTGGTCTGAGGCAATAATGTCTCTTAGTGACCCTACCCTCCACTACCAGCTCACATCTCTCACTCTGTAATGGAAGAATCCGGTAACAGTGGGTGGGGATGTCTTGGTATGTCTCCTTCCACCTCCTTTCCCCTCACCTTGGCTGCTCAACACAGCACAGCATATTTAATAATTTAAATTGATAAACATAGCTGTGGCCCAAGGAGTGGTCCCACATCCCATTTTGTCACTTCTCAAACAGTGCAGCTGCTGAGACGGTAAAATCCTAAATCACTGTAGCTACAGACAATCTGCCATTGAAGTTAATAAGTGTGAGTTCTCTGTTACCAGGCCTCAGCTGGGAGATTGGATAAGCATTTTAACTTCAATTTTTCAAAGACCAAGACATGTAAGTGAATGTTCATCTGCAATTCTTCACCAGATTAAGAACCAACCTCCAAGAGCTCAGGATGCCCCATCTGAAAAGTGTTGTATTGTATATCTGTTCCTTGTGGACTGACTATCAGTGTATTTTAGGATATCTTTAAGATAGTATTTGTTTCTCTCTCTCCATTCCCTTTGCAGCTAGTTTGTCTTTTATGTGCAGCATGGAGCACCCAAGATGCATTGAAGGTACAGATGGTATACCCAAGCGCTGAGCCTTCTGAAAAGGTTGTCCTTTTGTGTCCTGTGTGCCTCTTAACACATCCAAAGATGCTTCAGGAAGCAGACACAATACTTGAAGCCTCCCCTTCAGTGGCACCACTGCTTTTCCTCCTCCCATAGTGAAATATCTGCATGCTAGTAGAGGTTTCACAGAACTGTAGACAGACCTGGGACCGCCAGATCACCAAACCAACCACACTATTGATCTCTAGCCCTGACACTAGCAAGCTTAACAGGATCAAATAACAAGGTGGTGCAGTATCAAGTTCTCCATTCTAACTCATGGTCAAATATTCACAGCCTTCAGAGTGGATAAGGTTGGAAGGGACCACAGATAAGGTCATCTGGCCCAACCTCTCTTGGTCTCCCCAGCAAGCCTGCATGGCCACAGTAGTCTTTTCATTAAGAAGTTTATCTATGAGACCTTTCAAAATGGCTACGAGAAATCTGCCAGGATGCTCATGAACTGATCTGGTAGCCATGGAGATACACATGATTCTTCTAATCTAAAATTTCAGAAGTCTGAGAACCTCTTGTTCTCCTAAACAACTCTAGCAGCCAATTTTTTTGTATATTTTCAGAAGTCCTGTTCCCAGAGTGACTGAAGAGCTCGTCAGTAAATACAACACAGTCCCAGAAAGAACTAAAAGAGATTTTTTGTCATTGCGAATTACTCGCATTCAGTAGTAGAAGCAAGAAGCTGATTTTCAGAGCTCTGTTTTTATCACTTTCCAACCTATATTCATTGACATAAAATATAAATGCATAAAGTTATCAGCCTAGAGCTATTGGCTTCCCTATAGATTTGAGAAATGAGAAACACAGAGAAGAATGTCTGATTTGAGACTTTGAAAGAAATAAATACCCATCTCTTTTTCTCAGAAGGGACAATCTTCAGTAATATCAGAGTTAGAAAGGAGTTGGAGGTGGGGGACCTCCATAAATTCACAGATCACACGAAGCTCCCTGGCATCTTATCTGCATAAGGTGTGGTTGGTTTTGAAGGGGCTAGTGCCATTAGCAGCAATTCAGTGTTTGGGAAGATATCTTTTGTTTTTAAGACAACCATTACCAAATCCTTTCCTCCATTCTCCCCACATCTTTCAAGAGCCTGGTGGATTGCAGCAGATAAGAGTTGGGTTTATATTAAGCATAAGGTTTCAGACAAATCTATCTTGTAAGAGCCCTTTTATAGTCAACTTTGTGATTACAAATAATTGCATGGAATTAATCACTTATATTGTCACTTGGAAATCAAGAATAAAAGTGCTAATTTCTGGAAGCTGGAGAGAGCATACGTGCTATCTACTGAGAAAAACTGATGGAAATATGCACTGAGAAGAAAAAGATCTGTGAGGTATTACTGTTGGAAGAATTAGAATGAAACCTAAATGAGAGGATTTAAAAATAGAATGAAAATGAAGAACAGAAGTGAAAAAATCACAATCAGATACTTGAAACAGAAGCATCAAGGAAAAATGAAAAAATGAAAGTAAAACTCCAAATAGATAGTCAGATAGAAAAATTGTATTTGTCAGACTGATATAAAAAGAACCTTTAAGTCCTTGGGAGGTGGGGGGGAGGTGCAAACAAAAACCAAAAGCAAACAAAAATTGAAGAGAGGATGATCTACTGATACAAAATATCAGCAGATCTAAATGGCTGATGGAAAAATCCCAGTCTTGAGGAATGTACTCATACTCCATCCCAGTCATAAGGCAAATATATATGCTTAGCTTTACCTCACACAACACCAGTGAGTTCAGCAGTGAGCTCCACCAGTGTAAATCACACTTCTCCCTCTCTTACACCCCCAGTTTCAGCAGATGCAGCCACAGTAAAGGCTGGGAGAAAAAAAAAAAAAAAAGACAGGAATGAAATGCAATTTCCAATTCAGATAAAACATCAGACTGTTAAAAGTACTGAAAGGAAATACTTCTTTATCCTTACAAATGTGATTCCATAAAGACCTAAAGAGCAGAAAGGGAAAAACCAACATACTGTTAGCCAGCTGTAGATCTTTTCATTTTGAAAAAGAGACGGTTAGGGTTTTAAGAGATCCTGGTGCCCTGCAATAAGCAAATTTATTGGTAACTGCAACACTGTTTCATAAATTTTCTTTTCTTAAGTCTAAGGAGTTTTCTCAGTTTTGATATTCTCTAGAATTAACAAAATCGCTGAAGTGATTCCAGAAGGAAAAAGCAATAAGTTAGTTTAATAAACTTGACCAAAGAAGAAAAGTAAATTTCAAATTTCAACAAAAATTGTTAAAATCCAGAACACATTGTGGAGGAGCACAGTACCACTTTACCACTGGTTTTTTTGTTTTTTTAAAAAAAACTTTGCTTTATTCAAACTTCTTCTGGATACTACTGAAGAAAAACCCCTTAGCATCCCAGCATGAGGCAGCTGACAGCTCTCCCCTGTGCGTTTGTGCAGGCAGGCTCCTTGGAGCTCCACCAGCCCTTCTTCTGCAGCCCACACAGGGTGGACTGCTCCAGCTCCTGTGCTTCTATCTCTTCCTTCCTGCCCTCTGACCGAGAGCCACAGACTCCCAGTAAAGCATCAGTACACATCCCGACCAAATTCTTCCCTTTCTTGTGTCAGGCTGCAGACTTCTTCCAGCCTTGGCTCAGAGGTACCTTTGGGCTCCAGGTGCTTATTCCTGAGCAGATCGTGCCCAAAGCGCTGCTGGCTGTGGGTGGTGAGTGCATCCCAGCTCTTGGCTCCTGCAGGGTTTCATTTAACTGTCTTGCAAAGGGAAGTGCTCTGTCCCTGGGTCCAACAGTGCAATGTGGCCCCCCATCACACCAGTAACAGTTTGTGTGCTGGGGAGAGGAGGAGGAGGAAGGTATGAGAGAATGAGGGGTATTTTCACAAGTTTTGCTGCTGAGTATCAAAATGAGTTTCTGTGGATTTGTTACCTGCTCACAGCAAAGAAAGTGAAAATGACTCAGCAGCCATGTTCATTCACTACTTTCCCAGGCTGTCAAGTTTGGGGGTTATCTGGGGTAGAGTTCTCCAAAGCAGCCCTCATTCACTTGGAAGCAGACGGAGATATTCAGCTCATTCCATGTGGGCTGCTGCAAGCTGTGATCCGCTGCCAGTGCAGGTCAGGTTCAAGCCAGATTTCTCAATGTTCCAGCAAAGTTCTGCATCATTATGATAAAGTATTTCAAGTATATGAAAGCATTTGAGATACATACAAATGGGTGAATATAGGGAAAGCTATAAATCAGCAAGTGAGAAGTACAAAGGAATGAAAGGAAATATTACCAGAAATACTTGCTCATGATAAGGGTGCTTCAAATAAACAATGGACTTAAAACTTGCTTCTGATTTCTTGCTGTTTGCAAAACCATGGCATTAGGTAGAAACTCATCTTGTTAAGCCTAATATACTTCAACAGGGATGGCTAGAGTTAGTTACTATGGAGTTAAAAAAAAATGTTGGCCTTTGTGATGAGACCAGCTTCAGAGAATAAAGAGAGGATAAAGGAAAAGAAGCTGGTTTTAAGCATTCATTTAAAGATTTGCCATCTGAATGCTCTGCATTAATTTCCTTTAAAGCTGATCAGTTATAACAGCTTTTCTCCATGTAATTGCTTATTTTTCAAGTGCTTTGTGGTTATTTTGGTTTGTTTTTTACTAGAGTATCTGAGACTTTCCCATGTGGAACATACTGGTGATTAAAAAAAATCTTCTAGATATTGTGGACAATCTGCCTCTTCTCTGTTTTGAAGGTGGGAGATTTGTGCTTGAAGTGCATGTCTGTTTTCACTCCTTTTTAATGATACTTTTGGTTGTAGATTTTTCAAGTTTGTAAATGATAGAAAAGCCCACTATTGTCACACAGTAACCAGTTCTTATTTCAGAAACACTGTCCCGTCTGTGGTAATAGGATTTTCAAAACAGTTCTTTGTTAAGGCTGGCATGCTGTGCTTACCTTGCTTCTTAGTTTCTTAACTTTTGCTGTTAAGGATCTCTTGTTTTGCTGGTACGTGAAGCAGGAGAAACAAGTGCAGATGCCTTGTCTCAACAGAGGAACTGTCAGGCAGTCCTGTTTTCTTTTGTATGAAAAAGAACTCATAAAATCCAGAATCTCATTGAGGCCCTGACCCTGTAATGAACTCAGCAGTCACATGAGTCTGGGGACACAGGAAAAGCTACAGGATAGAGAGCCCTGAATTGCAAATACTGATAGTTCAGGATGCTGCTCAAAACATGCTGCCTGATGTTATTTGAAAGGATAGCTTTATGTTCCTATCAGAAAATCTTAGCTGGATAGTTTAAGAGCTTGTTAACTCTTGGATTAGCTACCTTACAACAGAAAACCCTCAGAAAACTTTTGACTCTCCTCCTCCCTGACTTTACTGGCACTGTTCCTTCAGAACAGCTTGACCTGATGGGATACCTGGTTGTGATTCATAACATGTGCTGGAAGGACTGTCTGTCTTCTGGCCAGGGTGCAATCCCAGAAATATTCTTAGCCTATGGATGTGGAACAGCAAGGTTAGATGACAGTGCTTTTCTTCTGCTGTTTATTGTTAAAAATAATTGTTCTCAGAGAGTTTGTAAGGGACTGAGTTTTTTTATGCTTTCTTAGGAAACTACCTGTAGTCTAAAATTTGGTAGCAGTTGCTTTAATGTGTTGCCAGAAGAGTTTCTGTTGCTAAATCTTTCATATGAAACTATGCTGGTTTCCCTCAGCCTGAAAAAAAAAAAAAAAAAAAAAAAAAAAAAAAAAAAAAAAAAAAAGGCTGAGCAGATTTGCTCCAGCAGAGTGGGTTAAAGAGCAGTCTATGACAAAATGGCTTTCCAGAGAGCATTCTACAGTGAAGTTAACTCAACTAATGCAGTTTTCCAAAATGAATCAACTGGCCAAACCTCTGACCTAATTTCTTTATCCTCCTTTTAAAGATGATATAGTGTACAGTCTTAAAGTTAAGTTTTGCTAATGGTTGTGCCATGAATTGCTAGTTCACAGTTAGGTTTTGTGTAGTTTTCTGAGCCCATGATGTGTGATGGGAAGTAAGTGGGCAGAAAGGAAAAGGCTCCCTTTCCTTTTCTCACTCACTCTGCGGAGGGGTTTTCCTTTTCTTTTTTGAGCTGACTTCATCTGGGGCTTAAAAGAAAAGCAGCTGGACTTGGGATACTGCTTCCAAAGGTAAAAGCCAAGAGATCTACAACCAAGACTGTGAGGAAAAGCAGTTTTGTACTCTCCAAGTTACTTTTTGGTGGAGTCTGCTTAGCAGACCTCAGGATTTTAAAACAGCTGCCCTGTAGGACTGCCAGGGCAGTGCCTAAACAGGGAAAGCTACCCAGGGTCTCTCTGGGCTCCAGCTGTGTGTCATACAGAAGTAGCCATCTTGAAAGGATGCTAACGTGTATTAATGAATATTTTAAAATAGTTCACTTACTCAGCTTTGCCGATCACAGATTTAAGATATGCAGTTGGACCACAGTAGTACCTTTAGTTACCATAAAATATTCTTTAAAATTCTAGGGGGTTTATGTGGGTTTTTTACCATGGCCTTCCCATGCAATCCGTAGAAGCCACTCTTTGTAAAGTGAGGAGACAAAGGAGATGGTCTAACAGCCAGCGGTACTCTAGTGACACAAAAAGTGTGTGGAGACTTCTTTTTTGGCAAGAGCATCTTATGAGGGAAAGGAGAAAGATGTATTGAAGAAGCTTAAAGAGTAAAATTATGATAGGCATGTACTACACAGTACTACAGAGAGGGTTAAGTACCAGAAGAGAAAACCAACCCAAAAAGGTGGTTATCTGGACAGTGGGTGTTGTTTTGTCAAAGTCATGTAGAATAGAAAAGTTGCATTAGGTACAAGCTGGTCTGTGGCTGCCAGTTGTGAATTGTCCTGTCTCCATGATTGTTTGGGTTTAGTTACAGATCTTGACCATATGTGTCTTCATATGTGAGCAGAAAGGTACACTGAAACTGACAGCCTTAAAACCTACTTATGATTGTTTTAATAGTCTCTTAGAGAGATTAATTGATACTCCCTTGAAATGGTTCTCCCACATTGTCTTCTCACAGGAAAACCATATTTTTGGAAGCTGATTTACAATGCTACCTCCTCTTCCACAGACTGACTGCTGCGCAGAGGGGTTTAGTCTATCTAAATTTCCAGAGCTCACAGCTCCACTCTAGTGAATATGTGGCAAGTTACAGAAGAAAAAAAAAAAAAAATCTCCAGGAACTGCAGATGTCTGATTTGTGGAGCTAAGTATCTTCTTATGAACTTGAGATATGTGTAGTCAAAAAACTTCTGTATGGCTCTGAATAAAGCCAAAATGAATCCTGGTTTTAATGCTGGAGAATGCAGCCTTTTTTCCCAAGGCCAGGCTTTGAAACTGTGAGTCATTGAATGCTCTGAACTAAGAAACTGTTTCTCAGAAACTCATGGGCTTGGGTTTTGGATTTTTTTGTAAAGCAAAGAAAGTCACTCCTTGGAAATGGGAAAAGGGGGATTCTTTTTGGTATGGGGTCAGTGAGGGTGACAAACACGGGTTGTGGCTGATCTGTGATGTCCCAGTGTAGCTTTGCAGTGCTTCCTTCTGCTTGGTGGGATGACTCAACTACGTCATCCAGCACACAGGAAAAGCAAAATAGCATTAGTCTCTTAAAAAGGACTTGTTTACTGACTCTGAAGTCCTACAGCTCTCCTGGAGACCCAAAGGGTGCTATAGCAGAAAGGGTAATAAAAGAAAGATGCTTCTAAGGAGAACTAGCTAACCAAACCACTGCCAGAAACCTGAATTTCAGTCCCTTGAACCCTGACAAATCTACTTGTAATTAGACACTAACTACCCCTTAGGTCCTGAGGATGCTTTCAGACCTAACTTATCTGGTTCCTGTGCAATTAATAGGCCTTATTTTGGCATATGACCACTTCATTTCTGAGATGAACTGAACTCTTTTGATATTAAAATATCATGGAGAGATTATAGATAGTACAAGGCAAGGTCAATCTAGTTCAGCATCCTGACTCTGATGGTGAGCAGTAATGCATGTCAGGGAAAGAGGAGCACAGTGCTATTTTTCCAAAACAAACTCCTGGCCCCCTGGCAGACAGATCCTGAGATAGACCACACCTATGGAGATAAATAAATAGGGGCTAAGAAATCATCAGAACTGCCTGTTAGTCATGCAACCTCACTTGGGACAAATTAGCACTTTAAAAATGCCTGAAAATTTCTCATTGGGTCTAGTAATGATTAATGAGTATTTTATGAGCAGTGATGAAAAGGGAGAAAGAAAAAGACTCGCTCCACATGCTGCCTGCTATCATAAAAGGCAGCAGAGTATTTCAATAATGATATCCATTCTCTTTTAAAGCAATCATGTGTTGAATGTGGAAATCTGAGGGCAGTGTTAATTGAGGGTAGATGGATTAAGGACATGCAGAAGAGACCAGGAACATACTGTGATGGTCAGATGTAGGGTAAAGCACAACAAGAGGAGCCAAAACAGGACAGACCAGGCTCTAAGAGAGCAGAACAGGGAAACACAAATGCCAGGGTTCTCCTGCAACACTGGAGGTGTGTGGAAAGGTTCAAAGCCCAAGTGGGATTGGACTCTTGTGGTTGTTCAGTGCCCTCCTGAAAGGTTGCTCTTCTTTTTGTTCCCTCTTTGTCACTGCTGTTGATAAACAGGGAGAGAGATTTGGAAGGACTAAGGGTGAATAATGGAAAGAACATTATTGGTGAGTAGAGCAACTAAATGAAGTCTAAAGGAGAACAAACAAAAATGAGGGAAACCAGAGTAACTGATCTGTTGAAGGGCCAAGTCCCAGAGGGAGGATCCCAAATTACTTTTGAGAGGGAAGACTGGTTTGGAAAGAAAAACAGTTTAGGTTAGAAAGTAACACAGGTAGGAGAAAAATACTATATGATTGATAAAGAGTGCATAGGATTGCATCTGTTATATATGGGGGCATGTCACTTTTCATTTAAATAGAAAGGAAGATCATGTTTCAGTACATTTTGAGATCGAAAAAGGCAATTTTAATGGAGGGCTATTGTGCTTGTCAGCAATCATGTTTTGTTTTTCATATGACCATCATCATACAAGCAGCAGCTTTGCACATTAAAGCTTAAAATGCTTTTATTTAGTGCTTTGTTTCAGGAGGTTGCATTACCAGACACTCATTTTTGATATGGCTGCCATCTATCTATCTGCATGTTCTATGAAAAGCAGAGTTGAAGGAGTCACTCAGTATCTGAACTAAGAGAGGGTATGGCAACAAGGAGAGCATACATCCTTAACTCATTTTTATCCTTCAAAGTGTGAATAAGGGAAAGGCAAACTATTGAAACACAGGACTCAAAGAGGACAAGGGAGTATCTTAAGAGAGCTTTTTCCCAGGGACAGACGTGTAATAAATATGTATTTAACTTACATATAGAAAAGGCCTTTTTTTTAGCACTGTAAAGCAGTCATTAAAGTTATGCATCTATTTCAGTTATGTGTGTGTTTTATTTACTTGGCTTTATGATTATTTACAACTATTTATTTATTGTTTACAATTAACCAACTGACATCTGAAAATCAACTGGGATTTCCCACTTCTGTAATAACAGGTAACATAACGGTAGTCTGAAAACAGTCTTGCTACACCTGTTTGGTAATGTAATTAAGTGTACAGTTAGTAAGCATTATCCTTATTATGATGGTATGAGTTAATCTCCTTTAAAAATAATAAGTTTATCCTTCTAAATGGTTTAATAAACAGACAGCTGTACTAACTTTAAAAAAAATACCTCAAGTTAATAGTGCTAAATTTCAGCAAATGATTTATACTTTATCTACTTGTGCCTTTATATACAGGCTTGGATGCTTCAGGGTAAGGAATCTCTCCATGTGCCTCAAAGCTGTTAGCTGTTTTGTTTCTCCATGGTTACAGGAGTATAAAGCAGTAAGAGCATGTTACTGAAGCAGGGAGACATGACATCGTTTAGGAATGAGATTATATGTGAGGACTGCAGCTCTCCGGTGATCCTGAATGAGGGTGTTTTCTAGCACACAGGTGCTGTCAATATGTGCAGATGTGCTCATTTAAGGCAAGGCTTACAAGGGATACAAAGCTGGCCTAAAAGAATCTATCAATCCATAAAGTTTGCAGTGGTGGGAGAGATTATCAGATATCAGGGTTGATTAAACTCTTCCAGAAATGTGACTCAACATGTGAAAAGCCCTGTGCAAGATCAAGTCTAAACACGGGGCTCTGAGTGAGGTTTAGATAATACAACTCATAAAGAGTTAATGATGTCTTTTCTGTTTGTTTACATGCAAAAAAAAAAACACCCTAAAAACAAAATAAACAAAACACAAACAAAAACCAAAACATGAGAGTTTAAATGAGGTAAATGACATCCAAATTAACGCAGAATTATCTGTTTCAGTCAGTAATCTTGCAATATTAACTAGTTTGATTTTGTTGTCACTTTGGCAGAACAGTGTATGTTAGGAGTCCCTCAGCAGACTAGCTAAGATTGTTCTTTCATGAAGAAATGGACAAAGGCAATGATTTAGAGTGGTACAGCTAAATCACACACTGACTTCTCCTTTGCATTGATGTACTCTTATCCTTTTCTTCTGCAATTGAGGTGACTCTGACTTACTGGTCTGAAATAAAATCTACTAACTTGACCTTAAAGTAAGGGAAAGGTTCTGGCAACTTTTTTCTCATCTGCACACACTGCATCACTCCCTGTCTGTGTTCTAACAAGCAGTTGTGCAGAGCCAGGTTGAGCTAACCTTGCCTACAGAGTCGTGTTTTCTCCAAGC
Organism: Zosterops lateralis; assembly: GCF_965231275.1. Classification (NCBI taxonomy): domain Eukaryota; kingdom Metazoa; phylum Chordata; class Aves; order Passeriformes; family Zosteropidae; genus Zosterops; species Zosterops lateralis. The sequence continues at coordinate 32,477,586 of NC_139764.1, read as the reverse complement.
AGACGTGGCCTGACTGAGGACAGAGCTCTGTGTGTGTGTGTGAAAGAGCCCTTTCCTTGCTCAGTTAAAACAGGATGTCTTCCTTGCCTCTCTTGCCTTCCCCTGGGGCAGGTAAATGTAATTTGTTCTGGTTCAGGAGGCCACGCAATCTGTACCATCACAAGGCAACTTGGTGGCAAAGACACCTTTCCTTTTATTCCGCTTCATACTGATTCTCTGGTGATTTGACTTGCCCCCCCCCCCCTTTTTTTTTTTTTTTTTTTTTTTTTCCTTCTCTCCTGCAAATGAAAATTAGCTTTTTATCCGGGCTCCCTAAGGAAGCCAACTTGTAGATCCGTGATGCCTGATGTGAAATCCTCTCCACTGTTTTCATGTTACTTTTGACCGAATTGGGAAAATCCAAAATTCAATGGCTGTACAGCTTGCGTGGCTGGGGAGGGCCCCGTATTAACGCTGTCCAGAGGGAGAAGAAAAGAGGGAAAGCTGCGCAGTTTCGGTGAGCGATTGCCCCGTGCAGAGCTCCAGACAGGGAATTCACGCACTGGAGAGAGAACCTTTGTTACCGCCGGCCTGGCCGCGGCCCAGCCCCGGGCCTGTTCCCGGAGCTGCGGGAGGGAACGGGGCAGCCCCGCTCCTGCCCTTACGTAACTGCGCTACCAGCGCCGTGCCAGGGGAACTATTTCCAGCAGCAGCGCCCCTTTTCAAAGCCTGTACGCAATAAACCGTGCGGGACCAGGCCCGACATGAGCGCAGGGGAATGAGGACAGGGCGCTGCGGGGCTGTAGCCGGACATGCAGCCCCGTGAGGCGAGGGCATTTCGGTCGAGCCGTGGCCTCAGGCGGGCGGGAGCCGGCTGGGGGGAGGCTCGCAGCTTCATGGAGCGGGTTCACTGTGCCGGAGCGGTGTCAGGGCCGGCCCGCGGGGGCTGAGGAGCCCGGGGGCACAGGGGGAGCCCGGGGCGGGTATTTACGGTAATGCGGTCGTTACGGTAGCGCGGGAGGGCCTACGTGCGCGGGGGCGGGGCGGCGCGCGCGCGGCGCCGGAGCGTGCGCGGCCCCGCGAGGCGCGTCTCCCTCGCGAGCTCGCGGTGAAAGGATTTGGCGCCAGGCGGGTCCGGCTCCGCAGCTCCCGCAGCCGCACCAACCCCCCGCGCCTCCCGCCCGCACACACCGCCCGCCGGGGCACCAGAGCACCGCAGGCACAGCCAGAGCCGCCCGACCGCCCGCCCGTCCCTGCTCGCCGCCGCCCGCGCGCCGCCCAGGGACCGAGCCGCCAGCGCCGCCGCCGCCGCCATGAGCTGCTCGCCCGTGAACGTGAAGAAGCTGAAGGTGTCGGAGCTGAAGGAGGAGCTGAAAAAGCGGCGCCTCTCCGACAAGGGCCTCAAGGCTGAGCTCATGGAGCGGCTCCAGGCCGCGCTAGACCAGGAGGAGGCCGGCGGGGGCGGCCCCGCCAGCGGCGCGGCCGAGCCCGGCAACGGCAGCGTGGAGGGGGAGGCGATCGAGCTCGGCGGGGGCGCCGCGCAGCTCCGCCAGGGGGGAGGCCCCGGCCAGGCCGCGGCCTCCGCCATGGAGGACGACGACGAGGAAGGGCTGGAGGCCGCCGATGGCGACGCCATGGAGCTGGGCGAGGAGAACGGCGAGCGGGCAGGGGCCGGGGGCGGCCCCATGGAAGAGGAGGCGGGCGGCGAGGAGGAGGAAGAGGAGGAGGAGGAGGACGAGAACGGCGACGACCAGGGTTTCCAAGAGGGGGAGGATGAGTTGGCCGACGAGGAGGAGGCCGGGGCCGGGGACGCCAACGGGCACGGTGACCAGCAGCCGCCGCAGCCCCAGCAGCCGCAGCAGCCCCCGCCGCTCCTCCCGCCGCGCGGCGCCGCCGCCGCCAAGGAGGCTCCCGGCAAGAGCCCCGGGGGCGCCTCGGGGCCCGCCGCCGCCTCCGGCCCGGCGGGCCCCGCCAAGCAACAGCAGCAGCAGCAGAAGAAAGCGGAAGGCGGCGGCGGAGGCGGCCGCCCCGGGGCGCAGGGCGCCGGGGGTGAGTGAGCGTGGCGGCGGGAACCGGGGGGGCGGGAGGGAGGGGGCCATTAATCCCATCCCCCGCCATGAGGGGGAGGCCCGGCCCGGCGGGGGGGGGCGGTTTCCGGGGCGCGCGCGGGAGGACGTTGGCGGCCCCGCGCCTCGTGCTGCCCCGGCGGGGGGGGCGGGGGAGGGGCGCGGGGGGAGGGGCGCGCCGTGCATTGTGCGCCCAGCGCGCCTGACGTCACTTCCGCGCTGGGCCCGCCGCCGCCGCACGGGAGGGATGGCGCTGGGAAGGCCTGGCGGTACAATGGAGGCGGGAGGAGGAGGGAGGAATCCCTTCCCTGGGGCTCCCGCCCGCGGCCCGCCGGGAGGAGGCGCAGTCGTGCGGATCGCGCGGTGCCCTTGCGAGAGGCCGGCAGTGTCCCGCCGCCCCCGTGCTGGGCGGGTGGTGATGGTGGTGCGGGTCTGCAGGCGCGGCGGGTCAGGAGGGTTTTTTTTTTTTTTTTTCCTTCTTTTTTTTTCTTTGCCCTTTTCAGTGGAGATCTTAACATTGAGAGCCATACCGGCTGCTGCGTGGTGTGTTTTGGCAACTTCCGTGTGCTAAATCATTTCTGATTGGCGACAAGTTTTTGAGTCTCCGTGAAAATTTAAGATACAGGGTTTCACCGTAGCAACGTTCCTTTTTCAGATGTTAGTGCTTATCTCGTGCTGTAGCTTGCTGCAGTGTACAAAGTCGAAGCCATCGTTTAGATTCTATTCCCGATTAATCTAAAACTTGAAATAATCAAAATAAATCATTGCTTCTGTTACAGGAGATGGTAAAACGGAACAAAAGCCTGGTGAGAAGAAGAGAGGAGTGAAGAGACCACGTGAAGACCATGGCCGGGGATACTTTGAGTACATTGAGGAAAACAAGTACAGCAGGTAAACAGATTTGGTGCTGGGCAGCATTTTGTGATGAGGAGCAATAGGGTACAGAAACATCATTTTAACTTGGTGAAAATACATGTAGCTTCACTATGTTTTGTTTGGTTTTGTTTTTTCAGGGCCAAGTCCCCTCAGCCACCTGTCGAGGAAGAAGATGAACATTTTGATGACACGGTGGTTTGTCTTGATACTTGTGAGTAAACACACTTTCCTTTGCTCTGGAAGGATGTGGTGTTAAGGCTTTTAATCTTAATGCCACCCTTTCTGAAACGGGGAGGATACATTTGTTGATTTTCCTTACCAGGTAACTTTAAAAAAATTAGAAAAATACTGTGTTTCCACCCGTTTTTAGCAAACAAAAGAACAGAAGCATACATGAGTATGTTAGCAGTAATAAGCTTGGTTTTCCTATGAAGTCTGTAGGGATAGGTGGTTCTGTGAAGAAATCTTAACCAAAACAGTAGTCTGGTCTGGAGGCTTAGGTGGGTAAGTGTAGAGTGCACCTGGAACAACCCAGGGACAGCTCGATGAAACAACTGTCCTGCACCACTGCCCAGGAAATTGAGAGATCAGTACCATAAGTGCTTAGAAAATACAGTTTGAGAAATGAACTTCGTACAAAAGTTCCCCTATTTATGTACCAATCATTGGAATGTTCTTTTTATCTTCTGATAAATTTAACAGAATCTGGTAATGCCTCTTCAAAAATGACCCATTCATGTTACCTGTGAGTGTGTGTGGGCTTTTGGGTGGTGGTTTGTGCAAGTGGGATGGCAGAGCATAGAAATTGAAAAGTACCTGCAAACAGGGTTTTTTTGAGGCAGATTAAAAACGTTACTATTACTGTAACATACTATAATGGCAGAGTTGACACTTGTATTCTCGAGGGTAAGTATAAGGACACAGTGCAGTATTAGAAAACTTGAAGTAATGCCTGAATCTGTTGGATTTTTACAGTGCCATGGAAGGAAAGCTTAACTTTTGGCATTGTCTGGTATATTTGTTAGAAGTTTCAGGTGGTTTTATTCCACAAGAAATGGTTTGAAATGGAAGGAGGTATTAGTTTACAGTCACGTAAATTGCTGAATATACCATCCCTGACATTTTGCTAAGTGAGTCTCAAGTTTCTAGCTGCTAACCTGGTGAGTAGCCACTTCTGTGGGAGCTTTGGATTTTTCCAATAGCTGAGTAAATAGCTACTTTTCATTATTACTGTTTCTAGTAATAATAGTATTTTATAGTAGAAAGTCTTGTTCCCGGACAAATTCTGATTTGAAGTGTTGGCAGACTCTTTAGAGGTAGGATTCAAACACAGCTGTAAGGCTGAATTGTGTAACAAATTGGCACTCCCCCTTCTGGATAGTGATCCAGACGTGTAAGAGGTTTAGCCACTCTTAAGTGCTTTTAATTTCCTGTGTCTTACAAAGAAGCTGTAACTTCAAATTCTGTTCTCATCTCCCATTCTGAAGGTAGCCTGCAAAGGTGGGTTTCTTCTGTATGATTTTATCTGCTTTTCATTCAACAAACAGGTTAGCAGTATTAATGAGGTAACACTTGGATCACTAATAATATTTTTGGAGCTGGGTACAGCTGTGTGCAAATAAAATCGTGTGCATGAGAGTTGCCAGTCATACAAGGCAAACTGCATTTTAGTGTATTCTGGCATCATGCAGGTTTTACACCAGAGCAGAATTCCTCACTGTTTGCCCTTTTGCTCCTTTCTTGTAACCATCAGATAGGATGGAGCTGCTTGTGTGGATTCCTTGCTCTGGGGAATTCAAGTGTTGCGTGCTGCACCTCTTATTACCATTTGGCATTTTTTTTCTAAAACCTACTGGGAGATTCATTTGCAATTTCATAGTGTGCAGCTCTGAAGGTGCTTGTAAAACCAAGGTTCTGCTTAGGTTCTTAGAGTGATAGAGGTGAATTCATAGTGTGTAGATTGTGTTTCTGACTTGAAGTAGGTTCTCTTAGCACACCCTCTGTGCTTAGAGTATTTGCATCTGACTTAACTGCCTTTATTTTAATAGACATAATCTAATTTGACTTGCTAATTGACTATTAACCAAAGACTACGATGAGTACTTAAACGTTTGTGTTCACATTTACTTCTTAGCAGCCCTTAAGTTTGGGCTTGAGCAGTGAGACTGCCTCAGAATCAGGTCTCTAGAGGGTACTGTGGAGAGCACAATGCAGATGGCTCTGTATTGATGGAAAGAAGTAACTGACAGAGGATTCAAACACATAAGGTGAAAGTTAGGGGGTTTTAAGCAGACAGAAAAAATAGAGGAAAGTTGAGTGATGGAAGTGAAGATGGCACCTTGAAAATGACTTGTTAGCTAGCTTTTCCTAAGATTTTTGGCTGAGCTTCAGTCTGCAGTTCCATCTAGACATGTTGCTTCTCTGAAAGATCTTGGGTACTTGCTGGCAGTTTGTCTTAAAAATCACCTTTGAAAGCTGGCATCATCTTTAATGCATAAAATTGGACACCTGTGTTTTATTTTGTAATCAGAATAAACAGAATGATTTTTATGTTAACAGATAACTGTGACCTACATTTTAAAATCTCAAGAGACCGGTTTAGTGCTTCCTCTCTGACCATGGAAAGCTTTGCTTTCCTATGGGCTGGAGGGAGAGCCTCCTATGGAGTTTCTAAAGGCAAAGTCTGCTTTGAGATGAAGGTGAGTTAATGTTTATGGGAGACTTTTGCATGCTTAAATATTTATAATTGTCACATTTTTTGGACTTGGTTGAAACTAATTGATGTGAACAGGACTCTTAAACAGCCTTCTCTTATGAGAAGATGGCTCAATTTGCAAAACTGTTTTCTCCTTTATAAGAACTTCCATTTAACAAACAAACAAGAAATTTTTAAAAAAACCCACTAAACAATGCACTTGTTCTGAATGTGAGACTTTTGGTTTCATTTTTTAACCACGAATTCTATTTGGCATCTCATGCATCAACATTGAAAGTATTTCTATACTCTCTAGTCAGATGTTTGCTTGTACTTTCTGAAGATTACAGAAAGCTTGACTTTTTAAAGGGATATAAATTATCCCAGCAGTCCTTTCTGGTTCTACTTAGTCTTTGAGTTTGATCTTCTCTAGGCAGGGATTTGGGCTGGATGACCTCTAGAGGTCCCTTTCAACATCATTAACTGACACAATACATAGAATGTGAGTATTTAGCAGGAAGTTGAATTCTGAGAGCAAGAGTTCTCCTGAAGGGTGAGATTGGCAAAGGGCAACCAGCCTTCTAATAAACTGATTTCTCCAGCTCGTTGATTGGCCTCTGTGTATGAATTGGTGCTCTTCCTCTAGTGCTTTCAAATGTAACTGTTACCATGAGAATTGGGTAGTGATACCATTATCCAAGCTTTTACGTGCAGTGATTCCTGTGTCTGTGGATACCTATAACTTCGGAAGGCCTGTGAAGTGAAATTTATGTCGCTATTTATTGTCCTGTTCGCTTTTAAATGAGTTTCAGCTCAGTCACCTCACCAGAATAGTTGCAGAGGTTGATGGGACACTGATGAGTTTTTCACTTTATTTTAGTAAAGTTTCTAAAGACAGTTAAAAACCAGCTGGTTGCATGTTGATTCCAGTGCATTTGGGTGGTTTGTTGGGGTTTCTGGGATGTTTCTGTTAGTTGCTTTTTTTTTTAAATCTGGTTGTTTGGAAGCTGGCAGCGTGCCCAGGAAGTCTGCTTACAGTAAAATGGGATAATGTAATACCTTAGCTAGTCTCCAAGAAGCAGATTTTTTAATACATTGCACATTTTCTTACCTAAGTAATTTATTTTTAATGCCAACTTCATAGCAATTGGGTTTTTTTAAATAAATGTACATATTGTTTGTGATTTTAATACAATGTCAAAAGGACTTAAGGCTTTTGACCACTGACAGGAACTGCTGTGACAAAATGATGAAGATTTATGGTATCTTCAATTTTCATTGTTAAGTCAGGAGATAGAACTGTTTAGTCACTAGTTGTGGTTTCAAATTCTTGAACATGTTTTATTTTTGCAGAAAGTGATCACTTAGATTAAGCAAAGATTTAACCAAAGAGTAAAGGTTCCAAGTGTTACCTATTGTTTTTCCAGCTTGGTAGTGTATAATAAATACTGCTTACCTTTTACTGAATAATTTAAAAATAGGTTACAGAAAAGATTCCTGTTAAACATCTCTATACAAAAGACATTGACATACATGAAGTGCGAGTTGGCTGGTCACTGAACACAAGTGGAATGTTGCTCGGTAAGACTTCAGTGTTTGCTTTTGTGTTGATGTGGCTAAAGTTTTAAATTTTTTTTTTTCTGAAGCAGGGGGAAAAAGCTTAGTGATTGTAGTGCATGCATTGTGAAAAGAGGTCTTAATTTGAGTCATCCACTGGACATAGTGTGGGAAAGATCATTAGTAGGACCAAATAAACTCATAAAGTATTCAGACCTCTAAGGGTTAGGGCCATAATTGAAGAACTAATTCTACAGTGATCATGTGTGGGTTGTGGAGAACGTTGTTGAATACCTGACAAAATAAAGAATTTGTCTTTTTCATGTAGTGTCATAAGTAGGAAGAGGGGAGTTGCCCTTACCTCCACTTTTAAAGGGTGGTGCATGGTATAAAATTTAACCCATGGTAACTACATTATCTTTTTTTTTGCTTGGTGGGAAAATCCTAATTTCTGAAAATAGCTGGAAAGAAAGAAGTACAACTTCACTGTATATATGACAGATAATAATAATATTTATAACTTGATGTTGAAACACATCTTTGGGGGAAGTATTGGTGAGTTGGTATGTTCTGACATCAGCAACAGCTTTCTATTAAAGTTACACCTGAGTCCTTGTGTTTGACACTTCTATTAGCTTGTTCCTTGCAGCTTCATCCTCAGCTGTTGCATAGGCTGACTGTCTGCTAAACTCCCTTTAAAATGGGAGGGGTAAGTGCTCCTGGAGACTAACTTCAGAAAGCCTGACTACGTTACAGCAGGTATACCACTGCATAATCAGGTCTTCACAGTTTAAAAATACTTGTTCTTGTCTTTATCTGACAGTTCAGCTTTTATGTCAGCATGAATCTGGAACCAGCAGCATAAGGCTCTTAAACAGGGATGAGGAAACACTGCTGTTCTATCTCAAGTGAAAGTACTGAATAGAAGAATGAGCTTGTATAGCTATTGGGGGCATCATATCTTGTTTTGGTATTAACAAAAATATTCTGAACAGCAGCTTACTTAAGTGGCTGCAAGGTGAGTTACGTCTAAAAGGTTAGACGGGAAAGCCTATTTGTAATTAGTTTAAATTGTTCCTTCAGGTGAAGAAGAATTCTCTTATGGCTATTCTCTAAAAGGAATAAAGACATGCAATTGTGAGACTGAAGACTTTGGTGAGAAGTTTGATGAAAATGATGTGATTGGATGTTTTGCTGTAAGTTCTCACTTATATTTCCTTTTGAGGGAAAACAACCTTGAATTTTTAGACTGCTGTGATGTTAGAAGCAGTAAAGCAAATATATAAAATCATGGGAACAAGACAAGTTGTTTAACCCAGACAGGCAGTAGAAGCAGCAGCTATTACTAACAGTGACTGCTGGCAACATGATTTAATATTCATGGACAAATGTTTTTAAAGCCTTTTAACAGAAATGCAAATCTTGAACAAGATGATCATTGACAGTGACTCATTAGAAGGGAAAATTGGCTTTAGTTCTTTATGAAATTAACGGTGTTACAGAAGTTGAGTGAACATAGCCAGTAGAATGAAGTGACTAATTAACTGTATAAAGCGGTTAATTTTATCCAAAATATTGCTTTATTTGAAAAACAGAATTTTGATGGTGATGAAGTGGAACTCTCATATTCCAAGAATGGACAAGAGCTTGGTGTTGCATTCAAAATAAGCAAGGAAGTTCTTGATGGGCGACCACTCTTTCCACATGTTCTCTGCCATAACTGCGCAGTTGAGTTTAACTTTGGTCAGAAGGAGGAACCTTACTTCCCTGTACCTGAAGAGTACACCTTCATCCAGAAGGTCCCTCTGGAGGATAGGGTCCGAGGACCAAAGGGACCTGAGCAAAAGAAAGATTGTGAAGTAAGTTTCTTTTGATCATCTCAGAAGTTGTTAAAAGCAGATGAATGGAAATGGTAGAGATAATGAGACTATTCCACCTCATTCCTGACATTTTTGTTTGGGAGCTTTAATGCTTAGTGTAATGTGATCTGTTTGCTAAAACTACCTTCCCCACCTCCCACATCCCCCCTCAGTATCCATTAGGCTTGCTGGGCTAAGTTGTGTATTAAAGAAAATCTTTGGACTAGTATCTCAAATACAGAACTTTTCGTCATAGGTGGTGATGATGATTGGCTTGCCTGGAGCTGGCAAGACTACATGGGTTACCAAACATGCAGCAGCAAATCCTGGGAAATACAACATTCTTGGGACAAATACTATTATGGACAAAATGATGGTAAGTGATAAGATATTTTATTTCTTGATACATTGTAAACTTGCTGTAAATCCATGTGCTTTGGATGCTGTTCTTTTTTGTCAAAGAAACTGGCTGCTTGTTAGCTAGTGACCATTCTTGTTGAAGAAAAGATTGGCAGTGGCACTTAGTGCCATGGTCTGGTTGACAAGGTGGTATTAGGTCATAGGACTCGGTGATCTCAAAGGTCTTTTCCAACCTAATGATTCTTTGTAAAGATTTTATTACCTTGCTGAGCTGCTAATTCACACATGGTGGGATTCTGAAGCTTTTTATGGTAATATGTAAGAAATAGTCATCTCTTGTTGACTATTGAATGTATTTTTACTTTATACATCAGTGTTCTCAGAATGGAACTTGTAGCTGGAGTTAGTATTGCAATGAGTATACCTTGAACTGAATGGTACCAATTCTTGTGGAGTCTTCATTTATTAAATCTTATTGTTCTATGGAGGGTTGAGAATTTCAATTGTGAGTTTGCAGCAGCTGTGGCCTTGAATTGAACAACCTTGGATTCCACCTTGGAGTGTGGTGGAAAGCATCTGGCAAAGAAAAATGTCAGCCACGTGTATCAGGGCTGCACTGACTAACTCTGGGAAATGTTTCCATAGGTTGCAGGTTTTAAGCGTCAGATGGCAGATACTGGAAAACTTAACACGCTGTTGCAGAGAGCTCCACAGTGTCTTGGAAAGTTCATTGAGATTGCAGCTCGTAAGAAGCGGAATTTCATTTTGGATCAGGTAGAAGCTTCAGCGGAAAACGGTTGAGGAAATTTGTTAGAGGCTGTATTGTAGTAATTAATTGGGATTAAAGTTATGTTATGATAGCAGTTGTTTCAGTTACTGACTTACTACTCATTCAGGGGACACAAAGTTGAGATATTACTACAAATGCTTGTCTGAACTTCTCTAGATTTATGGGATGTGGGAGGAATAGTGTTTTAACACGTTGATACAAGCTCGTAACTTTGCATTATGCAGCATCTTTATGTCCAGTTATTTGTAAACTTCATTGCAAGCTCTTGTAGAGGTGAAGTCTATACACCATAAGTTGACTTCCTTAACTCTTACAATGACAGCTACGTGTAGTAAGTTACTGCATTTTTTTCAGACAAATGTGTCTGCAGCTGCGCAGAGGAGAAAAATGTGCCTGTTTGCAGGCTTCCAGCGCAAAGCAGTTGTTGTTTGCCCAAAAGATGAAGACTACAAGCAAAGAACACAAAAGAAGGCAGAGGTGGAGGGAAAAGATCTTCCAGAGCATGCAGTTCTCAAAATGAAAGGCATGGAACATAATCCTATACTGTGTTTTAGGATGCTGAATATCTGTTTAAAGGATTAAGTAAACGTGAAGTCTAAAAAATCACTTTATCTTAAACAGTTGTACTTATACAAAACTGGAAGACTATTGTAACTTGGTAGGATAACACTATATTGTGTTCCCTCTGCTGCAGTCCTTAACACTACTCAGTTATGGTGATACGCTTCATGCAGATGCACAAAGCTGTCTTGGCATAAAGTGCCCTATATACGTGACATATTTGGCAGAAACTGGTGTTCTGAGTGGAGGCTTATAAAAGAAAAAAAAAAAAGATAGGCAGAATGTTTTCGAGGTTTGGAACAGTACTGGCAACTCCATGAAGACCTGTTTATTTCCTTTGTCACTGTTATATTTCCTAAATGCTCAGATTATGTAATTTTGTCCCTATGCTGAGGGGATGGAGAGGGTGGGAGGAAGAATAGGGGAAAGGTGGTTAAATTGCAGCTTTGATTGTAGCTGAATATAGATGCTGAATACTCAGTGTTTTTGCAATTATAGGGAACTTCACACTGCCAGAGGTAGCAGAATGTTTTGATGAGATAATCTATGTAGAGTTGCAAAAAGAAGAAGCTCAGAAGCTTTTGGAGCAGTATAAAGAAGAAAGTAAGAAAGCTCTTCCACCAGAAAAGAAACAGAACACTGGCTCAAAGAAGAACAAGAAGAGCAATAAAAATCAATTTAATAGGGGTCAGAGAGGACGTGGAGGATTCAACATGCGGGGCAACTTCAGAGGAGGAGGTGAGCCTAGAAATAAATCTGTGACTTCTAGAGGTTGCTGCTGCTGGGGAAAAGGGTTGTAGTACTTGGATTGCAATTATTATGCAGGGGGAACCTCAATCTCAATTTCGCTAAGTTTTAACATTTTAGTGCATAGTTAATTGTCCAGCTTGAGTGAGAGGCTTGTCCTACCTTGGATTGCACTATTCATCTTTGTGTAGGAGATGTGTAAGAGCTAACAATGACTTGATTGCCGTGACTCTCTCCCTGCAGTCCCTGGCAATCGTGGTGGATACAACAGGAGGGGAGGCAACATGCCTCAGCGAGGTGGTGGCGGTGGCGGCGGTGGCGGTGGCAGCAGCGGAGCGATTGGCTACCCCTATCCTCGCGGCCCTGTCTTTCCAAGCAGAGGTGGCTACTCTAACAGAGGAAACTATAACAGAGGTGGAATGCCCAACAGGGGAAACTACAACCAGGTGATGCAACTACAGTACTTTGGATGTTGTTACTGGACAGCTCTGGTGGCCCGTGAGGAGTCACAAACTTGGTAGTGGTGCTGCACCAATGCTGTGCTGCAAGGCCTTTCTAGTTTAGTGCATATGCCCAGGGCTCTGAGTGTCATGTAGCAGCTGCTGATGCAGGGGGTTCATGTTAGGGCTGTTCCTCAGTCCTGTTAAAAATGAAGATTTCTGGTGCACTTGTGTGAAGGCTTGTCTTTGGTTTTTTGTGTGTTTCTTCCCCTTCCCCAATAATCATAACTGTTGTTTAGCCTGAGGGTCAAAGTGTGTCGTTATCAAACATGTAGGGAACTTTCTGAAAATAGCTCTGCACAGTCTTTGTTTTGGTGTCTGGTATCAAATGCAACCAGGAAAGACACACTAGCCTAGATTTTACCTGATGGAATATCGGTAGAAGTACTGGAAAACAAAAATGGGATTACTGAAGAGCCAGCAGATGGAGCCCAAGCCAGTAAACATGGCTCAGTTTGCCTAATACTGACAAACAGGGGAAAAGCAAAATTTATCTAGTTACATCAATGTCCCTTTGTTGTACCACAACTTCTGTTTGAAGTTTTGTGGGCTAGCTCTTCTATTTTCAGTTGTGTGACCCATATCCTTTTGTCTGATCAGATAACATATCCTTGTAGCAACTACAGCCTTTCCTAACTAAAAATAGACAAGCTCTTGTATTTTTAGTTGTCCTGGTGCATTTAGCAGCTGGAAATAGGGTGAGTCAAAACTGGATTAGCCAGCTTTCCAGACCAGGCAACAACAGTTAGAGCTGATTTATTAAATCTGAGGTTCTTGCCCCATGCTTAAGAAGCAGTTGCTTAGAGGGAAGGGGGTAGGAGGCTTTTGGTATTCTAGTGTTTTTCAGGGAGGGATTTTTTGGTGGTGTGTTTTTCTATTAAACTGGGGCTGATACTTATGTAGGTGTGTGGTATTTTGGTCGTAAAAAAGATTGCTATTAGGACACTGCTGAAAAATGCATGTAGATGAGGTAGTTAAAAATTGTTTTCTTCTTGCAGAACTTCAGAGGAAGGGGAAATAATCGTGGCTACAAAAACCAATCTCAGGGCTACAACCAGTGGCAGCAGGGTGTAAGTAGCCCCAGCTTTACGTTTTTACTGATTGTTAACTTGAATGTTGCAAAATGTTGACTAAAATAAATAGATGCATAAACAAAAGTGGATAGCAAAATCTTCTAATGCTAGGTAATATCACTATAAATAGTTTCCTGTGCAAAACTTAATCTGCCCTGATGGTCTTGATATATCAAATACCGACTGTGGCTTAATGTTCTTAATGGTATGTAGTACTTGGCTTCACATTACTGCTGTGAAGTGAACTTTTAACTGCCTTCAGTTGTTCAGGAACTTGCAGCTATTGGAGAGGACTTTAATCTTCTCAAGTTCCAGGGGAACTAGATGTTTGTTAAATGCTTTTTTTTTTTTTCCCAAGTAAGAAACTTAACCGTTATGTGATTGCAGGTTAAAACTAACTATTTATTAATCTGTTGCAGCAATTCTGGGGTCAGAAGCCATGGAGTCAGCATTATCACCAAGGATATTATTGAATACCCAAATAAATGAACTGATACATATTTCTCCAAAACCTTCACAAGAAGTCGACTGTTTTCTTTAGTAGGCTAACTTTTTAAACATTCCACAAGAGGAAGTGCCTGCGGGTTCCTTTTTTAGAAGCTTTGTGGGTTGATTTTTTCTTTTCTTTTTTTGTACATTTTTAATTGCAGTTTTAAAGTGATTCGTAAGAGAACCTCAGCATTGTGCACGAAAAGAGAATGTGTCAGTATTTCAGGGTTCTACATTTTATCTGTAAAATGTGACTTTTTTTTTACCACAACAAAAGTAAAACGTTGCTTTGTACCTGGTGTCTTTTTATTAAAGAATTTTCTCCTTTTTCCCCATCCCCCAATTTCTAAGAAACAGTCGTGAGTCATGTCACAATACGATAGAAATGTTAGCAACCAGATTCGTATGGAGGCATCTTAGTAGCCCTCAAATACCATGAGATTATGTAAAGCTCCCTATTACACTCCATCCTCTCTATGAGGCTCTTGGGTGGGGAGGGGAGGAGGGGGAGGCAAAAGTTTCTGGCAATAACTAGGACTTTTTTGTAACATTTGGAACTCAATAAGACGTTGGGGGCAAAGAGGAAACCTGGGGCTAAATAGTGATGGTGGAGTGTATGTAGAAGCTCTTAAAGTTGTAAAACTCGGTTGCTTTATTTGTGGAGGCTCAAACTTGTGAAGGTACAACACCATAATTTTTTTTCCATTTGTTCTGCATTTTGATTCTGAAAAGAAGCTGGCTTTGCCCATTTCTTATTAAACAAAACTTGTTGTAAATCCAGTTGTCTAATGGGATCTATATGAAGTTAGCTGTGTGTCTGTATAACTCTTTCCCCACAAAATACTGTATACCTAGTGTGCTTGTAGTAGTTACTCCACCATTTTGTAAGCTAATGAATCTGTGAGTCACCCATTTTATATCTTAATTTTTAATCATGTCAATTCTCAAATGGGTGTATCTCCTTAGCCTGCTGATTCCTTTTCTCTTTAAAGAAAGTGGGTGGAGAAGTTTAACTCTAGACGTTTGTTTGCAATAAAATAAATTCATTTTACTCTTGTTTGGGATTGTCGCCATCAAGGTCTAAAATCCCGTTTAATGCTATAAAGAGGAAGAGAATGTATGGAAGCGACGATGTTGGACAGTTTTAAACTCATTACTGTACATGCTGAAATACTTGTGTTTCTTTAAAAAAAACTGGTGGTTGCTCTGTTAGAGATCTATCACATGTATAATTCACAGTTTAACATGGTTATATGTATAGGGCAAAAGTCTTTGAGTTGCGCTTGCATCATGTAAAATCCACTTAACCTCTTTATTGTAAAATAGACATTAGGGAAGGAGCAGGAGGACAGGGAGGAGGACAGGAGGAAGGATTGTCACAAAGTTTAACAGAGAGCTTCAATTTGTTTTAACTGCGGTTTTGTTCAGCTTTCTGCTTCTGTAAAATTGTAGTGGCAATGTTAGCTGCTAACTTGCGTTTTAATGCCGTAAGACAAGGAAAAGATGTACCCATTGTACGAGGGACACGGGCTACACGTGTGAGAACACGTGGCACTGCCTCCACCGGGCCCTGGGCTGTGCTGGCAGTCCCCGTGACAGTGTATGGACTAGCAGAGGCTTCCTGGCAGCAGCCTAGAGCTAGAGTCGTGTGCTGTGCTTGAAACTTTTCTCCAGTGTTAGTCGATTTCTAGTAGTCTTCAGAAGTAAAGATAAACTTGTGTTGCTCTTCTAGCCTTTATAGCAGATGCCATTGCATATTGACATTAAACATTAACAGCACCACCTCCTTGTTAATAGTGCTTTAAATCATCCCGTTACTTTGAATGAGAAAAATGTAAATTGTCTTAAAAGAAACACTATTTAATGAAATTTGGGGAATTGAAACCCAAATCTGTTTTGCTGAAATGGAGTTTTCTTTAGACTTGCAAAAAAAAGTTTAGTGTAATTAAAGTCCATTTCCCTTCTACCCTCCTCACAAGAACTAACACTTTGTATGGAGTGCTGATCCTTTGCTTATTTTGGTACTCTATAAATGATATAGTCTTAAACTAAAATATAAGAGCCTACACTTACTATGTGGTTGTAAAGCCTGTATTTCAATTCAAAAGTCTGGGATGTTTTGTTTTCAGTTTTTTTTGCTGTATGGTGTTTAAAAAAAAACAACAAAACACCAAAACAGCCACATGTGAAGTGCTTCAACTCTCACTCTCAAAAAGGAGTATCCTGTTTCTATTAAACATACTCCTCTCCAGCAAAAGCTGTTTTGGTAAGTTCAGCACTGAGGACAGAATTCAAAAAAGCTTCAGCAGATGCTTTACTGGGACACGTGTAGCTCAGAGGGGGTGGAAAGGTCACATACATCCCGCTCGTGATTTGTCACCGTTGAGTGGAGAGCGGCGCTTGCACGGCGCCGTGTACTCAGCCTGGGTCCGCCCACACTGACTGAACGTAGCTCTGAATAGTCCTAGAGAAGGGATTGATTTTGCCATGTGAAAATGGCTTTTATAGAGAAGCAGTTACCTAAAGAGTCACTAACGCTAAGAAAAACTCATCTTGCATTTAAAAAGGACAATATGAAACTTAGCTGGTGGCTGTGCAAAGGAGAGGAGGGCACAGCTGTACGGTGCCAAAACGAGGGGGCCGAGCCATCTGTCACCTTCAGTGATTTCTTGCAGCTGACAGGGGCCTGTTTACATGTAGAAAAGTACCTGGCTTAGAGCAGCCGTGCTGCTGGTGGCGGTGGCACTGACAGTGCCCTACAACACTGGGGTTGGTTTGGGTTCATGGTTTGGGGTGTTTTTCCTTTTGGAGTGCAAAGTCGGTTTGGCTTTTTCTGAGTTTTTTTTTTTTTACCTAACAGAGTACGAACCTGGATAGCCTCAGGTTTGGCTCTGCGACAGTAGGACCGTGCACTGGTGGTGCTCTCCCTGCAGCAGGGCCAGTGCTGCTGGTGGTGCTCTCCCTGCAGCCCGGCCTGATGAAGCCGCTGCCGTCTCATCCCTCACCTCCAGGCTGTGGCCGCCCCGCCTTGCCCGAGGGGCTGTGCTGCGTGTCCCGGGAGGAAGCGCCCTGTTAACAACCAAACAAAACTCCAGTTGTATTTCTGCCTTTGCTAGTAACAGTCGCTAGGATACAGACTGTGTACATGGAGGTGCTTCCCCGACACGCCACGGTCTTGGCGAGGGGCGGTGACCTGCGTGAAAAGCCTTTGTAAACAGACTCAGCTGTGAGCCATCAGGGGCGCGTTTTGGTTCTGGGGCGGCTTATAAGATGCCTGTCCCCAAACCCGGCTCTGCTGTCAGGAGCTGCCCTTCCCAGCGTGCTGGGTGGGCTGCTTTCTCTGCTGCACCGGGAGTACTCGGCAGAGCTGTCACCTGTGTGTAGGAGCTCAGTGTAAGTGGCACCTGTGCAGGAGCTCCTTTCAGTGCCTACTGCAGGACAGCTCAGCAGTGAAGACATTTTTAGATGTTGTGCCCACTTTTTCTGAGAGTGGAATTAATTAAATCAGTCTTCTGGCAGCACCCTGAGCAGTCTAAGTCACTTGCATTAAAAGAAAAATTCTTACTCAGGGTGTAAGCCAATTTTTTTTTTCTTCTTGCAACACGCAAAGCAATGCTTTTAATAGAAATAGGTGATGAAGTCATCTTTTAAGATTAGGAAGTTTCTTTGTCCATGACCTTTTGAAAAACTAGGCCAGTGCTTTCTAACAGCAACCTCAGACTAAAGCCTCAGACTAAGCCACAAGAAATCAAGCTGAGTTACAGAGACGTGAAATACTTGGACACTTCTGCAGATGTTAACTGCCAGGGGCTGGGCTCTCCCAAGCAGAGAAGTGTGCACATGCTGTATTTGCAAACTAGCAAGGGAGGAGTAAGTACAGCTGGAGACAACTTGGCCCAAAGCACTGTGGAGGATGGGGAAGGCTCCATGGTGTCAGAAAAAGCTGCCGAGGGGAAGGTGGCAACTCAGAAGTGCAGCTTTGTGACTCGGGTGTGTAACAGACGGGCTGTGGTGAAGTTACAGCTGTGCCTCTCACACACATCCTCATCCCAGGCAAAGCCCCCAGGCAGGCAGAGAGGGGGAAAAGGCCTTCTCTTTCAACAGTGGCACATTAGTGGTTAGTTTTTTGCAGCTTCTCTGCTTTGCTAGGCACCAGCCATCTCCTCCAGCACAGAAGGCCTCTCTAGAGCCAGCCCTTACAGGGAACTGGCTGAAATCAGGACTTGGCCAGCAATTACTCTGGATGTGACTCTTGCCTCAGTTTGTCCTTCTGCCAGTACTGGGAGTGACAGGAGGATTCAGTAATGAATTGGTTGCTATGTAAACTCAGTTGTAGCTTAAAAAAGATGCACAGTACTTAACATGTTGTCAACATCAATAGCAAAAAACAAAGGCAAGTGTAAAAAACCTAGAAATACAATTATTTGTGGGTGAGTTGACATGCAAGTGTTACTTTAGAGCAAGTTTTTGTTACCTCTTCTGGTTTACTAGACAATCTTTGATCTGTAGAGTAATTTTGGTCCTAGAAGTTACTAAAATCAAAACTATGGGTAAGACAACTCAGTTTTTCCCTCAAACTTTGTCATGCTCACAAATTTTTTACAACTTGGTAGCCCAGGGCAGATTCAATTTCCACTAATGATGAGGGCATCTGCTGCCTGGTTATCACAAAAGGATTGAAAGGGTACTCGTTCTCCCAGTGTTAACTCTCCCTTAGCTAGGATCAGATGGCTTCTTACTAGGACAGCTCTAATAACTCCTATGGCATATAAATGCAAGTATGTGTCCTCTAGTCTGAGTGTGGCCTTAGCTTATGACACATTAGCTTGCAATAACTGTTCTGCCACTCTATGCTCTGGGGGTTTTCCTCCAGATATTAACAAAGATTTGTTTCCCTTAGACGGGGGGAGTTCTGAAATGGTGCTGATGCCCAAGACAGTTACAAAATTAAAAGGCCCAGAATGGTACTGAAGATCTCCCTGGACATAAATACACACTTAAAATACCAACGATTTGCTTACAAGGTGGGAGATACTGATGCTGAAAGGTCTGATTCTCTCTTTTCAATTTCCATGTAACCTGCTCATACGCAAGCTAGAGCTACATTCAAGCTGAATTTTTGGCTTTGTGAGGCTGTTGACCAAGCAGGCAAGATAAGCTTTGTATTACAAAAGGACTTTTGTCTTTGCTGTAAGAAAGTAGTGAGAGATGGGGGGAAGAAATTAGTAAATCTTGAAGGAGCTATTTACTTGTAGTATATTTTTCCGAAAGAAGTGACACTTGTGGTTTGCTCACATCATGCTCAGAAACAAGACTCAGAGAAGCTGAGCTCCCAGAGGCAAGTCCACATGCAGCATCAGGTACAGGCTGTGAGCAGCAGAGCTGTGTACCCAAAGCCTGTCACCTCCACACACTGCGCACTTTGATATCTCCGCTATGTGCTCCCTGTGGGGCTTCCCACCCAGCCTGGGAGCACTGCATTGGAGAGAACAATTCCTGAAGGCAAAAAGGGATGCTCTTGTGGGAGTCAGGCTGTCCTCTGCATGGCACTGGGCTTCTCCTGCTTTGGGTTTTGCAGATTTTCTGTCTTTCTGTAGGCTGCAGAATTATAGAGATTTGCTTCTGGACATGGAGTCCATGCTCCCATTTGTGGCAGGACTGGCACCTGTGCTCAGGTCAGCTGGGGCTTTGTCTAGATGATGTTTGAAAACCTGCAAGGTTGGAAAGTTCATGGCCTCTCTGGGCTGCCCAGTGCACTGCCCTCAGGGTAAACTAGGCCTGTCCTCCTGCCTGGCCTGGAGCTCCCAAGCTGGAGTTCATGGCTATTGTCCCTGCCATGTCTCCTGCAGCTATCAGGAGATAGTTTGGCTCCATCATTTTAAGTGTCCTGCAGATAATATTAGGCTCTTATTAGTTCACCCCACAGACTGAATCCAGCTCCTTCCACTGTCTTTCCAGAGGGCAGGCCTTGAGCTCTGTGGACACCCTAGGAGCCTATCACTGGAGTCTCTACAGTTTTTCAACATCCCTGTTTGAGCAAGAAGCCCAAAGCTGGACAGCAATGTTAGATGCACTGCTCAGAAGTGTCAGTACTGGTACATAAGTGCATCCCTTAATTCATTGGCCACGTGTTTCCTGATGAAGCCCAGACAGCAGGTTGACTTATTTGCAGAGAGAACACTCTCCTGGCCCACATTCAACTTGGCAGCCACTCTAAGTCCCATCCTCTTCACCAGGACTGCTATTCAGCTTGCTGCTTCCTAGCCCCAATTGGACATTCCATTAGGCAAGCAGCTGCCCTATAAAACAACAACAACAACGACAACAACAATAATCTAATCCATTGTTAAATAGTGAGACAAACACCTGGAAAAGAAACACTAGCTGTAAATTACTTGGGCAAATTAAATCTCTTGTATGCTCCCTGTATTTAGTCTGAGAGACCTTGGAGAAAGCAGCTGTGATAGTGCAATAAAAACTATTTCAGTACTTAAGTATCAGTAAACACAACATTTAAATGTCACAATCTGGGGCATCTGGATTCCAGACCTAGGCTATTCCATCAATCACACCTTTTGCATGAACTTTTCTGCCCCTTTGTTACAAGAAGTATCTCCTGTGTGGAGCAGAGCCCACCAAGCATCCCAGCAGCTGCCAAAGCTCGAGATGACTGGCTGGTTCCCATATGTGGCTGTGATAGGAATTGCTTCCTCCAAAGGAAAGGAGGTGGGAGCAATTAACTGCGATCCAGTGCTCCAGTCCGCAGGGCTGCACGCTGAGCCCAGCCCTGCTTGGCATTGAGAAAATTCCACAGTCTGCTCGGCGCAGGAGAAGGTGGTGGAGGCCGGGAAACACTTCCTGAAAATCAGCATCTCCCCAGCGGCTCCCGGACATTCCTGGGAGGGGGCTGCTGCTGCTACTGCTTCAGCGGCTGCGTTGGCACAGCCCCGGGATATTTATGTGCCTCCACAGCCTGGCAGCCGGCCAGGCCCTTTTTATTTTTTTTTTTTCTCTTAAGGAAACACCCGCAGAAGGGAAACGAGAGACTCCAACCCTTTCTTTCAGCAGATCCTCGTGCAGACAATGAAGAAAAGTTTTAAGGAATGGTCTTGCTTTTATAGCGCCTTGAAAGATCCATTATTTACCAAGTACAAATACCCTTCTCTAGTTCCAGAATAAACCAGGGAATATTACAGTGCTGAAAGCAACCGAAGGGCTGGTGGGGGAAGGGAGGGAGTGCATGGGCTCCTCCTTGAATGGTGGCTGTATTCCAATTAGCATGGATCCCGCAGGAGGCCGTCGGTAGAGGGACAGCGCTGCTGCTATTTCAGTATCTGAACCCCTCTGAATTTTGTCCGGTTTGGTGCCGCACCAGGAGTGTGTGACTTCACACAGAGCTGTGGTTTGTGGCACAAACCCAGAGCATTCCTGAAGCGTGGGGAGCGCGGCTGCACGTGTGTGTGTCCACACAGGCGTGTGCGGGGCCATCCCTCGCCCTGCTGGAGCGGAGCCGAGGGATGCTCCGAGGGAGCAGCTTTCCTGGCCATCTGCTGGGTGCCCACTCTGTGACCCACTTAGGGGCTCTGGAGTCAAGTCCCTTTGAGAGCGCAGATGTGGGTGACAGAGATGAACAGACTGAGGTATGGAGTCCCCAGTGGAAGGATGAAAGGTGATAGAGAAATTTCTGGGTAGAAATTAATGCTGAGTGGCTTTTGGGAAGGAGAGGGCTGTTGTGCTTGTTAGAGGGGGTAAGAAGCCCTCCACAGTCCTGGTTCAAGGGGACCTTGGAAGGTTTAGGAAGAAAAGGCTGAGCTCTTTTTATCCATCCGGGAGTCTCAGTAGGCAGTAATGGAAGAATGTGACACTGGGGTACTATCAGAGCTCAGGAACCGAGTCAAACAAGTTCTGTCGTGGCCTCCCAGTGCTGCCTCAGGACGGCCCCCAAGGGCTTTAAATATTGGATTAAAGCATTGTAAGCACGGCACATAACAATCACTGGTAGCTCCAGATTTGAGGGGTCTGAATAAGGTGTCTTCCCATGTATTTTGAGGAACAGGCTGTTAGAATGTTTTTTTGCTCTGTATTTCCGACTCCTGCAACAGCCATTTGTGGTAATGTATCGGCTCAGTAATAAACCTGTTATTGGCTTTTCATCTTTAGAGATATTGCCACTATCTCAGTCAGAGCCTGAACAAAGGGAGGGGTATTAGTTCCCCTTTAATTGCTTAAGTAACATAACAAAGAGCAATGGGCAGGTGGGCTGCGTGCAGCTCTCATCCTGTTTCCACAGCATCTGTGCAGTGTCACAGCGGTGACGGTGGAGAAAGATCTCTCGCTGTGGCCACCTGGCAGAGGTAAAGGTTGTAAGAACTCTTGACCTGGATGACAGAAAGCATGAATATCAGCGAGAGTTGTAAAGCTTGTAAGTGAACTCCAAAGACCTGCCGTGCATGTATATGCAGAATTGAAGGCCAAGATGTGTCATGGATAAAAGCACACTGTGAGCACCAGAGTTATCACAAGCCATTTGCCATCAATAGGAGAAATGAGGATCTGTTGTCCAGGGAGAAAACTCACATCTGCTGAGAGCACACCTGCTGCTCTTTGTTACAGCATTTGACAAAATAAACAAGGAGTTTAAAAAATATGCAAAACATGTGTTTCCTTCTCTCCAGAGCAGGGAAAGAGAGAATCTTTTGCTTCTGTTAAATGGATCATCACACTATGCAATCTGGGTATTTTTGGAGCTGTAGCCAATCTAGAGAGAAAGATCCCTGCAGTGGTAATTGTCCACTCTCATGGTACATTTCAGGTACTGCCAGAAGGCTCCTGGCACGTTCAGAAGAGTTGAGGGCTTTGACACCCTTCTGCTCATGATAGATGACAGAAGCTGGCAGGATTAAAATAGCTTCAGAACAAACTGCTCTTAATCTTGAAAACAAGCAGACATAAGGATGCTGTGACCTATTCCCGCAGGAACAGGCAGACCCCCTGCTGGATGGCTCTCAGGAAAACTCCAGCAGAAAAAAACCAAAGGAGTGTGTGAAAAAGAGGGGACCTACCCTTAGTCAGGATTTTGTTAGCCACGAACAAAAGTCTCTGTTTTCCTCAAACTGTGTCATCCAAGGTACTGCCTCTCATTCGCCTCCTCCTCCTCCACCTTTTGAAGGTTTAGCAGCTGTACATGCTTAATGTAGTATTTTAATTTTAAGTGTAAGAAAGGTTCCTGTTCCAAGGCCTTGAGTCACACTGACTAAAACTCAGTTCCACTTCTGATAGGGAATTAGTTCTTGGTCCTTCACTTAGGGGGAAAAAAAAAATCAAAGGGTCATCTTCTTGAGCATCTGAATATACTGTAAAACTTTGTTTTGATCAGTTTTCCAAGGCAAGAACAATGTATTTATTTCAAGAGTTGAATGGAGCAAGCAAACAACTTTCATGGGTAACCACTCAGCTCTTGAGCTAAATGTCTGGATAGGAACAAGAGAAGTATGGGAATTATAAGTCTACTTAGCTGGAGAAAATCTTTTGCTTGGGAGCTCATTACAGCTGAATTCACACAGTACTTCATTGTTACCTGGATTGCTTATACCAAAAAATAACAAACGTACTTCCTCCAGACCCAAATAAAAAAACCCTACCAAAAGCCAGGCTCAGTGACAGGATGTGACCTTTCCTTTGCAACACTTGAGGACCTGGGGCAGGCAGTGACAGAGCCTGTAAGGCTGCAAAATGCAGCGAGGGCCAACATCTCCCTAAAATCTCTGCTTGGGTAAATGACAAGTTTGGGATGGCAGCTGTAATTGCCCCTGCTGTCACCTTCAGGAAAGTTCCTGGATTTTGAGCCTGTTGCATCTGTCAATGGCTGAAGAAGGACATTTACTCCTGTGAGACACACAGAAGAGCAGAGGCCACCTGACCACAAGCAGCTCTGGGAATGGGGCTGGCAGTTAACCTTAGATCTCCACGTTTCAGCCTGGTGCCTCCACAGGGACTTCCCTTCCCGAAGCACCTGGAGGACACACCCTGCACAAGTGGCTCTGGCTGCTGCCGGAGTCCCAGGTGTGTGCTCCTGCTGGAGGAGGCTGCAACGTCTTTTCCCAGAGTATCGCTACTGTGGGAAACAGGAAGAGAAAGGTGTGGAGGAACAATGGGGCCATAAACCCACATCTTTATTTTGCTGGTGGTTTAGGTTCCTTTGAGGAAGGATTTCACTACCTTCAGGGATAAAATCTAACTGCTTGTCAGTCACCATTCAATGGCCAAGTAACTGCAGGTAAAATAAACATGTTTTTAACAACTTATGGTTTCAAGGTGCTATACTTCATTCTCTCCCTTTTTATGGTTTATTCTGAGGGGACTGAAAACCAAACATCTTGAAAATTACTATTTCTTTTCCTTCCTAGTAACTGTCTGGTAAGTTTATATTTAGGCAAAGCAAACACTATCATATCTATCATTAGCTGCAATACTTGTACATTTAAAGTCTGATAATAAAATACAGATGTGTGCTATGTATTTCCACCTATGACTTAAAATTTATGAAATTAGCAGTAACAGATAAATAGGGATCCAATTCACTAATTTTAAAAAGTAGTTATGCCATTGTTTTCAAATATTAGAATGACTTAAGTAACACAAATTTTTGTTTTCTTGTCAATGTATCCTAATTTATGACAATTAATAGCTTTGAGATCTTTTGTTTTATCCTGTCTCTCACTCTTTAATTGGAGTAACCCATGAGTCACTTTCAATTCACTCTCCACAGCTGGCACAGAACCAGCTGGAGCCAGCACTTCAAGGAATTATGCCAGACTTTTTCCACTGCATGTTTGACCATGAGCATTCTTCCTTCTGCTGTTGCAGGCCTTTCACACCAACTGAGTCCTGCCCACCACTTCCTTGTCTTATATCCCTGCCCTGCCCTATTGGGCAAAGGCCCTGACTTTTAGTTAATTCCACCTCAAGTTTTAGTGAACACTGAAGCTCCAGTTGCTGGCCAGGCTGCCTGCACATTGCCTCCTCCCCAGTTTTTCTGTGAACATCTGGCATGCTCATTTTACTCGGCACAGTGAAGCAGAAGTATTAGATGGGATATCTGTGCAGTGCAGGTTCATCTAGCATGTCATAGTTATTGCTAAAACTGTAGTTGAGCTGCTATTAGGCTAATATCCTTAAATGCAGTGACTTATACCAACACCAATTAACACCAGAGAGGATTTAATGCTGCAATTTTCCCCAGATTTTTTTTGACTTTCACAGTATCATAATGCTGCTTCTATTTTTTCACCAGTCACAGTATTTTGTGTGTTTTGAAGAATGCCATTATGCACATGATAACTTCTTTCCCATCAGCACAAAACACCCTTCTCTTCTTTCTCTACAACTGCTACTTGCCAAAGAGTAAATTCTCATTCCTGTGCTTTTGTTGCCTAAACCCCCCAGCTGACCTATGACCTCTCAGCCAAAAGACCCCCTGCTTAGGTTGCACTTTCTTTTCTTAGGTCAGAGAGGAAAGAACTCAATCATGTATTAAAACAGGAGCTTGTTAAGACCAGCTTCATAGCTTGCTCAGTTTCCCACTGCTGCTCCAAGGGCTTTACAAAGCAACAGCTCCCACCTGAAGGAGAAGGAGCCTCCTGTCCCCCTTGGCCCCCCACCCAACAGAGAACCAGGGGAAACATTCTTCTCTTTTGAATTAGCTACCAATTAACTTCTCAGTTTGGATTTTGCAGTGAGGACCGGAAGTGTTTCATTGCATTAATTCTTCTGAAGGTTTTTTACATAAAATATTTAAGTCAGTGTCCTCAATAAAACTTATCTTTGTTTCCTCCAGAAGAAACATGAGGAATAGAGGGGCAAAAAGGAATTAGAGTATTTTGGTTTGTTTTCTTCTTATAAGAGGCTAATCCACAGAGGGTAGAAGTTTAATTTTCTCAGTTTGTTCATGTTTGTTTAGTGCTCTCAAGTATATTTCCAAATCAATAAGTAGAGCAATACTGCTGTTTACATCTGGATTCCCAAACCCCCCTGCACCAATGTGAGTTAACAACAGATCACAAACTCCCTCAGACTAAGTACAGGGTGAGGACTATTTTTGCTTGGTGAAATGCCTTTAGACCAGAACGTGCTTACAGCATGATAGACCATAAATCATTATATGAAAAAACAAAACATTGTGTCACTCTAGCAGGCAGAAGTAGGTGATGTCATCACTCATCTTTTTACCAATATGCTATTAGACCTAACACTGTATTTCCAAATCAGATGGTTTCCTTGAAATTATGTAGTGATATTTCTTTTAACTGAAAAATGTACAGTGAAATAGTTAAATAGCACATGCTTTTAAAGAAAAAAATGAAAGAAAAAGCCAACATTGCTACTTACAAATAATGTAATTATTCCACAAATAGGAGAGTGTCTTAAGTAGCAAGATTTCTAATGAAGTAAAAAATTATTTACTTACATAGTTTAGACTGCTCTGAAGTGTGATTTTATTCATAGTTTCAAACAGACAAAGATGGAAATCCTTCAGCTTCACAGTGTGTGTAAGTTATCTGGTTATCCTGCAGCTGAAATCTAACAAAGGCTGCTGATATCACCCATCTTGCACAAGCAAAGCCTTCTCCTACTGTTTAACTATTTTACAAACAGTAATGTCAATAATAGCACTGAAGGACACATTTACTCAATAGGTGATGGAAATATTTTCCTGTATTTAAATGAGATGTAATTACAACTCTGCTAAAACAAACCACACTCTGTTTATAATGGAAGTTAAAGCAGTCCCAACACACTGTGGTTAATCCTCTGAGACCCTGCAGAACACATCAGCTCCCAGATGTTTAACAGGACGTCATTCCAAATGTGTGCAGTCACATACATACATGAAACAAAGCAAGGCTTGTACAGACTTAACAGATTCACTATGAATTTCCTGCTCAGATTTGCTAGGAAAACCATGATTTACCAGTTTTAGACACCTCACAGGCTCGCAGTGTAGACTGACTTTTTTTTGGACCACCTTTTCCCAAAGATGTATTAAACCACAACTCCTCCAGAGCAACCTATGAATTGCTTCTTTCACTACCAGTTTGTTTCTTTTCTGGATCAAGATAACTGCCTTCAAATAAAGCTCTGTTTTTCATTCCTTCTTTAAGCATTCTTTGCCGGATCCTTTGCTGGGCCAAGTTGTACCTGCAGTAAAACCTAGAGGAGAGGATAAAAAGAAAACACAATTCCCTGCTTTATATGAGTGGCAGTATCAAACCAGAGCTATCCAGGCAGCTGAAAAGTTGCAACCACATGTGATAATGCTAGTAAAATTCAGCATGCTGACTTTGAAATTAGGACACAAGGAAGGGGTGTGCAAAGGAAAAAAAGAATTAAGAAAAATGGGAGTAAGTGGGGGAGTTGATCGCTTAGGATTCAAGAAACAATAGGAAGTATTTAAAATATATATAAAAACATAAACATTCAAACACATGGAAATGCTTTCCTTTAAAGAAGGTAAGTATTTTGGGGAGAGGGAAGAGGATGCTTTGCTGGCCAGGTTTTTTAATGTAGTTTCAAAACCAACACGAAACACTGTTTCTGAAAATTGAAACAGAGGGATCACGTTGTACAATCCAGCCAACATAGGCCTGTCAAAACTGAAGAAGCATTTTACATACCAGTATCCTAACATTATGCAAATATAGCCACCAACTGCAACATCACAAGATCTTCTAACTCTACCTGAAAGAAAACAACAAAAAAAAAATCTTATGAAAAGTTAAGAGAAAACAACCTGTATGGCTTCCCATTATTAATAACACCTAATAGCAAATAGAAGGGTTTTTTTCTTGCAAATAAATATATAAAACCCAAAAGGAGGAAGTACTTACTAGTTGCTAAAAAATGTCCAAGACCCATAACTAAAGAGCCCAGGGAGCCATAGAGCACTGACTCTCGTGCACATGGGACATTATTGACATCGAGAAATCCCAGGAGTTTAAAGGACTGTAAGACAAAACAAAACAAAAAACCAACCATAAACTTAAAAAATCACTGCTGTAGAAGTCTATGATGCCAACTCCATGGTAAAGCTGACTTGTTATCTTAGTAATCAAGTATAACCAGTTGAGAACTTACTGCCTCCAGGGTTGTAGCTGACCAAAAGTGAACAGGCACAGATATATCAGGGATGTTTTTGGAAGAGTTAACTATTAATTTACATAATGTAGTTTTGCACAAAACTGTTTATCGATCCTTTCCACTGAATATTAAAAAAGAAGTAAAAAACTTAAATTTTTTACCTTTACATTCCCCAAAAAAGGAAGGGAGAAGACCCTTAAGAACCCAGGATTTTTGTTACATCCCGACAAACAAGGAAGGTGACAATCAAATATGCAGTTAGTCATGCCATGTAATTTTAGCACCTGAAACAGCAAATGTGCTGGAAAAAAGTTAAGCTACTGGAGAATGAGGATGTAGTAGAGAACCTTATACTGAATACTGAGTAATAACATTTATAAACCACTAATTTATGACCTAACCCTATGTGTAGGCAGGGGCTGGGCCTCAGTAACACCTGCACATTGTTCTGCATTCAATCCTTTGCTCAGGGACAGTGTGACAGCACGTCTTGTTCTGTTGTGTTTAAATCATTAGTGCACGAAGAATCGTGTGTGCAACTGTACCAAAATTCATCAGAGGCGATTGTTTTAATTTGTTGTGAAGTCTCTATTCGGTCAAAGTAGATTTTGAAGATGAAGTACTGCAGTAAACCACTGCTGGTGGGGAGGGCAGACAACTCTGTGAGACAAGTCATGGTGTCACTGCGGTAATGGGGATGGCAAGCATGGAAATGCCCATGGTTAGCTTTATCCGTGTTCCCTAGGGACAGCCATCAGCTGTACAAACGAGACAGAAAGGATGCGGTCTGTGTTGGTCGTATCTCCTAATGAGTCATTTCAAGTGCTCTCATGTGGAAGAAGTCACTCGATATGCTGTTGTTGTTGGCTAAGAAAGTATCCTGCTACATCCACGCAGCGTGATGTATCCTTTTAAAATAGCGTCTCACCTGTTGCCAGGCTGACTTTGTTCTGTCATTTGTTCTATCTCCGGGCACTGCTGACCGCCGGCCTCAGGAACCCCCCAGTCTCACCGCGGTGTTCCGCCCACGGAGGGGCCCGGGGGAACACAAACATCCCCCGCCCCACCCGCCTGGCCCCGCACAGCCTCAGTTGGCCGTGGGTTTCCGTGTATTGTTCCCTCACTATTTCCTCGGGCGGTGACACGGCGGGGCGGTCACTGCAGCTCCGCAATGACCTCGCAAAGGGCAGCCGCCTGCCACACAGCTCCTCCTCCTCCTCATCATCATCCTCCTCCTCCTCCTGATCACCCTCATTCTCCTCCTCGCTCCTCTCTGCCGTCCCCCCGCCCTCCATTACCTTCCCCGGCTCAGAGTCGCCCTCGCCCGCCATGCCGCGGCAGCGCCTTCCCGCCCGCCAACCAGCGAGCCGGGGCCGCGCCGGCGTACAGAGCGGCGCCGGGGGGAGGCCGCTCCGCCCGCCCCGTCTCTATGGCGCCCGCGGAAAGGGCGGGGGCGGGCGCGCGGCGGGCGCCATTTTAGGTCCCGGCGCTGAGCGAGATTCCAGCGCCAAATCCTTTGTTCGGCGAAATGGGTCACGGCGCGGGGGGCGCGCGCGCGCGCGGGCACGCGGCCGGGGGAAGGGGGGCGGGGCCCCGGCGCTCGCCACGCCCCCGCCTCGCGCTCCCCGCCGCGGGGACGCGCCTGGGCCGGGCGGGGCTGAGGGCGGCCCTGGGAACGCGCACGGCTCCTGGCCGGAATGCGCTCTGCTCCCGCATCCCGGGCGCCATAGGCCCTGCCAGAGAGGCCCTGCCGCCGTCGGGCCGAGCCGAGCTGTTAAAAGCTAAAAGAGAAAGAGCGGGGCTGGGAGAGGCAAAGGCGCTCAGTGGGCAGCGCCTGTGGGAGAAGGAGGTTATGGGATCCTTGGCGGAGCGTGGCCAGCCTGAAGGATGTGGGGATGGATATTCCCCACCGCAGATCGGGATTGTCAGGGGGAGCATCCCAGGGCGCTGGAATGGGAGGAGGGAAAAGAAGACTTTGGCAGCTGGGTGACAAGTCTGCGGGTGGCAGCGGGAAAAGGGAGGTGGAGGAGGAATGGGTTCCGAACGCTGTGGAAAATGGCCTCCTGTGGGGCCGCGCGGGCAGCGCCAGGCACAGCCCCTCACGGCACGGCCCCTCACGGCACGGCCCCTCACGGCACGGCCCCTCACGGCACAGCCCCTCACGGCACGGCCCCTCACGGCACGGCCGGGATAAGCCTGTGCTAAAGCACCTGGGCATGCTGGAAGTGCCCCTTAGGCCTTAGTCGCTGTACCTGCAGTAAGGATGGAAAAGGTCAATAGTGCCAAGTGACTTAGGACAGAGCTACAGTTCCCCAGGATACTGTAAAAATACGTTTTGCTACAAGAAAACAAGGCTCTCCCTGCTAAGTAGCGAATTACAGGGCAGGTTCAGTTCAGGATTTTTTCTGTCTTAGTGTTGAAGTATAACAGGGATGAGAGATGTGGAATACTGCTCTTTGATCTAAAAAATAGTGTGTCCTGACTTAAAAGGCATGAGATATCTTCGGACTTCAGATTGCTAAATATTATTATGTGTTTGGGGTTTTTTTAATCCTGTGCTAAAATAAAATGGTCTTTCTCACACTGTGAAATTTATGTCCATTTGGATTTTCTGTTACTACATTTCTTCCTGTGTTAGTGGGATTTTGGAAACAATGTACTTTCATACAACTAATTTTCATGTTTCACTAGCTGAAAAGTGCTGCTGCACAGTTGCATGAGCTATTTTAAATCTCCTATGGATTAGAAACAAATCTCAATCCTTCCCAACAGTCCCAATCCATCACTGTTTTGTCATCTTTGTAGACACTGCAGGCAGAGCTCTGAATTCACAGAACACACTAATTCAATACATTTGCAATCCATTTTAAAAGATCAGTAGGAGTCACTTGAAT
Source organism: Zosterops lateralis (assembly GCF_965231275.1). NCBI lineage: Eukaryota > Metazoa > Chordata > Aves > Passeriformes > Zosteropidae > Zosterops > Zosterops lateralis. The sequence continues at coordinate 32,447,004 of NC_139764.1, read as the reverse complement.
TGTGAGTAGTTTGGCCTTTTTAAAGTTAATGTATATTACATATGTAGTGGTGCAAACATAGGACGTTTGCTATATGATGCGTAAACCAAAATCATTGACATAATCTTCCTTTGGAAAAGCTTGTAATGTCTGGTTTTATTTTAGTTCGTTTAAAAATTAAGCAGTGACAAATACTGAGGAATGTAGCAAGGAATCCCACAAGAGAATGCTGACATGTCTGAGATTAATGAGAGCACAGTGGTAAAAAGATGCACTGCTTTTACTGCTAATGAGGTGGCCTGGCCTGCAGCAGCTCATGTTTTGAAGGAAAAGAATGGAAGGATCTTTTTTGCTTTGAAAGAATTAAGATGGTGGAGAGCAAAGTACACAAGTGGAGTCTCTTCTGTCTGACAGTCAAGAATAGCCTAAGAAGTACATGGTTTTCCATATGTGTCATTTATCCTTTTCCCAAAAACCCAGATCACACAAGTTACACTGCAATAAACAATACTATTCTAATTTTTTTCCCCCTCTCCTTGGTATGTGGTCATTACTCTGCTTTACTGCTGCACCTCACAGCTCTGCTTCTTGTCCTGCTAAACTGCTCCAAAATTAATTCCTGTTACCCTTTGTGGAGTCAGAAGTACGCAGGGCTGCTTCAGATGAGTGAAGATGCTGGAGCTGGATCCTGCTTAGCTTAAGAGAAGAGGGACACCTGGGATAGCCTGAAGCATGCAGCCATCTGTCCCTTGTGTCCCCCTGGGACCTGAGATGCCAGGGTGTGCAGAGGGCACGGGATGGTGTCTTCCACGGATGCTACTACACTCCAGCACTTGAGGAGGGCAGGGCTCTTGAAGTGTGGGCCTTGTCCTTCTGCTGCATTTACCCTTGTGTGCTCTGAAGGCTCTGGGACTAAGGTCTTCTTTTTCACATTCAGGGTTTAAATAAAAATGAGGGTAGCTACTTCTAGCTCACTGAAATGCAGGTTTTAGCCTGTAAGTTGATAGAGGAGGTTGAGGCTGTGTGACCGTGTGGTACTTTATAAGGATGATTGCACAGGGAATGTGAGAGCTGCTGGAATATGCCCACTGCCTTGCCAATGTGACTTACTACAAGAGCTGGACTGACTTTTATTTAAACCCTTGGTACACCTGGCCCAGCAGAGCACATCCCAGAGCATCCTTCACTGTCTCCTGCCAGTGTGCATACAGGGAAGGTGGTACAGCAAAAGCCCCTGTGTACATCCCTTCCTCCATTAACAGGGACACTGTGCTGTTTCTGGAAGCCAGGCATCTTGTATATGCAAGTTTGGAATTGCTGCCTTGGGACTGATGTATCTAAATATTCTTGTTTCCTTAATGACATTGACTGGAGCTGGAGACCTTGGCAGACCTGCCTATGCATAGTCAGTTCTATCCATCATAGTGTGCTGATGGCCACCTGCTCTCAGCTGTTTGAACTTTTTCTATATTTATGCAGTTCTCATTTTTATTAGCACTGATCAATAAAGTGTAGCATCCTTAGCTGCATGCCTCTCCATCCTGAAATCGACAGCTGGTCAATGGTTTGGACTGGTCTTTGACAGCATCTTTGTTCTGTCACACTTCACCTCTGTGTTTAAAGGTCAGGCCGGGCAAAACTCTTGTCAGTCCAGCAGCAGAAGAGAGACCACCATGTACAGGACATGAAGCAGCAGGCAGAAAGTGCTCATGCCACAACAGTGCAGACAGGAACCTGGCTCACTGACTTCTCCAGTGCTTATTTCCTTCATCAGAAAACTTCACTAAGGGGTCTGATCCCTACATACATGGATCTTGTCACTTCTGACACAATTTTGGGCTGTACTCCCTAGAAGGAGGAAACCATCACACCAGGGTGGAATTTTCTACCTTTAGCATCTCTTTGCCATATAAGTTATTCCTGTACTGTAGGCTGTTTATGTACCCTTGTGGATGAGCAAGCACTTGCAAAAACTTTGACAGCCTGTCCTAAGAAATAGAAATACATTTATTAGACAGTGCGGATGACAACCCCTTTGGATTGATGACCACCATGGACAGATAACTAAACTTCCTGGTGAGTTCTGCATCTCCCAAGGGCTGGATGCTCTGCCCAGGGTGTTGGCAAAGGCTCTCCTGGTCTGTCCATAGCGATTGTTAGTGGCAAACAGATGCTGCTCTGCCTGTTCATATCCATAGATATCAGCTTAAACTGTTCTGAGGTGGGCTGCTGACACCAGAGATGGTCCAGGCCTTCCTCCTCTTTGCTGTGCAATCCTGCCTTCTCTGTATCACCAGCTCAGCCACCTGACACAGCTGAAAGTTAGCACTACACAAAAAGCTGCTTCCTGGCCATGGTGTGGGGACAAACAGGTTGTTTTTTTGAGAGCAGTGCCGATTTACATCAGGTGCCTCAAGAATTTGCTCTGTTGAAGATGTTTGGAAGGTACCAATCCACTGGGTTCCTGGGCTAGTAGCTGAAGCACACCCTAAGGCAAATTTTGGAGATGTCCAGTGGGGCTTTGTCTTCATGGTCAACCTGAAGCTACTTAAATAGCAGTGAAGCAATTGCTTGTAGTAACCTGTGCCATTTTGTAAGCCATGAAATCAAGAGGTACTTAGAATTCATGAAGAGGTACCAGAAGTCACAAAGAGGATGATTATTCCACTCATGTCCTCAGTTGCCTTGAGGGTGTTTGTCCTTCCAGAGGAGAACATTATGTTACTGAATGCAAGTGTGTAGGAATAATGTGTTCTGGAGTTATGTATTTCTGAGTTGCACTTGCAGCCCAGAAAGCCAGCTGTATCCTGGACTGTATCAAAACAAGAGTGGGGCCAGCAGGCTGAATTCTAACCTACTCTGCTCTCGTGACACCCCAGCTGCATTGCTGCATCCAGCTCTGGGTTCCTCAGCACAAGAAAGGCATGCATCTGTTGGAATGAGCTTAAAGGAGGACCATAAAGATGCTCAGAAGGCTGGAGCACTTCTATGGAGACTCCCTGAGGGAGGTGGGGTTTTTCAGCCTGGAGAAGAAGAGGCTCTGAGTATATTTTTATAGCAGCCTTCCAGTACCTAAAGGGAGCCTGCAAGAGAGCTGGAGGGGAACCTTCGGAACCTTCTGACAGGACCTGTTGTGACAGGACACAGAGTGATGATTTTAGACTGAATGAGGGTAGATTTAGATTGGATATTAGGAAGAAATTATTCCCTATGAGGGTGGTGAGGCACTGGAACAAGTTGCCCAGAGATGCCCCATCCCTGAAAACATTGAAGGTCAGACTGGATGGGGCTGTGAGCAACCTGACCTAACTGAAGATGCTGCTGCTCATTGCAGGGCGGTTGGATTAGATGATCTTTAGTAGTCCTTTCCAACCCAAGGTACTCTATGAATCTGTGATTCTATGATGGTTTTCTGGGGGTAAATGGTTATTATGATGGCTGCAGAGATCCTGTGCTGTAAGTTGTGTCAGAGTAACCCTTGTAGGGTCAGGGCAGGCATGAGGAGTGTATGCAGGCTGCTCGTTGCCAAGGCAGTCAGCAACTATGCTCGTGCAATTGAATTTTTAAAAAATCCTTTTTTCCCCCCCAAGCATTAATGTTAATGCAAATTAACTTTCAACTGCATGACAGTTTTATTCTGGGTTGGCTTTGCTGATTGTTTCTGTAGGCTGACTTTGCCTAACTTGTTCGTAACTGCTGGTACAAACAATCTTTTTATCTGCAACACATAAGAGATCTTAATTCAATGTACTCCTCTGAAAGCCAAGGAAATAAGGGCAGGCTCCTAATAGCTTTATTTTTTCTGCCAGATCTTTTAATCTCTTTATGTTATTTAGGCACTTGGTTCAAAAAGGAAGAGGGTTTTATATTAAAAACAGCAGCTTATATAAAACATAAGGGTTATAATTGCAGCTATACTGTTGGATGTAGAGCTAGATTTAAAATTTCCTGACTTACTAGTATAAATTGGACTAAAGGATGCTTCTGACTAAAAATAGAGCAATTTTTCTTAAATAGTAATTTTTTTCATATAATGTAAATTACTTTGCCCATTAAGCATGTCTTAAATGTATCAGTGGCAAATACTAACAGACACTTAAGTTTTCTTGTATGTCACTGTAATCCATTTCAAGCAGATGATGGTGCTATTTATTTCTGCATGTTTGGTCTTTTTTTCTTAATTTGCAGTTCTGTAAGTTGCAGAATTTGGTGGGTTTTTTTGAAACTGAAGACATTGGGAGATATTAACTGCTTCTGACACAAATTTGAATGGCAACCTCATAACCACAGGGTCATAGGCACGAGAAGGTGGAAGGGACTCATTTCTTGCCTCAGAGCTACTTTCCTTTGGCCCTGTTTCATTCCTAACATGTTCATCTAACTTTACTTCAGAACTTCTCCTTCCATTTCACATCTTCATTTTTCAAAACACAGTAGCTGCCCTGAGGTTTCTGTCACGAAGAGTGTGGAGGGTGGTTATTATGAACTCTGTGCCTCGTGTTCCACGTCTGTCATATGAATGTGTCAGGCTTAATCTTTGTTAATTCCTGAGGGAAAACTGAAGACTACAGCTAATAAGGTATTTGTATGGTAATTGTTTCTTTTGAGACGTGGTTTCTGAGAATTCATGACAAACTGAAAAGAGTCACACGAGTATAAAATTTATTTAGAAATAAGCTATTTAAATAGCACAACAAAATTAGAAAATTCATAGGGGAAAAATATATTGAAGATTATGAAATGCTCAGGCACCCTCTCAGACATAAGAACTCCCTCAGCACAAATCACTGGAGGCTGCAAGGGTATTCTGAGGAGGTATTGTGGTGTGCTTCTCCTGTCCTTACACTTTTCCCTCTATATTCAACACTAGATAAATTAAATTTTTGCATTACTCACTGGGGCTTTTGCATTTTTGCCAAGATTAGGCTAAAGCCCAGAGAAAGGAAAATGATATAACACAGACAGTGACATCACTGAACTGCAGGGTAAGAGAGGAAAGAGATGGTGTGCCAGGAGCCACTTGGGTGATGTGTTTTGCATGCAGTGTGCTGTTCAAGTGGATGTGTTATTAGCAGCACACAGGGAGAGAGGAGTCACATTCAAGGAGCAAAGCATATCAAAGTAGACACTCAAACCAGATAACTGGAGAGAATGTTCAAAATCCATGCCATGTATCAACTTCAAAAAATTATGATGTATCAGGTAGATCTTATTACATCTTACTGTGGTTTTTTCCTTTTATTTTTTCTCTTTAGTGGGGGCAGGGAGGGCAAGGAGTTTGTGGGTTTTATTTTAGTTTTGTAATCAAGTTTAAAGTAGATTTCACTGGCTTATTGCCACCCCACATTGTCTGGTGACATGACTGTCTGCTAGTACCCTGCCAGATGCAAGGTGTTTTGTTCCACTGGGAGTTACAGAATATTCCTGAGACAGCCGCCATCCAAAATACGTGGAGAGATTCCGAGAAGTCAGTGTATGTTGTTTCACCATGCTACAAAGGCTGGTTTCAGTCTGCTAGGGCAGCATCTCCTACAGAAAATAACACACCTTTGGCAAGGGGTAAAGGAAAAAAAAATGCACATGGCTTCAGAAGGATCTCACAAGAAACAGGCAGTCTGCAAGGATGAGATTTGAGAGTTCAAAGTCAAACACAGCATATTATTTCTAAACAGTTGTTCGAGATTTGCAGGAACCTAAGATGTCCTGCTGTGGTGTCCAGATTCCCTGGCAAGAATTCAAGGTTTTTCTCGTTCGTGACAGGAATGACTTCATGTCTTGCACACTGAGAGTGTTAATTTAGCATATAAATATTTCTCTACCTGGTGTGTTTTCTGCTGCTTTCTGAGAAGCAGCAGAGATTAAAAATACCTCATATCTTGTTGCTTGGTGGTTTTGGATCCAATATTTTTTGCTCTTTTCCTGATGCCTCACTGTGACCTGGCTGAAGGCTGAATCAGTCTGTTGGTGACTGGCTACTGAGGGCTACAACCTTCTGTCATATTTTGATTTTGGAGGATCCTGGTTTCCTGCCCAAAGCATCGGATGCTGGGCTAAAGTCATTAATTCTAGAGAGCACCTGATGCAAACAGTCATCAGAATTTGGAGGGAGGGGGAGAGTGTGTGTAGTGCAGAAGCTGAGCTCTGAGGTTTTGGAAAATAGGACAACTGGAGCTCTTTGAATTGCTGGGGGAACTGCTCCCAGATAGACATGGGGGGTCTGTGTGCACACTCTGCACTCAGCTGTTGCCATCCCCCTCCATGTGCCAAGTGGTGCTGCTGGGGAAGCCTTCCGGAGTCTCCCTGGGGAAGGGCCTGGTGCTGTTGCCCTCACCAGTGAGGCAACTCCCCTTCTCCTCCTTAAATTGAGTTTCAGACCTCCTGAGCATGGGCATCTGTTCAGAGGCCACTGAATTATGCAGAAGGGTTTTTTCCTTTATACTGGTGGCTTTATTTTCCCACACATTTTCCCGTGCTGATAGTTCTGTTTTCCCAGCATGTCTGACTTGTGCCTTCTCAGTACCTCTGCAGGAACAAGAGTAGAAGCTAAACACATGCTCAATTTGCTTCACTTACAAACTGCTTAAAACTCTTAGATAATTAATGTCTGATAGATCGTTTTTTCTCATCTGCTCAAGCTAAATTAGGCCAACACCAGCCAGAGGTGGTTGGTGAGCTATTCTTCCAGTCCTGGGAAAATCCGTGGTTGGCAGAATATTCAACAACAACCATCGCCAAATCCTGTGCTTCAGAAGGAGGCCATTTCTCAGGTGAGGAAGAGAAAGGAGAGCTTATTGTGATGAATGGTCCTTCAGAGCACTAACTTGGGCTTCTGACAGTGTAATTCTGAATAATGGTGTTGGTTCCTTCTGATTCTCATCTCATTCTTGTGCTTGGCAGCAGTAAGTGCATTCCCCTGGTTTATGATTTCCTTTTTACATCTGTTTGCCTTTAAACTCATCATTCAAGATGATCATTGCAATCCAGCAGTTTGTCTTCAGTCCCCCATCTTTTTCAAATGCTCGTCATGAATACTAAAAAATGAATGCTGTTCAGAGTTCTGGATTTTTTTCCCAACTGAACTACAGGTAAATCTCAGATTTTTAACATGTTAGAGATCTCTTTAAAATCTTATCTATAACTGACATAATTATCTGCTCAGACAAGTTGTGGCAAAAGACCAACCCCCAAGAAGAATCTCAGGCATTACGCTCTTATTTTTAAGTTGAATCATGGAATGGTCCCCAAATCCTCACCATTTCATTTATTAGGTATTTCTAAAAAATAAAAAGCAGAGCTGCTGTATATTCAGAGGAGTAGAATTTAAGCCCTTGTTTTTATTTAAGCCTCAGTAACCATCAGCTCCTTAGTAACTAGGGCTGTGTCTGCTAAGAACAATCTGTCACCTGTCACTGGGCTTTTAAGTGACTGACTTGACATCCAGAGCTAAGACAGATAATTGACAAAATCATGCAGACTTCAGCTGAAGAAAGTGCTAATTTATTTTTTTTAATATTATCCACAAAAGTGCTGTTTTTTCAGTTAATTTCACATTCTTAGACAATTTCAATCTGTAGTTACAAAGAATGGCATGTGGATTGATTGTAGCTTATTTGTGAAGCTCAGTCAGATACAAGTAGTCCAGAGTCTGCAGATTTATATAAGTGTTGGTTAAATGTATTTTTTTCATAATTAAACCAGCTAAGTTCCTGAAAAGTTTCCAGAATCCCTTTTAACACACATTCACTGATATTTTAGCAAAACACTAACCTCCCAAAGCCTTAAAGCTTACCGATAATTTCAAATTTATTAACTTTGTTAGTATAATTTCTGGGGAAGAAAACAAGTTGTAGAGGAACTTGAAAATGGCTCTGTAGGCAACAGCCACAGATGGAAAATTTGATAAAGGTTAGAGTGGTCAGAGGTGAAGCTGGTGGCTTCTGCCCTGGTGAGTTTTTAAGAAACCTTGTCAGCAAGGAAACTTCCTCCTGCTCCTGCATGATTAACACCTTTCTGTCTCTGCCCTAGTTACTGACCAAGGAAATTCCATCTGGGAGAAAATTCTGCTAGTTCCTGGAAGGGAAGTTCTCACATACATACTGCCCTCAGAGTGAGAAACCAAACACATCAGTCAGTTAAAAAACAAAACAAAATGAAACAAACCTGAAGTGTTTTATCACTGATCAGGATATATAGATTTGGTATAAGTCATTTGCTGGACTCACCTGCAGCAGTTCTGGGTGTGCATTTGCCAGCCCTGGTTTCTTCTCCCATGCTGAGGATGCTCGAGTGTCAGTGCTCTGGGACATCAGCAGCACTGGGGAGCTGAGGGAATGCCTTGGTTTGTGAGACAAAGCTACAGAGGAAATGTGCAGTGACGCTATCAGAAGGCCCCTCTGTTGTGGTCTGAGATAGAGTTCAGTTATCACTGTGTGATCAAATTGCATCTGTCAGATTCTCAGATCTTCCCTTTGCACAGGGCTGTTGGGTGATTTTCCCATGCTTTGTGTGCAGCTATGGGAAAGGGACACTGGGAACCAACTTAGAAACTTACAGTCTCCACTCCTGTCACAACTGTGGGTCAAGCAAATTCTAGACTAGTTTGAAAGTTGGTGTGTTTGGCTGAAAAATAAAGGACCAGTTGAACAATCTGGGAGTCAGATGTGAGCATTTATTCCCTGATCTGAGAGTTTGCCTGTCTTAGGGACAGCCTGAGGCTTTGAGGGCAGAGGGAGGTATGGACTGGCATCCCTGAGCTGGCAGGGTTGCTCTCTGCTAGGATGTCCCCCAGGGTACTGAGCTGAACTGACTGTGTGCTGCTGTTCTCCACCTTTTATCATGCTGCTGTCCAAGGCTGTTTTGGTTCGAACAGAAAAGGAGTTAAACCTGACAACACAACTCTCTAAATTACATTGTAAGACAGAATAAAGATTTGGAAAACAAAGCTATCCTTTACTCACTGGGTTCTTACAAGGCAGACAGTCTTTCCTCTATGGTTTTCTTGAGTCCCTCTCTTCTATCCAGGCTCTTCCCTTGCCTTCTGAGCATCACCTTATCTTCTGACCCAGCTTCCTCCTTAGTCTTAGCTGGATATGAAACATGGCTCTTCTGGTTGTTTTGTGGGACCTATGGGACCCATCTCCCGACTCTCTTCTGGCCCCAAGCACTTAGACAACACCCTGGTTCTATGCTTTTCCTAGAAGCTCCTTAGTGCTGAGCCATGGCTGGACCAGCTGGAGCACAAAGCCAAGCACTTTGCAAACTCATCAGGAAAACTACTGAGCTGTTCTCTCAGGGAACGCTGCCCACGTGGGTGAGAGGTGTTCAGAGGAGGTGGAGTGCTTTGAGATAAATCGCTCACCCAGGAAGAAAGGCAGTAGGCTGGAAAGCTGATTCCCTCACATCAGTGTCTACCCTCTCTGGCAAGGCTCCAAGGAACATCTGAGCCTTTTCTGACACGAGCTGGGAGGAAGGTTCTGAAGCAAATGTGGGAAAGGCTACATGATGGCAAGTTTACTCAATCCTGAAAACTCCGTCCATGCCAAACAAGCTCCTTTCAGGTATGAGTGTTTTGTTACTCCCATGACAGATTTAAATCAGCTGGAAAAGCACCTTATATACTAAATCAAGAGGTACTCAATGCTGGTGTGTAGGTAACTGAATCATGCCCTGCCTGTCCAGCAGCTTGAGTCCAAAGAACCCAAGCAGAGGTCCCCTTTCTGGTTATATGTAATCACTGCCTTATATATATCACACAATGCATTATTCTTTTCCTGTCCTCTTCTATGGAGTCACCATTATGTTCTTTTAAACACTTTATTGATCAGCTAAACTTACATGTAAAAGTAGGTCTTTGACAAATCATGTGTCTGTTCATGCTGTGTATCTTCAATGCTGCAATTACAAGCATTTGTGAGCTACACACTTTTTCCATGAAACACCAGATCTGCCTTCTGTGGGGCTTTGTTCCTCCTTTGATGGACTATAGATCATCAAGTTCTGCTTCTAAATTAAGAGGTATCTGATTGCATATTAGTTGTACTGTAAAGTTCTTTATAACTTCAGTAATTAGTGTTTATACTCCCCAGACCTGTGTGGAAGTACTTTAACATTGCATAAGGAGATGAAACACTCCACAACAGAGTATGCATTGCTCCCAGGATTTCTAGTTTTTTGTCCTCAAGTTTTGTAGAGTCTTGCTGAGTCTCTCCAGAACTGGGCCCATGGGTAACCTGGTGTAGTCATTTTGAGTGGATTTTGCAGAGATACAGAAAAATATTCACAGGAAGATAGCAGGATCATATAGCTGTCATTGCATCAAGGAAGTTTTCGACTACAAACACTTGTTTATTAGTGCTATGATCAACTGTCATTTGCAGGACTTGGGGAAAAAAGTTTGATGAGTGATTTGGCTGCCTTCAGCATTTTTGGGTTATTGACAATATTTTTGTAAAATGTTGGATCAGCTTCTAGAAACATCAAAATTCATGCTAGAAATGAATTCCATCCTGCTGGCATCTCTTTCCAGATGTTCTTCATGATTTGCCTGATTATTATCCAAGGCTGAAGGTATTACCTGCAGGTGCAAGCACCGCATTAAGCTGAACAGGCACAGGGCTCTAGATGTCTGTCCTGCCTCCTTCCATGGGAGATGTGAGTCACTGCTGTGGTGGGCACAGCTGGTCTCCACACCACTGGTCCTGATCATCGACCACAGGCCTCCACCACACTGCCCAACCAGGGCTGTGGAGTTTCTCTTGTTGAGTTAAACACCTCTTTATACTTTCATGGACTCCTTCCAAATGAAACTCAATTGAGTAATTAATAATATGGAGGGAGACTTAAGCTTTTTAAATTCTGCATGCTTTTGTGCCAATTATTCCATCCAAGACTGGCTCGCTTTGTTGCTACAGAGCTTCTCAGCGAGGCATGACCTTGGTTTATTAAATAATACATGTATTTTTGAGAGCAACTTATGTAAGAGTAGGCCTATCCAACAAGACTGATGTTTGACCACTCGGTGTACAAAAGCAAACACTGAATAAAGAGTCCCCTGCTCAGTACCTGGGTGAGAGGGACAGGCAGCATCACAGCGCCTGCACTTATCTCTAAGCCACCTTTGCTGACTTCACCATTTCCACTCAAGGTGCTGCAGCACAGTCTCCTTGCAGCCTCTTGGGTATCTCACCACATGCTCAACACCTTGCTGGTGCATCTGCTGGCTTGATGCTGGCCTGGACTTTGCAGGGCAAACAATAAATTTCTGCCCCCAGAGATGGCAACAGCACTGCCTCTTGTGCTGGTGTGAGCTGTACTCACCAGTAAGGAGCTAATGGGATCTGAAGTCTCTGCTCCTTCCTTCTCAGCCTTCTCCATCTCCTCCTCCTCCCCTTCTCCCCTGGCTGGGATTTGGGGCTGCACGGGCTGCCAGTGGCACAGGCAGGTGGTGCAGGCTGTCTTGGGGTACCTGCAACTTCTCTGAAATGTCTTTCACACCACACACAGGGCAATATAGTGATGAGTCTCTGTGCTCCCGTTAAGCAAAGCAAATCTGTTAGCTTCAAATCTCGGAAGTAATTTTCATAACATCATTTCTGCAGCAGCCAGTTTCCATGGAAACCAAGAAATGACTGGCAGCATGCATAGGAAAGAAGACAGGTGACCTGATTGTCCTTCCCTGGCCCCTGTGGATGGGCTTCCCTCAGTCTGCACATGCACATCCTTTGCTCATTGCTGTGAGATGGACAAGCCCAGACTCAAAGGCTTCAGCTCATTCCACTGGCAGCAGCCTGAGTGCAGTGCCTCTCCTGGCTGCTGTACATCCTCCTCATCCCATCTCATCCTGCCTGTCAGGACAGCTTGTCCTGCACTCAGGAGAGGGCAGTGGGAGGAAGGGTCTGTAGATATTTTCACCCCGTGTGACCCCTGTATCAGCCTTAGCAGTGATGGAAGGACTTGTGGTTAGCTTTGAATGTGCTTGTGTTCCTTTCTTTTTGACCCCCCCCAACCCACTTATTTCACATACTTTGTTTACTTCCTTATTCCACTGCTGCTGGAATACTCCTATAGGTCAACTTGTTGAAGGTGTATATTTACAATAAAGCCCTATATGCAATGCATTAGATTTACAAATATTCTTAGAATTCTTCCTAACTATTACCAGAAATATCAGCTCTCCAGGTGAAGGCTCTGTTCCCTGTGGTGTTCCTTAAGAAGCCACAAATCCATGTCACAGTCTTCAAGAACCGTTTTGTCTGTGTGTTTGGGCAGAGAGAGAGGACTTGTCTGACCCAGGCTCAGCTGCCACTTTTGGTTGCATTTCTTTGAACTGAATTCTCAGTTAAGCTCCCCAGATGATAAGGAAGAAGTATGGATCAGCTCATGACACAGTCAGGGAAGAGTGTCATGACCAATAAGATTACGTGATCCAAGCAGATCTTCAGAGACCATTTAGGGAGCTGAACATCTACAGGGGACAGACTGAGGGAGAAAAAGTTGACTCAAGAGCTGACTGCTCTGGAAGTGCTGTACATATAGGTCATGCCACAGGCCAAGACTAGGAAGATGTATAGTCAAGCTCTGAACAGATTCCATTTTCTACTCAGTTTAATTCTGCAGTATTAGTTTATTATCAATAAGTAATGATGTCAGTTTATTTAGTACAAAAGCCCTTTTTTCTTTCCCATTTGGAGACAGCAATCTTAGCACCAATCAATACACCTTTGAAGCTCAGTGCCAGCTGAAGAGGAGCTAGAGGCCGCCTGTCTGTCTGAAGGATGCATTGCAGGTTCCCACACCATGCTCATCCCTACTCTCCAAAAGCATGGGCTGAGCGTGGCATCCCTGGGTGCAGTCACAGGGTGGGATTTCACTGCGGGAGCCTTTGTGCAGGAGTCACGGGCAGAGACAGCGCTCTGGGCCATGGAGTCTGTCCTTCCTTTGAACCTCTTAAAATGCACAGCAGCCACGAGGCTGCTGGAAGGGCAAAGCAGCTCAAAGAAAGCAATTCAAGAGATGAGAGCATCCATGAAAAGTGGGCATTCCCTGAGGTCTCTGCCCTCGACTCCAGAGTGCTGGAAGGAAGAGCGAGCCCAGACAGCCTCCACAGTGCTTTTACTAAACTTTATAAGTGTCTCTGACATAAAATATAATTGACCTTTACAGTTCCATTTGAGCCAGCTACACTGCCATCAGCTCTTGCTATAGTTCTCACTACTCAGTTCATGTTTGCTTAATGGCATGTGAATTAATTTGTTGGAAGCTGACACTTCACTGCAGGATTCGTTAGTGACACTAACACAGGGCTGGTGTATGAAATTTTAAGATTCAGAGCATCTTTTTGTGGTAAAAAAACCCAAACCAAAACAAAGGAGGCAAATGCCAATGCTTTTGGAAATCTTCACTTTTAGGATGCTATGTGTATGACTGAGTAATGAATGAGCTGAAGTACAGAAGAAAAATAAACCAAATTCCAGCTATTTAAAGGCTCAGCAATTCCTTCCAGGCAAAAAACAAGCAGCTATTGTGTGCTGGCACTGGGAGGGCTGGGGGAAGGCAGCGTTTCCCACAGGCAAATTAGGAATGGGAAAACCAGGACAAAACCCTCAAGCCTCTGCAGCCTGAGTAGGGAACACAAGACATTTTCTGTTCAACATGATTTGTGTTGTCATTAGGTGAGTTTAATAGGGCTTTATATTTATTCTGGGAGGAAGGCCCTGGCTCTGCTTGAGCTGACAGCAATGACCATTCCGACTTGGGAAACATGAGGGAGCATTTGCCACGTCACTCAGGCTCTCTCTGGGAACAGAGGGTCTCCTCCACCCCCATCCCTTCCTGGTGAGGGAGTTTGGACACGTTTCACTGGAGCCTGATAAAAACCTGTCTGTGCCCTGTTTGGCCAGGGGGTGTCTGATTCACATCACCTGTCTCACCATAAAGGAGGACCCCCTATTGACCATCAGCCACACTGGGATCACAGCAGAACCCCACAAGGGGTGCATTTGAAAACCCTGCACTTCTACCCCACAGCTGTCTGGGGCAGCAGACAGGGCTGGCATTGTGGATGTGGGAAAGGCTTCTCTCATCCACGATGGCTTGTACCCCTTCCTAACTCTCCTCCCAAGCTGTCCTGAGCCCCAGCAGGAACAGCTCAGAACACAGTCCTGGCTTCCTGAAGTTCTGTATCTGGATTCCTTGTTTCAGGCCATGTAAAGGTGAAATGGAATAATTGAGAGGTAAATACAGCTCCCTAAAAAGAAATCATGAGTTAAAGCCCATGAAAAACAGCTCCTACAGGGCACACATGAAGCCCCCTCCTTCACCTTCACTTCATTTAGGAGACACTAGCAGTGATTTCTCTCTTTTCACACAAACACATTGTCTAGAAGCAGCACAGCAGATAACCAGCAGGTGCAGCAGGCTTGCTGCTTTGAGGATTCCAGGATCGACAACTTTCTAAAGACTAGAACTGCTGACCACCCATCTTAAACCTGCAGGAGTGGTGTTCCCTTAGTTCTGTGTGTCCCAGGCTGCTGCTCAGAGATGGATGGGGTGGAGAGCAATGTCCCTCTCTACAGAGACCCAGAGACAGATGTAGCCTCTGTCATGCCCAAAGCAAGCTAAAACTCTGCCAATGAAGAATGTTGCATTTCATTATGGCTAGATCCTGGTTTAGTTTGCAATATGCTAATTTTAATGGACCAGATCATGTGAAAAATATGGGATCCCTACTCTAGCCCAGCACGAATGAGAGCTGCCAGTGGAACACAGCTGTTTTTCCAAACAACTGCCATGGCTTCCCTGATGAGTTGTTACATTGTAAGTTTGATTTTTTTTATTATCTGATTTAGATGAAACCACAGGATTTCAGAGAATGTCAGGAACTGTCCAACAGCCATTTCCATTGCACTGTATGAAGCACTAAGAAAGAACAGATTTATTCTGGGGGGTGCTATAGCCATAAAAAACCTCTGCCTGTTGCGAAGCTGTTCCAATGACAAATCTGTCATATACTTCTGCATGGCTGAAGAAACTTTTAGAAAATAAAATTTCATTTGGAACATTTATCTTTTCTTCAAGAGCAGCTCCATTAAACGCAGCCACTCACCCACCAGCAAACAATGCAGCAGGTACTTTTTTGCATTGATCACCTTCCTAGAAGCTGATAGGCACTCCTGGCCATTGATGCCAAAAGTGACTTCATCTGGAACTCACATTAGTTTTAACTGATTAACTATTGTCAAGTTTCCTTTCAATAGGTTACAAGT
The DNA here is from genome assembly GCF_965231275.1 of Zosterops lateralis. NCBI lineage: Eukaryota > Metazoa > Chordata > Aves > Passeriformes > Zosteropidae > Zosterops > Zosterops lateralis. Next base: position 32,431,762 of record NC_139764.1, on the reverse strand, counting down.
TGCTCAAACTCTTTTGGCAGGTTTGCTGGTGATTAGGGAAACACAGAAAAGGGAACACATCCGTGTCTGGGCAGCTTTTCCAACAGGTCATGCCTTAGCCAACGTTCATTAGCACGGACATGTCCTGCTCAGCATGCACAACATGGCAAAACACATCCCCTTCCCAGCTGTGGGGAGAGATGGGTAGGGACAGCACCAGCTCAGACAGCCAATTCCCATTTAGGATAGCACTCCCATTTTTATCAGTGCCCTCAGCTTGCAGAGGAATCTCTCTGCTGTTAAAACACACACACTCATCTGCACTTTGCAAATTCTGGCGCCAACACCTTTCAGTGCTGGCAAAGCATGTCCTCAAGGGCTGCTGCCAACTGTGTGCCACAGCTTGGGATGTTTGGGGAAGATGCTTCACACAAACCAAACTGCAGCATCTGATGCTCATGTCAGCCTAACAGCCTAAAGCTTAACCACAGCAAACCCTTGGACAGTCTCACTGACCTTCAAAACCATAGTTCAAAACCAAACATCAGCTTGGGTGGCACTGCCAAAACAAGCTGCAGGTACAGGAGGAGTAACACACAGAGCCAACTTTTTTTTTACAAAAGTATTTTTAATAAACTGATGGATTTAAGTTTAAGATGCTAGACAACTTGTTGCCATGTACAGGTAACAAAAGTCAAAATTCTTTGAATTTTATACAAATACTATGTAGTAAACTTGAATACAAGTTTACAAAAAATGCATCAGTGGATATTCAGCTTGTAACCAACTTCCAACAGTGAAAATTATCATCTATCAATAGTGATCAGAATTGCATTGCAAATTTTAGAAGTAATGCAACTATTTTTTTTTTTTAACCAAGCCACTCTGAAGTTACTGGTGCACACTGACAGTACATTGGATTTTTTTGGCTTGCTGAACAGAAAATGGCATTTAAATAAAATGACCGAGTTAAACAATGTAATACATATCAAAAGTACTATCTCACAGAAAATTAAACAAGAAATGAGAAAGTAAACAGAGCAGAACCCTGAAGTGGTGATATTTTTCTACCCGTTTTGATGGAAAAGACTCCACAGGTGTCCAGCTTTCTCACAGCATTTTGAAGTGTTCTAGTCCTAGCACAGTGTGGTCATTAGTAGACTAAAGTAATCCCTGCTTGGCAGTAATGCTGGTGAAAGTAACTTGCTCTATTGCTAACAAATCGGAGTAACCACTGGCAGGGTGACTTCTTGCAGGCATCCAGCAGAGGCTGAGCTGACAGCACACAATTGAAGTTACAGTACTGCTCGCTTTGATACAATACCCAACAACCTTCAGGGTTCAGGTGTCAGTTTCCTCACAGGATTTACAAACGGATGGTTTCGAAACAAACAAAAAAGTCCTTATGGAGCGTAAGACAGTATTTTCACCTGTACAGCTACCAATAAAATGAATGTTTTTGTTACAAACTTTCCAGTCTGCTTTATAAAAAATAGTCTTAGTTTTACTTCTAAATAAAAACTGTGCTGTGATCTGTCACGTTCTTGCATTGTACATGCTGTAATTGTGTGTGTTAATGAAGGTGTAGAGATTTGTGACCTAGCACTCTGGATGTATCAGAAGCCTAAAAAGCTGATTTTGGTACATAAAAGGTAGCAATGAAAATTCATTCTATTTATTTTTCCTAAACTCTAGGAAAAGCTACAGTACTTTGCTAGATCAGTGGCCTCAACCCTGAGCTGAAATAAAGGACCTGCCCTGGCCAAGAGACTTAGTCACATTACTACCACAGCTGCACAGCAGAGACAAAATGACCTGTCTGCAGCCTGTTGTCTGAGCTGTGAGTAGTGCCAGATTCAGTTCTGTAATGCTTGAGAGTTGACTGGAGACCACCATATTCATTTTCACTACAGGGAAAAGAAGGAAAGGAGAACTCAAATTCAGAGTGGAAAGCACTCAACAAGGAGGGTCAGTATATCCAACTTCTGGAGATCAAACAGAGAATGAAGTTAGTGACAGACTCACCAGTCCTAAGCATTTCCCACTTGCTAGAAGAGATTATTAAAACACGTACCAAAATACAGTTATGGAGACTTTTACTACTATCTCACTCTTTCCAGAAAGAGTCTCACTTGATTTCCCCCCCTAGAACTGAGCACATCTCTCTCTGTACTACACTGCATCACAGAAGGTGAGTGAAAACCTAAAGTCTGTCGGATGAAGAATTCCATTCAGGTGGCAGCAGAAAAACTTCCACTTGTTTCTAACGTAAGTTGGAGCTGGCAACCGCAAGAATTCTTACTATGATACAGCTACTGCACCTTCCCGTAGGGTTCAGTGGCACCACTACTCATGGCCAGGAGCATTCACAACATGAAGCTTTTTGCCTCCCAAGAGGACTTGTTTTTGCTTTTAAACAGCAGAAACTGCAGAGTCAGTATTTCATTCAACAGAAAAACTAAACCCAGCAAAAGACTGTAAATAAAACTCGTAGGAATAATTTGTATTTCTAGTAATGCACACTTCTTTGTGAGCTGATCAGTTTAGGGATGGTATGTTTTTTGTCAGTTTAAGGCAGCAAGTCTTAAAAAATACTCAAGCTCACCTCCCTCATGTTTGTGCTACTGTAGCCTTATGTGCACAATAGAACCTCACTAATTTACACTAATGATTGGAAGAACAATTAATTCTCTTGGTAAATTAACAAGAATAAGGCATTCCATTATATATTCTGATCACTAATTATAATTTACCTCTAATTATAATCTACCAGCAAACATACTTCTGTGTTTTAGAAAATAATATCTCTTACCTTCAGATATAATTATGTGTGCAGATTAGTGGATTCTGCTGTGTAAACACGCAGGTGCATAAGCAATTTTCAGGTTCTTCTTCATTACATCTGATAAGAAAGTTAATGCCACAGATAGAGACTGGGGGAAAATAAATTAGGATTTTTCTATCATTTGTGCGGATATGCACAACTGGGCAGTAATTTATAGCTCAAAAAAAGAAGGACACAAATGTTTACAAACTCAAATGAAGGAAAATCAGCAGCAGGAAGCAAAGGCCATTTCCCAACCATAAATGGCTTGTTTTAAACAACTCCAAACTATATGAAGCAAACAAACAAAGGAATACAAGTACTAACTTATATATACAAGTCTGAAATCAAGTAAAGCAAAGAAGTGAAAGATTTGTTGATGCTTCTATCAGATGATATTCACATGTGTAAGTCCTGAAGTAAACTGCAAGTAAAGACACAAGACAGGATGAAAACTACATGACTGAATTGCAAAAAAAAAAAAAAATGGACTGATGTGCATTGCAACGAGATAGAAATTTCCCTTCATATGTGCAAAAATCCAGTTTCATTAATGTAGAGGTCATACTTGTAGGAACAGATTTTAGACCAAACCAGTCTCCCTACATCCTGGAATCTACCTATTTACATCAGCCACTTTAAGTGCACAGTACCCTGTTCACATATATAGTATTCTGCAGTTTCTGGCATTCCTCAATTTAATCTTCTCCTGCCTTATATCTTGAAAACAAAGGGGAAAGTTCATCCAGGGCATCATACCACTGCTTTTGATTTGTACCAACAGTTAAATCAAACTCAAATTCTTTCTTCTTCCATGGTAGCAGGAGTCCTTACAGGACTTGTAAACAGCAGTACACAATACTGTAAACAAATAATTTAAGTTCTGCTTTATGCAAGATGTTAAGTTAACTCAGGTCTACCAAACAGGTGAAAATGAAAAGGGCGGCTTCACACAAAATCATTCCCTTTTCTCCCAGCAATTCCTTTCACTATGTAATTAATCCTGAGCTGAAACAGGGGTTGATGAGAGCTTTTTTTTTTTTTTTTTTTTTGCATATAAAAACAATGTTCTAGAGTTGGCTCTCATGTTCTGTCAGGAAGTCAATTGCTGAAGAGATCAAACTGAAGTATTTCAAACCATTTGCTACTTTGGAGGAGGACTTATAATTTGGTGTGGCGTCCAGTTCTAGACCCAGAGGCCGAGCTTGCCAAGGAAGCTGATGCTGCTGCATCCTCAGCTTCCTCCAGCTCATCGTGTAGCTCCTGGCTAACACTGGACTGGAGGGCTGCAGGAGTCAGCCACTCCTTTGGTAGGCAGCTCTGCAGGAAGGGTATACAAGAGCTGAAGTAGGCAAGGCGATTCACCCATCGTGGAATCTCTTTTCCACAGAGAATCTATGGGGGAAGGAAAAAGAAAGGGTTAATTTGTTTTCTGGATTCAGCAGCAACAAAACTGCAGTACTGTAAATAAAAAGCAAAAGCTGTAGCAGTCTTACAGTTTACACATCATAAATGCCAGTCAAGAAGCATCCAAGTTTAGCTGCCCTAGGACAACTTTCTCTATCGGTAAAGGCAGCATTCCAAGTCCCATAAAGACACCTATATTCCACTGTGAAAGTTGGACACATGGTTGGTTCTATGATTTTCTTAGAAACCCTGAAAAGCCTAACCATCACTTTTTTTGAATAACTTCTATAAAAGGCACAGAAATTAGTTAAGCTATGGTTTCTATTCAGTGTTAATTCCTCAGAAACAGAAATTGCAGGAGAAACCCCACTATTACAAAAAAGCACCCTGAAATCAAGTGTCAATCCCACAGTTGTATGGAGTTACACACACAGCTGAGGCTCTTTACTGTGGTGGCCCTTGAAGACTTCCACAAGACATCACTATCCTAACAACACAGGCCAAGCACACACTGGTTCACTGTAACAACAGAACCTATACAATGCACAGCTGGGTTCAACTCCTCAAAAATTTATAAAGTTGCATTAAGTACTTATTTTTACTGCATGTCAGTCATTAAATAATTTTGTTGTCCCTATTAAAGGAGTGAGCTATTTTACTTAACTACCTCCATGTTCACTTCTGGTATTACAGTGCAAATCTGGAGAACATGAGCATTACTCTGCTGTAACTGGGCAGCATTTAACTTGCAATTATGCCCACTTTTATAGTCAATTTGAACACTAAATAGGACAAGACCTAAACCAGAAACAACATGACCATGCAGCTGAAGAGTATGGCAAACCCCTGGCCTTATAGGCCAGATTTCACACCAACTGCAGCTTTGTCAGTGTCTCACCCTACTTATTTGTACCAGCATTGCACATGAACCATCATCTCAATAAAATTTTCCACTACCACTGGAAGATCAGTGTACATAAAACACAGGCTATACAGTAATGATGCACTAACTATTTTGGAAAAAAAACCTAATTAAAATATATGAAAGTTCATATGGGCAAAATAGCCATCCTTGTTTTGGAGTGTTTCAATGAAACATTAGAATCAATTCTGGCAAGCAGAGATTGTCAGCTATCAATGAAAAAAATCAAAGTTTCCATTCCCCTCTTTGTCCTGGGTTACTTGTTCCTGACCCTTTCCCTTGTGTGGATACACATGTGAATGATCAGGCATGCAATCATATTGGCAGACTGATCACATTACAATAAAGTCGAGGGGGAAAAAGCAAAGCCCATTCCACTCCTCAGTCAGACACTCTGCATCACCACTCAAGTATCTACATGACCAGGACACAGGTGCTGGCAGAGCAATAACTTGACAAAAGCCTCTCAAGCAGAAGATTAACATTATCTGGGTAACTTTAATGCCTTTGCTGTTCTTTAACACTATGTCATAACTTTGAAAATTATTTACAGTGTGATGGTTCTGTGGAGAAATACAAATAATCTGATAAAAATATAATGTAGTTCTATCTTCAGTAGCAACCCCTGAAACAACTAAAATTATTTTGAAATCTTGTTAATACTTTATTTATTAGGTATCTTTTTAGGAATGCACTCTGCTCTAACACAAGCTATTGTATGACAACAGTATTTAGCAGCAAAATCTGGTCCTTTGGACATAAGCACAAATACAACCTGAAAAATGATGACATTTGCCCAAGGCAACAGAGATAGCAAGTTGAAAATTAAACCAAACATTACAAAAAACTAGAAGGAGAGGATGCTCTATAGCCTCCTGTGAAGCACCTCTCTACAGACCTTTATGTTTGTTTACCTCAGATAAAGCTGAAGAAAAGTGATTGCAGTTTTTGTGCATTAGGTGATAAGCATTTCCTTTGAATTCCTTTCCAAGCTCTTCTACTATTTTTTCTATATCATCTTCCATGAAGTCAGTACTGCCTAGAACCACAGCTTCTCTAGAAGAGAAATAGAGAGTAGAAGGTGATCAGGCTCCCATGATACAGGCGACTACTGTTCATACATTGCTCAAGTCACTCCACTGTGGGTGGCAAGATCTTTCTGTTCTCCAAAAATAACACAGGTTCTTTTTATTCCATTTTATGGCACCACTTTCATCTTTATCATGAGAAATTATGCTTCCTTGCTGTTTACCCACCTTGAAAAAGTTACTGCATTGCTTATGCTGTATGAGTAATAAAAGTTAGCTGTAAGTTCACAAAATTTGTATGCATTTCATGAATTTAATGTTATGCTAAAGAAGTTCTTTGCTGTAGACACTTCATTGCCTCGTCACCTCTGTCCGTGTTTCATTTCTATGCAAACACATGAATTTCTCATCAAGTCAGAAATCCTGTACAATTTTACATCTATCCTCAAAACTAAATGCAACAACTTGTCTTTTTCATATGCTTTTCCCAAAGAGCAAGAAAATAGGTAAGCTTTCTTACTTAAATTTAAATGTTTCTCCTAGCTCAGAAGCATTTCCTGGTGAAATCTCAAATATTCCAGAAAAAGGGTATGGATGACCACCATAGGCAAATTCTGAAAGAGAAAGTTCAGATTTAACAAAACCAGCATCTGGTGACAGTACAAAACAGCAGAGCTCATTGACTGGAAGATGACTTCACAAGGATCTAAAGTTAGCAACCAGACATGTTATTTACATGGGGAGCAAATGAAATGAGCTGGAAATCAATAGCTTTGTCAGTTACTACTCAGCCTAAGTAAAAACTGACAGGAAATTTCCTACATCATTGTACAGGCTTAACTTGAATAACTCTGCAGTAAGTCCATATTGTTTTCATTGTATAAGTGAGCATTTACAAGTTAAACTGTACATCTTTATACATAGTTGTCTTTAGAATTCCACTTACATACATCTAAATTGGGGATTCACAGTACTGCATTCTCAGAGGCCTGATGGCACTTCTATTCAGTGTGCACTACAGTCCTCGGTATGGCAGTGAGTAGTGGCCTAAGAGGTTCTTTAAGTTTCTTGATTTGCAAGAGTTCAATTGTCACAAGTTCTTTACTGTAACAAGAAAGTAAACCAGTGCATGCATCTCAAGTCTGCACACAGCATCTGCTGCCTTAAGCACTCACACTCCATGAAAGTATCATGATGTGCTGTAGCTTCCGTCTGTGTCTGTAAGATAACAGAGCACGCCGCACCCAGAGTGTAATAAAAAGCTTTAAGCATGACTTCACACTTCCTTTCCTCAAAATTCCTAACACATCACCCAAGTCTAGCACTCAGTTTTGTGGGTAATCTTTTTTACAACAGGTCAATAAATAAAAGGTTTGATGTGCCTTGAAAAATGCAAGTCATTGTTCTAGCAGGGGCATGACCTGCTATATGAGAAAGCTGTTATAATCCCAACAGGAAGGGAGGCACATGTATTTGGCACAGCTCAAAAACTGGGTTTCAGGCACAGCACTATTAACAGTCAGGTCTTTCTGGGCCAGATTAGAACAAATCCAAAAAAAAAGTATTAACAATAAGCATTGTATTTTGTTAACTTGTTGCTCTGGTAACACTTGCAAAACCAGATCTAATGTGACCATTACTTAAGATAACATTGGTATTTGGAGTGCCTGCCCTGCCTTTTGCTCCTTCCCTTCACCTCCCAGCACATTCCAAAAAAAAAAAAAAAAACCCACTGCAGCAGATTTTCCTTCTTTAACTGGACTACTTTCAGCAACACCATCACCCTGCAGTGTCATTATACTTTGGGCAGAAACAGCTCAGATGTGAGCCCGTGCTATGGTGTGCACAGAAACACCTTCTGGCTGCAATGCAGGTTCAAAGTGGCCTGAACAGACCAGGAGGCTGTAGCAGCCCAGCACAACCTGTTCAGCAAAACTGAAAAGCATTGCTGTTATTTATCACAAGGGCATCTTTTATGAACAGCATGCATGGGATGCCTTTGAAAGAAACTGTCTCTAAAACAAACCAATTTACCAAAATGGAATAAACTTTTTCCTGAGCATCATGCACTTTTAGGTGCCTCTCTGCAACAGATTATTGTTCCTGTAGTTAAAAATTAACTCCTTGCACTAAGTGCTGACAGAAAACTGAGGAAAGGATTCAACCATGCTTACATAAAGCACACACTTGTTTTAAGTAGGTTTTTAAAAGTATTTTCAAACCTAAAATAAAGATTTTTATGCCTGGCTGAGTAAGTTGCACATTTCTTCATAGTTGCATAGCTTTACACAAAAGAATGCAAAATGGCTACCAGATTATTCATGTCCAAGGGGTTTTTCCAGAGGCAGAAAGGATGAGAAAAGAGATGAACAGGTTTCAGGAGCTAGGCTCCCCTCACTACCTGAAAAATGCTTTTAAAATAACAGTATTACTGAAACAAAAAGTAAGTTATGCTTTTCTTGTACATACCTCGGCCATACACCTCTATACCTGAATGAAACACTCCAATTCCAAGGGAAGAAGTATATTCATTCATCCAATACTAAAAAGAAAGAAGGAAAAAACAAAACAAAACTCTGGTTAGTTTGCAGTACAGATTTATCTTCTCAGAGCAGACTGTCCCCCACATCAAAAGCATTAAACCCTATTACAAAGTATGAAACCCTATCACAAAGTGGAAACTGCATAACCCATTTTACAGGAACAGAATGTCACTAAAATTCTCCAACTGTAGGCAGTGAATTAATTATATTAGGTTCTATTCCAGTGTTTTAGTGCTGTCAAGGTTTGTCAGCCAAGGAGTCTGTACCTGGGAGAAATCCAGATCAACCTTCTATTTGTCAACAAGCTGTAGGCTGTAAAGTTTGCCATTAGGTGGAATACATTCTAGAATCAGCTGCTGTAATTTTAAGGAGCACACTTTTCTTCAAAGTACATCAGAATGTAGGGCTGTGAGATACATACAGTGACTGTCATTAATAGCAATGACCACACTTGCTAAGAACAGATGAGCATAAGACATACTCAGAGATGGACTGAAATTACGCGATTATATTTTGTCTTTGAACACTCAGTTAGAGGTCACCATATGAGAGACAAAGCTCTCTCCAGGCTGCTGATGCATGGGGCTCCAAACATGAGGTTTAAGTCCTTTGCAGGTCTGACACTTGTTTCCAATATATCACTTGTATTGTAGCCAACAGAAAGTAGATGCGTTTCAAAAGGAATCAGAAGTGAAAAATTTTTAGGAAAGGGAAAAAATAGCACAGAAAGGAAACTTCCCTTGATGCTTTCTCTTTTCTTTTATGAAAGTGCAGCAGCAGCAAGTGTCTATCAGAAGCTAACTGCTACCCTCCAGACCTCAAAGATACAGAACTCTGGAAAAGGAAAACCACAAAGTACTCTCTCCCTGTCTAAATCACCACCCTCAGAGTATCAGTCTCCAGGCACGAAAAGATTTCAAGTGACACACAATTTGAGAAGGAACCTGAAATAAAGTCTTACAAAAAAAACCCCAATACCTCACTTGTGTCCTTAACACTGAAATTGGCTAGCAAAAAAAAAAAAAAAAAAACCTCAGGAAAACATTTTGTCAAGTACTCCAGTAACAGGATTTTTTCTTCCCAGAGTTTCTCTGTGAGCTTTTACAATGCAGACTTCAAAAAGTCAACTGGCAGGCAGGACACAGGCTGAGGTAGTACTCCCAGTAAATTAATACTGGTTTAGCAAGCAGGCAGAAAAAAAGAAATCATCTTCTTCACACAACCTGTTGACATAATCAGTGTTTTCTGATGCAAAGCCACTATGCAGCACAGCTGATGATAAAAACGTAGAAGGGTGCAGGTGTCACACTTGAAGAGGTGCTGGCTGGAGTCAGTGTGTAATTTACAGTGTCATCGCAAACACAGCGTGTAAGCTTTTTGTCTCCCAATAAAAATGATACACTAAACCTCAGGTTGACAAGCTATTAATAAAAATGAAAACAACTTAGATGGCAAAAAGAGCATGTCATGCCAATAGTTACAAACAGACAAGCCAGCTGTGGGAAATTTTGTCAATACAAATTAAGAGAAGGCAGATTTTGTGCTTTATATTTATTTAAAGCTCAATTGTAATCCATAGATAAATCCTGCTTAAGACTAAGCTTTACCATTTACTTTAATTTCTGGCTTTGTCAGTATAGTGCTATGTTAGCTAGTGGGGTATGGGTGACTACACTAAATCATCACCTTAGTCTATTTAAAGGGCTTAGCAGTTCTTTCCTTCCACCCCCCAGAAAAGAGCAGAGAGCAGGTCTGTATGAACAAACTACATCCAGAAATACACTGTGTTAATTTACTCTGTATAGAAAGACATAGAACAGGGAGAATACGAAGAGGGCAAGAAAGGAGAAGTATGCTAAGCCCACTCATCTCAGTGGGTTTGTGAGCATTAAAAAATGGGTTCTGCTCACAAGGTGAAATCAAAGTCCCCAGGAAAACAGAAGAACTACTGCAACATAAATGTGTTCCAGTTCTGAAGCCCTTCCTATCCCACAGTTTACCAGCTCACCATTTCAAAATAGTTTCAGGTTTATATTTATAGTCAAAACCGTAGGCACAGTCAACGTACAGTTTGTCATCACTGGAATAAAGTACATTTGCCTAATGGGAAGGTGTATCCAAATGAACCTAATCTAGAACTGAGCTGGACAGGGTCTCTGGTGCTCTAGTCTGTCCCTCTTCTGGGCACTTGTGGCCAGAAAACTCAGAGCCTGGCTACTGCATTCCAAACAACAGACATATCACGTACCCATTGAATCTGTTAATGCTAAGCAAGGTTATGGTTGCTCTCTGAAAACAGAACAAAACTTACACAAGATACCCCACATGCAGTGGGAACAGAATAAAGCCCAGTTGGTTATCAAACAGAAAAAATGAGGGGAAAAAAGTATTCATGGTACTCCCCACCCGCAACCCCACGAAACCAAACACAAAGCATAGGGAGAAGAAAATGAGTCACCAAGCCTTCCCACTGATCTGCACAGAAGCAGATGAACGGGATGGAAAGGTGATCCAACAAGGTATCCAGCACAGCCTGCTCCTATCCAAACCTGCATTCCTCCTTACTGGTGCACCTGAACACTCGGGGCTCACTACACTGCACAAAGTGAGCACTGGTGGCAAAGAAAACCAAAGTCAGCAGCTTTGGAAGAAGTGCCTGAAGCAAGCTGGCACTTTGCTTCATATTTCCAGTAAGAACAGAATAGGTTAATTGAAGATAAAAGAATTTCAATGAGGCAGAATTACTTTCCCCCTAGGAACAGTAATTATATCTAATTATTACTTAATCTGGATGAGCTATTGGAAGGTTGGTCCCATTTATTCATTGAACAAAATACCTTATCTCACTGAAGGAAGAAATGCAGGACAAATGCAACAAAGAGTGTTGAATTTGGCTGCAGCTGAAAAGATTATATATATCTTACAAAATAAGATTGCAAATTAAATTAGATCTGTATAGCTCACTGGTTCAGTAAACATGCCCAAACTGATCCCAAACACTACATCCTTGTTCCCATTACACAAACTAGATTCCCTTTAGTCTTGATATGGATTTTGCCATAGTAGTATGCTGCAATCCCATACCCTCAATATTTTGCAATATGTCAGTCTTGTAAAACAGGATTTCAGCTTTAATCTCTCATAAGGAAAATATTAGAGAAGTATTTTTCTATGTGCATAATAAAGTCATGTCACTACAATGAGAGAAAAACACTAATCCCAGTGCTTCAAAAATATCTTCAGAGCTTTCATTTACATTAATACTTTAGCTTGTTATCACCTTATTTGACAAGGGAAAAAGTAGGATACTACTTGGGCACAAAAAACCCAGACTCCTAAAAATAGCAGTTAGTTAAAATGAAGCTATAAAGTACTCCAGTCCTCAAAACACAATATATCAAAGCCTTCACCCTACCCTTTTAATGATCATAAAGGATGTTCAAAGGCATGAACTGTACCATGTAAATACACCCTTAAGCTTCTCTCCCTCCATAAAGTCACCACTGCTTGAAAGTTGTCTTTCTTCTACAACACACACATCCCCCTCACACTCTGGCTGTAATCAAAGACTTTTGTGTTTTCAAGCACTAAGGACGTTGGAAGGATTCGTCCTCCAAAAACAACCAACTCACTCCTGTAAGGAGTTCCAACAGTAGCAAGGTCACTTAGTATTCCCCTGCATATCTAAGCAGCTGCCTGGGAAACGAAGCCACAGTTTGTGTTCAGGTTAAAATAAAGCTGTTCATTATTACAGTAACATTGGTTCTGTCAACCAGGTGAACAACAATGGTCTCTTGCTCCAAAAGAGAAACAAAAAACCCCAAACCTAAACTACAAAATAATCTCAAACTCATTTCTAAGTGACATGGAATGTCGGAAGCAAAAAGCAAACCTGCTAATGTCTCAAATACACAGTTGGCATGGTTTGGTGAATAAACAGAACTTCAAAACTGCTATTACAGAAGACTCCTCCCTTCTCCCACCCACTCCTAGTGCTCCCAAATAAAGCAGTACCATTGATTTCAGCAGGCTGTTGTACAAGCAGTAAAAGCTGCTATGCAACATGAAAGTGAGGCTTTGGTTTCAAATGGACTGAGATGTGGTTTAGCACAGGAGTTTGATGAAGGATTTACACTGGTGGTATCTTTCAGACATCACACAAACCTGTGTTTTTCTCACTAGTTTGAAGGAAAACTGTTTCTCTAATGATCAAATAAAGTAGATATCGCTACAAAACAACAAACAGGCATGAAGCAGAAAATAAAAATATTCTCCTTAGTGGTTTCATCTTAATATTAGGTATAATCTGTGGTGATGGGCAGCTTCAATCATTAAAGTCACCCCTACATGTAATCAAACATCTGCAAATAAATGTGCTTGGCTGCTTCTTTTGGAGATCAAGTTCCTTCCACAGATGGTGGCTTCAGAGGGTATGTGAATTCTCAACGGAGGCAGAGCCCCAGTAATAACAACAGGACAACCAACAGTCCCTACCACGTCCTTAGGAAAAATATGACACTAGCTTTTAGGAGCACACCCTTCCTGTTGCTTTTTTCCCTCACCTCCCTCATGATGACTGCCAACCTTCCCAGGATGGCTGGAGTAAAACTGATCACAGCAATTCAGCTCTGGAGGAAAAAGAAAGGATGATGTGAACGAAAGAGTGAAGGTAGAGAAAGAGAAAAAGAAACAGCATGCTGAAGTCACACCCCACCAGAGCCACCATCACAGCGAGAAGGGAGTTTCTCAGAAGCCATGGCACTTCTTCCCAGGTAGGAAAGCCTATCCAAAATAAGCTAAGTAACACAACCACTGTCACCTGAAGCTATTTCTCCATCTTACTGCCCCTCTATCAGTAAGTAGACTCACAACTTGAGTTGTGACAACTCGACTACTGCCACTCGTCCTGATTTCCAGCGATTGAAACGCATTAAGGGATAATATTTTCTTATTACTGATCCAAACCTCCTGCTCCATCCAGGTACTTACACCTCATTTGTTACCATGGCATTTGAGCAGCTTCCAGCTGAACATAAGACAATACCACAGCTGCTGTAGGTGCCACAGAAAGATTATCCAGGAGGGAAGGAAGGTGAGCTCATAAAATTATTTTATTTCTACCAAGCCGCAGCCTTCACAAAACTATTCAAAAAAACATGGTCTAAAAAAAAAAAAATCTCCTTATTGCTAAAAAGCTCTTATTATCCTCGCAGAAACAGAGGTTATCCCGAACTACCATCCTGCTGGAAAACTGGACCCTTTTCTGGTTTTGTGAGCAGAAAGGCAGGGCCTCCCGCTGCTGAGTGTTGGGGCAGGAGCAGAGGAGCAGCACAGCCCAGGGACACTCAGGCAGGGAAAGAGGGAAAGTTTCCCCCGCGACAGGGAGCGGACCCACCTGTCACTGCAAGACCCGGCCCGGCAAACTTTAGTGGCAGGTCACAGAGGGGCTGTAGAAACCGCCAGACCTCCCAAATCACCGCCCTCGCCCCCGGTTCCCTCCCCTCCCCGGTTCGTTCTCTGTCCCGCTGTGCCGGCCCCGGCTGCAGCTCCCGCGGGGACGACCATGGGCAGGGCAGGGGAAGTTTCCCGTCCTGGCCCTGGCAGGGCAGGGCAGGGCGGGCCCGAGACCCCCGGGGGCCCGGGGCCGCGCCGGTGTCTCGCTCACCATGTCGTAGACGTTCAGGATCACCAGCTGGTTCGCCATCGCCGGCGGCCCGCGGGCGCCCCCCGCCCGCTCGGTGTCTCCCGCTGCAGCGGCGGCGGCGCCGCTCAGGCCGGCGGCGGGGCGGTGCGGAGCCCCGGGGGCCGCTTCCTCCTCGTCCTGCCTGCGGCTGCGGGGCGGCGGGGGGCGGCGGGCACCATGGAGCCGCCGCCGCGGAGGGACGGGGCCGCGCCCCCGGGAGACGCGCTGGGCCCGCGGCCGGCACCGGGAGCCGGGGGGCGGCGGGCAAGGGCCCCACCCCGGTGCCGGTGGCGGGCGGGGAGGAGCGGAGGGAGGAGGAGGGAAGGGAGAGGCGCCGGGCGGGCCGCGCCCTGCCTGGCGCCGGGCCGGGCCGCGGGACGGGCGGGCAGCCCCGCCGACGGGCGCAAAATGGAGCCGCTCCAGCCCGCCCCCAGCGCCCGAGCGGAGCGGCGCGGCCGCGACTACAGCTCCCGGCATGCCGCGCGGGAACGCGGGCGGGAACGCGGCTCCCGGCCCGCCCCGCCCCTGGCCTGGCCTGCCTGCGGGTGCGGGGGCTGCCCGTGCCGGGGCCGCTCCCTGACTCCTCCCGGCTGCCCCGGGGGTGTCCGGGCGGCCGGAGAGAGCTGCCTTGGCTCCCTCGGGCCTCTGCGGACCAGGCCCGGCCCCGCCCCGGGCCGGGCCCGGCCCGCCGTTCGTGCGCCTGAGGTGGTTGGTGCCCAGAGGAGAATTAGTTAGTTCCCGGTCCTGTGTGGCCGCGTTCACGGCATCTCCCGGCACCGCCATTTCACGTTTGAGTTCAGTGAAGGAGGGAAATTCTAAGTGGCTCGGCAGAAAGAAGGCCCGAGCCGTGCGGGCCTGGGGATAACACACACATGGGGATAACACACATGGGGATGCTGGTGGAGGCACGGCCGCTTCTGAGGCCGCAGGCCCCTTCCAGAGTAACCTTCCTCTATAACCTTGTCGAGCGAAAGCAAAAACACAAACATCCATTTGTTAAAAGCTGGAGAGAAGCAGGAGAGAAAAAAATGCGTTCTCTCTTCCAGCAGACTTAATTTTATAAAGGCAAGCCGTGCCCCTTCATAGCACTTCGAAAAAGATGCTGTGGATGTGCCCTTGGGACAGAGGTGCTGCAGGAGAGATGATGTTCCCACTCCAGGGGTATCATATACTCCAGGATCATGTCTGGCTGCAGACATTTAGATGTTTCGCCCCTCTTTCTTAGCTAAAATTCCCGTTGGCTGCTAAGCTCCATTTTCTATGCTGAACAGCTTTGTCCCTGGAGTACCTACAGCATAGCTGATGCAGGCAGGTAAAAAAGCAATTCCTGCTTTGGGGAGTGATCTCTGGTAAGAGGAAACGAGTACTGTTGCAAAAACTTACAACAGGTCTGGCTCCTGATTGCCAGAATATGTAATTCAGGCACCTGAGGGACCTGTATGTAAACCTGAGGTTGGCAGTAATGCCTTACTTAGCCAGTAAAATATGTGGACAGGTCCGTAAGTCCACTGGGTAATGTTCTTTGCTCCTTTGGCTAAAAGCTAGGAAACTCGTGGTTGTTAAACCAAAATGTTTTGTGGGGAAAAGTTGTGTCCATGTTGAGGAATACTGAGGAAAATATGATTGTTTCTTAAATCTGCATGGGTCAAAAACCTTACCTGAAAAGGCAGGAGCTCCATTTCCAACTACAGTATGCATTAACTGGAAGACAGAAATAGACTGTTGGAATGACTTGTAACAAATCACCTAGTCTTCATTGTCTCTTGTTTGTTTTCTGCTTATAAGATGCATTGTAAAGCAGAAGGAGAGGAAAGCATAACTGTAGTGACAGGAGAGAGAAATTTCATGTTATGTGAAAAATAAATCCCAGAAGTGTCATTTATTTGACTTAAAAATTGAATTTTGCCATTTAAATACTAGATTTAATAGATAGAGGAATAGCACAGTATCACTGCTCTGACTTCTTCAGTGATGCAGCTTATCTTTTCGTGCAGTTATCTGCAAAAGACAAGAAAATCCTTCTTTTGAGCCAAAAAACTGATTAGGTAGGTGTCAGAAGCAATGTTAAGCATGAGTGAATACTGCAGAAAGTTATGCCATATATGGTGTGTGTTATAGCAGTTTGCATTTATCTGAGTAGCTGGGAGAGTGAGGAAGTGATAGTATAGGGTCACTCCAAGATGCTCACAGAGATCAGTTGTGGAACTGTCTGTCAGATCAGTCAGAACTGTCACCACAAAAGAAGAACAATGTGAAAACCCAGGGGCTTCTGCACTGTAAAACTGAAAAACAAGGGGCCTGAGCCCTTGATGGGAACACAGATCTCAGAGATTAACACAAACCAAAGTCATTGTTTACCAATCTGTGCTACATTTACTTTATGCAGTGACATGTTTCTATTCTTGTATTGGAGCAATACACTCAAAGAGCAGTCTGGTTTCTTGGTGTTTATGGCAAATGCTATTATCTGTTTCATTTTCAAAAGTGTAGAAATAGTCAAAATTAGAGGAGCACCCATTTTCACCCATAAATGAGAAGTCAGAGAAGCCCAAGGTGCCTTAGATTCACAGAGAGGTGCAGTTTCTGGAAAAAAGATTTTATATCTTTTCTTAAAAGTTTATAAAAAACATAGAAATCTGGCACAAGGAATTAATGAGCATTTAAAATCATCTGTTATTGATTGCCTTTCCCCCTTGATCATCACAGCTGTTCACAGACAATGAACAGTGGCCGTGCAATGGCATCTGCCAGGTCTTTCAGCAGTCACAAAGGTATCCTGTCTCATCTTGTAAACTGTGCATGTCCAGCTTATCTAGGGAGTCCCTGTTTGGATCCATTGATACTGTGAGTAAGTAACTCCACAAAATTTAAAGTTAATGGAGACCTGGAAAAACTGAATTTATCAATGAAGCCTGAGGGAAGGAAGAAAGAAAGCACTAAATACTTCAGCCTTCTCTTTATCCTTTGTTAGTAGATCTCCAGCCTGATCTAGCAGTGGGTGCACCTTTTCCATTTTCTTCCTTATGGTATTGATGCACCTACAAACCCATCTTTTGTTACTCTTCATGTTCCTTGCTAGTTTTAATTCCAACCAAGCTTAGATTTTCCCAGTTCTTTCCCTGCATGTCCTTGTTAGCTTGCCCTGCTTCCATCTCCTGTATAATTTGGTTTTGCATTTGAGCTCAATCATTATCTCATATAAGGTATGTTGCTGGACCTGATTTTGAGTCATGCAGATCTGTTTATAGCTACAGTATATTAAAGTGCACTTCTATTTTAAACATCCCACAGTCTAACAAGAAAAAAAGGTCAAAGGCTCAGCTTGTCTTCCCATTTGGACAGAGAATTTTCTTGCCTATGCCAGGGGTAGTAACACAAGACTTCTGTGGGTCAGCCAGGGAAGATGCAATGGCCTTGTGGCAGAAACCCTCCCAACAAAGAACACTGGAAGATTGATTAATGGGTTTCTTTCTCATGTTCTTGCTGAATCAATATGGAAATGGTACTCAGGTAGAGTCTTCTGTGAGCCCTGATTTCTTTGAAAAGGATCAACAAGAAAATGGCTTCAGTGTCTTGACATCCTCTCATGGCACAGTCAGCATGCCTTTTTATGGTACCTAGAGATCATTAGCAGAAATATTTATCAAGTCTTTTTATGAAAATATTCTTGGCAATACCCTTGGTCTGGCTGCCTACAGCATGCACTGGTTGAGCTGACAGTTCTGCCCCACTCTGCCCGATTGCTTCTTGTTCTTTGTCTGCAGTGCTTCAGCTGCTGCTCTGCACAGTGATCACCAGGCTGCCTTGTCAGGATCCACCTTCTCTGTCCCATGAAATGTATCAGCAGATAAGACTGAGTGTCCAGTAAGCCTGATACTTCATCTTGCAAGCCTTGTTCCAATGGATATCTCTTGTGGCTTTGGAAGTGGCTATTTTTGTTCGAGAGATTTTTTTTCCATATGGTCTTGGACTGTCTGAAAGGTTTTTGAAGAGAACAGCAGCTCAAAATCGTAGAGTAAGATCTGTCAAGTTTCATGAACAATTTTGTAGGACATGGCTATGGTGATGTCCAGCACTGGTCCACTGAACTCTACACTTCATAGAGATGGACTGAGATTGGTCCTTTGTACAATTACCAGGTGACTCAAGTAGCCAAAAAACCTACTATTGTCTGTTGAGTGAATGGCAGCACCTGTTGATTTTCTTATAATAGCCAAGTAAAGAGGAGCAACTACCGTGGGAAAAGACTTTATGAGGTTTCCTTAGGCTAGAATAATGAATAAAAGGATTTTCTTAGTAACAGTTGTCTTCCACTTAGGAATTCCACATATCTTCAATATGATGCTGTGATTTTAATCCAAAAGCCAGTGCCTTACAATGACAGAAAACTGCAAAATAATCTCTTTTCATGTAGTGAAAAGTTATCATGCCATTTTAGTCATCTTTTCTTGGCAAAAATCAAACTTATCATGCCAGTAAATTTCTAGTCAAACAGAATCAGACAAAAATAATCAAATTACCTTCCTGTAAGAAATGCTAAGGCTGAAAATCAGAATTTTCTTACTAGACTCATACTGATATGGATGCAGGTTTATAATATCTGAAAAATAAATACCTCTAGTTTGCTAACTCTCTTCATGGTTTACCTGTTAATCTAAAAATAATAATTTTTAGTCCTAACAGACCAATAAAATGAGTTTTTCTGCTGCTGTCATTTACAAAAGGGTAGCTTTGATGATCTCCTACCTGAAATTTCTATTGCTTTACCACTTAACAAAAACCCACCAAAACAAACAAACAAATAAACAAACAACCCACCAAAAAAACCCTACTCTAAAATACTATATACTTAACTGAGAACAGTCTGGTAAGAATAGTGATCCCATGAAGAATTTCTGATAGAGAAGATTTTGATCCAAATGCTCGACAATATCCATTAGCAATATTGTTTCTCTAAGTGTAGTAAACACGTCACCCCACAGCAGCCCAAATGATGCTGCATATATACATGTCATCCTCATAACAGACATGCAAGGAACAGGTAATTTAAAAATTTTTAAGCCCCAAAATTATCTGTCTTCATTATAAAAAAAAAAAAAAAAAAAAAAAAAGTTGAGGAGCTGCAGCCACTGTAGATCAGCAACAACATAAATTTAGACAGGACTGAGTCATAAATAACAAGCTCTCTAGATAAAGCAGCAGCATTTTGAAAATTCAAGAACTTCATTCAGTTTACTGTATCTCCTATTTTATTAAATGTTTCATTATATCCAAGGTGTCCATGCTGCCAAGTACTTGTTTTCCACTGTTGGAGAAATGACACAGTGATTAGGTAAGTAGTAACATCTCTTAAAGTTTGTATCAAGGATGTACATTAAGAAATCAAGATGGTTTGGGATACATTTGCAGCTAATGTAATTGGAAGAGCTTCACTGAAATGCATTTACAAATTTAAGCTCTGATCCTAAAAATGATTTCATATGGCTGCATGAGCTCATGCAGTGAGAACCAGAGACAGCGTGCTGACCTTATGTCAAAATGTTCTTTAAATAAATTTGTTGCTGTCTGGTCATTTTTAATTCCAAAACCAGCATTACATCAATGGAAAGCAGATCTAAAATAGATTCATCCAGACATTTAATGAACACCATCCACATCTTAAATGTCAACTGAAAACTAGAGATAACCTACCTGCACTGGATAGACAGATGAACAGCAGGGTCTTGAATGTATGTGAGTTATTTCACTTTCAGGAAGCTTGTGTTTTACTCCTTAGCTTCTCTCTTATAAGAAGTAACATTTATTTAAAATATTATTCAATTATCTGTTAAGTCACATCAGTTACATTGTTATTTAGCCCTTGGGTCAAAGCCCTGGGGATACTTTTATTTCTGTGTAAGTTCTGAGTCCATCCTTTATATAGAAAGTTCCAACATATTAAAACAAAACTGTTGTTGAGAAACATACCGTTTAATGGCAAGGTCACTGTTTTGTGGGGTACAGAGGGAGATACAATTTTCATGACTAGAAAATGATTATTTGGGCCTTGGAATGATAAATATCTAAAACAAAGCAATCCTGAAATACTATTGGCTTTCCATGCATTTTTACCATCATTTCATCAGATACTGCAGGTCCATTGAGTGCTCATAATCTGGGAATTGAAGAAACATCAGGTAAACAGAAACTGGAAAGATGGAAACCTCAGTTAATTGAACTGACTGAAAAACATTCAGCTACATGATTAATGTCACATTTGTAGAAGAACTGCACCTTCAGTGGTACCCAACTACTTCCAAATTCTGTTCTAATTTCATAAGACAGGTGAGGAAATAAAATCAGGGAGAAAAATAACAAAATTTGCCTGAAGTTAGACTTTAACTGCTAAGCTTACCAAACCATGCATATTCATATCTCAGTGCTGTCTGAGAACTACACCTGACTGAAAGACCTGGCTGAGTAACATTATAATGGCATGGAATAATACAGCTTTCACTATTGCTGAGAATACCTGCTCCCTGCCTTTCCCACAACCTCCTGTGAGCTACTAGGAGTGTGTAGAAGAAAGCATTTTAAGGAGAACTAATAACAAACCATGTTGAGGCATACACAAAGCAGCAGACAGTTCAGCAAGAGTTGTGTCAATAAGCAGTAAGAGAAAATAGGACTTAAAAGAGATGACTTTTGTGGAAGAATAGGCTTTTTATAAATCATGTAGACTAGCAAGCTTGAAAACAGGAGTTTCTAAATCTTTAGAAGAAGAGTTTTTAATTTCTTACACATTGTGTGTGTGTGTGTCTATACGTGTATCACACCGACACACGTGCATCCCTAATGCACTTGAAGCAGAACAACTTGCTAAACAACTAACTTAGAGAATCCTGTAAAGATAACAAATCACATTATGTCATTCTGTATCCTTATATGCTTCACTTGGCCATGCTCGGTGTATTCACTACATTATTAATGAATTGTACTAAAGCATTCATTGATGGGTTCTTTATAGAGATCAATGATCTGTGTCATCCTGTCATCCTCCCAGTTATAGGTACAAAGCATACTGCTACTTCATTTGGATATGTATTGATATGAACATGGCTCTGGTAGCTCAAATACATCAAGTCTGGAGTGAGTTTGAAACCTATGAGGTTTCCTTGAAAACATTTCCAGGAAAAAGAGAATGTGGATAATGGAAGTTGATTAACAGCCTTCCAATATTGCTTCTTTAATTTCAGTCGGCAGAATACAACTCAGTAAATACATAGGGTGATAATGGATCTGGCTACAAAAGACCACCATCTCTGAAGCAGATGATTTGTTCAAATATCAAGGCCCAAGCAATTCTGTTTCAATACATCAGGATAAAGCAGGGCTAACAAACTCAAAAATCAAACAATTCAGCTCAGTATTAAGCTTTCTAATCGTGGCTTCAGGAGTAAACATGGTGCAGGACAGAACCTATTCTTACTCTAACAAACTGGTTTGAGTTTCCTGAGATGCTGGTTTTCAGAGAAGACTTATGAAGCTTAAGAGTCTCTCACTAACTGTTTAACAAGTACTGAGCAAAAGTGTTGAGTCTGTTTAAGGTTCCGAAAGCAAAGGCAGTTGGTAGCTCAGTTAAGATTGGCCTTGTTTCTTTTTCTCTCATTTCACTAGAAAATGTATCTCCAGAGAAACTGAGCTTGAAATTTCAGTTTTCATACCTTGTCTAGATATCTTGATAATCTTCCTGTCCAGTCTGACTAGAATTTGAATTAGTCTATGGGCTCAGTGCTCTCAAGAGGGATGGTAAGGCACCTCTTGCATATGATTAATGGACACAAGTTGCGTCACCCCAAACTTACTTCAGTTGTTTCTATCATGTATTAACTTCCAGACTTATCTCAATAAATGAAATATTTGGAAAGTCAAAAATTATGCAAATTCTGCTTTTCTAGATGGGAACATATGTGCCACTGGCTTCAATTTTAAGGCATTTCCGCAAAATAACCAAACATATGTGAGATAATTCAGATGAATCAATGGATTCTCCTCCTTCCAATGGATTTGGTAGGAGAAAAAAGACTGTAAATGAAGCAATTTAATTTTCTCTGTCCTGATAATTCTGCACTTCAATTGTGTAAAAAAGTAGCAGTTGTAAGTAATGCTAGAAATCACACCATTAAGAAGCAATTTACTGAAATTGCCAGAATGCATAAGTTCCCGTTTAAAGGGGGGAAGTGAATTATTTAAAATTCTCTAAGAAACGGACTAGGAAAAGCCCATTTCTGGTTATAGCAACTTTTGATCTGGAGTTATGCTATGTTGCCATCTAGTGATAAAATAGAAAGGTACAATAGATGGCGGCCGAGGGAGAGGAAACCAAACCTCCATAAACGGTGTTGTTTATCCCAGTAAAGATCATACCCATTTCTTGCAGTATATTAAATAGCATTAATTGCATGCTGAGAGTAAACTCTTTAATAAAAAAAAAGGTAAAGCCACAAACATAGAAGTGAATATTTTATAATTGGCATATATAAAAGGACTGACAGAAAGGCTTACTTAAATTTAGGTACTATGGTGAATG
The DNA here is from genome assembly GCF_965231275.1 of Zosterops lateralis. NCBI lineage: Eukaryota > Metazoa > Chordata > Aves > Passeriformes > Zosteropidae > Zosterops > Zosterops lateralis. The sequence goes on along the minus strand of NC_139764.1, from coordinate 32,408,807 downwards.
AAACAAAGGGCAGCTAAATGTGCAGATGACAACTCATCATCTACTGTCTTTAACCTTTCTTCAAAGAAAAGGAAAAATGGCAAAATCTTTATTGAAGCACTAAGTTATCTCAAAGTAGAATAAAGAGACCCAGACATGGGCATCAACAGCTTGCTTTTGTCATGGTCCTACTCATCATTGGCTGTTTGTAGGGTTGCAAGTGTAACAATTTTAAGTAGCATTCAACAAATGAAAACAAACCAAAAATTATACTGTATCCTAATTTTGGATGCTCCTGAAAATAGTATTTCTGGTTTTCAAATAAGTATGAAAAATGGGTATATAGGTGTCTCAAATTCCGAAAAAGTTTGCACAGTCTCTGAGAACACTGTTTAAGTAGAATAAAGTTTATTATTAATTATATTTTAGTCCACCTAAGATAAGGCTGTTTATTACATTTTTTTTTAAATTCTTGGAAAATGCTTAGGTATTATAAAATGAATTTTCAAACAGTGGCATACCATTAAAATTATATTTACTCAGTCTAATAATTTCAGAATATACAACACTCAGTTTTCACTGCATTTTTCCCATAGCAGCAGACAGAAAACAAAACATTTCCTAACATCTAGTTATCTAACAGCAAAAATGCCTTCACAATACAATTAATATTGCTGTCTTTTTCTTCTCTTTCATTTTCATCTTGAAGACACCACAAAATGTTAAAAAAACCAAAAAACATATAATGATGGCAACCTAAGAATAAAGAAAAAAAATCAAAATTAATTGTGATGCCATAGATGCATATCTTGTGCCAGATACTGTGCTAAAGACTAATTACTGTCCACCAATTGTTTAGGTCAGAAACCCATTCCTAACAAAATTTATTGTACATATTAATCCCTACAACTAATCCATGTAGGATAATCTCTTAAATGAATCTCCATTCAGTTCAGAGATCAATCTGCAGAGATTAGCTTGTACAATAGGTAGTCACATTTTAGGTCTAAATTAAACAAGTAAATTGACATTCTCATTGTTGACATATCATGACTTCCACAATGCTTTTGCCTAAACCTTCTTCTGCCAGTTTGCCAAACAGGTGTATGAGGAACTCTGAGAAGAGTCTTTGGTTTGACTGTCATGTTATTGCCACTTAAAATTTCTGAATAAAATTTTCACAAAACCTAAAACTTCACTGAATCACTAAAACTTACTAATTTTTCTGTCTCTATGAAATAGCTAATAGGCTCCACCTTACTTATTATACACGTGTTACTGCTGCATTATGGCAGGAAAGAAACACCTGCACATTTATTTTTCCTAGCACAGTTAAAGCAAATAAATAAAGATGTATATAAGGCAGTATGTTTCAGTAAGACATTTTTACTTTCAACTGATAAATTATCACAAGACATGCATTTAACTTTTTCTCTTAAGTAGCATAATTTCAGCTTGTGATGGAATAATTGCAGTGAGATCTATTTGGAAGAATCTGCACTTTCAGGATCATATAGCCACAAAATTAATTTGTAATAAGTAGAAGAGAAACCTATTGATAGTTTCTGAACAGATACTAATTTATCACCACCATAGCATTGCTTCTTGGGACAGCATACAAGATAATGTAACAATATTAACTTAGGTAAGTGCTGTAGTCTTATACTCTGTTTCTTTTTGATTTGCACAGGCAACAACTGACTCAATCCCTGGAAAGATCATGGAGTGCCTTTTTTTGGAGGCCATCTCTATTCACATGGATAAAAAGAAGGTGATCAGGAGTAGTCAGCATGGATTCACTGAAGGCAAATCATGTTTGACCAAACTGATTGCCTTTTATGATGAAACAATAACCCGGATGGATGAGAGGAGAGCAGTGAGTATTGTCTACCTTGAATTCAGTGAGGCTTTCAACAAGGTCTCTCACAATATCCTCACAGGCAAAGTCAGGAATTGTGGACTGGATAGGTGGACAGTGAGGTGGATGGAGGCCTGGCTGAATGGCAGATCCCAGAGGGCTGTAATCGGTGGCACAGGGTCCAGCTGGAGGCAGTGTGGTGTCCCCAAGGGTAAATACTGGGCCCAGTACTGTTTCACAAGTTTATCAATGACTTGAATGAAGGAGCAGATGCCTTCTCAGTGAGTTCACTGACAACACAAAGCTGGGAGGAGTGACTGATACACCAGAGGGCTTTGCAGCCCTTCAGAAGGACCTCGACAGCTTGGAGAGATGGGCTGATGGAACTATCTGAAGTTCAACCAAGGGCAAATGCCGGGTCCTGCACCTGGGGAAGAACAACCCCAGGCACCAGCACAGGCTGGGGGCCAACCTGCTGAGGAGCAACTCTGTGGAGGAGGACCTGGGGGTCCTCCTAGTGGACTTAGTGGACAACAAACTGTCCATGAGCCAGCAGTGTGTCCTTGTGGACAAGGCGGTGAGTGGAATCCTGGGGTGCATCAAGAAGAGCATTGCCAGTAGGTCACAGGAGGTGATCCTGCCCCTTTACTCAGCCTTGGTGAGGTACATCTGGAATTCTGTGTCCAATTCTGGGCTCATCAGGAAAACAAAGATGATTAAGGGACTGGATCATCTCTCTTATGAGGAAAGGCTGAGGGAACTGGACCTGTTCAGTCTGGAGAGGAAACAACTGAGAGGGGACCTCACCCATGTCTATGAATATCTAAAGGAGGGGTGCCAAGAGGGTGCAGAGCCAGGCTCTGCTCAGTGGTGCTGAGCAGGACAGGAGGCAATGGAGAAACTGATGCACAGGAAGTTCTACCTGAATAGAGGAAGAGCTTCTTTACTGTGTGGATGACTGAGCGCCGGAACAGATTATCCAGAGAGATGCAATCCTGTGCTCTAGGATGACCCTGTTTGAGTAGGAAGCTTTTACCAGGTGACCCACTGTGGTTCCTTCCAACCTTCCCCATTCTGGGATTCTGTGAGGGAAGCAGCACCTCTTTTCTCAGAAATAAATAGGGAAAGGATAAGACTTAATGTAGAAGAATTTTTTGTCCTCTCATGATATCACACTTGCCTGAGGAGCCCTTTCTCAGTCTCTATTCTTGTGTGCTGTGCAGGTATATACAGCCTGTTCTGCTGCAGCAAAGGAAGAGGAGTTACACACTGCTGAATTTGTCAAGGAAATGTTACAAAGCTGTTATTTCAGTGAGTATCACGTATGCTTCCATGACTGGCACATTGCTGACATACTGCTGTGTCAGTCATGAAGACTAACACCTGGTATTTCCATCTCATGGTACATGCAAGAGGAATAAACATTCAGTGGGACGGACTCTCCACCCTCCCCACGAAGTATAGTGGTGTAAGGATGTGCAGAGGCAGTTTTTATAAAACAGCTGACATACTGCAAGTTTGCATTCTGCAGTTTGCATCCTGCGGTTTCCTATTCATCTGCTCAAATCAAAATGCCAAGTCTTGCAATCCATCCTTAGAATAGGGCAAGCTGAGTAATCATCCAGCTGCTTGCTCAGAGGTGGCTGAGTAGAAGAACTTGCACAGGAAGAATATAAGCTTGCCTCCACAGCTGTGAAGTTCAATCATTTTTAGCAGACTGCAAACTACTTATGAATTCAGTTTGTTAGCAAGGACAAGTTTTTTTTACTATTGAAGTCTTTCATATTTTCCCACATGATCACGATTTCTCAAAGAGGGGTTGAGGTAAGAAATAATGTATGTTATCACGTCTTTATATTGAATTTGGCAGATGCTATGAGATAAGGAATTTTATAAATAAGATGATATTAGTTTACTGTACCAATAGAATGTTTAATCAGAGTCATTGTATGCCACGCACATTTAAAAAATTTCAAACAAGTACAGAAATTCAAAGACATTAATAATGGGTTGGTGTGCCAAAGTCTGCCATAATCAGCCTGAATTTGTGTCAAAATTGTTTTCCATAAAAATGAGGGGAAAAAAATGGAATAGCTAAATTAAGATATAAGGCCAAAGAATATATTCAAATTTAAATTTACCTTGCTTTCACTGATGGAGAGTGGATCAATTCTACAGAAATAGTAAATTATGTATTACTTTAAATTATCATTTAAAAGATTGCTGTTGAATATTTTACACAATTTAAATCAGTCTGCTTGTATGAGATGTATATACAGTGTCTAAAATAATGGTTTTAACATCCTGGCTTTGGTTGTTTTCACTGCATAAATATTTTAATACTTAAAGAGAGACCCTTATTTGCTGATGTTTCTGATTTTTAAACATACTCTAGGCATTTTATCATAGGTTTTTTCCTAACATAGCTTCTCTCTTACCAAAAATACGTACTATTTAAAGAAAGCATGACTTCTGAAAATGTCACCTTATTTAAAGTTATCAGATAAAAAAGATCAGTTTTCAAGGAAGTTTATGTGTTATATCAGAGTGCACAATGGAGACCATGTGTTGTGCCCTATATGAGGAGAAGACTCACTTCTCAAATAGAGGAGACACATCATTCTCTGAAACATGATGGAGCAAAGTGCTGCTTGTGTTAAAATTAGAGCCTCAAAATTTTCTGCAGCCTTACTGCAGCTGGAATGAACAAGGTCCAAGGGTGAGGGAAAGGCAGGGAAACTGGTGTATCTTAGATGTCAGAAATACAATAGAACTAGGTTTGGATGAAACCAAATGTTAAATTAAAATTTAATTTAAACAAATGAAATTGAATTCAAATAAAAAAATGTTAAATCTGATTAAGTCAATGCTAAATCATCCACTGCCTTCAAAAGAGGTCAAGAATTCATCTACCAGTTGAAGTGGAAAAAAGAAGTTGTAGACAGAGTTTAAAATGTGGAAGCATGTTTTAATCACCGCTCCAGTAAAATGTTAAAGAACTATGGCAGAGCTCACAGGTGATCAGTGGAGTAGAATCCAGCTGGAGGCCTGGAGTCACTGGCATTCCCCAGGAATCAATACTGGGTCCATTTTTATTCAGCTTGTTTCTCAGTGGCACAGGGGGCACCCTCAGCCAGTTGCTGCTGACACTGAACTGGGGAGGGGCCGATACCCCTGAAGGCTCTGCTGCCCCTCAGTGGGACCTTGATGGGCTGGAGAATTGGGCAGAGAAACACAATGGGTACAGCAAGGGCAAGGGCAGGGTCCTGCACCTGGGGAGGAATAACCCCCAGTGCCAGCACAGACTGGGGACTGACCCACTGGAGAGCAGCTCTGAGGAGAAGGACGGGGGGTCCTGGTGGGTGACGAGCTGTCCATGAGCCAGCAGTGCCCTCATGGCCAGGAGGGCCACTGGTGTCCTGGGGTGCATCAGGAAGAGTGTGGCCAGCAGGTTGAGGGAGATGATCCTGTCCCTCTACTCAGCCCTGCTGAGGCCACCTCTGGAATACTGTGTCCAGTTCTGGGCTCCTCAACACAAGAAAGACAAGGAGACATTGGAGAGGGTCCAATGGAGGCCACAAAGAGAATAAGGAGTCTGGAGAATCTCTGATGAGGAGAGACTGAGAGAGCTGGGCCTGTGCAGTCTGGGGAAGACTGAGAAGGATCTCATTAATGCATTTAAACCTCTCAAAGGAGGGTGCCAAGAGGATATGCCAGACTCTTTTCAGTGGTGCTCAGCAACAGGATGAGGAGCCATAAACTGAAACACAAGAAGTTCCACCTCAATATGAGGAAGAACTACTTTCCCTTTAAGGTGGCAGGCTGGAACAGGCTGCTCAGGAAGGTTGTGGGGTCTCCCTCTCTGGAGACATTTGAAACCCACCTAGATAAGTTCCTGTGTAACCTGCTCTAGGTGACCCTGCCTTGACAGGAATGTTGGACTGGATGATCTCCAGAGGTCCTTTCCAACCCTAAGCATTCTGTGATCCTATAACTACACATTACCTTCAAATTTGCTGAAAAAAACCCTCTGTGACTACAAAACTAATTTTGTAGTTATCAAGCAAACACACAAGTAATTTTTAATTACTGTGTCTGAAGTGGAAGCATGGAAAAGTTGATCTATGTTTCTTCTAGGACAAGAGACTGCTGCTATTAAGGCTGTTTTTGGCTTCTCGTCAATCATGTTCTGTTTAAGTTTGCTAACTGGGCTCGGTGGATTCCTTCCAGCAAAACAAAATTTAAAAGAGCAATTAAGTTCTCATTTCTACAGTAGTATCTGGGAAATTTAGGAGGACATTCTCAGAAAATACTAACACTAATCAAACAGAAGACATGCATGAAAGATTACCCTGGGGTTGAAGAAAAAAATCCAAGTAAGAAGCTTACTAGCCTACTGTGCAAATAAACAGAACAGCTAGACAGCTTTGAGGACAAGCACATGATGCTTTAGATTCACAGGAATTATCAGAAGGGTTCAAAACTCATGAGAAAGAAATCTACTGCTATTTATTTCTATTATGTTTAGAGAAACAGGCCTTTGTATACATATTTTGTAAGCAAAAGTATTCTATTAAAACACTCCTGACTAGCCTTACAGATGTTTTCCTCCTCAATAAATAAAGCAAGCCAAATACTAGCAAACTCCATGGATGATAGGAGCAGAACACTAGTTATTGTTTTCACCTAAACGCTAATGGATTTATTCAGAAAGTCTACAGAGCTTTTTTCAGTAGTCTCACAACCATTAGACTTTTCCTTTCCTTTTTCCTAATGCTCCCAAGTATACGGTGATCATAACACTGGTAGGGCTTCCTAGACTGACGACTGCCAGGTCTTGCTATGCTAAAATACGTGCTCTTATGCTTCACTACTCATCTTTCCTGGCTTCTCTAGCACATTTCAAGACCATCCTCTCTCCTTCCACACCAGTGGCACCCTCTGTTCAGTTACTTTTAATTCTTATTTGTTTGAGCAGATGTTTTTTTAGCTGCAACTTTATTCTGATGCTCAAGTTAGTCTCTTCTTTGTAATCTATTGCTCATGAGCTGCCTTCTCCAATTCTGTCTTGAAATGCTGATTTACCTTGGGCAGTGGGTAACTGTAGATTTTTTTCAGTGCTATATCTGAATTCACATGTTAATATCCTTCATTTTTTAACATGTTCTAAGTACAGAAATTTCTTATGGATTTTAATTCAAAATGGAAACGAAGGAGTTCTCAATTTATCCTGTATGTAGATATACCATATTCAACATTATCTGAAAATCATAGATTCCAAACTGATGGATTTTTACTTCATTTACATAGATTGTTAAGTAGTTATTTTCTACAGAAAAAAATACTATTACATGTTTATAAAAAAAATTACACAGAAAAAACCTACCTGTTTGTTTGTGAAGCTGCCATCACTTACCACATGAAAAAATTAGAATGATCAGGTGTACATTTTGCTTGGATTCACTGTTCTTCCTAGTCCTCTCAGTTTATGTTTTACTTGTATCAATATATACATCTATGTAATGCTTTATTACTTGTAGGAAAAGCTTTGATTTATGGATAGTCCAGCTGTGTTCAGTGAGACTATTTGCAAACACATGGGCATGCTTGGAAACTCAAAGAGAGAGAGCAAACACAAACAGGCATCAATTACTTTTGATGTTCATGAAATAAGTTTCAGCAATCTCATTTGGTAAGAGAAAATATGAAAGAAAGAGATGTTCATTACAGTTTCTGCATTCACTGTTACTTAATAACAATAATGTCTTATCTCCCATTTAATGTAAGATTAAAATTTGGTAACACCCTACATTCCTTTTAAGCCTTAATCATACTACAGAATACAGGAAGAGGTGTAAAAACACTCAGTGGTCATTGCAAAAGCTGAGGGGTTTTGCAGCTGGACATGATAACCAGCTGCCTTTTGTCCTCAGAGGAGGTATGGGATGCCACTAGGTCTGTAAAGCAGAGTACCTGGATGCTAAAGGGATACATGTAAAGTATTTAATATTGATATAAAATAAACAAGGCTATCAGAAATCTTAGATTCATTGATTCGTCAAACCATCTCTGCACTAATGAAACTCTGTTCTTACTTGGCAGTTTTCCTTCACAATATTTTAGCAATAAAGATGAGTTATTTTGTAAATAGCATAACCAATTCTGCAGCTCCATTTCACTACAGACTATGGTGCTGTGACAGACATCTGCATCCAAAGTATCACAAGTACACAATAATCAGACCACAAGTATATTCACACAGACTTTATTTTTGTTTTACTCTGTAAGTCTCAGCAAATGGACAGTTCATTGTTGGTTTTGGTGAATTAATATTATCTAAAATATAACACACAAATGCTTAACCCTCATTAGCATGAGATAAGGACAACTAAAAATGTATTTAGATTAAACCTTGAAAATTTAGGATTTCAGGATCCTCTAAGAACAAACTCACATTTCTTTTAAACTGAGAATATATCTACAGTTCAGCATTCCAAGGACAGTCCATCTACACTTCTGAAACTGAATGATTGTAGCATTATTTATAACCACAACGGCCCAAATGTAAAAAAAAGAAAAATAATAATTTGAGAGAAACTTGAGCCTAAAAGCACATGAAATATTCATAAAGCTTTTGGTTCACGTTTTTCTTACATGTATGTGGGACAACCTGGCTACTGTACGGTATCAGTGACACTTGGGAGAACTGCAATATATAAAGAAGGCTCTGAGTGACAGGGAGCATTTCCCAGCCCCCGAGCTCTCTGAGAATGCCCAATGGGTCATTCTAGAGGCTGACACATCTTAATCACCTGCCTTTAAGGTCACATTTTGCTTAGTCTCGTATTCTCAATGGCCCAAAACATCAGCATTAGTAGCAAAAGAAATTAAGGGTTTTCAAGACTTGGGTATATGGGTTTCAGGTTAACAAAGACAAAAGTCTTTATTCTAACCTGTAGTTAACGACCAAATTGAATTTCTGTTGATGCAGTAACTCTTACCCGCAGCCCTAGTTGCACTTTCAAGAGATTGTGAACTCAGGGTGCTGTTTTCAAACAGATTAAGCCTGTGTAAACTGGGGCTACTGTGTTCCCCTCCCTTGAGCTGACACTTTTGCAATGACCCAGATAAGGGAACTATTCTAACAAAAAAAGCAGACCTAGGAAAAAGGGAATGCTTTCAGCGAATTCAGTATCTTTCTTTGTCAAATATTTTGTGGGGTTTGGCATCCCGTTTTAAGGAATAAAACCAGATTGATACCTTCATTAGGGATTTTTTGTTTCTTTCTTTCCTTTACATAGTGCTTCATTCTTTCTGACTCAGAGAGATAATCTGAGAAATTTACAGATCTATAAAGTCCTCAAAAAAATTAATCAGCCAGTATCTCCCACATTTCCTTTCTATTAGACTTCCAATGGCTGATGCTGTTAGAGACTGAGACACAAAACAGTGTCTTTGTAGATGCTTAACCCGTAACACTGAGAAACAGGGAACTTATTTACAGCTGCCTGGAATGATAACCTGCTGCTCCAATGACAAATAGCACTGAAATTCTGGGGGGAACACTGTAATAAACGCTAACTTATATGTCAATTTTCATGTTTAACATATTATAAGCTCTTTAATATATATCTATTTAAATTACAGTATCATACACAGAAATTTTAATTTAATTTCTGCTCTGCACAGACAATTTGTTTGCTGCTCTATTAGAGAAGAATGGAGATCTGAAGAACTCAAATATATTTTTAGTATTATGATATAAGATAGTTGTATTTGCCATACAACTACAATACAGCAAATAATAATTTAGAAATCTCATTTTCAGGCGAAGGATTTAGCTTTACAACTTGTCAACCACAGTATTTTATTTTCCTGTCTATCTCCAGTCTTGTCAGCCACTACCTCATTTACACTTGCATGTAAAAAACATGTATCTGTAAATGCTATTGAAATTTCAAAAGTATCCTGTACTATCAGAGCTATTCTCCCACAGAATTCAAACTCTTGCTATTGTGGTGATGTTATGATTTTTTACCTTTTATGTTCTGCAGTACACACATCAGGAAATTTTCACTCAGTAAATGAAGTTTTTTCATATTCTAGATACATCAAACCAAAGGGTTGAAACACTTGCTAATGCATCCAAACATATAATTCCTGACATGTAAAAAACATTATTTTGTAATGTTCTTCATGTCATTTTTATCATGATGAAAAAGGATTATTGAACGTAACAAAAATAATTAAGGGAAATTTTAAATGGAAAAACTAATTTTAAAATAGTAATAACAGGCAGCAAGCAGAGATCAATTCCATTAGCACACTGTTCAAATAAAATTATGTATGTCCTGACTGTATAATGATTTCTCTTCCTCCTAAGCTAAGCTGAGAGCATTCTGGAGAGTCTGAAGTACTACAGATGCCAACCATGTCTGGCAGTGATTCTTAGGCTTTTTTTGACTTTGACATTTTCAACACCTAATATTTTTTGTGAGTCACTGTACATCTCAACATCAACATACAATAACAAAATGCTCTAAAGATGCTGTAAATAATCAGTAAGTAAAACTAACTTATCTTTTACTGGATGTTTTAATGACATTAGTGAAAATTTTCAAAATTCTTTAATGCTGTTCTGTAGGACACATGCAGATTAGCTAACCATGGCCCACATATTACTTTTCTGCAACCACTGTTTTAGTGTAGATAAGACTTACATGTAAAATATCCGTGTATTACATCATTGTCACAGGCAGAACCAATTTTCTGTTAAAATTTTCCTACCACAGGCCATGTGCCCTGACATTTCCATTGCCAAGGATCATTTCTTCAATCTGTATCTTTCCTGAGACTCAGAAATTGCTTACAGTAGGAGAAACCATATCAGCAAAGTATTAATATCACTCAGTAGTCCTTCAACACAATTAAGAAGTATCATTAAGGAGAAAGAAATAGCACACTCTGACCCATCAGGCATGAGCTAACAGTCCAGCTGGCCTTCTTGCTTGTTACAGCACTTTCCCTTCATTCATGCTCAACCTTGATTTTCTGAACTACTGAAGCTCTTATCCAAATTCTCCTCTAAACTACTTGGTATGTAATTTTTTAAATGCATATGGGATACTTCATTAGTATAATTGAAAACAGTAATGTAAAAATTTCACATGCATCTCTTAACACATCTAAAAGAAATGTAAATATCACACCGCTTTTGTTCAGTGTTTATCAAAAATTCCTGAGTTTCTTGCGTTTATTGGGAGGCAGGAAATGTAGTCAGATGAAAAGCCTGGATGTACCCAAAACAGAGTGAAATTTGTGATAAACCTAACTGCCTCAGTTCATCCTATCCAGTCAATAACGCTGTAAACAATCCAGAAGACAGTACAACCCGAGCTTTACCAGGGTACACTTCTTCCATGGGTTCAGTTTTTACAAAGTCAATCCCACATGCCATCTTGCTAGTCCCAAAAAGGCAGTCACATTCCTTCATTCCATTAACATAAACTCTTGCCATTTTGTGCCATCTCTAAATGCCCACTCGACCTCTCCCAGAGCAGATTCAAGTAGTGAATAGCTAGACCAGGTAGTGAAAATAGCAAATACAGTCCATGTATGTTAGAGGAAAAACCTAATACAGTAGCATTGCATGTTCTTGCTGCTTTTCTTGCTTATACCAGAGGAGCCACAACAAGTCCAGTGCCTGTTTTTGATAAAGGGCATTAGACACCAGTTGGGTTTGCGCTTTTGCAAAAGTTACTAGGTTTTAGAATGATACTATAAACACAGTGAATCATGCCAATGAAGAATATTTAGTATCTTTTAGTATTAGAATGAAAGCCTCCATTTAGTTTGCCAAGAAGAGAGGATGGATGATGGACCACGTAATACCATATATTACATAAAAATTCTAAACCTCGCAGCACCAACTTGATTTTCATTAAATATTAACAAAATTTCTGGAAGCGAAGTATTTATCATTTTCTTCCCTACCAAGAAACCATACCAAAACATAATCTCAGAGCTCTCCTACACCAAATAAAAATAGCAGAACAACAGATTCCTCTGTCTGAGACTCTTTGGAAAGTGACATTACACTAACACCTCATTACTAGGCCACCATGAACTCAATTTTATTTTGAGATCCAAGGCAATATTTGCTTTGGGAACGGTGAAGTGTTAATATGATTCAGCTATACTGGCAATCATATCTTGAAACAATTTTGACCATTGTACGAGGAGTCATGAGATGATCTATGCCCTCCACTAGAGCAAAGTTTGCATTTGTGTCAGGAAGACTGGAGAAAAATTACTTCAGCAGCTCCATGTGGCTTTTAGTGACTTCCCACAAACTCTGTGCAGGGATACAGAAGTCATGACTATATAATTTTATTTTTTAGCAAAAGCAGACAAAAAAATGGACTTTAAGGTACCTTTAAGGAACTATGCTCCCTGAATTCTATACACACAATTGCCTCCCATCATTTGCAGTTGCTCAATATCTTCATTCTGAACTGACTCCTTTGTCATAGCCATTTGTTAGCACTGACATTCAGCATTTATGTATTTCCAGTTGTTTTAACAAAAAAGTTGTCTGCCAATGTTGTATTTAATTATCCATTGCATACCTCTCTAACTTTACAAGACACAGTTAACCTTTTCTCCAGTGGCTTTTATAGATCTTCAACTTCTTGGCTGGAGTAAATCTGAAGGAGCAAAGAGAGAACTAAAACCAAACACTACAGACAGCTGCATTCTGTGACTGCCCAGTGACTCAGGACTTTGAGTAACTGTCTTGGCAATAATTATTACCTCATTCAGATTTTTAAAGAGCTACTTTACAGGAAAAAAAAAATCTTCCCTGGGGGTTGTGGTTCTGTGAATGAGGAAGGAATGAAAACAGCCATGAGACATGAGTTCCACTTCTGACTGTGCACGGTGACGGCGTTTCTCTGCAATGGTTTTTTCCATTAGTGTTTTCTTTTCCTCACGAATAAGCCTGGGGCCATGTTCCGGTGTCTCTGGAGAAAATGGCCTCTTATATTTTAACCTTCATTGCCCAAACTTTAATTCACAGTCTTGCAGTCATTAGCCCAGCCAGCCCGAGCGCGTAGGCAATGCTGTGACACGCGTGCGGCTCTGACACCCTCAGCACCCGGAACCCCGGGGGTACCGGGAGCCGGAGCCAGCTCTGCGGGCCGGGCACGGCATCGGCGCCCTGTTCCCCCGGCCGGCAGGTACAGGCGCCACACGGGGGCCCGGCCATGGCCGCCCGCCCGGCCCTCAGCCTCCCGCCGCCGCGGGGCCGCCCGGGGCAACCGCCAAGGCGCCGCTCCTGCCGCAGGTGCGGCCCGCGGGGACTACGCGTCCCAGCATGCTCCGCACGCGGCTCCCCGCGCCGCCCCGCGTGGGGGAGGCCGCGCGGCGCGCTGGGTAATGTAGTCAAGGCTGGGAGGCGTAGTTGGGGAGCGGCAGGGAAAAGCGGCCGGGAGCCGCTGCGGTTTTCCGCGCGAACGAGGGGCGAGCTCCGGCTGAGGGCAGGGGTCGGGCTGGCGGGGAGCGGCGGGGCGGGCCGGGCCGGTAGGCGGCGGCACCTGGACGCGGCAGCGGCGGCAGCGCCCGCCCGCCCGGCGGGGAGGGGAAGGCGGAGGCGGAGGCGGGGGGAGCGGGGCGGCCGGCGCGCGCTGCCGCATGTGCCTGGAGCGGCGCCGGAGCGGGCAGCGCGAGCCATGGCGGAGCACGGCGGCCCCGGCATCCCCAACGGCGAGTGCGCCGCCCGCCGCCCCGGCAACAGGGTCACCGTGGTGCTGGGAGCCCAGTGGGGCGACGAGGGCAAGGGCAAGGTGGTGGATCTGCTGGCGCAGGACGCCGACATCGTCTGCAGGTGCCAGGTAAGGAGGAGGAGGAGGAGGAGGGAGGCGAGCGGGGCGCGGGGAGGCCGCGAGTGTCACCTTGAGGCGGGCGGCCCCGCCGGGCGCTTGTGGCCGCCCCGGTTCTGCCTCTGCCAGGGCCGGGGGCGGCGGGGGCTGCGGGGCAGCGGAGCCTTCCCCGGCCAGAGCCCCGCGCCCGGCTCCGCAGCCCTCCCGCGCCTCCTTTGTCCCGGCGTGGGGGAAGAGCAGGAGGAGGAGGAGGAGGAAGGCGCCCGCCTCGCCGCCCAGCGCTGGCCCCGGCAGGCGGAATGCGCCTGGGGTCGCGTCCTCCCTCCCTCCCTCCCTCCCTCCCCCCGGGCCTCCCGCTCTTTGTGTCGGGGGGCGCCGGGCAGGGGCCGCGCTGGGCGCTCCGGCAGCATCCCCGGGGCCGGTCCCGGAGCCCGGATCCCCCCGGCTGTGGCGGGGAGCCCTCCCGGCCCGGCCCGGCGCCAAACCGGCCGCCACTTGTGGATGCACGTGGGGGGTTCCTCTAGTCCGCCACAACTCGGCCGTCTTCAGCCAAAACTAGCTGCTAAATTGCTCTCCTGCCCTTGCTCCACCATCCTTGTTGTGTCAATGGGATCCCGCATTTTTTTTGTTTATATATTTATATTTTTTTTCTCTCTCTACGGAGGCCTTATTCCAGCCAAAAAGCAATAAAAAGCGAGTCTAGCCTGCAAGCAAAGTACTCTTAATGCCTGCGTTAAAACAACACAGATTTGAGGGGATGTTTTTCTTAGCATCTCTAGTATAGTAATTCGGTAGAGCACAACACAGTGAGCTCAAACTATGCACAGTTTTTTCTTAAAGTTGAGAGATACAGCAGCATAAAATGCGTGTGGTATGCACAGGTTTCACGTAAGTGTTCCTGTCTGTGTGCTGTTGTTGAATGCGCAAATTAAATTTGCTCTTAAATAAACATATATTGGAAGTGTGTACCGTTCTCCAAAGAGGGCAAACGCTGAACGGTTGCTATCCGGTGAGAACTGCACTTAAACTGGTGTTTTTTCAAAAACAAGTCGGTTGCAAAGTTGACAGATCAATACCTTGAACTTCAGACAATTAAATTTTGAAATAAACAAATATATCCCTAAACAGCTGCTTTCATTCATGAATTGTTTTTTCAATTTGTCTGGTTTTGGGTTTGGTTTTGTTGGGGTTTTTTTAATAATAAAATCTGACGTGGTGCTGTGGGTCATAGAGTGACTCAGTTTGTCTTTTACGACTTTGTTCTTGAAACTTGAAGGGCACCCAGGTGAATGTGTATGTTTAATACTAAGCTTTGGAGGAGAGACAAGAAAGGCAAACAAAGTGAACTTTTGGTTGTGTGCATGTGTCTTACTGTGCTTGTTACCTGTTTGGAATCAGCTGGGTAAAGGATGAAGAAAAGGGAAAAAATACTCATGTTATCTCAAGCTTGAATTGCATGGCCGTATCCCAGGCCATGAACTGCCATTTTAACAGCTTGTTGCTCCTGATGAAGGAAGGAGTTTTTCTTCTTCCTTTCTTCCCTTTCCTGTTGATGGCTGTGCTCCCCGAGTCTCCACCCATGTACTAGCTCTGGCACTTGAACGCTTCTGTAAGTTGATTTAACTCATCAGAGTGGCAGGAAACTATTACTTGTTGGATTTACTTTCTACTGTTCTAATAAGTAAAACTGGATTTTATTGGTTCAGAGGACCTTGGTGAAAAGAGGGGCTCAGGACAGGGCAAGATTTCTTGGATTGAGAGGAGAAAATAGGCATAGTCTCCTTCAGTGGCACTGATAAAATAATTTATTATTATTGAATTTTCTTGCTATGTATATAAGCATATTTGTGAATTTTTTGTTACTTACTGCTGGTAAATCAGAGTGTGGCCCTTGTGCTTTTTGTAGTGGTACAAGTCCAGAAAGAAAGTCAGTCACACACTTGGTCTGGTGCTTGCTAATATCAGCTTTCTGTAATTGGAGCTTCTGATTCTTATTTCATCATTATACTCTTACTCTTGTTCCAGGATGGTTCTTTCTGTCCATCATTCCACAGAGTTGTTAGAATGCCTGGGGATGATGTCAAATATTTCCAGTGTGCTCTTGTGGAAAATTTATTAGTACAAGTGTTGGAGGCCTAGGAAAGTTGATGTATCAGGTCTGAGATGTCTTGGAAACTTGTGTTGTACTTGCAATGAAACACCCTAGGGTTCTTCTCACTGTCCTTTGTTCTGGGCAGATGCAGAACTTGAAAATGATCCAGAAGAAGATGTACCTTATCACTTAGTTTCACGGTGCCTGTAGAGACACTGTGAGAAGTTGTACTCTGAAATTTGTGGCCTTCTCTTCTGGGTACCACATGTTTGATTAGTTTGATCAATCAACTGTGACATTTGAACCAGTTGCTTACTTGGGTGCAATTAGCTGAATGAGTGTGTCAGGAAATCAGTTGCATTATGACTCTGCTTCTAAATAGCACCCTCTAGAGTATTTTATCTTAGGTTTAGAGGTTGTGAAAAGCAGTATTGTGCTCAGAGGAAGAGAATGCTATTTTCAGAAGACTTCAAGCTTCAAGAAGACTTCAGAAGCTTCAAAACTTATCTGAGTTGTGGTTTCAAAAACAACTATTTGAAGAAGCTAAGCTAAAACTAAAATATGTCCAAGGACTGCATGTATGTAGTTGCTAATGCAACTGCACTGGCAAATATGAAGTTCTGTGAAGATACTGCTAGTGCACAGGGTTTAGATACAATTAATACACATGTGTCTATATGACAGGTAAAGTAGTTAGTTGTTCTTCCACTATAAAATCTGAATTGCTTTTGATTTACCTCATGGAGGTTTCTGGTAAAATGATACTATTGATTAAATGAGTATGTTGGTGAGACTTTTGCACTTAAAACTATATCTTGTCTTCAGTGTATTAAAGAACAAAGTCTGTGTACCTGCTGTCACATAAATCATAGTTCAGACAGTAAAACAGAGCGAGAATTGATTTGAGAGTCAGGAATAATTGCTAGAAAAACTTCATTTTTGTATGATTTGATTGATATAATTTCCTCTTAGTAAACAACTAGCCTTGACACCAGCAAACCTGGCAATTTTTAAGGTTACATTTTGTTTTGTAAATTCCACAGATAATGGAAAGTTAAAGGAAAACGTTTCTTGTTCTGGTTAAGGACTTCCTACCATTACAAAGTGCAGCCAAGTTAGGGAATTAATTACCAGAGTTTCATTTGTTAGTGGGAGTGATGGAAATGGCAAATTAATGCAGGCAAGTTAGATATATTTTTTTAAACAAATACAGTACCAAAACATGCTGTTATCTCTGGTATTAACAGCACCCCTCCACTCAATCTACCAGTGTTTACTATGCAGCAAAAAATATATCTGCTGTGATTCTGTTCTCTTTCGCTCATTTCATCAGCAAGTTTTTGGTCACTTTCTTTTCTTGTTATTGGAGGTAGTTGATTTATTCAGAGAATATAATTCACAGAAGTAAGATTTTTAAGTTTTCACTTTTTTTTAATGCCCTATTCCCATGCTAAAGAATCCCATTTTCCTGCTTCTTAAGTTCTGTCTTACACGTTGTTGCTAATTTGAAGCAGAATTGCAGCTTCTTATCAGATCTTCTCATCTGGTTTCAGTGTGATCTGCCTGCTTGGGATTCTACTCCTGAACTGCTAATGCATAGGAATTGAGTGTGTGGAGTCTTCACTCTCCCTTTTCCTCTTCTGCCCAGTGGCAATGTGTACAACAATGCCACTGCTAATCGCTTGATAATGTGCCAACATCTAGAGGAGTTTTCAGTGTGCCGATCCTTGGGGTTAACCAGTTACCATCAATCGGCTGATAACCGATTGATAATGATAATCATCAATCAGCTGCTGACTGGAGTCCTCACAGCAATGCTGCCTGATACCTTCAGTAGTCTTTATATGGCTACTTATTTTTAATTTTTTTTTTCCATTCGCCAAGCCCACTATTTTTCTAAATATTCTCATTTGAAAAATATTTTAGTCTGGAGCCTCTGCGAGCCTTGCAGAATTAGGAATACCAGAATCAATAGCTACATCAGGCTAAGTAAGTGATGCCTTAGCTAGAGCTTCCTTTAAGTGCTGGGTGCACTGTCAAACCGTGTAATGGTTGGCAGCATTCCAGTGATGTGCTCTGGTGAGGAAAGAGTCACTGAAATGACATTTTTGGCCTGCCCCATCAGTGAGTCCCTTGGCTTACAGACCTATTTTAAAGTATCACTGGCAGGTGAGCTCTTATTACTGTAAACAGTCTCACAATGTCTACATTATTTTAAACAGAAGAACAGTTTAAATGTGATTTTCCAGCTCATAAAGTTTGTACTATTAACAAAGAAGGCCTTAAAAGCACTGAAGAGCCAGTTATACCTTGATCTACTGATTTCTTGACGCTCTTTCCATCTTACTGTTGGCTATTACTAGAGCAGCATAATGTATGTGTTTGTTGACTGAGATGCAGTACTCTGTAGCAGCTCATTAAGATTTCAAATGCCTTTTTTTTTATTTCTACTGTACTACTTCACCCATTTGGAAGGTCTTTTCTGTGTTTCCAAAGTCACTTTTTGTTTTTCATGTACTTTTGGATGTTGTTGTGACTGCAGCAGACATTGGTGGGGGTTTGTGCATTGAAGCGATGCAGTGCTGGACGTATTGGTGCTTTGAATGTTTTCCTTGTTCCTTATCTGCCTGCCTCACTTGATCCCTTTTATCTCTTAGAGATAGGTTGGTCTGTATTCTGGACTTGAATAATGACTCCTGTTTCCTACCTATCATATATAGGCTTTGCAGCAGAATAAAGTTTTGAAGGTCAGGTAGAACTAAATCAGAACCATCTCTAAAAAGTCTTTCTGAATAACTTCTTTCAATAGTAGTTCTCAGAGCTAATTCTATCAGTATAGAGAAATGGGTGGAGTTTCTTAAGATTAATAGGACTTCAGTAATGGGTTTTTTTTTTTGTTAGGAGAAAACAGGTGAATGTGCAAAACGTAGTGTTCTTATTTTGTTATGTTCTGCCTCAAAATGCAACAACAGTTGTACTACACGTTCAGAAATTTCTGAAGTCTAGCCAAAGCTTGAGAAACCTTTGTGAAGTGTGTAACATGAAGGCTCCTTGAACTAGGTTTAGATCTTGCAAGCATGAATGGATTTGTAAATGAAGAAAATAGCTAGCTGCTGTTCATACTGAAATCCACTAGTAGATTATACACTGGGGTTTGTTAGCTGTTTATTCACTGAGGATGGAGAGGAGAGGGGGAGAGAGAGAGAAATTAATTGTGAAATATATGAGAAAATGAATTCATATCAAAACCTCGTAGCATTTAAAATTGTTTATACATTTTTTAAAGGGGAATGGTTTGCAGTCTTAAGTTTAAAAATACATTTTGGACAATATGTATTGAAATGAGAAACGAATAGCATAGTAGTTGCAAAGCTGTGCCTGCTTGGGACACATCATGGGGTTCAGATATATCTCCTCATTAGACTGATGAACTTTTTAATGGTGTGCTCAGCATTCCCAGAATCTGATTGTGACAAGAAGCAGCCTTTCATATGTTTCTTGTTAGTAATGGTAGTATCCAGCTTTCTTGGTGTATTTTTTGACTTTTCATCTAAGAGTTAAATTAAAATGTTTACAAGCACATGATGCCAAAGCAACATCGACTTGCTTCTTGCCCAACTTGGCAGTCACTTGGATAGCTAACTCAGAAACAACAGTGGTTGCCCTGAGCTAAAAATGAATCCTGGAATGTGGTAGCAATAAAAGTAAACTGTAGAAAAAATTATGCACACACACATCTGATGGAGAGGGTTGAAAGGAGTGTATGACTTCTTCCTTAACGTTGCATGAGATAACATCTCTTTTAAGTAGACAGCTAATTTTTATTCTAGAGGAAATAACTTGAAAGACTTCTTTGCTCTTCCCTGAGGCATCATATTTTTGAGATAGACAGCTTGGCATGATCATGTCATAAGAAAAGGCAGTGATTGTCATCATAGACTTTTTGGGTAGATGGTTCTCCTAAATGCACATGTCAGTATTTCAAAGCTGCTCTGAATACTCTTGTATTTAGTACCAGTTTAGAGAGCCACATCACAATATGCTGTTAATTGCAATTTCAGTCTGATTTCCTCAATTCCTTTTTGTTTCCCTATGCATCTCCACTGCTAAGTAAAATTGTAGTAATGCAGACCAGTCTTAGCAGCGATGGGAGGACTGCTGCAGGCAAAGGGGTTTGAACTGTCTTGATGTGTTCAGAAGGGATTTGACTGTTCTGGTGTTTATGCATTAGCATGAGTCTAGTCTGCCCTTGACTAACAGGGATGTGCTCTGGAAATAAAATACCTATTTTCAGAGCATGGAGGTCTAAAATGGAGAAAGATATGCTGTTGTTCCTCTGGCTTAGTTTCACATGCACTATGTTTGTGTTCCTGCAATGCTTTCTTACTAGCATCTTCTGTTTACATACATGCACATACATGCGTGTAGTACTTGGCTAACACACATTGCACACATTTATTCTTGCTCTTTGTGCTCTACTCAAAGGTTTTCCAGAACAAGGAGTGTTTTGCTGGTTTGTTTTTTTTTTCCCTTATAATGAGGAGTCATATTTTTACTTTCATTTTATGAGCAAGAACCCGACTTTCCTTTTTGATTTTGCTGAATATCTAAATTGGTCCATTCATGTTTCCTATTAGATTGATGGCACCTTTTTGCAAAAAAAAAAAAAAAAAAAAAAAAAAAAAAAAAAAAAAAAAAAAAGGAAGGGAAAACCCCAACGTTTTGAGCTAGAATGAATTTAAAACTAAAAGGGACTGTCTTTCAGGAATGATGGATATACTGAGTGTGTATATTTTTCCTGAAAGAGTTCCATGTGCCAGGAAGATAGAACTGCAAATTCTTATCCCTTAAACTGGAAAGACAAGTGGTGACATCCTTTGCATGCATTTCAGGCAAACCAGTGAGATCGATCAGGGAAGTTCCTTGCTCCTTGGCTTGCAGCCAAACTCACCAGAGGAAAAGTGTTCTGGTTCAGGATGGCTCCAAGCATTTGAGCAGAGCTTTGTATAATTTTCAGTCTTTTTGGAAAGTGAGATTCCACGTTTACTGAGTTGTTGGCTTCACTCAGCTTCACGTGAGCTCCTAAGTTAACAGGCGTTCCATATAAAATATACCAGAGTTCATAATGTCCAGTTCCATTAGCTGAGTTTTGGTAATGGCTGGTTACACACTGTAGACTTGAAGTCTTTGTTGATAAACTTTCTTGTGCTATTTTAATTCAGTAAGAAAATAATCTTTTGGTTTAAAAAGAGCATCTCTGTCTTTAATCCTGGGAGCTGAGGTCATGTTGCAAAAATGTTAAGTAGTGATCAGTTCAACTTTCTGAAGATCAGCATGGGTCATTACTTTTTTGTCAAATTAACTTCATTAAATTATCAAGACTCTTCCATAACTCCAATGAAAAGGTTGGTTCTTATATTTGTGCACTGAATCAGCTTAATACATGAATGTTCCTTGGGGGCTTTTCACTAGTACAGCAGTGCAATTCCAGAAGAAAAATTGCTGTTAAATATTATTACCAATGCTTCTTCTCCACGCTGTATGTGTGATTAGAAAGCTATTGTGCATGGACAGAATGTAGCAATCTGAAGAGCTTTGGGAAGGTTCAAAGTGAGAAGACTTATCCTAAAAGTTGCTCACACATTCTTTGAAGTTTACCAATCTGGATCCAAAGTATGGCTCTGTAATAGTTATACTTCTAAAATTTTTTTTCAGTCTTCAGAGCTATAAGGAAAAAAAATCTAAAATTGCAGTCAGGTGCTTGCATTAATATTATTGCTAGTTCTGTTCTTTCTTTACCCAAAATACTGGCAGTTATGGTACTTAAAAGCTATAGAAAGCAGAAGAAGGTAAGTAATTTTGCATAGCCAGAGGAAGTGCTGAAATTATTAACCTTAAAATTACCACACCCGTTCTATTGGAAACACTGTTCAATCAGTATGTTTAAAATGTGTCCTCTTTGATACTATTGATTAGTCTTCAGTGGTTTTTCCAGCAGTGCCAACTGGACAAGGGCAGAGTGTTGTGTAACTGTTGTGTTTGTGTCAGGTGCACAAGTGTAGTGTTTGTGGTAAGTGTTGCTTTCCAGTGCTTTAATAGTGGCTTTTGGCAAGCAGGAGCCACTCGTTTGATATATTGATCTTTCAGGCTCGTTTCTAGTAAAATGTCAGCTAGCAGATAATGACTTTTCCCCCTTTCAAATTAGTATTTTCAGGCACTCAGCACTCTTGCGAAAAGGGTGTTTGCAAAGAATGTTTATCGAACAGTTCCCAGATGAGCAATGCTTGCAGCTGCCTTTGCTATCTTATGACCCCCCTGTGTGCAGGCCACTGATTCTGTTCACGTTTGCCAGGATAGGTATAGTTTAGAATGGTATCTTGGTTTGTGTGTGCTACTGACCAACATATCTGAATGGAATATGCAGATTCTTGGGTGTGGTGCTTACACTGGGAAGGATTTTTGAGCTACTTAATCTTTAACAAGTTGAAGGAAAAAAAACAAAAACCTTGGTGTTTTTGTTTACTTTAAGAAACTATGTCTGAGCAGCTTGCCACTGTAAAGTATTTCAAAAATAGTGGTTTTGTAGGGAATGTTTTATGGAATTATATGTATAGAAAGTAGACATGTATGAGGTTTTGTTACAGAGATTGCTTTCAATCTTAACAGTAGTAGTGTGATAATTTGTGTAGTAGTGGGCACTTTCCTGTCTCCTTTAAATTTAGTTCTTCTACACTTTGAATAACTTGGATATTTCAAGATTACCAGCTAGTGGTCAGGGGTCATACGCTTAAATCAAGGAAGTGATTTAAGCATATTGCACTAGTAAAACTGGAATTATGCTTTTTAAGAGTTTCTGTGTTCAGTTAGATTCAGATTTTGTTTAAATATTACAGATTAAGTAGTGGTCATGTACCTGATCTTACTTTCCCTATTACACTTGAAATACTTTAATACTCTAATTCAATAGTGTCAAGATTATGCAAGGAGAAAAAGCTACTATCTCTTAATAGGATTTTAAATTGTTGATCCATCAGAGCATCAAACTAAGTCCTTAGACTAAATCCTTGTACCAAAATCATAGAATTGTAGAATGGTTTGAGTTGGAAGGTACTTCAAAGATCCAGCCCCCTTCTGCTATGGATGGGAACATCTTTCACAAGACTGAGTTGCTCAGAGCTCCATCCAGCCTGGCTTTGGACACTTTTAGGGATGGGGCGTCCAGTATTGTCTGGACAACCTGTTGCAGTGTCTCACTACCCTCACAGTAAAGAATTTCTTCCTAATACCTAATCTCAGCCTACCGTTTTTCAGTTTAAAGCCATTCCCCCTTGCCCTGTCACTACATGTTCCTGTAAAAAGTCCCTCCCCAGGTCTCTTGTAGGTCCCTTGGGTACTGGAAGGCTGCAGTGAGATCGGACCAGAGCCTGCTCTTCTCCAGGCTGAACAATTCCAACTCTCTCAGTGTGTTTTCACAGAAGAGGTGCTCCAGCCCTCATCATCTTTGTGGCCCTCATCTGGAGTTGCTTCAGCAGCTCATGTCATGTTGGGACACACAGCAAAGGTTCATGCTTGTTATTCATGATGATTTTCATGCTGTGTCTCCCAATAAATGGAAGGAAATGTTTTCATTCCCATCCAGCTGGCACCCTTTTGAGCTAGATTTTACATTGTCATTTGACAAAGCTGTGGGCTGCTGAAAGTGCTGATCCTTTGGTCACTGAAAATCCTTTGGGAGTGGAGAGAGAACTGTTCCAAGTGCTGTGTTGAAAGATAGAAGGAGAAAAAATAATGGAAGGAAGGAAAACAAACAAACGGAATGCTTTTAACTTATTTTAGTGCTAAGAAGGTTGCTGACTTCTGAAAATCCAATTTTAGAAACCTTAAAGTATGCTTAGGCTGCAATGCTATGCCTTGATAGAGATGTACAAATAAATGGAAATGCATTTAAGTGCTTGAAGCATGAAGTATGCTTGGGACTTCAGGTGTGGTGCCGGAGTTAGCCCTTGACAGGAGCCTGGTCTTGCTGGTTCTTGCTGCTCCATGTTTTGGGTTGCTGTTTTGTTGCCAGATGGAGAATAAGTTTTGTGTTCTGTTTTTTGTCCTATTCCTATGCACTCATTTTTCTGTGATGAAGGAGGCTTCCTCTGCTGCTGTTCTGCAGAATGGGAAGAAAGCATCCCAGTGAAGAAGTTCTTTGTTCAGAGTGCTGCTGGGGTCCTCTATCTCTCACATATAAGAAGTCATCTTTCACCCCCATCAGTCCTTTTATGCAGTCAGTCTATTTGTAGCTGAATCCAGAGTTGCCTTGCCTTCAGGGCTGTGTATGTTTGCCATGGCACACTTGTTGGCTCAGCCAAAGGAAATCTTGTTGTGCAGGGACAAAGGCAAAAGAATCCACTGCTACACATAGTGTATTCCAGACTGAGCAGGAGCATCCTTTGGTCTTGCTGCACATTTGTCCACTGCCTGTGTTGGCACACAGGTATTTCAGTTTTCACATATATGGGAGAGAAGTCCTGTTGTTTGGGTAGCTAGAAGATTACTGAGATGGGATAAACTGATTTTTTTATTTAGTTAGCTAGGGAGTATTGCCAACCTCAATGACTTCTTCTTGTATGTTTTAATTTCCCTCTGGCAAAAGCTTTATGTAAGGTATTGAATATCATTTGAGCATGAACTTTGTTTAACTAATAGTGAAAATAATTTCCACAGTTAGTTCTTCATTAATAATGTTTAAAGATGTGAATCAAAGGAGTGTTAGTTTGAATGACCTATCTGGTCCCATTTGGTTTAGTTGGATGAGGGAGGAGTGAGAAATCCAGATGGAAAGCACAGAAGCCAGGAGTGACTTCATCAGTTTAAAGCTTAAATTATACTCTGAGGCAATAGTTGCCTGCATTAACATCAATATCTGGAGAAGGGAAAAAAACAACCCAAAACAAATTCAAACCCCATAACCTAAAAACAATCCTCCCCTTCACTTTACCACCACTAGGACGCTGAGTTCCGATTTCTGTAATTAGAATTGTTTACCAAACCCATGTTGAGCAATGTCTGAGCACACAACATGTGTACACTTCACTGCAAGTTCACTATAAAGTGTACAGTGTAAACCATTATTTTAATATATTACAACTCATACTGTGTAACCACATGCTTGCACTTCTGCAGTTAGGGTAGAGCTTACCTGTAAAAAAGCAGAATTTTGAAAATCAAGTTCATTACATGGTGTTACTTATATGCTCTCTTAAAATAGAGTTTGAAATTAAAATACTTTTCAAAATTACTCATTTTGACAGAATGACATCAAGAGTGGTGTGGGGACTGACTTAATATTCTACCAGACAGCTTCCATCAATAGCATTTTTGGGATTGAATCTTTCCGTGTCGTAGGCATCATAATATTATAATCAGTAATTTCTGAAATTCAAATTTGAGTCTAATCTGAAAATAGGTGTTTGGAAACTATGAGGTATTCATATGGTTTAAGATAATGATTTGTCACACACGTTTTCTACTTTGGCCTCCAGCAAAATCCCTTAAAGTAGAGCTGCTCACACACAGTAAACATGCAGAATTAAAAACCACTAGTTTGCTTCTAGGTGAAGCATGAGCTCTGTGGCATGAACAGTTCAAGGTTTAAAAGGTAAAATACTATTTTTATTCTGTCAGCCATGGGGCATTTTTCAGTGAGCAGGGAACCAACACCCCTGGCATCACCCAGCAGTGCAAAGATGAAATCGTGTAACTTCTAGAGTAGCCAGGTTCTCTTTCTCTTTTTTTGACATTTATGACACTAGAGACCCTTTTTCTTTTTTATTTTCTTTTTTTTTTTAATAAATTGAGACACAAAACATGAAATTGACTTGTCCAGCTAGTAGAGAATTTCAAATGAAGTCATTCACTAATGTTAGTGTTATTTATGGGTTAGTCCAGTTTATTTATGCTGCTGTGGCAGAGACTTTGGACTTGTCTTCCCATTTGTAAATTACTAATACCTCAGTACTTCGGTGTTGTACTTAGACCTATCTATTGAATTTTCATTTAAAGCACTTCAGTGCTCATGTTAAAGTTGCCTAGACTGATATTAGCAGTGAATCTGATAGAAAGGAATATTTTTAAGGAATCTGATGGGGAAGAAGGTAACTACCACTTTCAGCACAAGTACTTGACTATAAATGATACTTCAGTGCATAACTGTTCTTTGCCAAGCAAGGTTTTGCTTAGCTTCTCAAACATTGAATAGAAAACTTATGTCTTTTATTGCTAAAAATACCTAGTGCATTTTGTATAAGTATATAACTTAATAGTTCTTAAAATATTGTCTACTTTTGCAGTAGCTCAGGAATATCAGCATTGCATGTCAAAAAATTGTAATCAATCTATCTGCTAATGTATCTATTTAACAACCTTTTAAATCAAACACACAATTGTGGAGTGGTAGACTGCTAAATAACCTCTCTTAAAGCTGTTGAGTAGAAAGAATGCAAACAGGAACAGGAAGTTTATTCCTGAGTATTTATTGCTTTCTTAAAAGAGTAAATTTGAAAAGTCTGCTTTATGTCTTCATTCAATGTTTCATTTGTTGCGAATTGAAAATTTATCATTGTCTGGTTGAAACAGATCACTTGCAGTGAAAATCTGCATCCAAACATGTTTACTGCATGGAAAAAATTCTGTAGTATGGTATTAAAAAAATAAAACTTTTATTCAACTCAGGTGTTTCCTTTGTTGGGTGAAGGTTTGTAAGTTTTCTCTCTTTTTGGAGGATGTAAAATGGTTGCAAGTCCTCAAATAAATAATGCTGAAATTACAATATTTTCATTGCTGACTTCAGTGAGATTAGGCTTGTATCTGTGGCATGTGTGTCTGTGTACTGGCACAAACGTTTGATATCTACAACTACTCTTTATTTGTATCGTCAGATACAGCTTTATGTATTGGGTTCATGCTTTGTAAATGTTGTAGTAGTGAGTAGCTATTGAGTCTATTGCTTAGAAAAGTCCATCTGTGAAACAATAGTCTGAAATATTTCAGATTTATAATTCCATGGATTAATAATTTTTATAGTTTCTTTTCTTTTAATATAACACCTTTCTTCATTTCGTCTTGTGCTGAAAGGTGGCTCAGCTTAAAAGTCTTTCATTTTTAAGGTTTTATTTCTGTGGAGCAGTTTGTTTACCTTCTGGTGCGAGGTGCCTGTAAAGGATATTCCTGTGGTTATGACAAACAGAACCATTTTGTTTGTAACCTTGTCTTGCACAAATGACTGGGTCACAAGAGAGTATAAGCTTATTTTCAAAAGTACAGCAAACAAGAACTGGGATATTTGGTAACTGTTTTGTAATCTTTTTAGTTTCATAAGCCTTTCTTGACTCTTTTTAAGACTTGGTCACAAGCCTCTTTTAGTATTTTAGATGGATTTCAGAGTTTAATGAATCTCTTAATGCTCTCTTTGTCATAATGAAAAGAGCTAGAAATGTTTGAAGTGTTAGTTTGATGTAAATGGTTTCGGGTAACTTGCGAAACTGCGGTTGTTTTAGTTGTCTTTAGGTTGACCCCTTAAACAGCATGTTTAACATAAAATGTATTTAACATAAATGACTTGTGCTGTTACATAACTGCTCTTATCGGGAAGGAGGTATAGAATGTATAGTTTTGCTGGTTACAGTTCATAGAAAAACACAAAAGACTGAACCCAAAATTCAGAACAAAAAACCTGCATTTTACCAGATGACAGGACTTACCTATCCCAATAACTGTATGGTTTTATGCTCCCATTTTAACTGGGGATTTGTTTTTTGATTTTGTTTTTCTTTTTTTACTTTGCTAAGGTTGCAATTCCACTCTTAATACTTACTTTCCATAACTGTAACAGAAAACTAATACAATTGGTGATGGCTTTTAGAAATGTTTGCATGCTCTAGAATATTTGTTTCTATCTGATAATTTTAGAAACATTTTAATCTCATTCCACAATTTTGTACCTTTGATGAACCAAAACACTGTCCAAAGTCTATATGGCAGATAATACTGATGTTGAAATTGTCCAGTTTGACAGAACGTGTTTGGCTGATTTCCTAGGAAATCTCTGAATGCTGTTTTGTCAGTAGTAGAAATGAAAACTGTGGAGCCTATTTATTCAAACTCTACTGTGTATTTGTTTGTCTTTAGTGTCAAAAACTGTTAACACTTTTTTTTCCCCTCCCCTCCACTCAGGGAGGCAATAATGCAGGGCATACAGTTGTTGTGGATGCTGTGGAGTATGACTTTCATCTTCTGCCAAGTGGGATCATCAATCCAAAAGTCACTGCATTTATTGGTAAGTGGGACATCTCTTAAAAAAACAGAAGTACTGTAGCTACAGACTTCTGACACATTAAAATAACAAAATATATCTGAGACATAGAGGATCAGGATTCTTTTTCTTCAATTTTTCACAGGCCTAGATTGTTCACTGTCTTCCTAATACTGCCCTTAGTAATTTGTGAAGTTTGCATTACAGAAATTTCTTTCATCTTAAATAGTTCACCTTTGTTCTTACTATCTTACCAATGCAAACAACTAGCTGTCCAGTGTGTCTTCATTCTCCCAGTATGTCTTCATTCTCCCTTTCTCTCTTATTTTCTCTACCATTTATTTATTTTATTCTATTCTCAGAATACCCCTCTCTCTTTCAGTCTTCAGCCCTGTTAAGTACTTAGCAGTACTTTTTGAACCATAGAACTTCCCTGTCTTTCCCATTGGATTGCAAAATGAATGGTTAACTCCAAATGACTTCCACACTCTAGAATGCTTACCAAGAAGTCCCCTCAGGAGAGTACACTGGAAGGCTTAGGGCAGTGGCAGTACTAGGTGATGCCAGGATAGATGATCTGTTTGCGTTGAGAAAAGGGATTTAGGCTATCTAATCTGTTGCTCCTAAAAAACTACTTACCCCCTTACTGCTCTCCCTTCTTGGAATCCTGTTTCCAATCCTACACGGTTGGGTTTTTTTCCTTTAGATTGCTTGGATGGCCAACCTGTTTAATAATGTGGTGTAGCCCATAGAATTTCCTTCTAAAAATGAAGGTAAATATAAAACATATGTACGCATCATTATAACAATGTTTGTGCTTGAGTGCTGTTTCACCAAACAGGTTGGGTCTCTGGGTCACTAAAGGCTGTGACAGCGACACTTCCATGTTGCACCTTTGGTACCCAGAGCTCCTGTCCCTTACACAGTGGACTTCTCCAAATCAGGATTCTGTTATCATGCTCTTTCTGTCACTTCTTCCTGCATCTCATTGCTCTGGGCCTGCACTCTTGCCTTTCAGCTTGGTGCCAAGAGCAAGTGGTCATTTTTTTTGCTAAAGAGCAGCTGAAGAGCCTCTGTCACAAGTTATGTTGATTCGTAAACAGTCCAGCTGGTAGTGACTGTATACTCTGTCAGCAGTAAATCTGTTCTTAATGGGATTTGGTGGTTAATTGCTTCTTTTCAGCTGTTACATTGTGACTTGATAATGAGATAGTTATGGATCAACTTGTCCTGCCTAATACTTCTACAAAAATGCCAGTGGGCATGGAAATAATTACTGTTGATGAGAAGTTTGGGATGTTAACTGTTCCTAGTTTTGAGGGCTGAGGCAGATGATACTAATTCTATTCTCTTTTGATGTTACTGTACTATGTTTCTAAGATTATTGCTTGAAAACAGCAAAAAAAGATGCCATTTGTCTTATGTTCTTTGGTGGACTTGGTGGAATAGGAAAGCCCCCATCCTTTAACAATATAGTAGTTGGGAGAGGACTTCTTACAAACCCTCTTGCCTCTATCTTCTGTCTTCTGGTCATGTCTGTTCTGAAGTTTTTTCTAGATTCTTTTAGGTATGCCTTATCTATAAAATCTTTTTCAGGGGAAAAAAAGGCTTAGGATTCCACTGAAAGATATATGTTTAAAAAAAAAAAGGGTTAAGGGCAAAATGATCATGAAGGTAATAGTGAAGAAGTCTTAAAATACTTTGTGTTTTGATGTTTAGACTGCTTTTATCAGTGTGAAATTAGGTGATAGGCAAATAGTTTTGGATGGCAGATCCCTTCTTCAGCCAGATGTTCGTTCTACTGGTAGCTTTGAATCTACTGAGTTTGGTATGGCCTGAAGATGGTTCAGTTTTGCTGTGAGAATGCTCCTTCCTAGGCACTCAGTGATGCTAGTTAAGTGTATGAACTAGTAATCTTTTTCTAAGTAATGTGACAGCTGTAGGAAGGTGAGCTTGCTTTTGGTGAGGCTTTTTCCTCTGCTGTTTTTGCTGGTCTCTTTAACAGTCCCATCTCTATGTGCACAATATTCTGTGTCTGTTTACAGCAAAAAAGTGCCCGCAAGGATGCTGGTGTTTATAATGGTGATAGAAATGTGCCCAGTTTTAGAAAACAATAGTGTTATTAAAATGAAGTACAAAGAAGGAACTTAATTTTAGATATGAGGAAGAGGAAGTTGGATTTCGGACTGTTCTACGAATCCCTTACTGTTTGTACTGATCTAAATTGAAAGTTTGTTGCATTTATTAGAAAAGTTCAATGCAAAGTAGGTAGAAGTGTGTACTTTTGGAGCAAATCTGGCTTAGACAAATTCCTAAGAATCAAAATTGAAAAACTTAAATAAAATACTCTGCACACAAAATAGGAAGTGTCTTTGAACTGTTTGAAATATTTTTCCTGTGCTCAACATAATTAATTAAATTTTGTATCATTTTCTTCAGGAAATGGTGTTGTAATTCATTTGCCAGGACTCTTTGAAGAAGCTGAAAAAAACTTAAAGAAAGGAAAAGGTGAGAATTTGAAAATACTACTTTTAAAATAGTTTGTGGGACACTCCTCAAATGATTTAGATGGAGGATGCCTCTGTGGGAGTTACATATAATGTATTTTCCACAACTCCCTTTAGCTGTTGCTTTCTGACAGGAGTCTTGCTATAAGTGCCAGAGCCCTCATGGGAAGGCAGATAAAAGGAATCTCTGTACCATTTCAGAATATAATCTAAATCAAAATTGTCTGCAGAGATTTTTCTTGGCTTAAAAAAGTGAATTTAAGAAGTGAAATGGCTTTTTTTTTAAAGTGCGTTAACCTGTTCAAAGTCATTTTACCTCTTACAATATTGGTGTACATTTTGATGACCATGTTAATATAAACAGTTGCTGTGGTAATCACTTCCTGATTCTGAACTCAGTTTTTGGATACTTCACGTTATGTCTCTAGCCATGCTTCGCAGCAGTCTGCTATAAGTGGGGAAAATCAATGGTCTAGATTATTCAGAACCAAAAGAGCTACTAATTGTTTGCTAAAATTGAGGAGCTAGTAGCTTGAATTCTTCTTCAGAATAAGCCTGATTTTCTCAGCTTTATAGGTTGATGCCAAGTTTTAATTACTGAAATTACTTTATTTTTTCTCTGCAATGTGATTGCTCAGTCTTAAAATAGATTGACTGAAAACTAAGCATGAAAAGTATTTATACTTTATACATCAGAAGACAAAAATGCTATACAAAACATAATTTAAACGATTTCATTTTGCCTTTAAAGGAATGGAAGGCTGGGAAAAAAGACTAATAATTTCTGACAGGGCTCATATTGGTAAGTTCCTGTTTGTGGAGGGGGGGGGGGGGGTTTGCTGTTTTGGTTTGAGATTTTTGGTTAATTTTTGGCTTTTTATGGACTTTCTGTGGCAGTAAAAGTGTGATAATTTATATCTCTTTATATAGGTAATTTTCTTTGGTTTAAGTCTCCCTGGGTTGCTTTGGTTTATTGGCGGTCCTAGAAAAAATTTTTCATTCAGAATCCTCCCAGGTTTATATTCTAGGTTTTTTTTCCCATATTCCATAAGCATCACCTAGACAGGAAAGCAGGTTCACTTTGTAAGCCAGATGAGAAGCATGGAGCAGTCAGAAAGCATTCAGAAGTGAGTTGAGTAAGGATTCATTTCCCCTTTTGGTGTACAAGTGGGAAATCAGGCCACTGGGTGCCACTTGAAACTAATGGTCTCCCTAGCAAGGGAGTTGCCACATGCTTCCTAAAGGAGATTTTAGGGGGCACACTCTGTAGGGATGAAGAGAATGGCTGCCCTCCTTGAAAGGAGCTCATCAGCAAAGCACTGAATCCAGCCTATGCTTGAGACAGCACTGCAGTTCAAAGCCTGAAGTAAAATAGTGTTGAGTCCAATCCGCCAACACAGAGCTTTAGAAACTCTTCCTGTACCACTCCTACTACATCTTTATTACATAAATTCATCCTTTAGATTAGCTCTTTAGATATTATAACATTACTACTGCCTCTGGTAGTCATTTTCTGAGGAAGCAAACTGTTTAGGACATTATAAGATAAAAGCTTGTAACACAGGGCAAAACCAGTTTTGCTTTTGGTTTTGCTTTGTTTTGTTTTTTACACCAATCTGGAATAGCTTAGTGAGTGAACTTATTGACAGTTTTTCAGAGGAAATATGTTTTTATTTTGGAGTAACTAAATGAATTTGAAATAGTTGAGTAATTGTTTCTAACTTACCAGTATCTTTTCTGATAGCAGAATCACTGTAGGTGAGTTACTTGGAAATTGCTTGATTACTAGCAAAACTGTTCTGTGGTGATTCTATTGCAATGGTGATGCTGTGAATTTTTCATAATTAAACAGATTGTGAATAAAAAGGACCAGTTGCTGACTGTCACTCATAATCAGTCAACCTCTTCACAGAAATGAGTTTATGTATTGCCTCTATTTAAAAAGTTTTGATGATAATTTGAAAATCTGTTACCATGATAAAAATGTTTTCTCTAAAGTGGATATTGATCTGAGAATGATTAGTCTGTAACAAAAGGTCAGCCAAAGGTAGGTTCACACTGCAGGACTTAATGTAATGCTTTAAAATACGGGGATGTGTGGAAATAAACACAAAACCAAATTAGTAAGGCAAACAGGAAAACCACTTGTGTTGTGGAGAGATTAGCACACTTACTAAACCTGTCTTTCCTGTGCAGCGTGTAGATAGTTTTTAATTTCAGGAAATAGTACTTAATAAAACCAGTTAAATTAATTCTGTTAGCCTATAAGCTGTGCATCAGCCCACCAATCTTGTATTTGATGTGAGTCCTGCAAGATTTTTGGGGGGGAGAGGGTGGGGGGGGTCCTGTGTGAGTGTTTTGAGTTTTGTTGTTCTATTTTGTTGTTTTTTTTTTTTTCTTCTTTTATGGTAGATACAGAATTGATACAGGGGATACTTTGCATAATCTTTATCATTAATAACAATATAATGCATGAAAAACATAAACAGGACTCATGAAGTTGACTTCTATTTACATAACAGACATAGATAGGAGCTTTTGGATTTTCAAAAGTGTTTTAATTGATGTTGCCTAAATCATAAAAATTGTTTAAGAAATATGTATAATGAGTGAGAATGTTAACTTTCAGATCTCACCTAAATTTTAGCAGTATGACTTTTTTTACTATATCCTATTTCCAGGAATTTTTTTAACTGTATTTTTTTTCCATTTATTCATATCTTCTTTGGGGCCACTATAAAGCCAAAATTCTGTGGGTTGTGCACACTCTCACTCTCACTCTGCAAATATTCTACAAAACAAACACTTTTTAAAAAGTCTCAGAAAAACCTTAGAACACTCTTCCCTGTGAAAAAATGTAAAAGAGAATAAAAAACTACTATAATTTTATTTGCCTTTCTTCAGTGTGTATATTTATTTCCCACATTGGTAAATAGGTCTAGAGTTGGTTTGAAGAAATCATTGCTGATATAATAATTTGTTTCACACGAATTTTCAACTTATTTTATTTTCTTAGTGTTTGATTTCCACCAAGCTGCTGATGGCATCCAAGAACAACAGAGGCAAGAACAAGCAGGAAAGAAGTAGGTAGTTTTATTTTGTCAAACATGGGATGACTTAGTACAAAAATGCCTTAATACATTGAGTCTCTGTTTTGCTTTGTCACTGCATAAAAAAAAAAAAAAATCTATGTATGTAACTCTTGAATGTGAATTATGCCAGGATTATTTCTTACACTTTGTCTTTCAGTGAAAGATTATATGCTTAATTAAAGGCCTCAGTCTTTATATTTTGTCTTATGAAAAGGTATCTTCTTGTTAATTTGCTAGTTTCTACTTCCTAGCCTTTTAGTTGTTTACTGGATGTATTTGATTCTATAAAAACAGATTTCTCTTTATGAATATTGAAGGACCCCTTTGGCATCTCCAAATAATTGAAAGTTAGAGGTGCATGTAGATGTTCACATAGTTTCTATAAGTTTTGAAAGCTTCAAAAAGTCAGTAGCATTCTGTAGAAGACAATCTTGCTGTGTTTTCAACTTGTGCTTTCCAAGTAGCTCACTAGTTCTTGGGAATGGGGAAAAAGATGGCAGAATTTAGTGACCTGTCTACAGCTGGGAAGCAGCGTAGTGCTGTAGACTTCTCAGGTAACAGTAAGCTTAGAAGAACTTCCAAAAAGAGAGATTACATGGATGAAAAGTAATTCAGACATACTTATCTGAAAAATATTTCATCCATGATAATAAGCTTTAAGAGAGTGTCTGATTTGGGTATTTTGCTTCACACAGGTTGCCATTGAGTGATTTGTCAGTGATTTTTACAAAGGGTCATTTTCACACTTGCCTGCGCTGTACCAGCTCTTTGTTAGCTGCTGGTTTAGGATTTAAAAAGCAAAGAGAACATATAGATAGATATGGAAGAATATTCTTATTTTAATGAGCTGTTATCAGTGTGTATCAGCTACTCTTGAATATTTATGGAGCACAAGCTAAAATTGCTATCTGACAATATTTGCAGTTAAAAATATTGTCTGTCAAATCAGCTAATTGAGAGACGGCACCCCTTTATTGGTTAGTGTTTAAGATTGTTAGGGAAAGCCCAATTAATTTGCTTTAAAAAAACTCGGGGAAAAAAGTTACATTCAAAGCAAAAAACACTAAAGTCACTCTTAAAAATGCTGTATTTCTTGTTTCTGTGGAGTTCTTGATATTAAAATTACCCTATTTTCTCCTAAATTTTAAGGCTAAACAAGTGTAATGGGGAGAATAGTACTGCAGGCTGGCTAAGAACAGGCTATCATGGATTTTCAAGAGACTATCTCTTGTTTGTTGGGTGCAAGGAATTGAAGTGTAGTCTGCTAGCATCTCTTACTGTAGATTTGACTACATAACATAGTTGGTGTTAAAATTCTTTTGTGCCTAAGACTTTGAACAATCTAAATGGTAAGTTTATTTTTTGTTTTGACTGAATGCTCTTGCCTGGTCAGGTATAACTCAAAAACTGTCACCAGTAAGGCTCATTGTGTAGCTTCCCTTGCAGAAAGGTTATAGAAAAGCTAATCTAATACAGTATATTCTGCTTATACAATTGTCTTAGCTTCTGTAAGTACAGTCTTCTGACAACTTTTTTATTAATTGGTATGTCTCAATGAAACAAAATAAATGGAAACCAACCCTTCCTTTAAAAGATTTCCTGTGGAGAGTATAAATTGGAGTGGAGGCTAGAGTCAGTTGTTTAAGCCACAGTGTCCTGGTCTGGTTAAAAGATACAGTGTAGTGCAAAGTTCATTTGAAGGTATTTTTTTTTTTTTTTGGACCGGAGGTAAACTCCCTGAGGTTACTTGGTGTTGAGTCTAATTGGAAGAATTCAGGCTTTTTTCTAAGGTATTTTTGAATCTAGTGCTAACTGCGAAGGGGTTATGTACTTCTGTATTTCTGTTCACTCACATATCAAGTGATACTTGATAACATAAGTTTGGATATGACCTGTGCCTCCTACTTTGCCTGGAGACCCTCTTGAATTGAGTTATGATATGGTACCTTCAAGGCAGTTTGAAGAACTGTGGGATACTCTGCATATGCAGAATTTATAACTGAAGAAGAGAAGGTTTTCTGTGTCTGACGGGTGGCGGGGGGAAACCTCAAACCAAACCAGTTAAAACTAAGCTCACAATTAAGCTTAGCAACATGTAGCACACTTCTGAAAATGCTGCAGACCTGTTCACTTCTCCTTAAAAAATTACTTAATCTATTGAGCCTGATGGGGAAGATATTTGATAATCTGCCTATGATGAGTGCAGCTTGGCTCCATTTTGACAGCTACTTGGCATGACTATGGCAGAAGACATTCTCTGAAGTAGTAGGTGTACTGCTCTCACAGTAAAGTCAGTGCAAGCAAGTTTTGTACTATATCATCAGAACTTAAGCTGGAAAAGGCTTTTCAGGCAGGTAAGGGTAAGAAAAAGAATTCAGATTTTCAGAATCAGCTACAGTGGAAAATCCATACCTGAACTCTTAACACAGAGAGGACATTGTGAGTGTCTGTCACTTTTGGATGTTTGGCAGTGTTTTCTGTTTTCCTGGCTCCAACTGAGGTATTTAGAATGAAAAGAAATATTTCTTATATACAAACTTAAAATCCGTATTATTTGTGCTGTTGCTTTATGGAGGCCTTTAGGTCTTCAGAACAGTGTTTCAGGAAGATGTTTTAGTTTCAGTTCATAATACTGAAGGATGTTTTCTTGACATTTGGTTCCTTAAGTAAAAAAGTTCAGAACTGTGTACAAATAAACATGTAAGTGTTCACTAAAGTACAAAAAATTACTGGTTTAAGAACAGAAGTATGTAGAAGATTGACATATTTGCTTGTATAAACAGAGATATTCTGTCACTAGGTTGCATCCTAAAAGTATCTTGTGTTTTAAATGCTTAAAACAAGGTTAAATGCTCACAATTAACAGCATTTCATTTTATGCCAAGGATGGAATAGCTTTAATGAAAAAGCACCTTTATATCAATAACTCTTTATTATTATCTCTCAAAGTCTGGGAACTACCAAAAAAGGAATTGGTCCAGTATATTCTTCGAAGGCAGCTCGAAGTGGACTCAGAATGTGCGATCTTGTTTCTGATTTTGATGAGTTTTCTGAGAGGTAATTACCATACACAGTTGTAAGCATAGTTTTCAGTTTCTGGATATATCTGGTGTAAGCAATTACATCTGGTTCTTATTATTTTTCTTAATTAAAAGTTCTTTTAAAAATTACATATAATTTTCTTAAATTATACAATCACAATTATTATCAGAATTCATTGTTTGAAATGGTTAAATTATCAAATAACTGCAGATATGTAACCAGTAAAAATCGAGGGATGGTGGGGAATTGAGGAGAAAAACAAACCAAAACCTCAGTAAATCATTTTTGCCTTTCAGGTTCAAAGTGTTAGCCAATCAGTACAAAGCAGTATATCCTACCTTAAAGATAGACATTGAAGGGGAATTGGAAAAGCTGAAGGTAAGCCTACTTTTGTCTCTTCGATTAGATAATCACTATATGCAGTTACCGATACGCAGATCCCTTGGTGTCTGATGCTTGTGCTTGTGTGAGGAGTTAGACTGTATCATGGGAAACCGTATGTATCAGTGTTGAAGAGTCTGCTGCTTATCCTTGAGGACACACTTGGCCCTGTTTTGTGCAACATTTCAAAACTTGTTTTCAAGACAGATACTGTGAATTTTAAAAAAAGGCTTGTATAGGGCAATTCCTTCTTGACTTACTTCTGCTCACTCAAACAGACAGTCCAGGAACAAAAGCAGGATTGTAGCTGGGGGAAGTTTGTTTCACTGTAAAGCAGAATGTTAAATCCTTGTCTCAGAAAATTAAGAACTGAAGTAAATAGTTTTTCTAAGTACTAAGCCTTAAAAAAAAAAAAAAAAAAAGTCTAGGAAAATAGAAGAATGAGGAAATAGAGACAAAGGAAAATGGAAATTGAAAATTGATAGCAGCTGAACTAATGAATGCAGCAAACTGGTCTTGTGGTTAGTAAAGGATTCTGATTTGATGTTTTCTCTGCAATTGGGATGGTAGAGTTTCCTCACTGGTATTAGGTTTTATTTGCGCATCATCCAAGTTATCTGAAAATCCTGTGAGGTATCCTACCATTCTACCCAACCTTTTTGTTCATGCTTTTTATAGAAACTTACCTGTATGAGATTTTTTTTAACCCTTAAAATGTCAACCAAATGTGACATTGTTTAAAACCATTGAGGTGTGTGGGGCACAGGGCCATGCACAATTACATGATCCTTCTTAAAGAAAATCAGGCCAAAGAAATCATCCTTCCTCTGCCTTTAATTTTTACAGCTCTAGAATAGAATATGTGGGAGTTCGTAGCACTTTTATATCTTTTACTTTAAATAAAGCCTGTTGCACACGTTGAGTTGTAGTATTTTTATTAATATGTAGGTCTAGAAACCAGTTACAGTTGATTGCTTCATAATGCTTTGTAGTTTACTTAATGCAGTTCAGGATTACAGAATATCTGAAACTCCTTGTTAAGGTGGAAACACAACATGTATTTGTAGCTTGAGGAAAATGACTTGTCTTATGCTAGTGCACTTGATTCCATTCTGAAAGACAAAGTGTTACGTTTCATGTGGAGTAAATTGTTAAAGTGAGAACTTCATGTGTTCTCCTGGAGGAGAAAGGCTGTGTACCAAGTGATAATCTGAACACTATTGGCTTCTTGCATCCAGCTACTCAGTGGCATTCAGGCATTTGATGCTTAATTCCAATAAATAACTTCACTTTTACTTAAACATTAAAGCTCACAATTGTATGCATTTGTTAGCTTCAGATGGCCAGAAGTGAAACTTCCTACATGCTGGTTTTGGAGGAGACATTTTGAAACTTGGAAATGAAAGACCAAATATAGCACAGTGATAATGCTTATGCCTGAATATTTCTAAAGCATTCCAGAAGTTTGGATTTTTCTTCTTCCTCATCCTTCCCACTTTTTTCTTTCCTCCTAGGAAGAGTGTACATATCTGTTGTGTAAATCTGAGTTTCACATTCTTCCTCCTTTTGTTCACATTATGGCGTATTTAACATGTCTTTGTTTGCTTTTCCTCTTTGAAAGGAATATGAGCATTGTTATGAGGGAACAATAGCAATTCTACTCTGGCTGCCTTTGTCATGATGAAATTATGCTATACAATAGTCTTTTGTGTTATTCAGGGCTACATGGAAAAAGTAAAACCAATGGTAAGGGATGGTGTTTATTTCATGTATGAGGCTTTACATGGACCACCAAAGAAGATCTTAGTTGAAGGTGCAAATGCAGCACTACTGGACATAGATTTTGGTAGGTATGGTCTTTTTGAGACACATGTTGATATACACTTGTGTTGTGAAAAAGGAACATGAAATACAAACTTTCCTGTGATAAGCTGTTGTCATGGCAGAAGTGGTTTCTTTTTGGAAGAACAGCGCACTCTATGACTAACAAATAATACAGTGGTGGGTGAGTGGGTGTGTTAATTAAATTATTTCAAAACGCTGTAGACTCTCCCAAGAGTAATAATTTGAATGACAGTAAAGATCAAGTGGCTCCTCTTAGACTGTAGCTATTACTTCAGCATTTGTTGAATTTTAAATGAAATAACTCTAAAATTTAAATGAAATAACTCACAATTTTTTACATCTGTGGAAATCACTTGAAAACAAAATTGGAGAGCTTTGAGAGGCAAAACATATGTGCAAAATACTTCTTGACTTTTGAAAAATCAGCTTCCTTTTTTAAAAAAACACTTTTTAAAGTGTCTTTATATAACACTTAGTTTTCCAGTGTTTCACATTGTTGGAAAAGGTGTTGGTAATCTGGATTGCTAATGAGGCAAGACTAAAAAGATTATCTCACTATATTTGGTATTCAAAATTACGCAATTTTTCTTAAAACACTGTAGGTTTGTTAATAAATTAGAAGATTGTAGGCAGTAGAAGCAGCTTCGTTTTTTATGAGATAATTATATTTGGTCATTATGTTGTAATGACAAGATAATCTGCTACCTCTGTGTGAGCATAAGCAACCTGTGTGATTGACTCCTGCCTTTTGTCACATTTTTCTTCAGTCTCACTAGCTCTGTAAAGGCTTTTTTGTTTTATGCTACCACCTGAAATTGAAGCCTGTATGGACTGCTGTCAAACAGTTATGAAACTGGCATGCACTCAGCTTTCAACCAATACAAGTTCTGGTACTGGGTGTTTTTCAAACCATACTCAATTTGAAAGCCTCTTTTTAAGAGTAAGATATGTCTTAGATTAGTCACTGTAAGTATAAGCACCAAACTTCCTCATGATAATCTGAATAGTAGAAGACACATCCTTTTATAACAAGACAAAAAAGGAGGAAAGAAGTCTTCAGATATGCTTGTCACAGGGAAATCTCTGATGCAAAATGGAGATATTTGTAAAAGAAGTCTATCTGGAGAGGTTGTTTGCTTGTAAATGATGAGTATTTTGAATTTAATGTAGATAGAAGGTGCAGTCTCAAACACATCAGGTATGACTATAACACGTACATGGTTGTTTAGATTAGATTTTTTTTCCTGCCTCTGCTGTGAGACTCAAATACATGAGAAAATCTGCTCTCCATAGGTAGATACCATCAATGGATTGGACACTTGTGTTAGCAACTGACAAGCCCATAGTCAAAAGGTTTGGCATTGCCAATTTGATTATTAAGCATTCTGAATGAGGCTGATGTCTGTGCTTTGTTACATAGAAGTCTTAATATTGAAATGAGTTTTGTGAATATGTGTCTATTGGCTGTGAGAGTAAAAAATCCCCAGGCTTGCAGCCCATCCCACTTTCCTGGAGCCTATAATGAAGCTCACATGTGCATTTGTCTGGGAATGGGGGGACAGGTTTGGGGATGTGTGGTCGTCTGTGTTTTTACACACGGAGTAATGATAAAGCAAAGTAAATATATCAGGCTGGGAGGTGAAAGTAAGAACTGTTCATTGACTCTGTGTTTTACATCCACTAGCTATATTTAGCTGTCAGTACTAAGAAAAGCTTTACTACTGTGTTCTAAGATTAAAAGCTAATTAACGCATCCAAGCTGCTGTTACGTATCACCTGTAAGCCTGAGTGTTTCTCTGGAGTGATTTGAGATACCTGAAGCTAATCTGTGAAACCTGACTGATCAGTCTCTGAAGGATTTTTGACTTTGTAAAGATATCTATATCACTGAAAGAACTGTATTGCTTTTAGTTCCTTTTGTCTTGGTTCCTCTCTTACCTATCTGTGATTCATATCAAAAGACATACAAAAAAGTCTGACACAACAGGTAGAAGTTTCTTGCTTATGTGCAGTTACAGTAAGGCTGAAGTATTTATTTGCAATTCAGCTGAGGACTATGTTCAGTTTCATATTCCACTACTTAATTAAAAAAAAGGTATAAACCTAAGGATTTTGAGATGTTTAACTCTTTTCTTTGCAACCCAGGCTGCATTTTGTACTAGAGACAAACTTGTATCACTAGACTATATTCCAGGAGTCTTCTTTTTTTTTTAATGATAGTTTTTTTCATTTGATTATGCAATGTTGTTATTTCCAGAATTCTGTGTT
Source organism: Zosterops lateralis (assembly GCF_965231275.1). Classification (NCBI taxonomy): domain Eukaryota; kingdom Metazoa; phylum Chordata; class Aves; order Passeriformes; family Zosteropidae; genus Zosterops; species Zosterops lateralis. The sequence continues at coordinate 32,367,566 of NC_139764.1, read as the reverse complement.
TCATTGCAATTTCTTACCCTGATAATGTGCTGATCAGTTTGTAGAGTTTGTGCTTTATTTTTTCTTCCAAAAATGAAAAATAGTAAACCTCTATTCTGTAACCTTTTAATACTGTTTTCTTAAGAGTCTCTCTTCAAATTTTTGCATTGTTCAGTTAGTGAGTGTATTTAATGTAAGAAAGCAAGGCATGTTTTTCTGATGTCTTGCTCCAGTTTTTTACCTGTACAATCATTCAGAATTGTATACAGTCCATTTTTACCAGTTGAAGTAAGTAATAAGATTTCTACCTTTTCCAATGAAAGTGGATCAGACAATGTACATACAAAGCTAAGAGCTCATTCAATGTATTCTTGACTGTAAAATATATTTATTGTGTGTTTTGGTTTTGGGTGTTGTAAAATCTAGGTAAGTGCAGTGCAAGTACTATTTCTCACCAGGTTTAACTTTAAAAAAAAAAAAAAAAAAGTTAAACCCAGTGTTTTAATAACTTTCTAAACCCAGTGTTTTGGTTTTTAACAGGCACATACCCTTTTGTGACTTCGTCAAACTGCACAGTTGGAGGTGTGTGCACAGGTCTGGGCATGCCGCCGCAGAACATTGGAGAAGTGTACGGGGTTGTGAAAGCCTACACAACCAGAGTTGGAATTGGTGCCTTTCCTACAGAACAGAATAACGTGAGTATTACAGCCTCAGGTGGGACCTGCTGGGTGAAATAACTTGGTCAACTTATTTCACCCAGCAGGTAACAAGACACTTGTCTGTCTTTTATTAAGTCAGTGTTAACAATGGTTAAGTGCAAGTAGGTAGGTGACAGTGTGTTTGGATGTCTCAATCTTCTGATTCTGGACTGAGCTTACAGCACTGCCAGACCTGATTGCAGTTTTCTTAGACATTTCTATGGAATAGAAGGTTAGAGCAAGAACAAATATTGAGAAGTTTGCCTACAGATCGTTCTCTTGAATTAGAAAGAAGGTTTTGTATTGCTGTCTTCATCCAAATGGATAGCATTGTGAAAAACTGGGGGAAGGACTTTTAAGGTAATTTATAATATATTGTAAAATGTTAAGTAAACACCTGCATCATGTATTGCAAATCAAAAGAAACCCACAGGCTCATGTGTCTTGCTCTTTGTTAGGAAATTGGAGAATTGCTGCAACAAAGAGGCAAAGAGTTTGGTGTTACCACTGGTAGGAAGAGAAGATGTGGCTGGCTGGACCTTGTCTCACTCCGATATGTCTATATGATTAATGGATTTACTGCGTGAGTTATTTCCTGAACTTTGCTGGCAACTTGACATATAATCATGAAATGCTGTAGATTACTGTAAATTGTACATATACTGTATATTGTACATATAGTTAGTAACATTTGCACTGTTAATATTGATTAGTTGATTGTTGTGATATTTTGATAAATTAGCTGTTCTTAATTTTTCCTATTATTAAGTATTTTTACATCTGACATTTTTATATATGTAGATGTTTCTCTTCTTTCTTTATGGAGATTTCTTTTGTTAGTTTGTCTTCAAAATAAGATAGATGGGAACCCATCAGTATCTCTGTTAGTATGTGTGAATATCAAAAATACAGATATAGCTTTGGGATGTTAGTCAAAATGATAGATAGGTGCCTGAAACAAACTGGTATAATTTTTTTAGCAGATCAAATAGTGTAAATACATATTTTATTTAAATACTTCTGTTTTTCTTGTTCTTCGTGGGTTTTGTCTTAAATGAGATGCAGCCAGATATTTGTAGAGTTATTGTTTGATTATTTTTCTGCCTTCACTGTAGGACAGGAAGATTTGGCAAAGGACAGGAACAGACACTAACAGGCATCATGCAATGAAATGGTCATCTTAAATGGTTATACCTTAAGTGGTTAGGTATCTTGGCAGCACCCTCACCAATTAAAATTATAACACTTAAAGCCATAGAAAGATTCATTCAATTGGAGAATACCTGTTCTTTGATTTTTTTTGGACAATGTCATGTAGTACTAGATTGAAGGATGCAACAAAAACTGTATTTAATCCTTTTTTGTTGCAATGGTTGGTTGTTTTTTGGTTGGGGTGTTTTAAGTCAGACCAGATAATAGATTAGTGCCATGTAAGATATTTTTCTAAAGAAATAAAATTAATTGCAGGAATCAGTTTTGTTTGATTCCTTGTTGGTTTGTTTTGTTTGGGGTTTTTTTACAAGTGATAAGATTCAAGAGGTGTTGAATTTGTTTAACCAGAGTAATGTTTCTTTATAGATTGGCACTTACTAAATTGGATATCTTGGATGTATTTCAAGAAATCAAAGTTGGTGTTGCATACAAACTAGATGGTGAAATCATACCTCATTTTCCTGGTAAGACTGCTTATTTAAAAATTTTAGATTTTGGTGAAATGCAGTGTGGTACTTTTAAATGCATTTGACTTCTATTTGTAAAACTTACAAGAGCAATATTTTACTTCAGCATCAAGCTGTTAATGTCTTCCAGATGCACCAGACGTATCTTTTGCCACACCAGTACCTGCACCCTAAAGATACCTGTACCAAATACAGGGTTCTGTCTACTAGACAGATACAAAGAGCTGTATAAAGCTTGTAAAACATAAATGTTGCTACTACTTGTCCTTTTTATTTTACATAGCCTGCATCACCTTCAAGCTAAATTGGAAGCTTGTTTCGTACTCTGAACTCTGTTATCTTGTTCCTACTGCTGTATTGATGCCCATTTTTCGCAGGTCTTCATTTAAGCGTGCAATGAACCCCATAAGAGAACTGGTCCTGTTGAAAAGCCAAGTTTTTCTTTCCCTCTGTTATTTTTCTAACAGTTCACTTCTCTTTAATGATTCACCAAGCAGCCAAAAACCTACAGAAGCTACATAGTGTAAAAGAGGGACAAGGGGTGGGGCAAGAAACAAACAACTAGTTTAGGTGAAAGCAAGACTTATTTTCTAATGCATGCCCAATGTACATCAGCTTAGCATGTGATAGAAACTTAGTTCCTGAGGACAGTGGTCATTTTTACTTGCAGAGTGTACCCACATGTTAAAATACTCAACTATCACAAGTCAGTGTTTTTATAGATAATGCATTTGTTTGGTTTGCAATAGTAATGTTAGTTGTGATAGACATACTCCAGAAAAAAATGAAGAACATAAAACAGTACTAAAGATTTGGCATTTTGATTTTTGTAATGTGCACATAGATACCCATTCTCATTCTAATTGGTACCTGAGGGTTAGAGGTTAGTCACAGGTTACAGTTTTTCATGTGATAGCTTCATCATCAGAGAGCTTGTGGGTGAGGAGATCAACTGTAGTAATTGGATACAACTCACAGCAGGATTTATGTAGTACAAAGATGTAATTATGTGTAAAGGAATATATGATGATCTGCCACTAGTCCTTGGAAACAGCACATACCTGTTAGGAATAATTCATAAGGAATTAAAAAATAATCCTCTGTTTCTCCATGTGCTTGTGGGAGTTCTCTAACTGATTCGCTGTCCAGGATCTTCAAACAAAAGTGCCAGTTCCATCCTGAATGACTTTGATTCAGGAAATGTAGTACTTGTCTCGCACTAAACCAGGGAATGCTTTTCCCTTTTTAGGACTCAGATATTACGTGATTGATACTCATATCAAACCTTAAGGACAGTTGTATTTACTTGCAATGGCCTTTGAACATAACAGAGATTGTGTTTGAATTAAGAACTTCTCAGTAAATGCTTTCCCTGTAGCCCGTTGTATGACCTTGTGCTCAAGCCAGGAAAACCTTCGTGTCTCAGGGCCAGAATCTTGTTAGATATAACTTTTGAGGGAGCAAACTTTGTCCCTGTATACCCCTAGGTAACAGCTGACCTTTGGTCATAGCAGCACAATGTGATTCATCTGCCTGTATGAACAATTTTTACTCTTTACTGTATGAACAATTAAGAATTCTGGTAGAACTTTAGTAGAAGCTGTTGACATGCTGTCTTCCTTAAAGCGTCAGGAAGGAGTTTGAGCTGAACTTCTGGTAAGCTGGAAGATGCTGTCTCTCACAATGCCTCTGTGTTCCACACCTCTCTTTGCTATACTCCTCAACATTTGGCAGCATTTTCAGCACACATGCTGCAAGTTACCCCTGCCCCTGGCATAAAAAACAAAAGGTAACTTTATTCCCACTTTGTGTTTTGCAGACCATTAGACTGTTTTTGATGTCTACATTTCTGCATGCTGTGTGCTTGTATAATCTTTTTTTTCAAATGTGCCACTGACATTTGAATTTAATTTAGAAGAAAACTAGTCTGGGAAGCTCTCACTGCCAGACTTTTTCTTTCTCTCCCCTTCCTACCCTCCCACTCTCTTGGAGATGTTCATGATTTACCCTTCTTGTGAAATGACTATCTCTAAATTAGAAGCACACGTAGTACCCACCATCTCAGGAAAAGTGTGCCATGTTTCATATATTGTTCCTTTTTCCACCTGGATCAGAGGAGCATACGAGTCTCACTCAGGGTTTTTTTAGCTTAGCTTTCTGTGTGTGTTTTGTAATTGACTCTTAAGCAAGAACCTAAAATGTCTTGTAAATTTACAGCTGGCTTCAGTTGGTGTTACTGAGGCTGTTGTCCTTTGCTGGCCAGTGACAGGAGTTTATGGAAGAACTTCCTGTCAGCTTTGAGCCAATCAGTTTAAAAAGAATGTGAAAGCTATGGTCTAGTTCTCTAATGCCTCCTGTCCAAGTTCAGACATCAGTTGATTTCAGCACAGAGAGACATAACCTCTAGCCCAGGAGACTTTGAAAACACAGATGCTTAGGAATTTGGGAGATTACTTTGGACAAGCTCTACTTTCATGCTTGTTTGTTTGGTTGTTTGTTGGTTTGTTTTCTTTTTTTTTCTTGCACTTTTTCCCCTGGGCATTTGCTGTAGATTAAAGAGCTGGGACACTATTCTGGATGCACCTTTGGTCTACCTACATGACTGTTTTCATGTTCAGTTTCTGGGAATTGCTGGAGGATCTTTCTTTTACAAAGGTTCCAAGGTCCCAAATCAGATATTTTTTCTGAGTTGGAAGTAGCATCACATCACTCTTCAAATTACAGCATCATTATATTTCCTCTGTCTGTTACATAGTTCAGCTGTTAAGGAATATTCTATAAAACCTAAAAGATAAATCCCTTCATTTAAAAGATGAGAGAAATCTAGATGGTGACTAGATCTGGTACTACACTGAGCTCAGTTTGTGGCTTGTCTTTACCACACATGATCTTATATCACACCTGCTGGAACAAAATTAAAGAATCATTTGAAACATCAAACAATGCATCCCTTCTTTTTCTTCCCTCTTAGGGGGAAGTAAGGAATTGAACTGATACAGGCTAATGGAAGATTGTAGTCAATATTAGATGGTTCAAAACCAAATGCTTTCAGCTGTCTCCCTCTAACCTCATCAGAGAGGCCTCAAAGAAAAAAGGCCTGTGGACATCCAAGATGAGGTGTTCATTCATTTTTCCTCTTCAGAAAGAGGGAGGCTAGCAACTATGGCTGCACTTCCAGGAGATCAATTTGTGGTTTTGCACTTTGAGTGTGTCAGTTCTATTGTACAGATCACCTAGACAGCAGACAAGACCTCAGTTGTTACTGCTGACAATAAAGTGCTTATCCTTGGCTTCTGCAACCAAACATCCTGAATATCTCTTCTGTCTCTTCTCATTGCTATGAGTATTGGTCCAAAACTTTGCACATTTCTTTGCTGGTACAGACTTTGAGGACAGCAGAGCAGTCTTCTTTCAGCTTTTCTCAAAATGCCTAGTCCATTAAGGCTGTCCTTGCAGCACTGTTGCCTGCATCAGGACAAACTGCTCAGTGTGCTGAGTTTGTTGGCTACACACATGCTGGAGGGGATTAGCATATGGTATTTGCACCTCTGCTGTGCCTCTTGCACCTCAAACCCTTTCCCAGGCTGACTAGCTGTCCTGGCAGGAGTGACTTGAACTGAGACATAGAGCCTACGTAACATTAATTTCTACGCCCTCTTCTTCATGAAGTCCTGACTCTTCCCATTTTTTATCAATATATTTTGATCATTTTCAGACTTAAGCCCTTTGTTTTGCTGCCCTGTGTCATTCCCAGACTTAATGTTCAGATAATCACTGGAGTGAGTCAGTTCCAGAACAATATGCCTAGCATGGTTTCCAGTACTAGAAATCATCACGGGATTCATAGTTAAAGGACAACATTGTAGCAAGTTACTAAATGAAGGACAAAATATTGCTTCTGTTCTGAGAAGTAGTGGGAACACTTACTGTTCATTCATACTCTGGGACTCCACACTGGTTGATAAATTCATTGCATAGTTTTGGAGCAAAGGGTCTGTGGGCATCAGAAGTCTTAAGTGTTAACGACATCTTATGACTGTGTTTAGTTAAAGGAACACTCCTGTGCCATTTTAAAATATATTTTAGCTGCTTGATACTTAAAAGCTGATTCTTAATTTTGCTTTCACAATTCCCTCATGACGAGGGATCAGGTTCTCAGCATTTGTTCAGAAAAAAAGAACATTTTTGGGAATTACTTCCCTGAAAAGTTGTTTTCTGAACTGAAAAGATTGTGGTTTCAGCAAAATACATGCATGTGACTGAGCACTGGAATTTCTAAAGTCTGAGTCCTCATAGTTACTGGATTTTCTTCCCTCTATGCTTATATTAACAAGAACCCAGACACTTTAGCGGCTGCAGTGCTTGTATTACCTTATGAGCAAACCTCTTTGTGTGGAGAAAGAATAAAAGCTTTACCATTAGTGTTTCATAGTAGGCAATATACAGTATCCATGGACATAAAATTTTTGTTTCTGTTTGCTACTCAGCCAATCACGAAGTCTTAAACAAAGTAGAGGTTCAATATGAGACACTCCCAGGATGGGTTACGGACATATCAAATGCCAGGACGTTTGATGAGCTGCCTGTAAATGCACAAAATTATGTTCGTTTTATAGAAATGGAGTTGGGTGTCCCTGGTAAGTAGAACAGATTTTCTTCTTGTTGTCTGGGTTTTTCCTGCTCCATGAAACCTATTTGGCATTTCGTATTAATGAACATGCAAAATACTTAAAACTAGTTCCTAGGCATGGTTATTGTGCCACTGGTGTCAATTTACCTGGTGCCACTTGTGATTATGGTATTACTACTTTTTATTTAGTTGTTGAACTCAAAATTTTCAGAAATTTTAATATACATTTCTTCTTTGGCTTATACTATAGTTCTTGTTCAATTAAGATTTTTTTTTCTTTAACTTGTTCAAGTGTCTTTTAGACTGGTTATAATCAGGGTTTAGTTTCGCTGCTATCATAAAGTCAGTGGGACTATGAGTTATTAGGTAGTGTGATGAATTATGTATGAGAATAAGAGGTCCTGAACTGATACATTTCTCTATGCTCCCTAATAAAGATGATCCTGTGGTCCCATCCAAAGCTGGGAGTTAGGAGATGATGCAATTTTTTTTACTTTTCTGGTCGTTTCTAACTATCTCTTATCTTACAATCTGTAAAAGTGATTAATTTATTATGGCAGTTTCAAGAATATCTGCTTTTTGAAGTTACCAGTGTATTCTTTGAGAACAGATAAAGTTATCATTTCTTATTGTGTGAATAATATATCCTGTGTTTTCTTCAAAATGTGGTGCTTAAGATGAGTTTGTATCTTATCTTAAGATACAATCCACTCTTGCTGTGTATTACTTACAACAGAAGTTTGCTTTTCTCTCCTGCAGTTAAATGGATTGGAGTAGGGAAATCCAGGGAATCAATGATCCAGCTGTTTTAAAGATTTCAGATGCATGGAAGAAAGCACACTCCTCAAAAGACTGCTCATTCTTAAATGCATTAGTAGCCCGCAAAGCAAAGATGTTGGAAAGATAGATTTTTGCATGGGAAGAAATGCTAGAGTTGATACCCCCCAGATCAATTGCTACTCCTGAAAGAGACTCTTAACATGAACCTGTATCAATTCCTGTTCCACTGCAATTACCAGGACACTTGTTGTTGTTGTTCAAGGTGCCATCAGATTTTTTTTTTCTTTACCTAATATTTACTTCATAATGTAATTCCTGTTTGAAAATCTAAGGTAGCATTGCTTTCATGACTGTTTGTCTTTGTTATCCTCTCTCTGCTTTTGGCGGTGTTACTTCCCTGAAATTTTAGACAGTAAAAATAATGCAGTTTTGCACAGATAGTTTTACATCCTCATTATTTGTATTCCTAAAGCTGTTGTATTCTTAATGACTGCTCTTGTGAGTGATTAAAGAGGGGGAGTCTGATTTTATAATGCTATAAATGCTGTCTAAATTATTGTGTGATCTCTTTTTTAAAAGAAGATGTGATGCCAAGTTGTTATGAATGTCCAGGTTTTTTTTAGCTGTATAACACAGGAAACTTTCCTCTTTGTAACTCACAGAGGATACTGAAGTGTTTACCAGGAAGTATGCCCAGAAAGTTAGAAAATGGATATTGTAAAAAGTTCATTTGCAATTATTAAAGAACTGTTCCGATTTTGAGTTAAATGTTTTATAATGTTACTCCTTTTCCTGGCTTTTTAAAAACTCTGTGCTTCTCTGCTTCCAAGGCGCGTATCTTAAACTGCTCCCCTAGTTAAATGGGGTTATATTTATATTTTGTGAGAAGCCTAACATTTTGATGCCCTTTTAAATTCCTTTCTTCAGAGTCAATTGAAGATCCTTCTCTGGAGGATTGCCAAAGTGCAGACACTTCTGTATTTATACATTGAAGATGCTTTAAAATAACATTTATTGTATTCCATGTATTTGCTTTGGGTGTGGGGAAAATAACAAGTGTTCACCTCAAGACATCTGATATATTTTGGATTACTGTTGGGAAATGTGGAAATGTTCCATAACTATTTAAATTTATAACCATTATTATCTATTCCAAAGAATCTGATTTCTTTTTGCAACAACCCAGTAATTACATTTTCCCTTTCCAGATTACTGAGAATGACTCTGTTTTTACACACTGTGCTATGGTATTCATGTGCTTCCTTTTCAGTTCAAATAAAACTTACTTTGTTTCTTAAACCTAAGTTTGTATCAGGTTGGGGCAACAGTTCTAGATTTCGTTAATAGATTCTGGTTGCATACAAGAATATATGGATGACTATAAGGAACTTCTAATGCAAAATAAAAGATGTGAGGCCTTTTTATTTGTCTTGAGTAACCACATGTTGCCTGAAATGGAATAATTTGTTGGACTATGCTGCTGCTGAGGTGGTTAGCACAGTTTTTGTATTCTAAATTGACACAAAATAAAATTTCTTATCCTAAGAGGAGAGACAGGAGGGTTGAAGGATAAAACTATTGATTTTTCAGGAGCATTTTCTATTGAATTGCTTGTATATGACAGAACAGTTACTGGGGTCTGTATTTCACTTGGGTAATATGAGGAAAGAGGTGGATACCACAGAATCCTGGAAAATTGGCAAATACAGTGAGAAACCTTTGTATCAGCATTGCATGTAAAGATAATTCTCATCAGCATTAAAAAGCAAGCAACGTCATATTTTTCTGGAGAAGATGAAGATCTAGTTTTGCTGTCAGCCTTGCAGTCCAGGAGAGAACCATACCATCCTTCCCTAGCTAAAGGGCATCTTGAATTGAAAATATTTTCCTGGTTGCTGGATAGAGAGAAGAAGAGCTAGAACTGTGTGAAACAGAAATTCCAGTGTTTATTTAGAAGGAAAAGAATACTTTTTTCTAGACAGTAGAGGGAATTGATGTTGCAATGTTAACAGTAGGTAATAATTACTAAGTATTTTTGTTCTCCTGTAGCTGTAGGAGGCACCAAGGTGATTTGTGCTGTCAGTGAAACTACCAGCCAAAAGCTGTGGGCCTGGCTGGTTCAAGAAGAATAAATAAATAAATGAGGGCATGTTTCCTTCTACAGTCAGTGAATTAATAAAACACACCTATGGAGCTGTGTTTCATTTCTGCCAAGCATAGACCTTCAAGGTTTCAGTTTTTTCATGTTGTAACCCCACTGTACAAACTACCATTGTTTTTCAGTGGAGAAACTCATATTCCCAGACACAGCAGTGTTTCTGAGCAATACAGCAGTAGCCTAAAATGATACAAAGTATTTGTTTAGTATTTTGAAAGAGTCAAAACAGAATTGCCTTGCATGCAATAGTGATTTATATTATTTTGCTGTCTTCTAAATCCAGCTGAGATTTTTGATTCTTCCATTCAAGGGCAGGTCTGGAAAGTTGAAAAGATTCTCCTACCAGTACTGGTCCAGGATATATGTGGTCTGAGATCCGTTGGTGTATATTTACTCCCATGACCTGGAACAAAAAAAAAAACTCAGTTTCAGGTGGTTGAACTTGGCATCTGTAAAGTGTTTTATGTTGTCTCTGCATGCTAGTTTTGCTTAAGTTTTCTGGAGTGAATTCTTGGACTAGTGCTCACTTTCCTTGTGTCAAAGAACACTTACACCCTACCAAATTTCCCCCTTCTCCAGTGCTACCTTCTCTCTCCCTTATTTCACTTTTACAGATGGGGAAATAGTTGGGATATTATCACCAACCTGAGTGTGATGGGAACAAATACTATAAGTTACAGGGATTTTTTCAAGCTTCATGTTCAACTGTGGAACGAAGAAGGAAGAAGAGAACAGCAGCCTAATACTTGACCTTCAGCTCTGTGTCCAGCAGGGCCAAAGGTAAATGGTTTTGAAGACATACATAGTTTTTTAGCTCTAGATAAAGAGTGTTCTGCCTCCCCCCTATTTCATTAGTCAAGAAAGGAATTTAAATAATTCTCAAAGGAATTGTCCCACTCATTGGCAAAAGGCTTTCTGTTGTCTCTCACAGGCTAGTAGTAAGCTGTGGTAAAAAGGAAAAACCTTCGTACTTTGACAAGTGTCTATTTCTTGGGCCCTTCCTCTGTGCTCTCTCCCTCTGAAGGCTCTTCAGTCACTGGCTGCCATGCAAGAGGAGAGGATGGCAGCATAGGATAATAGCTGAAATTGATTCTCTTCCCAGTGTCCCCTCCTGCTAATGGGATGTTTACAGGAGGCATGGATACCTGTTAGACCAGACAAGGCTGATGACAGACAAGGTATTTTGATCTCACTCTGTTCTTGCCGCCACTGAAATATTTACAAGGCTCAATCTCCCAGGCTTGTGCTGTACCTCAGCATTTAATAGCCCTTATGTCCCTACAGATTAGTGAGCCTCCCTTACTAACTAAATAAGGGAAAGTGGGGGGTACTTCTGCTGCTTAGCCTTTCCATTTGTGTTCCACATGTAATTGGGTTTTGACATGCAGCTAATGGACAAAACCTTCAGATGAAGGGTCAGATGTGCTATTGATGTCATGGTGCTTTTGTCTACCATCATCCTGGAAATCTGCTTTTTAATAAAAGATGATAGTTTCCTTTTGCTGTGATGGCCAGCTCTCTTACTGAAACATTATCAAAGGTGTGACCAGTTTAGAAAAAGTAAAGGGCAAAATAGCTGGGAAGGAAAGAGGCAATGCAATCAGGTGAGTTTTTTTTCTCCTGCCCATATCATTCATAGTCTCTGAAACAGTGGAACTTAACAAACCTGATGGTAGAGTAATGAAACACACTTAGTTCTGGTGTTTGACAGCTTTACATACTGAAGGTAAAGTATAGACTGCTGTGCATGCCTGTGTGCACAAAGCTGATGCAGTATTGACTAAAAATTTTACACCATTTTTTGTCGATCAGAGTGTAATGACTCATTTGACATGTCTTTAAAATACCTTGAAATAGATACACATTCAAATATCCCATTCAGCTTTAGACATAATACTGTGTTTAATCCCAGCATCCTTCACTGCCACTTTGGAACCACTAGTCAAGTGTATCAAACCAATGTATTTTCTTATACTCCATTAGATTTTTTTCACTCATTAATCTGTTTGTGCGTGCATCCAGGTGCTTCCTATTTAGCTCTTTTTGATGCACACTGCTGAAATTGTCAACAGTGTATTTGAGTAACTGTTTTTAGATAACAAGTGCCCAAGTACAGATGGCTTTCCTTATCTTTTTTCCCCTGGTTGACAGTTATTGTCTGGTGATTACAAAAGGTGGTCTGGTTATTACAGAAGGAATTGGGTGCCTGAGTGTTGGTAGTTGGCATGGCTTTGGGGGCAGCTTTTTTTCCAAAACATGAGATGACTGTTCACTTTTTTCCCCTGCATGCAACTTAGGACTAGCTTGTTAATAGTGAAGCACACCTCCCTAGTTATCGCCTGTGTCCCTCTCAGCTGGAAAACCAGCATGGGTCACTTAGTTGTGTTGAGAAAGGACAAGTCAATTGTTGCTCTGAATGAAGCCTGATTGTACCAGTCACTGGTGGTCTTTTCTTGAGAGCTGAATTGTCGCAGTCAGGATGGAGTGGTATTTCAGCTTTGTAGTTTACTGAAAGGTCTGGGCAAAAAGCATAAATCATTGTGTAATCTCATGGTGACATATGGTGTGTAAATACCATGATCCACCCAAAGGGTAGCCAGCATTAAAAATGTACTTTCTAATCTCCTGCTGAAATGAGCACTCAGTATAATGCAGCTGTAATCTAATAGATATTAACAGCCTGAGAATGTACAGTAAGACCTTAATAATTCAGTATTGTTCGATTGGCTCCATCTGACTTATAATTAGCCCGATAAGGGTTGTGCCTCTTGCAGTCAAGCAACTAACTGCATTAGTTCAGTATAAATAGAATTTTCAAAGCCTTGACTACACAGTATAAATAGCCTACAACATTTTACCTTTTTTTTTTTCCATCAAACATTTTGGAGTCAATGTGCAATACAAAAAAATTTCATAGGGGAGAAAAAAAAACCCCAGATTTTTTTACAGCAATTTCCATTCTAGATTCTCAAATAGATGATAAATTCAGACCATGCAACACTCCTGATATGGCCAAAAACTTTTGAATGTAGCTTTGGTTTCCTCTGCCTGGGTTCTCATGTTCCTTTTGTAGATCAAAGTCATTAAAAATCACTAGAAGTTGTTGCAGTGTTAACCACAATGGGCATAAAATGGGGAGGGGTTATTCCATGGGTCTCATGGGTTTACTTTGATGCACAAACTTACCCTGGAGCTCCTCTGGATGCATGTGACTTGTGGAGCCATCCTAGCTGCCCATGACAGAAACCAGACATCCTTTTCAGGATGAACGGCTGAGCTGATGAAGCAAGCAAATAGAGGATAGAAGTGAAGGTACAAGCTGCAGACTAGAGAGCAAGTATCTCACCCAAGCTCTGGATAGGTGATTTTTTGTATTAACAGTCATGGAAAAGAAATATTTTTGTCCCAGAACAGGGCTTACAAATGAATAAGGGGATGACATGGATAACAAGGCAAAACCATGCCTTTGTTAAAAAAATGTGAGTTTATGCAGATGAATGCATTTTTTTTAAAGATAAGAAATAAAAGCTGGGCAGATTTCTTCTTCTTCTTCTTCTTTTTTTTTTTTTTTTTTTTTTTTTTTTTTCCCTCCAGAAAAGTACTGCTCTGAAACACTAGCAATCTTCAGTGGATTTTTTTAATGCAACTAACTTGGTAGCCTGGCCTGTGCACATACTGTTTGGTGGTTTAGGAGGCTGGTAGCAAGATCAGTGCAGGATCTGTTAAACTCCCTTAGCTTCTTTTGCAGAGTGTAACATGCCAAATTCCTACAAGCATTGGTGTAAAATATTTGGATGTTTTGTTTGTGCTTTTGTTAAGGAGCTGCTGCTGAATCTAAAGTAACTTGCTTATGTGGCTTGAGTGTATTAATCTCCATTTTGATAGCAAAATTCACTGTGGGATAGCGTGCCTATTAGGAATCCCCCAGGAAGAAAAGAAACAGTATCTGCATGTAATAGTAGAGGTTCTACAAAAGGTTAAATTCTGCAGAGAGTTTCTAGAATGAGTTCCACAATATTAGTGACGGGTCGTAGAATAGAAACTACTGCAGGAACCAGTTGACTTATTTAAAGAGTATTTTATGTCAGGACAAAAATGTGCTGTTCTGTGACTCAAGGCAGAATTTCTTCACAGACTGATTGAATATATCCATGGTTTGATATGGTCTGCTTATTTGTCACAATTAAGTAATAATTTATTCTACCTCCCGAGGAGTGAAATTTGGCTGCTGTGTGTAAAACACTGACTCACCAGTATTTGGAAAACAAAGTAGATGTTTTCTGTGTTTTGTTGCCCATCAAATTTGGTGAATTATGTTTTGGCTATTCCATAGCAACTACTTCACTGGAGTGTGAATTAATATTGCAGCTCCAGGAGTCTGATGTTAAAATTGGTTCTCACCAGAGATCTTAAGTAGGAGTATTGTTTTGAATAGTATCATGACACAGCCATCTTAGAAACTCCTTGAACACATCCACATTTCAATTTTTTTTCTGAAACTAAGACCACGGCATCTTCCACTTAGTTGCAGAGCACGACGTAAAAACTCCTTATCCAATCCAGTCTACAAAAGAATGTATTTTCATGCTTTAGATAATTTCAGTCAATCTTGGAAAATGTAGCTATACAACATACAAAAGTGACAACTCCAACACTCACACACAATATGAGCTGTTGAGAATCACTGTTATATTTACCAACATTTCCATATCCCTGTCAGCCAGTTCTGCACAACTGTTGTCCTCATCATAGTCAGCAGCACCAACAGAGATTCCTTCTCCTCTTCCCAACTCGTCCCCGGGGGTGATTCTTCTCCAGTTTTACCCTGGCGTGGCTTCAGCGGGAAGCATTCCTCATCCTTCATCTTTGGGAAGTGGGGGAGGTTGCATCTTCCTTCCTCCAGCAGGAATCATGCATTCAGGTTGCCAGCCCAGCTACCTGAGAGAATGCCAGTAGTGACTGTGTCTACTACAGAATCTCCAAGGTTTCTTCCAAACTTTGGGTTGCTTGCCTGTCTCCTGGTGTACAATTCAAGGGCTCTCGCTTCAGAATTTATGTTTCACCCTGAATATACATCCAGAAATAGTTCCTAAATTTGCCATTAGAATGCTTGGGTCACATCTTTCTCTTGTAATTGCATGTAAAACTTAAGTTACAAGTCTCGGAAGCTTTTCAAACTCTCTGTATTAAAAAACCTCATCATGCTGTGAGCAAGAGTGGCTCCAGTCTTAACAGAGAGCCCCATCGGGAGGAGAGGAGCCTAAGGCAGAGGTTAAATACTTCATGTAGGGACCTGCAGAGAGCATGTGCAGTCAAGGGGAAGCAGAACGTCCAAATGCCACAGCCACACAATTAAAATTGCATGACCATCTGTAATCTACTTGTGCTAAATAATAATAATCCACTTAAAAATTGCCTTATCTTGGTTTTGCACTTTCTCAAACTTAACATGCTGGAAAGGAATTATTTTTCCAGGATGAAGTCTGTACTGCTACTGAGAACCAGGGATGGCCATACCAGTTCAGTTTTTTATTTAAGTGGTATTTCTACTTACAGACTGGGCAAAGGATGAGGCTGCACTGTGAGCTTACCTTTCCTGGTCCATGCAGTGAGGTTACAGACTTAGATAAATGATGGAATGAAGATCAGGAAAGGCAAATCTTGCAGGTACAATCACAGGTGCTGTCAGCTTGGGCTCCCTTTGCTTGCTAAACTGGTGGGAGCAAGACCCTCTGCCTCACTAGGCCTGACTTTGTGGTGGTTCCTCCTTTCCTTACTGGTTTTTAAGAGACAAGGGGAGCAGTCCCACAGGTGTCAGCTTTTGGAGTGCTGTTTGAGCCAGGTTACTAGCAATGTTGCAGCTGACTATCTACAGAACAAAATGGAGTGGTGTCTTGGGAGGCTAAGAGCTGGATGGGGAGAGGATCTGTCAACAAAACACTTGGAAACTTGTGCCCCTGCACACCTGAGCCACCATCCTGAGTGCTGCTGCACTTTGGTAAATTAAACTGTAGTACCTGCTAGTCCTCATGTTGCATTCTCCTCAAGTTACTCCTAGATCTGAGTGTAGGGGCATCTCCTAACTGGTGAAGCTTAAAGAAGAAAGTCAAAGGGTGAGAAAATAAAAAAGATCTGACATGGGAGGGAGCCCAGGGTTGAGTCTTAAAGGGTAAATCTTTTTTCTGATTGGACATACTCTCCAGTGTATCTTACTTGCTCTAAACAGAAGGTAAGGCTTTCTTTAGCCTTTCTGGAATTAGAAGCATAGGTGTAATTTGAATCTGGATTTTTTTATGGAGCCTTCTGTCCTATGAGCTATGACCTACATCTCAGCACTGGAATAGGGAGATCCTCAGGAAAAACAAGGTGGGGCAGGGAAGCAGGAAGGGCTTTGCTTCTTCTGAGGCATAGAGAGTTTTGGAGCCAGGAGAGACCATGAGATTCTGGGATAGGAGGAGGATTTCTGCCTTTCGTGACAGAGGCCTAACCTCTTACCATCAAGAGACTTCAATCCCTCTGTGCTAATCTGCTCCAGTGTTTCACCCTTGGAGAGTTTCTTCTACCAGCCGCTTGGATCCCTCCTCAGCAAGTTTTGGCTTTGCTGTTCTGTGGTCTGTTTGCTGTGGATAGGGAGGACAGGTTATTCCCTTTTCCCCCTGCATTACTGTTTTAGGTATTTGCTGTGTCCCAGATTTCTCCTCAGGCTAATCATTTCTCTGAGGCTCTGCTTGGAGCTCATTTTTAGAGATGTCCAAGGCGGTGTGTTGGGTTTATTTCTTTCTGTCCCTGGGGAGTTGAGACCTGAAAATGGTCACAGTTTGTTCACTGGTGTTTGCATGTGAGTGTAAGGGATGGATGGCATCCAGTATCTTGTATCAGGAAATCTAATTATGGATTGTGGTATGATGTTTTCCAGCTTTTCAATGTCATAGCTTTGCTGATTCATATTCCAGTCCATTTTGCATTTACTTTATTGATATTTTTTTTGCTTACACATAGAAACTTGCCCATAGCCCTAGTGCCTTGTGGCCTATTTTTCTCAGACCATTTCTCTAATTTGTTAAAACCACTTTGAACTCTTACCCTGTATTCTAATGTACTTTTAGTTCCTTTCAGCTTTGCATCACCTGCACATTTACTAAGGACACTCTTTTTACCATTGCTGACTTCACTGATTAAAAATCTGAATTGTATGAAAACAGGACTCACTCACTGAATTGCTTGTTTGAAGGTGAGCCACTTTCTAGGTGTGGTGGTGGTTTTTTTTTGGTGGTGTTTTTTTTTTTTTTGTTTTGGTTTTTTTTTTTTTTTTTTTTTTTTTTTTTTTTTTTTTTTGGTTTTTTTTTTGGTTTTGTTTTGTTTTGTTTTGTTTTTCCATTTGTTTGTTGCCTAACTCTGCACCTACTCCAAAGCAGTTTCATCTAACCACATTCCTTTCCTGGCTTATGAAAATATCCTGCAAGTCTGAATATGTCACCATTTGAGCTGATACCAACAGCTTGCCAATGCTGTCAAAAAGATATCCTGATCTTTGCTTTGTGGTTGCTGAGCCTTGTGCCAAACCAGTTTGCCTTGCTCACCTAGAAGTGGTGCTTGCAGCTTCCCATGAGAGGAAAGGTTGAGTTTGCCTGTTGGATGAAGAATTGGGAGGCAAATAAACAATATTTTCATTAATTTCTAGCTAATCATAACTGACTACTAAGTCTAGGGTGATCTTAGATAATTGGCTGTAGTTAGATGATTTTTTTTGTGTGCCACTTCTCTTTTTGTGTGCAAGCACTCTGAACATACTTGTTCAGTCAACCACAATTCATTAATTAACATGGATGATAGCTCTGGGTACTGAATCACTGAAAAGAAATTCCAAAAGGGTCACACATTTCATTGGTACCAAGCAGCCTCCAGAGCAGGATGCAAAAGGGTCCCTTCACACTGATTGCTTTGCTCACTCCAGACTCTGGCCATTCCTGCAGGAGCCCAGTTCAGCTCTCATCCAGAAACAGGTGATGATGGTCAGATTCAGCCCTTGCATTTACCAACCCTTCTTCTTCCTGTTTCCTCCTTTCAGACAAAATTCTATCAACGTGGTACTCTTGGTGCAGGTGGAGCCTTGCCCCTGGCAGAGCAGCCTGCAGCTCTGGGGCTGCAACAGGGCATGAGAGGCAGGAACTGCCAGGGACAGAGGGCAAGTGCTGGAGCTGGCCCTGCCCTTGGTGAGTTAGGGGAACAATTCACAAATTCAGCACGAAATAGACACAGTAAATAAATAAATAGGCAGAGGGTTTTTTGTAGTCATTCTTGGGGCCAGAGCCGGAATTTAAAAGGTTGTGACAGTGTTCATACTGATGGCCATGGTCTGTGCCCAGCAGCAGGGACACTTCAGGAATCCAACTCCTTTCCATGATCTTTTTCTTTCTTAAATAAAAAGAAAGAAAGAACAGAGAAAATTTGCCTCTCCTGCCAACCTACCCGCTCTGCCCCTGAAGTTTCCCAATACTGCACTAGGATGGGATTTCAGGCTCCTTTCCCTGTGCCAGGGCTGTTCAGGAGCCCCGGCAGAGCCGAGTGCGGGTCCCGGAGACAAAGGAGCCGCATCCGAGCCCTGCCGAGGCTGCACCCGCCGGAAGAAACCTAACAATTCTTATTTACCAAATTGACAAAATCCTATCATCGCAATTAAGGGGATATGTAATTAACTGTGTCTTAATTACAGCAGCTGCCACTTCATCTGAATGCAGCAATTTGCGGAGAAACCGGGGGAGATGCTTTAAATTCGTGTGTGTAAACAGCGCGAGCACAAACAGCGCGGCGTGCGCGGCTCCGGGGCCGCTGTGCCCGTCCCGGGGGCTCCCCCCCGCCTGGCCCTGGAGCCCTCTGGAAATCCCTCGGGAGGCAGAGAGTTTCGGCAATCCCTGCCCCAAACCCATCGCCCCGGGCTGGTACCTCGAGCTGCAAACCCTCCCGGCAGGGAAAGGCTTTGAAGAGCCTCTCCTGAGTCCCGGCCCCTGCGGGAGCAGCAGCCCCGGTGCGTGTGCTGGGTGCACCGGGCCAGGTGAGTTTCTCTTGGTCTCTCGTCTTATGGCTCCATCGCTCTGGGCCGGCAGGAGCAGCTCTGCCAGCCCGTGTCCTGCCTGTCCCCTCCACCTGCTCTGCCATCCGGCTCCTGCAGCTCTGCGGGACATTTTACAAGCCTCTGCATCCTCTGCTGCTGCTGCAGCCTCCCGTGGCTTACATGGGTCAGTTCCTGGGAGCTGCTGTAGACTCCCCAGTGTGCCAGAGATTTCCCTGCTGAGGTACCCAGGTCTGGGTGTTTGCGGGTTCACTTGGGTACCAACCACTTGGGTTTTGCTGCCTTTCCTGCCCACTCCTGGTTCCTGCCTCTAACCAGAACTTGGTGACTGGCTGTGCTGGCTCAGGGTGGTGAGCTGTGACACAGTGGTTTTGGATGTGGTTTTCCTGGAGACGCAGCATGGACTTCCCTGCACTTCCCAGGCAAGAGCCATGGATGCTCCGGAGGTAGGAAGAGGGTGGTTCCCTGCTGGGATTGCTTCCCAGCTCTGCTCCCCAGATGTGGCTGCTCCTGGAGATCAGGCAGAGGGGCCAGGTTATCCCTCTGTGCCCCAGGTACGGGTCACCAATACCGTGCTAAGCCCATTAATTGCTGAGCTACAGCTTGAGAAGAGCCTTGCACGCCCCCTCTGCCACTGCTAATAAATAGGATTGATGCGACAAAGGCTTGAGGACTGTGTCTGCTCAAGTTGGCAGACGTCATTGGGGTTTCATAATTCAGCTGCATTGATTTGTCCTGTATGTTTCACATGCGAAATAAAGCTTCTTTCTGTCAAGTCAGTATAGGAAAGATATCCTACTTGGTGCTAGCAACATTCCTCTGGTTTCCTAACTGAAACCTAAACTCTTTTCTTAGTGTTTCAGTAATGGGCATCATCACAAAACCTGGATTATTAATACATGCAGCAAGAATTCAAAAACACGGGATGACATCCTTTCACTGTTTAAATGATGGCACAACCTCCATGGTGCTGGTGTAACCAGAATTTCACCAGCTGGCACTACTCAGCTGTCACAAACTCTCTTCACATGGCTCTGGGGGCCTCTGCGTTGCTGTCAATGGCACTTTGAGAAAAAGACAGGGTTAAATTTGTTAAAACTTGTCCATGTTAATCTCTTAAAAAGCACTTAGTCATTTTAGATTTCCATGCTGAATCAGGCTTCATGGAAAACTACTAATGTTTCTCTTTCTTGTTCTCTTTGGGATGGAGCACACGACCTGCATGGTGTTTTTAATGCCAGTTACATTTGCATGGATATTTGGTCTTTGTTTCAACAACCTTCACATTTGGCTGCCACCTTTGGAAAGATAAAAGGATATTCTCACTCAGTTATTTCCTTGGGACTTGGGTACAGTCTTAGTAGGAGAAGTAAAAAAAAAAAAATAATTAAAAAAAAAAAATATATATATATATATATAAAAGAAACCAAAGCAGCCTTTCGATTTTTTTTTTTTTTTTTTTTAACCAAAGTGGAGTGCCTAGGCAGGGGTGATATAATTTTCGTAGCTGTGGACAACTTCAGCTTTGACTGATGTATTTTGTAGGCTCCAGTATGGGTGCCAGCAGTCTGACTTTTAGTAACAGGATTTGGAAATGCCACCCAAAGGTCCCACTGTCATCCAAGCGACCTTAGCAATGGTCACCAAAGTAATGTGGAAAACTGGACACCAGAAAAATATCTTTTCTCCATGTTCCCTGTTTGACAAGTGCATGGTTTCATCCCACCCTGCTGACACTACCACATTCGTAAGATGCATAAATACTGCCAGCACAGGCACCTACTGAAGACTTCCCTCGACTCTGCCAGAGGCTATAAGGGAGTTATGTTTTCTCTCCTGCATGTAAACCTGAAGAGACAAACCTGTGGTCAGTCACACTTAGGCACTTTATATTCGAGCACCAGCCATGCAGTTAAAAATGTTTGGTTTTTTTTTTTTACATCAAGGTGTGCGACAACAGTGAATGTCTCATACCCAGAAGTGGTGTGGCAATGCTGTTGATCTGTGAGAGCTCTCCCTACCCCTGTTCCTGTTGTTTCAGTAGCTGAGATCCCTGGATCAGAGAGACTTGCTGGCTTTTGTTACTGCACCCCCCCAACCCACAGCATCCCTGTTCCCCAAAGGCTGGCCCCTCTCTGCAGGAGGCAGGCAAATCACAGGGTGTGAACAAAGGACCGTGAGGAACTGGAATGAGATCACCAAATCCATTTGATTTATTTGGGATTTGAGCCTAGGTCTTCTGGGTGAAAGTGAGTGCATTAACCCACTGTGGGAGTTAATTCCTTGCCTAGTCATTATTCAGGCATCATTAAAGTATGCATTGTGCTGGAGGTCAAATCAGATTACTCTAAAGAATTTGGAATGGGAAAAATGCTGGGGTTTTTTCATCGGCCTAAATGTTTGGTTACCTCAGTGTTTAGCTATTTATATTGTGCCTGTCACTCTGGTATGTCACTCTATAAACAAAGGGATGCTCCAAATCTCTTATTATTTTAATTGCATTAATGTTCTTCATCTGGGGAAAAAAAAAAATTAAAATAATTTGCCTTTGGAAGATAACAGAGTAAGTGGTTTAAAATAAACAGCAGCTCTGGGAAAACTGCCCTCCGAGGCTCCCCCAGGCAGAACATCCCATGGCTCTGCATCCACGGCACTGACAGTCACCCGGGCACACCTGGAGCTGCTCTGGCTCCCCCCACAATGCCAGGGACAAGCACCACTATTGCAGGAAGGGCTGGCCTGCAATGGCAAGGAAAGTGAAGGAGGGTGAGAGCCTGGATCTAACCCTCCCAGGGAGGAAGAGGAGCAGCACTGTGCAGCTCCCAGTTCTCGTGCAGGAGCGTGGCTTTGGTGCAGAGCTCTCCTCGGGAGGTGTGAGGTGGGTGCCTCGTTCAGATCAGACACTCTGGCACCGGGGCAGGGAGGCAGCACATGGGCTGGATCAGGGAGTATTCTTTTCTTGGCGATTCCTAAAGATACAACTTGGATCTTTGATCCAGATATGCGATCCAGACATATGCTGCCCTTATCACAGAATGAAAAGATGCTAGGATAGGAGTTCCATGCTGGAGGGGGATCAGTGAGGCAGAAGCAAGAGCAAACAAAGGGTGCAAGAAATCAGCTCCCACCCCAGAGAAACCTGTCTGGCTTTCTGGTTGTGGCAGCAAGGGGAAAGGACTCGGGAATTGAAAGCAACTTGAAAACCAGATCAAACTAGTCTAACTGTAAAATAAGAAGATGGTCCTCTTGGGGACACACAGTGGCTGGGAAGAAAGTCTAAACATTGAGACTATTTTAGACTGAGAGACACAAGTCATAGTCTCGGTGTCTCCCGTGAGGAGGAGAGGAAGGCTGAGAGCACCAGCTGGCTGTACTGGGGATGACAGGCAAAGGATTCTCCTAAGGCTGAAAGAGGCTTCCATATATTTGTATCTGTAGGGCTTTTATTTAACCTTGTTTCATGTGGAAACAATGCCAAGACAATCATCCTGTTAGCTCCCTCCAGAAGAATCCCAAACTTTCTGCCCAGTTTGATGAAGGTGATGATCTCAAAGATGTTCAGTCCCTGTAGTTTGGTTCCTCTGTCCAAATGGGTACCTGAGAAGAAAACAGACACCCAGACCTACAGGACCTCAGGAGCAGCGTTAGCAGGTGCCATGAAAGAAAGGATATATCTGCCTTCTGCAGCTCAAAATGGAGAAATTGCTAAAGAGAGCACATTAGACATGAGGTAACCCAGGAGCAGGACATGCAGCTGCAGATCTAACCTGCAGAATTTCATCTGCCCAGCAGCATTTATTTGTGATTAATTTCAAACTGAATCTGAAATTCCCACGAGTTTCTCCATCCAAGTACATGTTTGTGTACTTTGAAATTGACAGGATGGAGTTTAGGGGACATAGGAGATGTCCTGGACTGCACTGAGCTGCACTGAATGGCAGTGCCCAGTCAGCATGGGAGAACAGGGTGGAAAGGTGTGCAAACCTGAAAGCAGGAGGAGCATTCTCCTGCCACCTTCACCTCTCTTCATGTGTGAGGGGCTCAGAGAGGCTGAGAGACCTCTTCAGGCACTTCCAGTCCCACTGGCTATGAATCAGACACAGAAGTGAAACAGTGTGTATCCAAAATGTCTTATTTCCTGGCCAGTAGCACTGTGAGAAGAATTCATTAAGCTCCAGATGAGGATTCAAGCCACTTAATTTGTGTTTCGATCCAGCATGTAGGCTTTGCTCGTTAAAGGAGGGATACAAATTGCTACCTCTGTTTCTAAATATCCTGGTGCAGGCCCTGAATTTACCCTGCAGCAAGAGATCCTGACAGCACAGTGTAAGATCAGCTTGCTAAGGAGGAAATTATTTGGTGCATGGTGTCCCAGTGGTGAAAAGCACTTTGTGCTGTGTCAGGGATGGTCCTTCTCTTGCATGCTCCTGGATTTCACCCAAGGCAGATCTGTGCCCTCATTGGGAACAAGAACCATCTCTCATCTGTGTATTTCTGTACATTGAAACATAAAAACTGGGGGCAGTCATCAGTGCCAGCCAATCAGGTAGTGGGGCAACATGAAAAAATATCCTCATGGCTGCTTTTCCCTTCTCCCCCTATATATGAGGAACCTGGACCAGCTCCTCATTGCCTACACCCTTTACTGACCTAGTGGCCTTATACCTTCAGTGCAAAACTTGCAGGATAATGGTTGGAGTCTCCTAACCTAGCAGCTTCTTCCTTGTGGCATGTGATGGCTTTTGGGACTGATCTTCCATAGGTGCTGGGACAGGAGAGCCAACACACCTCTTTGAGGCAGGACCCCAACACACGAACACCTGCTGATCAGCACGGCTTTGTTTCCCCAGTAGCAAGGATTTATTCATCTTACAAGATGAACTGGGATGATTGCATTCCTACATTTTTGGGCTTGCCTGCTCCAGTCTGGCAGCTTGACAGGGTCCTAAATTTGGCAATAGTCAGCCTGTAGTGAATGTGGGAGGATGGGAATGGGAGATGATGCCCCATTCTTCCATAGGGATGAGACTGCCTGGGAGGGACCTAAATACACTTGATGCTGACTGGGTGGACCAGTGGATATGTGAAACCAGAAGCCCGCTGAGAGTCTGCCCTGAACCACTGAACCATTGGACTGTTGTTTTTTTCTTTTCAGTGTTAAAGAAATATTACAAAAATACCGCACTGAGGGATTGGTAATTTAACCCTTGAGGGAGCCTATTCAACACCTTGTTGGATGACTGTGATGTTTACCTCTAGTTCTGCAGTGGTAGCAGTATCCACTGATATCTTTTAAAAGACAACTGGGGCAGAAGTGATGCTTATGCTGTGAAATAGGTCAAACGTGATGCGACACCTTATCTGCTCAGCTGTAAACCCCACCATTCCTCCTCGGCCTCAGTATTGATTATCTGGTGGGTTTAAAATACTGCTGAAACCTCTGTCTGTCGCCTCGTATCATTGCATTAAGGAGGAGGCATGGCCCTGTGTCCTTTCAGCTCAAAGGATCTAATTATTGTATCTCATTTCTGTAACCCAGGAAAAGAGAGAGGGCCATCCTAATGCACAGATGGCCTGCGATTTACGTCAGGAGCCATGGGATTAGGGACTGTCCCAGCAGAGAAAGCTCACTGGTCTTTTATTGAACTGTCTGCAAATAATGTGTAGTCAAAATCCTGGCCACCTGTGGTCATTAAACATCCAGTGGTTCTTTTTGCAGGACTAACATCCACGTCCTGAGCACATTCAAGGTGGGGATGTGCTTGTGTGCAGGTGGAAATACACTCCAGCTTCCTAAATCCCACTTCCTGACTACATTGCAAGAAGGAGGTGTTACCTCCTTCCTGCCCTGAGTTTTCCAATAATGTTATTAAACTGTAGGGAATCAAGCAGTTTCTGCATGTTGTCCCAGAGCTGGGAATTTTTCCATTGTGAATGCAGAAGATCCAAATGTGTCACTCTGGTTTGTGAAGTGCCTGGGAACAGCGCTAACCAATTTGAGAAAAAATCTTTAGTTCAGCAGGCATTTTAATAAGGTTGTAAAATGTCCCAGAGTATGCTAAAGATCAAAAGATTACCAAAAATAAAAAGGAAAAAAAGAGAAAAATTTAATGCACTTCTAGGTTTCACCTTAAATAATTTGATTCATATGAGAGACTAAAACATCCATGTAGGAGCTGAACTGCTGGGGGAGGAGGCTTGGCTCTGACAATAGCAATGATGCAGCCGTGTCATGAGTAGGTGCTTCGCGGTACAGGGTGGAAATGTCTGGAAGAGATACCAACCACACTCAGGCTTGTTCTTGCCCTAATTGCCTGACTTTTTTTTTCGAGGAATACACAAAACGAGCACTTAAAATTAGACTCTGAGAGCACTTGCTTAAATGAAGAGACTGTCAATATTTGCAGAGCGATGCTTCGGCTCACCCAGACGGTACTTGAATGGCTGAATACATGGAGCACTCTCTTCCCTTTCTCTGCTTAATGAAAAACAAAATGGGGAGAGCCTGATTTTGCTTTTCGGGTTCATTGTGTTCATGTTTTTTTTCCAGATTCTCACAAACTTGGTCTTGACTTCTCAGAAGCTACTTCAAACAGCAGATTCAGCACAACGGTATGCACAGGACTAACACTACATGAAACACAAAACAAAAGGTGGGGGAAAATGCTCCTTTTTTTCCCCTAAATGTTGTAGATTTCTGCTTCTCTAATCTCCTGTTCTCTCTGGATTGTCAGATGAAATACTCAGAGCAGACATTGACTGGCTCTGGAAGCAGAGCGGGAGTGCATTGCCTGAAGGCTGAATTGAATTGTAACACAGCGTGATCTTGCCAGGATAGCTAGGTAAAGCATCCCACACAACACCTTCGTTTCTTGAACTTTTATCACTAAGAAATCATCATTTTGAAGCTGATGGGCATTAACATCCCAGGTGGCTGGCATCTCTTTGTGAATTTTTTATTTTACTTTGCTAGAATAGCAAAGGACACAAGAGCCTGGTCTGGAGCAATTTCATGCTTCTCAGGTACGACCAGACTCTGTAGGATCTGTATTGTTGCAAGCTCAAAGCATCCACAGTGAAGGCTTCTACCCTCTAATCTTCCTGTGCTCAAAGTATTTCTCATCCATTCCTGACCTCTGATCTTCTTGTATCTCTGGCTTTTGCATGCAGTCAGTTGTCATCCTTTGCAAAACCTTCCCTGTCTCTGTCTCCTCAGTGACGTGGGGCTGATTCCCACAGCAGAGGATAGAAAGTCTTGTGTGTCTGCTTCCCTGCCCTGCTGTATCTGCCACCCTGCACAGGCCTTGCTGGGTCCCTGTGCTGGCAGCAGCCAGAGCATGGGCGTGGTTCATGCAACAGCACTTCCCACCTCTTCCATCCAGACCTACATCTAATAAATGTCTTGTAAGCCTCTGAGTACTTTATAAAGTATGTTTTAATCTTCCCTGTACGGCTCAGATGCTTGCTAAAAGCCCCATCACATGAGGACCTCATTTTCAATTTTCCTGAACTGATGTCCTGGCCATGGCCATGATGTAGTCACCAGTTACCCCCCCATTTCTTCCACAGCAGGTGGAAGTGAGATGTTCCCCATCCTGGGAATACTCACTGGCCTATCCCTGGGGTCAGGGCATACAATTCCGACCCTGATTTCCTGGAACAAACCATCCATAAAAGCAGAAGTATCTGACAAATTTGGTCTGGCACAGGCTGTTCATTGCAAATCTTAATGCAAATAAGAGAAATGTCAGTGCTAAAAGAAAAAGAGTATTTAGGAAAAAAAAAAAATCTTGTGCTGTTTAGTGGCATTTGTGCATAAAATAATGAGGCCAAATATATCACCATTGGATTTGAGCCAGATAAGTTCATAACGTCTAATCCAGCTGGTGGATCATGACTCCCTTCATTATTTAAAGCAATGCTGTGGGAAAAGACACACAGCAAAGCTAACAAGATGGTGCTTGAGCTGCCATATTCCTGGCAGCCGAACAAATGCAGCGTGCGTTTTCTCACACCAGCAGGGAGAGGAGAGGAAAACGTGGAGCTAACAAGGAGCCCAGCATTCCCTCACGACGCAGACTGAGCCTCACCCACTGCCATCTCCCCTGCAGTCTGGCTCTGTTCGTCTCCAGTGACAGCGTTTCCCTGCTCCTCCTTGACCAGGTCCTGGCCCCTGTAAGGTGCTGTGCTGCCCAGCCAGGAGCAGGCTGTGCTGGAGCAGAGTGGTCCATGCAGCTCTCCAGCCTGTTCCTCTGATACCAGGAGATGGGTGGCAAGCACCTACCTTGTAATGCTTGCCCACTGCTTGGCAGCTCAGGGATGGAGCCACTGTTGGTAACTTTGCATGGCTTGGTCCTTCAGTGACTCATATTTTTTCTCCTAATTCACCCAGTCTCCCATGCAAACTTTCTGGGTCATGTGTCAGTGTGGAGATCATGTCTTGGTTGCATTGTCTGGTCTGCAGTACCCTCAGCCATCTCCTCCTCTCCTGGATTCTATGCCCCTCCTGCACTCTTGTCTCCTTGCTTGATCCTATCCTCCCGGACTCAGCTGATGGGGCCTTGCAGTTTTTGGCACTGCTGATTTGGGAATGGTTTACAGACCCCACCACAAGCCTGTCCCTGCCATGATCCCTCTGTTTGTCTGCTGCTGATCCTGAGGGACCACCTCGCAGGAGCTGGTGGACGTTGCCTCAGGATGGTTGACAGGTCCTTGACCCCAAAGAGTCTCCAGCAACTTTCAGCCCCAGAAAGTGTCTTGCTGGCTTGTGTTTAAGATGATGTTTTCCAGGCCATGAGCACAGTGGGTCCAGCACAACTTCAACAGCAGGGAGGACACAAGGGCTCTGTATAAATCAGGATGTACTTGGCTCAGAGGCAGCCATGTGTGTGTCTGCATCGTTCTGTATAATTGTGGAAAGATTTACCAGGGTGCAGTGGCATCAGCGTGCACAATTCTGCTTCTCTTCCTCCTCCATACTTAGGTCTGTCAGCTCTTCTTTGCCTGTTTTGGAGGCAGCTTTCTGTGGAAAAAAATATAAGGACATCCTTGCTTCATTGCTCATGATATATGGCCACAAGGGCAAAGCCTTTTTTATTTTTCTAGATAAAATTTAAAAATATATTCCAGTCACAACATTTGTTTTCCTTTTGAGGATCATTTTCCAGGAATAATGATTCTTGTCTTGGAAAGCTCATTGGGCACATCAAAGAGCATGGCACTTGTCACTGTGGTCCTTAATTGATGCATCAAAAAGACTGCCATGTATCTCCAGCATCTCCCAAATACATGGGCTATGCAGATATAAACAAAAGGTCAAGATACAATGAAAAGTACAAAAATACGATTAAGTAACTTCCCTGCAAATCAAATTTCACGTGATTTTTTCCTCTTCTGTCCCAATCTGACAAGCTCCTCTGTCATCCATTCAGGCTTACAAGAAAAAAAGAAGGGCAAGGCAGACATTACCTCGTATGGTGGGAAAATAGACCCCTCTTTGTATTGTAGATGTTTTTTCCAGTTCTCTTTCACATAAAAAAAAGGACTACAACATTGTCACATACATCAGTATCTGAGTCTTGGCAGACTCAGACAAGAGGAGACCAGAGCAGGAATCAGAAATGGCTTCATTTTAGTGCTGGATGTTTCAGAGGAAAGACAAAAGAAGTAAAAGAGCTCATGAACACCCAGAAAATAGGTATGGTGAATTCACAGTGTAGTCAACAGCTGCTTGGGGATGATTTCCTTGGAGGGCAAACATTGACTGCCTGCAGGCTTAGTTCAGGAGGCAATCATTTTGGGCAAAGAGATTTTGGGCAAAGGGAACAGAGGCCAGGTCTGGACTGTGGGGAGAATGGAAGAGGCAGAGATACTGAGAGGCAGAGCCCTGAGGCTCAGGATGCTGAACATCTGCCTGTGCACCAGCTCTGGCTCTGCATTTGCTGCTGCTTCTGCAGCTCTGCTGGATATTTTGTGAAACCAACTGGGGACTCTGCCCAGGCTGTTGCTTTCCTCAGGCTCCCAAATCTCAAGATGCACACACACACTTTGAGGTCCTCTGAGACAACCACAAATCCCCTTTGCTCAGGGGTTTGAGCAAAGCTCACCTGCTTTGCTCAGATGCAATCCATGGATGTGTGGGTGCCCAAACACTGCTGCTGATACAAGGCAGGGAAACCTCTGCAAATAGCACCTACACATTTGCTCCCCAGGTCTTGTTTAGAAGGCCCTTCCCAGAAAAAGGGTGAGCTCAGTAAATGCCTGCTTGCTGAGCCAAGAAGCAGCACCTCTCTGGGTGACACTCTCCCTTGCAGATGTCTGTGGGTGCCACTTCCCTCTCTGCTTCCAGCCAGCATGAAAAACTGCCTCTGTCTTCCCTCACTACCGTGTCCTCCTCTGTTACCTCATTTCTAGAGCAAGGAAACACAATACCATTGACCACTCCTGACAAGTGGTAGCTGCTGGCTGGTGAAGGCTCCGTGTGAAGAGGGATCAATTCCCCATTCCAAGGCTGCCTGTGGCTGAGTCTTGAGCTGTGCTTTTGGCAAAGTGAGGTGCTTCTGCCTACATGGTGGGGTGATAAACATGCCAGAGAGAGACAGAGTGGGATGGTTGCCACAGCATCACCTCTGCAGTTCATGTTCAGAGTTATACAAATGCAACCTTTCTACTCTTCAAGGCCAATGTTGAGTTTTCCTTGAGGGAAACCCATCAGGTTTTGGTGTTCTGCTGCTTTGCACATAGCCCTGTGGGCTGGGAGGAAGCCAGGGAAGGGATGCAGCAGGGGCAGGGGCAGCAAAGGGCCAGGGAAGCCCTTGAGCACACGAGATGTTACTGAACTGCAGAGGGAAAAGCTAAGAGGCCTCCATACAAAAGTATGTTTTATATTTATGTATAATATTTATTAAAAACATATATTTATTTGTACATACACATACAAAAGTATGTTTTCTATTTTTGGACACGGGCTGAATGCTAAAAAGTTTTGGGAAGAGACAGCAGCTGTCCGAACACCAACCCTCCTGAGAAAAGCACAGCCCGGCACAGGCTCAGCCATCCCTACGCCCTCAGCGCCCCCGAGGAAGAGCTGGGCACGGAGGCCCACCACGCTGCCCTTGCCCCGAGTGGGCTCTGAGGGTTAGTTCGTGCCACAAAAGAGCCTCTCTGGGCTCCCATTGCCGTGCCAGACGCCCCTGGAGGAGCGCTGGGTGCTGGCGGGGGTGGCCAAGCCGGCGGGACTGACAGGAGCACCGGGCCACACTCATTGTTTGGGATTTGTGTGCTGAGGGCGAGGGCACAGCTCTGAGGGCCGCGGGGCGGGCGGGGCCGCCAGGGGGCGCGCGTGGCTCACGGTTGTGAGGGGAGCGCGCCGGGCGGGCGGGAGCGGGAGCGGGCGGGGGCCGGGGGACGGCGGCTCCGGGGCCCCGCTCCTGCCTGCTGCCTTCCGCTGCCCCGCCGCCTTCCCCTGCCCCGCCGCTTTCCCCTGCCCCGCCTGCCCCGGGCAGCGCCCCCGCCCCGCTCCGCTCCGCCGGCCCCGAGCGCCGCCCGCTCCCGCCGCGCCGAGCGCTGCGCTGGGAGCCTCCCCCGGAGCGGGGTCAGCGGGGAGCGGGCCGAGGGAGCGGGGCCTGAACGGGGCTTTCAAAGCAACTCAGCACCCCGGGCATTAGCGCGCCCCTCCGGCTTTTTATTTCTTGTTTATTTCTACCGGGCTGTGCGGGCGGTGTCCCGGACACCGGGCTGGCCCCGCTCCGCCCGGCCCGGCCTGGGCCTGCCCTGCCCCGGCTGCTGGGGCTCCCCCCTCCGCGGGGAAAACACTAAAGCCACGGCCCGACCAAAACGGGGCTTCGCTGGCCCATTTTAGGGCTGCGACGAGACCAAACTATAAAACCCGACTGAGAACTGAACCACAATCGAAAGTGCTGGAGGTGGATTTTTTTTTTTTTAAATTATTTTTTTTATATTTTTTTTTTTTCATGCCCGCAGAGACTCTGGGTTTTGTTTCAGAAACTTCATAGGCGTAGGAGCTGGCTGCAAAGGTTGAACCAGATCTATTCCAAGTTTTATCTGCCTCACAAAAGTCATTTTGGCAGCCAAGGAACCGACAAGACCTGAATCCAAAACCAAGCAGAAGTTCCCTGTTAGAAACTTTAGAGCAGGAAAATGTCTAGCACTTTAAAACAATGTAGGCTTTCATGTGAAGCTCTTTGCAAACTTACAAAACAGTAAGAAGTTCTTGGATAAAAACCCTGTTTATTTGCACTGTGCACCAACAGCAAGTCCAGGTTCCTGTACCCAAGGTGAAGGGCCTGCAAGAGTGTGCAAAAATTGGCTCTAAGTGCACAGTTGTGTATGGCTCCAACACAAAAAAGCTGTGACAAGCAACTGAATGAAGGAAATGCTTTTCCTACCAGAGTAGTGCAGCGAGTGCATCTGAGGCCATTCCTCTTCTGCTTCCTAGTTTGACATTTTCCTGGCCTCGTATGCTAATGGAAACAGTCCTAAACTAGCAGGTATCACCTGCCCCTGCAGGGAAGCAGCATCTCCCTCTCCTAGTACTTGCCACAAGTGAAAATTTCTGGAAACGAGCGAGAAAGCTGAGTTAAAAGGCTTTATCCTGCACATGTAACGCTGCTGCTGAATGCGATACAGACCGTGGAGAGTCTGAGCCGGTTACAAAACTCCATTCAGCAGAGGCAAGTGCCTTGAGCATTGCAGTGTGTCCCCACATTGCCCTTCTGAGCTCCTCAACGTGAGGTCTTCCTCCTGCCCAAGACCTCACAGATGGGGACAGCGATTGCCGAGGGAATAAATTATAGCCAAGGAAAGTGGAATTAGGCATCGTGCAGCCAGGGCTTGTGTGTCACTGTTTCCCCCTTGAAAAATTTACTCATTTTACTTGTGATTTGAATTGCAGCTGCAGTTTGAATTGCAGGAGCCTCTGCGCTGTGCCATGCACAACTGCATAATTACAGGACGGCATGTTCTCCACTTGATTGCGATCTGAGCAGGGTGCTTCCTCCCACCCCGCCAAATGGCCCCCGGCCAGAGCCCATCAGCCTGCCTGGGCCAGGGAAGCCGGCGCCGCTGGGAGTGCGGGGCACAGTTCGCAGGGAGAAGAGCAGGAGGAAGTGCTCCCAGTTTGTGGAAACCTTTAGGATATCACAGAAAGCTGCAGAGCCAAAAAGGCAATGCTGCAAAGAGCAGGAGTGGAGGGGGCTGACTCCTTGCAGCCTCACAGACTGAGGGTGTGTGGTAGCCATCGGCAAGAAGACTCTGGGTGTGTTGGGACATCAGGACTTTGGGGGGTGACACCTGGAAGCGATTAGGCTTCATACAAACAGTTCTCCAAGCCGCTCCAGGAAGACGGATGATTAAAAATAACATTAACCTTCAGCACACATATTCCATGACTGTCTGGACGTGGCAGCTTTTAGAGGAACATTCCTGATCTCAACATCTTTTACCTGGGGAATCAAAACATCCTAACGCGTGACCTCGTGGCGTACGGGATAGCAGGGGGTTTGTGCAAGCAGGGGTCCCACCTCTGTGGCTGAGGAAGTCACATTCCAGTGTTTTTTCTAATGATGTATTTACCTCCTTATGTGTGCTGGGTAAAGTGCACTGAGACATTTTAATCAGCATTGTCAGGAGATGTTTCTTGTCTTGGCTTCAGAAGCCTTGTCTGCATCCTGTTTCACTGTCCATCTCTTCCTGTCTAATAGTTGTTATGCTACAGAATTTAGATTTGGAAGCAGGAAAACTGCATGGACAGATGACCCAGAAACTTTCTGGAAGCACGATCAAGGGAGACACATAACTTCTTTGATTAATTTTTATATTTAAGTGCTTTCCTCCTCTGCTTTATTTCTAGGTTCACGTCAACAGAGCTTTCTTCTTTATCTACTTCAAACATGATGTCTCCTTCCAGGGCTGCTATTTAATTATTTTCCTGTAATACGCATCTGGAAACATTGTAGATTCTTTCCTCTGTATTACAGTGCATGTGATTTGTTTTCTTGCTATCCAGCTGGATCATGCTTTTTTATAGATGAACATTTACTGAAGTGAGAATCTTTTCTCCAATTAAATACTCTCAGTTTAAGAAATAATTCTCATTTTATGTGCAAAGGGATCTTGAAGCCAATCCAGGCAATACGAGGTAATTGATGTTTTCTCCTTTGTGAGGTGTTTTTTTTCTCAAGTTGTTTATGTTGTATCAGGGAGAGCCCCGCGTAGTCCAAAGGTTATTCATAAATAATGAGCATACATAAGCCTTGTCCCTCAGCTGAAGGGAAAATGGAGAGAGAACAAGCCCAACAGCTCCTCCTGAGGCCAGGAGTCACCATCAACATCTGCCCCAAAGTACTGGCACTCACAATGGATTTGCCCTTTCCAGGAAATGTACTTCTGGCCATGGCAAGTCTGGACACATGTAGGGTGCTCTGATCACAGTGAAAGGCAGAGCTCAATTTTAAGGCAAGAAATCCTTTTAGTACAGTCATCTGGGGAGATGTCACAAATTTATGGGTGCTGGAGCCACTCTTTATTTGAAGATTTTCTTTGAGACCTCTACCTGGACAGCATGTGCTGTAGATGAAATGTCAACTCAATCATTCTTCAGTGAGCTGTTGTTGCATTTTTTTTTTTCCTAAAGATACATTTAAAGGGCAACTCATTTGCATAAGACTTTCATATCCTTGGTCTTAAAAAGGCTTTAGGAGCCAGGACTGTGATCTGAAATCTAATATTCTTACCTTTTGCAGTGGCAGAGGACATGGGGAGTTGTCATTAAAAAATGATTCAATTCTCTTTGTAAAGGAGTATTGTATAAACTGTGAAAGACATGGTTAAAATAGTAAATAGTGTTGCAGTTTTGGATTTTTATTGTTTTACCCTAGGCACTTACTGTGGGTTCTCTATATGAAATGTGATGGAATTATTGTGAAGATGCATTGTTTAAATATTAAACATTAATGTTCTTCTTTTGATGGTGAAGCCAGTATTAAACGTGTTAATTTTTCATTAAAGCACCTAAAGCCAAATTTGTTTAAGCTCTCAGTTTGTTGTCATCTTCATAATAGAAAACACCAAGTGAAAGCCACACAGACCTGAGAATAAATAGGAGTGAAATGTGGGAGCCAGCTCCAGGCTTCCTCACAAGGTGGAGGGGAGGTGGAGGGGAAGAGAGAAGCAGCAGGAGGAGAAGGAAGAAGAAAAGCAGCTCAGGGAAGAGAGGATGAGGGAGGAAAACATAAGAATCTAAGAGCAACACCAGAAGGGTTTGTAAGTATTAAACACACAGTGCGGGAAAGGGCTGATCCGTGGAAAGCAACTCCCACTTGGCAAAAGGCATTAGGGGTGTAGAGCTGGAGACAGGTCCGTGCTGGGGAATGATGGCACGTGTCACTATGGGACAGGGCCTTTCTGAGCCACAGCCAGTGCCCTCACAGCATTCCCAGCAGGAACTAAAGGCAGGGATACTTCACGGCCGAGCTTGGCCCCAGGTGCTTTATTTGATCTCGGTGTGACGGTGAGATGTGTGAGCCAGCTCCTGCTCACCATTCCGAACATCAAGGGCTGCACCTGTAAAATCACATCCAGATGGGAGCGTGTGCCATCACTGTTGTTTTGTGATCGCCAACAAGAAAAATAACTTGCAGGAGGTGTTTGTGTGTGATCCTTTTGAGCATAAATGATTTTAAGCTGTGGTTGGCGGGTATGGTAGTGGCTGGGCAGGGAGATGGAGTAGGAAGCGCTGGATGAGGCTGCATTTGCCAAGCAAGAAGGGTTTTACAGTAATTGAGATGTGAAATGCTGAGAGTCTTGACAAGAGTTTTAGCTGTACAGATGGGTAAGGAAGGCCATATCTCAGAGATGTTATGCAGAAAGAATCTGCAAGCAGCAGAGAGCAAACTTGGATGTGAGCCCGGGGGAGGCACCCACAGGAGTCGCTGCCCAGGTGACTCTGTGGAGAGGCAGTGAGGAGTGACGGATGGAAGCATGAATGGAGGGAGAGATGGAGGGGTGGGTGGGTGTCTGGGGGAAGGGATGGGGTTGTGCAGAGCTCGCAGAAACAGGGATCCATCCGCAAAAAGGCGAGGCAAAAGATAGGAAGCTGTTTTACCCTTGCTGTGTGCAAGCTGATCCCTGCTTGACCACACAAAGATGAGACTTCAGATTTTCATCTGGGTAGAAGGCAAGTCTCCAGTAATGCACTAGATCTAGGAGAAAAAAAAATATTCATGGCTAACAAAGGACTAACACCTTTTGCTTCATCCACTGAGATTTCTGGCTATAAAGAAGACCAAAAAGTAATATATTAATACTTAATATAAGCTATTTTATTAGAAGTAATAGGGGAAAAAGACCCATATTTAACTTTGGTTATTGGACTCTTTTTTTAAAACAGCACTTTTTTAATTGGTTGTTTTAATCAATCCAATTAACCCTGATAGAAAAGTCCCACCTGATTTAATGAGGATAATATTGACAAGAACTAATAGACATGCTATAGAGTGACTGTGAAATTTGGGGGGCCCTGGTACACGAGAGGCCTAAACTGAGCTGCTGGCACACGAGCACTGAAGTAAGCAGGGTGATCAGGGATGCTGAGGCAGTGGGACACAGTCCAGCCAACTCATAGAGCAGCAAGCAAGCAGCACTATATTCCACTGGATTGTGCACGGCAGCCCAAAAACCTACATCACTGCTGCTGGTCATATTTTTCACCTGAATTATTTAAGCTCTATTCTGGAAGGGCAATCTCTGTGTATTCCTCTCTTTCACTCTGTCCTTCTCTTTCTCCTTGTTTTTCTTCCCTCTCTGCCTTATGTGACCAGCTTATTTGCAACATTTCTGCTGCAATCCTGCCGAGATTCATTTTCACTTTTTTATTGAAAAATCAAAATCTTTGGAATTAAAAGCTCCCAATATTGAATTTTCAATAACAGGTGAAAATTATGCTCTGCATGACAATGAGGAGAAGGATGTGCTGAGCTGGGAGCGCGATGACGTAGGAACCAGTGAGTTCATGTTTGACCCACACGAGAAAACCGAGGCAAGTATTTAGAGAAAAGCAAGAAAGCAAAAGGCATTTGGAAAGTGCAGCAGAGAACATGGGGGAAAGAACTTTTCCATTCAGGGCAGGGGTGGTAGGAGGAGGAATTTTCCTGCCTTTTGATTGCAAAGCAAAAGCAGGAGCAGGATGCAGAATTTTTGGGTGGTGGATGAGTTTGTGGAAAAGCTCTGGAGACTTGAGGATTCCCATCAGGGGAGAAGCAGTGCTGCTCTGGCTGCTCCCATCTATCCATTCCAGGGATCTCATGCCTGTAAAAGCCTCGCTGTGCCCCAGCGTGCGGTGAGCGATGGGAGGGCAGTAAGGGGTGAACTCCTCTGCTGCAGCAAATGCAGTGAGGAAGCCAAGGGTGTTTTCTTTGTTACATCTTCCACTGAACTGATGCAGATCAGCAGCAACATCACCAGCTTCACTGGAACCCAGCATTCCTTTAATTACCATCCAGCCTGGCTCTGAGAGGGGTTAAGCAAGGCCATGGTGACACTGCCAGTACACACTGTGACTGCTATCCACATCTTGCACTTTTCTGGAGTATCCTCCTTTCTCTGCTAGGCCCTTTGTATAGCCTGGACATGTGCCCAAGTGAGAGGTGCACATTCAGAGAGTGGCCACCCTGGGAGCCACATGCCAAGAGAGAGGCCTTGTGCATGCCAGGTGGTGGGTCAGAGACCCTTAACACAGTCACAAAAAGCTTCTCTATCAAATCCAAGAGCACACTACTGCTCAAGCACTGTTTCATTTCCTGCGAGTCTTTGAAGATGAGGAAAATCATGTAGGTATCAGTTTCCAGTGAATGTGAAACTCCAAAATTAATTCAGAAGAGCAATGGTGTGCTTCTCCCATGCTGCCCACCCAGAGCCCAGAGCCCACATCTGGTCCTTGCAAAGTCAGGGGAAGTTTTGCTGCTGGCATTGACTGTCCAGGGCATAAAGCAGGGCAAGGCAGGGAAAACAAAGCACAAAGTGAATCCCTGGAATTCCTGAGCCATGCAAAGTGTTGGGTAGCTGCACCAGGGATATTATTGATATGGGAAACCCTTGCTGACCTGGAA
Organism: Zosterops lateralis; assembly: GCF_965231275.1. Taxonomy (NCBI): domain Eukaryota; kingdom Metazoa; phylum Chordata; class Aves; order Passeriformes; family Zosteropidae; genus Zosterops; species Zosterops lateralis. The sequence continues at coordinate 32,330,447 of NC_139764.1, read as the reverse complement.
GGAGCCACCAGGAATGTTCTGTGACACAGCCCTAGGCCCTGGAGGGAACAGCCAGCACCACCTGGCCCCAATGGGCTCAGCACCCTTGGGTCACAATAGCTGTGAGCCCTGCCCCATGCAAGGAGACTACAGGAGGAAATCAATTTGGATGCAAAGCATTGTTATAAAATTTCACTGTTGCTCCCTCCCTCCCACTGACCCCGTCTCCCTTCCCAGCTGGCTCCAGGGAAAGAGACTGGCAGCAGCACGTGAGAAGTGCTGCAGATGGATGGTGTGTCATGGGCACAGCTGGACAGATCTGGCACACAGGTGTCAGTCCGGTGCCTGCCAGCTGCCCAGCAGCCCCCAGGTATTTGTGGCCGAGGGATTAAAGGGGAGAGGAGTCTCCCTCCTCGCTTGGAGCACAGTGAGGGAAGCAGCTGTGCTGGGAGTGTTGGTGGAAGGCAGCAAACCTTTCCCACCAAGATCCTCAGGGCCAGGTTACTGTGCCAGGGACAGCATGGAGGGTCTGAGGGCTGGACATGGTGGCTGCTGCCTTGCAAACCAGGTGAGTACTGGCAGCCCCACAGGCACTGCTGAGCTGCCATGGCCACAGCTGGGCATGACTCAGAGCAGGGGAAGCCTCCACAAGTGCTTTCTTGTGGTGGGGGCAGGTGGTCAGGGCACTGGAGAAGACCATCGCCTAAGTCAGGTGGCCCTGCTGCTCCCAGAGAGGTACTCCACTGGATGCCATCTTGAGAGATGGAGAAATAAATAATGCAAATAAAAGTTGGCAGTTGGTTAGGTACCAAATGATCATGACCTCATGTTTTTGGTGCAAAAAGAAAAGTTAAAACCCAGTACTAATTAGGGACATTTGGTGCTTACATTGATAGAGACTATGGGCTGAATAACCTGGCAGAGAAATCAAGAAAAATATTAATTGTTATTGCTGAAAGATATTTTCTTAAATGCCCAAATCCCTAAACTCAAAGGATTGAGAGGTTATGCCTGACCCAATTAGAAGAGAATAAAACTGAAGTTTTATTTTATATGTATATGTATTTCTAAAGAAATATGTTTGTGAGGCTTATGTGTGAAGTGTGCTTATATATGAATGTTTCCACACACACATAAATGAAGATGGGAACCCACTAATAAGGGACAAGATGCTGTGGAGTCTTCCCTGGACACTGGATGTCTGCATGAGTGGCCTTCAGGAATGGCCAACAGAAGAGATGGGTTTCATGGTTTCCTTCCCACTTTAATCACGCCCACATTGATCATGATGTGTCTGGGAATCTTGGTGTGTTACATGGACTTACATACATCAGAATGAGAAGTGGGTTACAATGAATGTTGCCAAAAAGCAAGGAACAGCACAGAATTGATAAAATAAAAAATAATGGATTACAATTATACAAAGTTTTAGTTAAAGACAATTAATGTGGAGGGGGGGGTTAAAACACATTAGTAGCACAGGCAATCTGAATAACACTGTATCATTCAATGGGAATTATAAACTGTCAGTCAAACATTATACAGAAAGGGCTTTGCAATCAGTAAATATTCCTCTTGTGCATTTGGGAGTGAATATATGCTGTATTTGTATCCAAGAAGGTGACAAAGATGAGGATGTCTGGTTTTCCAGCTCCATGTTGTCTCTATCTCTGCAGGGCTCTAGGGTGCTGCAGAACTCCACAGGGTGATGAGGGCTTTGGCCAAAGACCTCCCTGGTAGCTGCTGCTGTGATCACACAGTCTCCAGGCCTATTCACTGTGATGGACTTCCACAAACATGCACGTCCCATCCTTCTTTGTGTATTTTTGTCAAGCCAGGTTTGCACAGTCCTGCTGGAGGGGGACCCTGGTGACAGCAGAGGGCCTGTGCTTTGGAGGGCTGTCCATCCTGCTCCCCTCCACTTCTTGCCTGGACAAAACCCACCAGAGATTCCACAATGGGACAGATTTCCCTGACCAGCTGACCCTGCAGAAGGTGGGGCTGTCCTCACCAGCCTGGGGGCTGCACATCATTTGGAGGCTGCCCTTTGAGAGCTGTTTTTACTATGAGTACTATGAGTCATTTTATTCATGGGATTCACAGTGCAGTTTTTTTTTTTTTTTTTTTCTGAAGTGCAGCTTGTACAATAAACAATTACAACAGAGATTTCAATAGCTCCCGCTACAGACTCAACTTTAACCAACATCTGGGAGAATCTCTCAAGATTATGTTTATTATCTGTTTTCTTCTCAAGAAGCAACTCAATTGGCTTCCATTGAGTCAGCAAGAAAAGGTGCATTTCTCTAGACTGGTCTAATTTCTAATTTTATTGGTTACTCCTTTTTTTACAGAGACTGTTGGAGATTTTTGGATTTCTCATAAGCCATTAATAGAAATTCTAAGGGAACCTAAGTTTAGTTATCTGGCTTCTAACCATTAGATGAAATTAACCTGCTGTATCTGTGAACCCCCTGCACCTTCTGCAGGATGGCCCTGCAGGATGTTGACATCCTGCATCCTGCAGCCTCTCGCCCTGGATACAGGAAGATTCTGAACCAAACACTTGCACGTTGTCTTTCCATGGCTCTGCCCAGCCTGTGCTGTTCTTGTGTTATCCATTCCTATCACACCATCTCCTGCACATCAGAAACTTTGGAGATGTGTGGTACCTGACAGCCTGCAATTAAGGGTTCAACCAGGCCGTGTAGTGATAGTGCTTTGCCCTTCCTGAAGGATGCAGACTGCCTTCCTTCAAAAGGGCTGTGTGACTCATTCAAATTTCTTTTGTTTGGTTTTCTTTATGAAGCAAGTTCTTTTTAATTGCTAAGCCTCCCTTTCTATCTCACTGGAAGCTGGACTAAGGCAAATTACTACAGAATTTTACCTCAGAGTGCTGTTCTGTTTATAGATTTACTGCTGGTTATCAAAGTGAAATAAGACAATAAAGAATCATTTTTTTTGCCCTGCCTGGCCTCCCCAGAAAGCACAGGACAGACATGAGTAGTCCAGGAATAGTGACTCCCACAGTAAGTGCAACCTGGGAACATTAAGCTGAGATCTTTGAAGCGACTTGGCAGAAACATGTGGGAAAGCTTTCCCAGTGGCATGGTAAGAGCAGCAAGGCTGGAGGGAGGCCCTGCAGTGAAGTGCTTGGGGCAGGGGGTCCCCCACTGTCCTTGGCACCCAGTGGAGGGGAGCCCTCTCTGCACTGTCTGGGGACAGGGTGAAGGTCAGCACCCTGGCACCAGCACCTTGGCAGGCATTGAAGTAAATCTTGGGCCACGTGTGCAGGGGAAAGGGGTGCAACATGGCTTCATTTGCAGCACAGCTTCCTGTTTTAGCAGGATGCTCTTCCCTGAAAAAGCTGATCTGCTTGGCCTGGAATCTGTTCAGAAGACAAAGCAAGGCAAGCTCTCTGTGGGGAGCTACCGTGGCGCCATAGTGGTGTTTTTGGTGCTGAATATGCTAAAAGGCTGGCCTGGCTTACCAGCTTCAAACACACATCTGTCCCTTTGAAGTACGACTTGACAGATAAGCTGCTAAACTGACCTGCAGGCCTATGACTGGCAGCTTCTTTAGGCTATAAAAGTCTAGTCCACTTTCATACAAGTTTAATTCTTCCACATCCTTTTCTTGCAGTGGGTTATGGGTTATGGGACACCTCTTCGTGGTTCCTTCTCAGGGATTGAAAGAAGAAGAAGTACCCCATGAAGAGAAGTGTGGTGAGATACATCAACCTCAACTTAATGTTTCTATTGCTAGATTTAATACAATTGCATTAATATAGTGCACTATACCATTTATGTTATACTACACTTGCCTAGCTTTTATACTGTGTAGTAGGTAATTCTGATTAAGATCTTCTGATTGTTCATTTGTCTTAATAAATGACTCATCTTTTATAAATACATCTGATTTGCCATCATTAGAACTTGCAGGGCAAAGTTATAAAGCTTAAACCATTGACAGTCTGAGGCTAAAATCAGATCCAGCTGTCCTAAGGTCCTCTCTCTGAGAAAAAGTTTAGAAAGCAAGGAGGTCCTCTCAGCCCCTTGTGACTCAGCAGCAGGGCTTCTTTAATTAAACTTTGTCTGAAGCTCCCACTCCACCTGTGACACCCATGAACTGTCTAAAACATTGGGATTGGCAGACCCATGGAGCATGAATGTGGCCAAAGCCATCGCTTCATGTGTAGCTGGGGAATCGTGGTGGTGGTGCTAGAAAAAACCACATGCTTTGTTGAGGGGAGGTGGTGATCACATCAGATGGAAAAGGCAGATTTTACCCCTGCTAGGACAGGGAAGCTGAACTGATCTCCTGCCCCTCTGGTAGGGAAGCCATCAATGCCTTGGAGTAGCCTCAAGTCAACTCAACCCCCGTGGTCAGACCAGCAGCACTCTGGTCTTAAAATTTCAAACATCTGTGGGCACAGCCTGCTCTGAGATAATACTTCTTTTGCACAAGGAGCCCTTTTCTCTGAAAATCACTCATATGGGCTGTTCCCATCCTGTTCAGGGTAAAAGGGCTTTGATGGTGCAGAGGGGTCACTTCCTGTGTGGGCTTCTCACCAGCTCCTGAAGCTGCTCTGATGTGGCCCAGATGTGAATTGTCCTCACACAGGGTTGGAGCTACTGCAGCACTCTGGCACACATGGCAGGCCCTTTGCCTCCCTGTGTTGGGGTTCCAGAAAACCCATGCTTTCCCACTCCACAGGCAAGACCCTGTTGTGGCTTGCACAAAGCACCAGGCTCAGACCACTCTGCAGGAATAAGCGGAGGGCTTGGCAGGAGGGCCAAGTGCCTTGAACCCTGTGTTGCTTCTGAATAAGGTTGGGATGCAGTGGTGGGTTGTTGCATCCCTTCCCTCAGGAATTTCTTTGGGATGGCAGCCAGGGTGCAGGGACAGCATCCAGAACTTAGTTACGGCAATTGCAAAATTCACACTTTGCAAAATCCAGTTCAATGCTGGTGTTGAATGGGGTTAAAAATGAAAACCTACACAATTACAGCAATTGCAACCAAGGCATTGGAGCCCCACAGCTACGAAGGCTAAGCCCCAGGGTGGGCTGGCCTCAGCTGTGGGCTGGGGGCTGCAGGGTGATCCTCTGTGGGTCCCTGGCTCCTGCCCTGAATGAGAACTTTTATGGCCCCTGAGTGCTTCTGCCAAAGGCAAGGGGCAAACAGCTGCCTCTTGTGCTTGAGCCAGGTGCAGGTGATGAAGGGAAAAGGGGCCCAAGTGCTATGGGGTCACCTGATAGTGCAGAGCTTCTAACCTGCTCTTGTTGGGAATGCTGGGATGAACACCCATCACTGGCTGCATCCACTGTGACACTGCCCACAGGATGGCTGGGCACAGGGAGTGACTTGTGTCTCCTATGAGCTCCCACCATGCAGGCAGGCTGTTAGGGGAGAAACTGCAAACTAAAGATAGCATGAGAAGTTAGGCTTCACCGTGCCATCCTTGCTTTCCCTGGTGAGAGAGCGAGTGCTGAGTTGCCCAGCTCTGGAGCCAGGGGCGAGTGCATTTCCTGCTTATTTGTAATGTCTCTGCTATGTTGAGAGTGACAATTTCTTAGGGTTAAGAAATAGGGCTTCTTCATGAAGCTTGCTGGGAAAGGGTTCTCTGCAGAGAGGACACTCCCCTCTCCCTCCCCAGCTCTGAAGGGTGTCCCTGCTGGATCTGGGAGAGGCAGATACTAGGGGATTAGCGCTCGCTGGAAGGACTGCAGCCGGAGGGAAGGCTTGGCACCGCTGCCTGGATGAGAGCTCGCAACAATGGCGAGCTGCAGCCTGCCAAATCTCAACACAGCAGGCAAGGCTAGGCTCAGCTCTAGCTAAACGGGAGCCGTGTAGGACCCTCCATTTTGGAAGAGCGCTAGCAAGGTCTGGCACTTGGAATTCTTGGCATCCACAAGTGTCTTCGCTCTTTCTTATCCCCTCCTGTTCCCAGTAGATTTTGCATCCTTTACAATGGATAAATTATACATGCAGAGTTTACTCTCCTACCCGAGCTTCGAGAATACCCCAGTGCCAGCCAAGGGAGCTGGTGCATGGGGGAATAGCCAGGAATGTTTAAAATAGTCTGGCCATGTGACTTTGGAGATTGGAAAAGGAAAAAAAAAAAAAAAAAAAAAAAGGAAAGAAAAAAAATCCTTTCCCCCAACACTTCAAATGCAAACCAACTTTTTTTTTCACGGGAGAGAGTCATGAACTGGTGATCTGTGCGCCAGTCACGAGCCAGCAGCTCTGGTTTCCCTCCTGGATGCAGAAGCGGCTGTGTCTGGGCCCTGGGGCGAGGCGCTCGGAGCCAGAGCCTGCACGGTGGGTGGCTGGATCCAACCTGGGCCGAGGTGGAGGCGGCTGCCATAGGGAGAGCGGGAAGGTGGCAGAGCCTTCCTGTCCCTCCCACTTTGGCTGGCGCTGAATGATTAAAACTAAGGGCGGGTGTACCTGCAGTTGTACATACAGCTTGTTCTGTGTCAGCTCTTTGTAGGGAGAAAAACCAGGCATGAAAAGGGAGACTCAGGCAATATGGATCCCAGTTTGGACATGGAGCCATGTGGGAAAAGTAGGGTACTCAGCCCCACATACTCCTCCCTGTTCAGCTGCCCATGCACATCCTGTTTGTCTGTCCCTGCACCTCCCTGCCTGTGGTGGCACCCACTGCATCCATCTCACCGTGTCTGGTCACAGGAACAGCCCTATACCCCCAGAGACAGTGACAGGGACAGTGTTCCCCAACATTCCAGCACTGCCTCATGCCCAGGGTCGACTGCTGCTGCTCATCCCACTGCTGGGGGGCAGAGGGGCAGCAGCATTAATGAAGATTTTTAACGATGGCTACCGGCTTGTACTACAAGCATCTGAGTCTCATTTGAATTCAGGCAACTTTAAGCTCTTTTGGCAATATAAAAGGGCCTGAAAGTGGATTCCAGTCACATGTGCATTTGCTTTTAGACTCCAGTGCAGTGCCAGCGTGATGTAAAGGGGCCTCCGCGAGCCGGAGAATCAGGCCCTGCATATTTTACACTCTTTTATAGCTTACTGTGACTCTGCTTATCTCTAACAGTTAAAAAACGAGTGCCAATGGTCTACACGCTGGATACGTATCATGCAAAACCAAATATAGCACGGCTCAAGAACACTCTTTGCATAATGTACATATGTATTTCATTTATTTTTGTAAAAATTCTGCTTAAGCATATGGAAGGGAAGGAGTGATAACACTGCCTAGAGGCAGATATAATGTGGTCAGGCAATGTGCAAGCTTCCTCACACAGCTCGAGGAATGTGCCTGAGTTTGAAGTTGTTACATGAGTCCTGGACAATTCCTTAGCGGCGAGAAGCAAGTAGGTCATACAGATGACTTTGTGACAGGGGTCTTCATTCACATCAGATGGCAGAGATCCTCCAAATGCACTTCACCTGGGGCTTATGTTTTCTAACCCAGAACTATGGATGTGCAAGACTCTGGCTGAAAATAACCATGTAGATCCATATTTAGGAGCCTGCATGCATGAATTTTTCTTCAAACTTTTGGCTTGCCACATCAACGCTGTCCTACCAGTAATTCTACAAACCCTCTGGCTTATATTGCGTAGCACAACCACAAATGCCAATTGCAAAAAAAAAAAAAAAAAAAAAAAAAAAAAAAAAAAAGGAAAAAAAAAAAAAAAAAAAAAAGGTAAGCCATTAAGAGGAAAAAAAAAAATGAACCTATTTAATAAAATTTAAAGCTCCATGTCCTTCCCTGGCAGGGACAGCCAGACAGGAGTGACCCTAGTGCCTGGCCCTGAGAAATGCTGGGCTCCTGCCAATGCTTCAAACCAGAACTCTGCTTTGTTCATCTTCAAGTGTGCCTCAGTTCATGCTGCTTTTTTCCTACTTTCCTTGTATGAAGACAAAATTATATTTTTAAAAATCGGAGTGGCTTCTGCTACAGACTGGGGTACACCACATGTCAGCTTTAACTTGGGCACTGATCACCTCTCAGCCACAGTGGGAGCCACCAGGACCTGTTTGAGACTGCACCACACATACCAGCTCCTGGATGCTTGGCCAAAGCCAGCCCTGAGCCTTCTGGGGTCCTTGGCCAAACCTTGTGGCCTTGCTGTGCTGAGGGGATCTCCCAGTCCTGCTGCAGCTCCCAGTAAGCAGGAAAACTGGGAACGCTGAACTGGCCAGCATCTCACTTCCCATTAATAATCTCACCGGGATTTACCCCTGGTTTTTACAGGTGCAACTGACAGGCAAACTAAATAGTTTAGTACTGGCTGGTGTTTGCAGAACCAGCAGCATGTGAGGTGCTTTGAAGCTGGCATGCAGAAGGCAGCTGCCTATACTGGAGTACACAAAATTTAAGGGCTCATCTTCCAAAGAGGTTGCACCTTGGGTGGGGAAGATTCTCAGACATAATCCTCAATTCATGTTTAAGTTAATTTTGTTCAAGAAAACACCAAAGCATGTATTTATCTGTAAGTGGATAATTTAGTGTAATTCTGGGTAATTTAGTGTAGCTCATCGAAAAGGGGTGCTTTGCTAAACAGGGGCTGTAAGAAAACACTTAAACTAAACTGAAGTCAATGGGCTTTACTTCTGAGCAACCTGGTGTCTGAAGCACTGGGATCAAGATCCAAAGGCTTGATGGAGAAGGGAAGGATGATGAAATAGAGATTAAAGTGACACTAATGTGGTTACTCATGGACACAAGTGCAGGACTCGCATTTTACCAATGGATTTATGTAGATTTTGGCTAACAGGCTTTGTTTTAGGAACTGGGGGATCCGTGGTCACTGTGTTTTCTTACTGGCTTGCAAACATTTTCTGCTGAGAGGCTGTTTTGCAGAAGAAATTAGAGTGATCTGAGAGACACAAGGTTGGAGCAGAGATGTTTTTAAGAGGACAAAGAGTTATCAGGGTATGGACATAACAGAGGCAGTAAAATCCAACAAGATACCTTTTTCTGTGTCGTGCTCTCCCTTTCTACCCTGAGCCAAAGCTTAATCTAATTTTTTTTACTGGTATAAAGTGGTTTGCTTAATATAGTCTTATGCAGCTGTAACTGAGAATAAAATTAGATCTTGGTGTGCTAATTGGGGCCCTGACCCAGAGGAGCAGTTAAACATACGCTTAGTGTGAAGCAGGAGAGCCACTCCACCTGAGTCAGTAAGGGTATGCCTAAGCTTGAGGTTAAGCATCATTTCAAGTATTTGGAGCACACAGTTCACAAGAGCTGGTTTCCAACCTCCTCCCATTTCTGCTTGGATACCTCAAAGCTCCAAACATTTTCATCTTAAAATAGTGTTTCACAGGGAACTATTATCATTTTCCTACCCTCCTTGGAGGAAAATTGCCCTCCAAATTAAGGGGTGAATTTCATTTTAGGAGAGCTGCAAAACTAGAGACAAAGGCATCTCTCCTTTACTGACCTTCATTTTGGTAGCAGTGGGAGTTCCTGGTTGCTCCTTCAGTGGAGGAATTAGAAGGAGGTGTTTGTAGGAAAGTCTGTGGTTCACTGGCTTGCAGACTGTAGAAGACAGGAGGACTGGTTTTTAATTTAAACTATTAATTGGAGGAAAGCAATAAAACATTACTTGCCTACAAACCTCTGAAATGTCTTCTATTTTTAGAATTCTCTGCAAATGCTTTTCATGCAAATCTACACTCACGTATATGTACGTATGTATATCTCTGTTATGTAAATCAACTCTTGATTTCTTATTCACTGTGTTAAGGAGCTTCAAAAAGGCTTTGGCATTTCTTTTACTGTGATGGCATTTTTATTTTTGAAGAAATAGTTAAACCTGTGTACCATAAAGGTACTTTTAAAGCAGCCTGACTCTGATAGCTGTATTCAAGCTAAATACAATCTGGTTGTGCCAGTCCCCTTAAGTACTTCCCTAAATACTGTCAAACTTTTAACTGCTTGCTTAAAGCTGATGCTGAAGTATCTGGCTGACCCGAGCTTTATCCATTGATCCAGGGTGTTTGCTCAGCACCAGAAGAGCCAGGCACTTGAGCTGGGACAGAGGAAGCACAAGAAGTTGGATCAGCCTCCCTGGCCTGCCAAAAAACACATATCTGGCCCACGTAACCATGAGAAGCCTTTACCTGCAATGCAGGGTCACACTGAGTCTTGTTTCCTTGGTATGTGTGGTCTTTCACCCACATCTCCAGTGATGGCACTGGGCAGGGAGCTCTGGTGTGTGTCTCCTGGAATAAAACTGGTATTCTTTAAGTCATCATGAGTCTCCATCCTGCTGGCAGTGAGGCAGGAGATGACTACCACGGACCCCTTCAGTGCAACATCAACCTTTTATAAAGTCATCAAAATCCAGAGGGAAGCCAAGAATTCCTGAGGCTGGATTGCATTGCAGTGTTCCCAGTAAGCAAAGATGTACATTACATGTATGCCTAAAATGGAAACACGAGCTGGTGGTTGCTTCAAAGGCAGCAGCCAGCAAATTCTCTCTGGAGCCCAAATGCTCTTCCCAGCAGACAGCTCTACTGGCTGAGAACAAAGGTGAGAGGCAGGCCCCAGCCCGCAGGTGCTGCAGAGCAGCAGCCAGATCTGCTGCAGGATATCTGCAAATAAAGTGGTTGGATCCCACCACATCTGTAAGAGGACTAAGACACTCAGCCAAGAAAACATCTTGGCAAATATTTTTTCCCCCTGTAAGTAAAAGGATGTTTCCTAGTAGCAGCTTCTGCCTGTGCCCGTTGTCAGCTGCTTTGTGTGACTTCCCTTTTCACTTTAAGCTGTCTGTACCAAACACCAAAGGAAATGATGTGGGATTATTTTACACCCAAGTTGTATATCCCATAAAAAAGGGAGCACCCTGCTGTGGCAAGCAATGGCTTCCATACAGTGGCAATGCATAGAAAACAGACACCGACTTTGAAAAGTAAAACACTCCAGGGAGTCACTGCTCTCCTTGTGGAAATAACATTTACGGTGCACCAGCTCCATTTGTTCCAGGGACGTTTCTAACCTGTTGTCTGGATTTTAATGCAGTTCAGGCTGTCACATCACACCAAGTTATGAGATGCCTTTTGTGAATAAGAACAACGGGCTCAAAGGATTTGGTTTTGTTGGTTGTAAATATTGTTTATCGACGAAGGTTAATGAAAGAAGAGGCAGTGTGGCGCAACCAGATAATGGAGGTAAAGCAGTGATGCCCCTTTGCCACCGATTGCCCTCCTAAAATACCAGGACCAATTGCCCCTCAGTCTTGACTTCCACTGGAGTCTCAGTGCTGAGCTCAAGCCAGAGAGGTGAAACTGAGCAATTTCCATATTGCCTGCATTCCCTGAATATTCATCCCTCTTGCTCAAAAAGGAAAAGAAAAAAAGTAACAGAAAGAAGAAAGAAAGCCTCACATTTTCTGTGGCATCTCAAGCTGGGGGAAAAGGCCAAGATAAATGGATACTTTCAAGGTCATTAGCTTGTGGAGCTCACAGTTTGTATTGCCCTGCCAGAGCCTGGCTTGGAGAGGTTATAAATGTTTTTCATCTGGAGCAGGGAGCTCATTGTTGGAGTTTGGATCCTCTGCTTGGATGACAGTGAAAAATCCAAACTCTGGTGGAGCAGGGCCCCCCTCTCTGCCCAGGAGGTCTTTTGTCTATTCATCTGTAGCAGAACATACAGGGAATTAGATGTGAATTTGAACATATTGCGATGCCTCACCACTATGGTTTCCACCACCAAAAATGTTGCTGGGCAGCTGACCTTCCTGGCAGCCCACCAAGAGAGAAACAAGGTCAAGTGCTGTTTGCTCTCCAAGAAAATTACATTGAAATGATGTCCAGTCCGCTCCAGCCTCACCAGCCAGCAGCCCCATGGTCTGTGGAGAAGAGACAGGGGAAGGGACAGAGTCAGCAAACAAGGATGTGGGGCAAGGCACCATCTGCTGGTTGCATATTTTGGGGGTACCCTGAGCCAAGGCAGTGATGTGCCTTTTGCAGCTGCAGCAAGGGCAGCACTGCAGCAGCTGAGCCCACCTGCTGACACGCAGGTGTCTTCCCCTCGCTGCTGCTCCCAGGCCTGCCCAAAGTCACGGCTTTTGTTTGTCCGAGTAAATAACCCCTGCACCTGGCTCCCTTCTGTACTGCTCGGGCCCCTGAGGGGTTTGGAGGGGCAGGGGCACAGCCACAGTGGCAGTGAAACACAGCCTCTGAGGGGGAACTGGTGTCACCCTGCCTGGCCAGCTACATCCCTCCTGCCTTTTCCCACCCAGCAGTGATACAGTGAGGGAAGGGTGTGCAAGGGTGTGCAAGGGCAGACATCCTTCAATCTCACTGCCCTGCCTTGAAGGCTGCTGCATTATGCTTTGTAAGACTGGAGTTCTCTCTTCAAAATCAGATTTCTCCATTCTCCCAGGCATGGACTGGGTCTGCTCAATGGATCAAGCTTCCTCCAGCATCTCAGGCCCCATGGCTTCCAGGGGACTCATAAATGGTGCAGATAAATTGTTGTTTGAGGTCAATGCCACCAACTGAAATGGCTAGAAAATTCCAGCTATTTGGTGCACAGTCAGGCCAGATGTTTTATAGCCTCTGGTGGAATATCAGTAGAAGTGTTTCACAGTGGTAAAGGTCAACGATGGACTCTAAAATAAGCAGAGCCAGCATTTTTGATGGCTCTTCAATTAGAGAAATATTTATTGGCAGATAATATCTGCAGAACAAAAACTTCTCACTCAGAAACAAGAGAAGTGTTTTAGCAGTGGCCTCTGAGAGCCACTAGGCCTCCCAAGCCTCGTGTTGGCACGGGGGATCTACAAGAATTTTGGGTTTTTCAGCGTGGAAGCCCCTGATGCATGGAGTCAAGCCCCTCTTGACTGTGCACTGCCGAAGAGGCTCCCTTGGTGGTTTAACCACAGGGATTTCTGCTCATCAGTCCCACCAAGTCCCACTGAAGCAATGTTTGGCATCTCCATTGCTTCTCCTTTCCTGGCCCCACCAAGCCCAGAGGTCTGGCTTGCCTGCCACCTCCTGCACTGGTTGAAGAGCAGTAGGAGACATTTTTTCAAGCCCTTTCTGCTCCACCACTTCCAAGAGCCTCCAAAAAACCTGCCTCAGCACAGAACAACAAAGATTTTTTCCCACTTAGCTGCAGCAGGATCTGCAGGACAGATGGACTGAGCTGAGATTTAAATTCCAGGTGCAAGTCCATTTTGCTACTGAATTTATGCCCAAGATAATATTCAGTGGAAGTTTTAGTTTATATAAAGATCCATCCCCAAGCATATATAAACTAGAGTCTGAAATAATACGATTTGAAAGTAGGCAGGGCATGAATTAGCAGTGCTCTTCCAAAGATATTTCTGAAATGGCACACAGAAATACTGAGAGCAGATGTTAGATTGCTTTCGGAGGACAAAAATGGGTCAGACCTTATAGCAGAGTTTCTAACCACCGTATAGTCTCTTTTGTCCTATATTTCTCAGGATGAGAGTGAGGAACACTAATGCTCCTGCTCCAGGTGTCCCAAACCGCTGGAACTGAGGCAGTGCTGGTGTGTGTGAGAAGGTCTGCCTTTCTGTCTGTCATCCTCAGAAAAATAAGTTCTCTCCACATCTAAATCAGGCAAAAGCAGAATGGTCAGCCCAGATGTTGCTGTCCTAAGAATGAGAGTTTGGGGAAGTATAGGATGAAGCTCAAGCAGCTGCAAGTGCTCTGGTTGTGGTGCTCTGGTTGTGGCCAGGGGCTGGAAGGCAAGGAGGACTCATGAGACCTGTTCAGCACTAGGCATGGAGCACAGACCTGGCAGCTGGGGCAGGAGCCATGCTGGGGCTGGAAACCAGGGACCAAGTGGCAGGTGTGCCTGCAGCCCGGGCAGGGCTGACCTTGGCTGAGGTGGAACGGATGGATAGCCACGAGGCACTGGCAGGACCTCCCTGACAGACAGACCAGCCTGAAACATGAGGCCTCTGGATGGGAGCCAAATCATTTGCCATCACCTTGTCAGTGTCCTGGGATGACCTGGACACTGAACCACTTCAGGCTGACTTAGTGGCTGGAGAGCCTGTGGCTCCTGGGACAAATATCTTACCATCACCTTCACCTGTTTGGTTTTGCAAGCAGAAAGGCAGCAAACAATTCTGTGGTTTTGGTGTTTTTTTTAAAAAAAGGTTTTTTTTGCTCTTTTTTCAAGTTGTGATTTCCTGTTATAGAAGGTCTTCCTGAAGAATTGCCTTCAAGTCATCTGATGCTTGTTGGAAAGGAAGGCTTCCCTGTGTAGCAGTGGTTAAAAGACGGAGTTGTATTCCCTGCATATTGCCAAGGTCTGTATCACTCCTTGCTGGCTGCAGGCAGCAGCAAGTCAGCCTGTAGCTGTAGCAGCAGGAGAGTTGCAGGAGAGTTACAGGAGAGGGGGAAAAGTAAGCATGGGCAGTGTACCTGTGATTCCTGCTAGTAGGTGCCCAGGACAGCAGAAAGCAGGCAGTGCCACTTTAACTCTGCTAAAAACATGAGCAAAAATCCCCCTGCCTCCCCACACAGCCCAGGCTTTGGCTTCAGTATTCCTGTCACAAGAGCAACTGGGACAGGAGGGCTGTGCTTCACAGGCATGGCAGAAATCCCAAATAAGGTCTAAGAGAAAGGACACCCATTTCCCTGAGCGCCTGCAATGCCGGGTCGGGGCTGCGGGAATGGCCAGAGCTGGCGGGGCTCTGCCAGGCCCTGGGGTCACAGCCCGATGGCTCCCGGCAGCGCTGCACAGTAACAAGGACGAGCATGAGGGACCAGCATCTCCAGAGCAACGAGGGGGACAATGGCAGGAACGCTCCCTGGCCCTGACCAAGTAGACTGTAAGTCAAAACAGGCTATCACACCCAAAATAATGTCAGGGGATTTGTGAGTGCCAGAGGAAGGCTTACTGGCTTTCATGCTTTAAATATATGGACCTAAAATATTTTAGCAAGATACTGGTCAGAAAATTGCCAAAAACCAGCCAAAATCTTACCAAGGCAGCTGTTAATGCAAAATTAACCATTTGTTTTTCACATCAGTCCTTGATTAATAGGCACTTAAAGAAGTTTTGTTTGTTTGTTTATTTGTTCTTCTGGGATTAGCTGTTTCACTTTGAAAGAACACAAGCCCCTCAAAAGATAAATGGAGGTGACATGCTGCAAATGTTCACCCAGCCTTTGCCTTTTTTTTGAAAGGCTTGGATAACTTCTTACTCTCCTGCTGGGTTTCGACCTACCCAGGACACAAAACAGGAACATGGTGGGTGCACAAGGTGGCAGAGGGTCACAGCTGTGCTGGGCTACACTGAGGGCATTGGCATAGCTGGGCTCTGGAGACTCATAATTAAGCAGGAAGAGGTTTTGGATTTTCCCCTTATCCTAAGACAACATCCCAGGGAGGTGACACCAGGTTCTGAGGTCTCTGCTGGAACAAAGGTTGGATGTGCTGACCGTCTCAGTGAGAGGAACAGAAATTAAATTTCATGAACTTGAACAAAAGACTAATCTCCGTGAGGAGAGAGGGGAGGGACAAAGAGAGGAACTGCAGACAATTAGTACTCTACAGGCTTTCACAGAGTCATTAATGAGGGATAATATCCAATTAAACAGGAGGATGGGAAATCTGGGGAATGCCTGTATATATTCCAGTAAATTGCTCATAGCTCCTCCCTATTCCCCTCCCCAATTTTGATGATAGTCTAAACAGGAAAGAAATGTTCAAATGAAATATAGTTCATGGAAATATTTAGAGCCCACAGGTAGGTGGCTTGCTGCCCAGATGTCCTGGGAGCGCGTCTCTGCTCACATGCCTCATCAGAGATGCACACATTGAAGGGTGTACAAGAGGGAGCCTAAAAGGTTCTGGCAATGATTTAACTCAATTAAAGTCTGTGGGAGGGTTCAGCTTCACATCATGAAGCAAACACAGGATGAGTAACTGATATAAAACTGAAAGGCACTTTACTTGTGTCTTTTGTCTTTAGGATGGCAGAAGAGGGATAATATTCCTCTACCAACAGGGTAAGCCTGGAGTTGGGCAGACTCTTGTAAAGCGCTGTGATTTTTTTTTTTTTTTTTTGTCAAAAAGGTCATCAACAGTTTGGAAATGCAGATTTGCTTTCAGCAGGAAGTATTCTTTTTAAAAAAGCACATCTTTCTATCCATATCAGCATTTCTTTAAATGGAACCGTTAGTCCTGTTGATGTGACCTAAATCAGCAATGTCCTGCATAAGAAAGAGAAATAACTCACAGTCTCCAGTGCCTCAGAAACACTTGACTGGATTGACAGAGTGAGAGTCTGTTTCCAGAGAATCTCCTATAAAAATAGCTGGTAGTAAATTTCAGAAGTTTGAATTGTCTGGGTTTGTGGGGTTTTTTTGGGTTTTTGGGGGGCATGGGATTTTGGAATAATTTTATTTTTAAGGCAAACCTCCCCAAACCTTACTTGTGCCAGCACTGTTTTAGCACCTCCCTTAAAATGATTCCCAAAGTAGTTTGGGGAGTAAAGCTTAATTTGTTTAAGTCTTTGCATGTGCTGAATAGGGTGAGAGCTGGAAGAACTCCTAAGACTTTTCCAGACCCTTGGAGCTTTCTTGAAAACAAGTAAGTCACTTGTCTGCTCAAGCTTTATGACTAAATTCTCTCCTCAAGGTTACTGCAAGGAACAGAGACCTCAACACGTCTGCATTTACAGATGGGTTCTGAACAGCATAAGCTTTGAAGAATGGGACTTCACTTGCTCTTGCTGTCGTTCCTTTTCTCTGTAAATATATATATACACATGATTATATATAAAATCCCTCTCAGCCCCGTTGTATGCAATCAGTGGCTATTGCATCAGTGAGTGTTACAGATCCCATTTTTCCCAGGGCACGGAGGGCCCTTAGTGTGCACAAAGGCACAATGCAGGGAAGATTAATATCAGCTTCTGCTTTGCCATTCCAAGCCCCTGCTAACTGTAAATAATATTCTAGCAAAGATCTTGATGCATCATGATCTATTGTGTTGCAGCGATGATGCTGCTTGTTATGTCTTTAGCAGTGATTTATCATCCTCTGCAATGACACAAATCATGGATGGCTCATGACACTTCAGGATGTATGATCTCTTAGTGGTGGCAGTGATGAATCCTGTGCTTAGATCATAACATTTTGAAACCTGGGATGTGGAGCTGATCCTTTGCTTTTTACTTCTAGAAGGTACCTAAAGCAATAAAAACCTCTCTTTGTTAGCAATATGTCAAGTAATGCATCTCCCCTTTTCACAACATCTCGATACGGTTAATTCAGGCTAAGACTCAAAGGGTTATCAGGCAACTCTGGATTACTCACTCCTTTTGCTTTTCCCCTACTACCTCCTAACCTTTAATGTCCTCCTCCTGCATTCTGGTCCCAGGGACATATTTTGAAATTCTGCTGCATGTATAATGAGTATAAAATGTTCCTCTAGGAGCTGGAGAAAGCTCAGATGTTTGGGTACAGTAGGCCCATTCCGACACAACAAGCCTACGCTCAAGCTGTGAGCCCAACAGAGAAGAAAGCGTTTCAGGTCTGAGCTGCTCTCATCCAGTGAGCTACTGCCATATCAGCTCTGCTCCGAGGAAGTGGAAGTACTTGCTTTTATTTATTTTTATCCTGTGGCATCAAAACGCCCCTAGGTAACAGAGGACAGAATGGGGAGAGGGGGGATGATGAAGGTTCTTACTCTTCACTGCCGTGTTCCCGCTCTAAGACAATGTGCATTTATTTTAGGCAACATGTAGGTTATTGTGAGAATACAGGTTTACTGGTAAAACAGACATGAATGTCAAAGGCACCCCTTAAAAAAAAAAAAAAAAAAAAAAAAGAGGCAAAGGAGGAAGAAAAAAAGAAAACTCTAAACAGATGACGGGAGGCCTAACGCTGCCCTTAGTGATGAGCACCTTAAGCACCTGACAGGCTGCTCTGGCTGCAGTAGAGGGGCCCTGCAGGTGTTTCACCCTGGACACAGCTGCAAACCCGGGCCCGGGATCATTCCAGCAGCCAACACTCCCCGCTGGGCTCAGGCTGAAGGGAAGGGGCCCCTCCTGCCCGCGGCTCCTGTTGCTCGGCCTCACCCCAGAAGCGACAGAGAAATCAGCACCCCCAGCCCGGGGAGGGCTTGGTCAGGCAGCTGTCAGACGAAGAGCCGGGGCTGTAAGGCAGAGATGTAGCTCTGCGGTCAGGGAGGTGCTGGAGCCCCGAGCCCGCCGCTCCTCCTGGGGGTGAGTGTGCCCTGCTGGGCTGAGTGTGCCCCGGCCTGCGGTGCCCGGGGGGGAGCTGGGCCATCTGCTTCAGGGCCGCAGGAAACCCGGGCAGGGCACCCTGTGCCCCCCGGCTTCACTCTCACAGCCTGGAGCCTCCAAGATGGCTCGTCACCACTGGATGGAGCAAAAGAGGTGGGCGAAGACAGGCGAGGAAGCCTCCCGGGATGCTGGGCTGGCTGGCTGCCCTGGCCGCGGCCCCGGCTGGGCTTCCAGGGAAGCTGTTAGTGACTGGGAGCCTGCTCTTCCCTCTGCTGGCGGGGCCGGGCCCCCCGGGTGCCCCCCGCGCTCTGCCCGGCCTGCTGGCTGGCCTGCCCCGCTCCCCACAGCTGCCGCCGCCCGCCGCCAGCGCTCCAGGTGCTCCGCCGGCTGCAGACACCCCCGTGGCCGGGAAGGCCTCGGCGGAGGGGCCGGCACCGCCACACTGCTGTGCAGACTGGCTCAGGAAGGGCTGAGGAGCGGCTCCACAGCCCGCACGACTCCCCTCCCGCCTGCAGGAGCCGGGCAGGGTGTCCCTGAGCCCCCGGGCACAGCAGCCCCTTGCCGTGGTGGGGCAGCTGGAGGAGCACAGGGGGTCTTGTCGTGAAGGCCGCGTTTGGCCGTGCAGCCGCAGCGCCCAGAGAAAGATCATTTCCCGTGGTTTCAGTGCAGTGCTGGAGCCTGGGGGGGCGACTCCCGCTCCCCACATTGGGAAGGGGAGGTGTGGCAGGCGGCAGCAGCAGCCAGGGGCAGCAGGGGTGAGGCAGAGTGAGGTCTGCCCTCAGGATTTCAGTGCTTGCCGCCACTCCATCTGTGCGGGACAAGACCGACCTCATACCTGATTGCCAGTCAATTAGTGGAACGGGGCCCTATTTAAGGAAGGAGCGCCTTATTTTTTTTTTTTTTTTTTTTTTTTTTGTAAAACTGAGCAAAACAAGAACTGCAATTATCAGCCCCTGGGACAGCCAAGCATCATGGAAATTTTTACCTCATGGTGAATGTTCAGCCAAGTCGGAATATAACAAAGGAAGATTTTAGAATAGAAAATCTTGGGCAATGCTGCTCTTACAGTCTTCAGAACTCATTAGTGCCTGTGTTTTCTGTAATGCTGTAATTCATTCTATGATATCATACCATGATTATGATACTACTTCACTAGGCAATGCTGTCCTCTAAGAAGAGAGTTATGCTCAGCATGAAGCAAATGTATCATAATACTTTTTAGGCCTCATACACAGGTATAAAAACACATAGCAGCATTTCAAACCAAAGCCTGCCTTATTATGAGTCTTAAATATCTTGCTACAGAAAAGGAAACATCTCCCAGTGGTGTGCAAAGGTGAGAGATGTGTTTGAGATGCGCCTTGTCATGGTAGCACATTTCTTCAGTTCCCAGTGTATAAACATGGATGGCAGTAAAATTTGTAACAGCTGGGATTCTACACATACTATAAATTTATCTCATATAATGCTTTGTAAATATAAACATGTATTTGGAACTTGTATGCACCATAAATGACCTTACATCCTTTAGTATGTAACACTTTACAATATATTTCTCACTATCTTAAATTCTTTCTTTACAATAATATTTCCATACCTCATATTTCACCAAGTGTTTAACTTAACCTGTTGAAAATGTTATAAGAAGGATTATGCATCTATTGAATGTTTTTATTGAATGTGTTTTTTTTAAGTATAAATAACTGGATTTGATAAAGAATTAAAATTAGTTAGACTCAACCAAACAGACAAGAAATAATTAGGAAAGAAAATATAAAATTGGTATGAATGAGGTAAAGAAATTGACACATCTTCCTGAGCTAAAACAATTACAGTAAAAGGATTTCAATTAAAAATATTAATGAAAAGTAAGTGATGTAAAAGATGGGAAGACAGAATGGGAGAGAAGCGAGCCAGTATCACAGCAGCCAGAACAGTTTTGTTAACGTGGAGGACTCATGTTTAATATCCAATATTTTCCTGTGCCCAGAAAGATGTGAAGCAACATCACAGCCCTGTTCAGACAACACCCTGATGTGGGAAATGTGAAACCCTACAGGTTTCATTGAAACTGAGTCTCCTTGTCCTCAGGGACAGCTCTAAACACTGTGCTATTGAATGAAAGGGGATCTCTTGTCCTTGATTTTGTAGGAAGCCTCCCCTTTTTTTTAACAGGTGTCTGAATCTTTTGACTATGTTCAACCAGCTAACCATGAAAATTATGGGACTAGTTTGTCTACCATGTTCTGATGCATTTCTTTCAGCTGGAAGTCTCTGGCAAAAATGACTTGAATTTGTAAATATGTTTGAGCTGCCCTGAAACATCATTTGTGGAAGCACCTGCTATTTTCTGAAATATGATTTGATGATGATGATAAGAGTAAGGGTAACAGCTGTTATTGTTCAGGTAACTACGAGTATTTTGTTATTTCTTCTTTTACATCATTTTTTTTACTGCTTTCTATTTCTTTGCCTGCCTGCAGCATATTATTTTACATATATTTTCTTATTTATTTTGCTTCCTTCTCTCCACTGGAATTTTTGAAGGTGCCTTCATGGGCTTATATCTCCTCAGGTGCACAGCCACACAACTCATGACTTCTTTTTGTATTGCCTGGGTTTTCCTCCAGTTTTCCTCAGGTGTGATGTCAATGAAATCAAGTTACATCAATGGACTTGTGCAACTAAAGAAAAAGCAGAGCCCTTATCAGTATAATGCCTCGATATATCTTTTCTTTCATAATGTCTTTCTCATCACATATCTTTATTTACAGTTTCCTTTATTATTTCTCTGCACCTCATTTTACAAACCTGGCTTCTTTACATTCAGTAGCCATCGTTGTGGTCTATCTGATCTAGACAGCTGTGCTGAGACAGGGCACTGTGGAATATTACTGTAAAAAACTGGAAGCTTTTTGCCACACTTGTATTCATTTTAGTGGTTATCACTGTAACAGTTAACAAAAGACACAAAGACATCCATACCCAAAACAGCATATGAAGATTTAATTTTTTTTAAAAATGGCACATACATTTAAATAGCTCCTACTTTTCCCATTTGGCAAGGCCATTGTTGTGGCTAATGTATGTATTTCTGAAAACAATGATACATTTCCAGTAGTATCTTCCACAATTTTTTTTCAATGAGCAATAAAGGAGGTTGAGGTGGGATGTGTTTTATCCCACCACATTATATCATTCCTCTTTTTCCTCTTTGTTGGATGGCAATCAGGAACCCTCATGCCAAGCTTGGGAAGCAACAGCATCTGGTTCCTTGGCAGATTCTGCAGGCGGTCTTGTTGCCAGCCTTTAAGCTGTGTCTGGGTCTGCTGCATGGTTTGGCTGCAGATGGGCTCTCTGGGTTGCCTTGTGCTTATGGGTGCCAGTTTTGGCTTACCTTTGATTCTGAGGACTTTACTCATTTTTATTCATTTGTGAATAAGGACCCATCCAAATGCTTCATGAAACCAATATCAGAGTGTACCGATATTTAAAATGAAAAGGGAAGGAGGCCGTTTCCCTTCCCCCTCCCCTCCCCAGGATGAAACATTATAATAGCATCTGCAAATGGATCTGGATCTATCAGTATTTCCATTATAAATCAGAGGCTTAGAGCTCAGCCATGAATATTCCTCCCAGAATGAAATGCAATGCGGCCACTTGTATCAAAACAACGCTGAATGTTTTTTCAGACCATCTAGGCATTCCCACACTCACTTCCTCTTCCTTCCAGAGGGATAATTTTGAAGACACAACAGTCTTACATCAAGCATATGTCCAAAAACCTCTGTATGGAAAAAAAAAATTCCCACTTCTTGCTGTTTCTGGGTGCTGAGGTTCAATGCTGTTTTGGAACCACGTACAAGAACAGTGCCTAGGCCTGGAACAAAAGCCTTGAAGTCAGAGACTTGGTGGACACTGAGGGAGCTTTAGCTGTGAATACAGCCCTCCTGCCTCACTGACCCACAGACCCCTGAAGCCTGGGAGGGTGCAGTAGGGAAGTGATGTATCTGCCTTCTGTATTTGCTATCAGCTCCTGTCATGACCCTGTCTGGCCACCCTTTGGCCTGGATTTGGGCACCCAAACACCCTCTTGGCAAGAGCTGCCTCTCCTGGAGAGTGTGGGGGACTAGCAGGGTGTGGGGAGGCTGTGCTCCCTAATTGGAGGTGTCAGGCTGTTGTCAGGGGGGAGCCAAGTGCCTCTGCCCAGCCAGGGAGTGCAGATATCACTCAGCACAGATGGCCAGGGGGGTCTGCCCAATTACCAAATTAAGCCTTCAAAACACAATGTGACTCCTAGCATTTTGGAAGGAGCCTTCCTGGACCCCAGACTTCAGTGCCTGTACCTCTGCACGCACAGCCGGACCAGGGACAACTGCTTTCAGTTATCTTGGGATGAATGCATTTGGGGCAGCTTGATTCTCTCGGGAAGCAACAATTCCACTGAGTCAGGGGATATGCAGGGACCAGCATCCCAGAGAAGTGGGTGGGATGGGGTTGGAGGGAGCAGGGGAGCTTGTTGGCACCCTATCAGAGTGCACATCAGTGATACAGGTGACAGTGCCTGGGGAAGAGAGCATTTCCCCCGCCTACAACGGGGCCCTCTTGATGATGCCAGATACTGGGCAACACTGGGTCACAGCTGTCCGTGCTGATTCCCAACATGACCCTGTTTCCCTGCTGAGTGCTTCTAAGCAAGCTCTGAGCAGCCAGCCAGGCATTGGAGACAATGCACAGCAAAAGCTCTCCTAATTACAACAGGATCCACAGGCAGAAGTTCCAGTACTGATAATGACAAAAGAAAATTAAAGTAAAAGACCCAGCAACACTTTTTCAGAAGGGTATTTCTGTTTTTCTCTTTGCTATTTGTAATGTAAAATACCAGTGCACAAAATTTTATGCCTATGAATATATGCTGAAGGAGTCATGTCAGTGACACATAGTGTTACACGAAATCCAGCTAAACGTAACACAACATTCAAAGCAGCAGTGTTTCTGGTGTCCCTTGCTTCCATTTTTAAACCTGTCTTTTCTATACTTAGGAAGCAGGATTCTTTCCTTTCCGTGTTACCCTGCAGTCTACAGACAGTCTCTGCACATGACTTAGAGCAGTGTTTCTTGTGAAGTCTCTTCCAAGATTCATCTTTTCACAATCCTTTGTAACAATCTTATGTTCTTGCAGTCTTTCTTAAATGGATCAAGGCAGAATGTAAGAAAGTTAAATCACAACAAAATTGCTACAGATTCTCTTTTGCAGGTTATTTGAGGAAGGGAAGCAATTCACCTTTAAAATGAGTGATGCTTCCAGTCTGGTGGAAAGCTTAAGCATCTGTGCAGTTCCAAATATGGGAGGAGGCTACCTGCATTTGATGAAATTACTTGCTTTTTAAATTAAAGTGCTTAATAAGTTTCAAATGTCAGGTCTCATTTTTACATGTAGGTCTTGCCCTTGTCTAAAGTTAATTTCTATTTTAGGCTGTTAAAAGCATACATTACAAATCAAAATAATAACCAAATAATCAGTTAGTCTCCTTAATGGGAACCTCTCCCCTCTTCTGCATGAGTAGTAATAGAATTCTTAAGGAAATCACCCACTAGCATTAAAAATACAAGCTAATATTATCTCCAAGAAAGACTCAAACACAACCAAAGACGACAGGTCCAAATAACAGAGCAGGTTAAGTGCCAAAAAACAGTACTGGTGAATATTTGCTTAAATGCTTTTTGAATTCTTATTCCTTGCTGTGTCTTCTGGATATTTCCTTAAGGAAGTGAGCACTGACTATTGTCGGAGTGGTTGGTTGCTCTTTGTAATGTTCTTATTCACATAAAACCCGAAAATGTTTATGAGTTTGTGGTATTTCCTTGTTTACTATTCTCTTTGACAAGTTTCACCTACCCAGAGAGAAACAGACAAGGTACTGTGTGGTTTAGGTGATCAGCTCAATACTATGAGAGGTGAGTAGCAAATAGGAGACTGTCAACCCAAACAGCTCATAAATAAGGCACAGGATGAAAATCATGAGTCTAAACCATTGACAGCCAAAAGTAAAAATATACCAAAAGCTTAATGAATGTGCTCAGTGCAGTTCCAGCTGGTCCATCAATCATACACCAACAGAAGTGCTACAACCATAGCAAATAATATTTAAACAATAGTATTACTATTGCTAGCTCTGTTGGGCATGACTGCTGTCTCACAGAGGAGGGTCAGGCAGGCATGTCCTGCCCTGAGTTTAGAGCATGTAAGAGATGCTCCACAGAGATGTGTGTCCACAGCCACCACTCCCATCTCAGGTCTTTGCTATATAAGCAAAAAGATAGAGGATTCAGTTACTACTGTGGGTGGCTTGCTGTGGATCCAGGGACAGTGGTTGAGCAAGGCATCTTTATTGCTGTCTCACTGTCCAGTTTCTAGTGGGCCAAAGAGCACAGTACAAAAGCTGTCATCCCACTTGGCTCTCATTGCTCTCATTTTTGGCACCAGTAGCTGAGGCCAGGGGCTGAATGAGCACAGGGGATGAATCCTGCTTTGAAAGCTTGCAGATCCGAACTGAGCCACGTTGGAAGAGCAACGTGAGATGCTTGCACACTTCTTTCTTGCATGCTCCTATTCTCTAGCTAGAAAAGAAAATTATGATCCCATAGGGCTAAGAGGAGTCCTCTAACAATTCTGGTATCCTTGCTAATGGTTTGAGAAAGTGGCCAGATAGAAAAACTATACTCCAGGAAGAGGAACTTCTGGAAAAGATTGGTCTATCCCCTTGATTTCTTGTCCACAGGCAGTTTTTTGTTTGGGAAGATTTGCAGAAAACCCATGTCAGGTATTTTATTCTTTCTTTAGTATGATTTGCAAGCCATGCTTTGCCATGCTTTGAAGTAATCTATAGAGCATTTAAACCCCTCCTTATATTTATAGTTGGGCCTATCTTATTAATTTCCCTTCCACGGCATTTCACCTGCAAACTTGAGGCTCTTGCCATTTGCCAAGAAACATCCTCAACTCCTCACTGGGCAACAAGGCATGCACACATGAGCAGCAGCTGCTCCTTTATGTGCCTGGAACAAGCCAAGCTTGGAAGGTTGGGAGAGCCGCGTAGTGCAGCCCGATGTATGCAGGACGGGGAATTTGCCGCAGCGCAAGCCAGCCATGCGCACGTTGGCCCCGCAAAATGGCAGCAGCCCTACGTGCCTCTTCACTCTGCCTTCCAGTGAGGGTGAGGCAGCCCAGCATGTGGCAGGTCTCTGCTGTGCCCCTGCCCGTCCTGCCTGAGGAAGGGAGGGAAGCAGGGGACAAATCTCTGCACTGGCCCTGCTTCCTGAAGCAGAGGAGCCACCAGCCAAGAGCACAAGTAAAACAATTGAAGTAAATCTTAAGGTTTCACTACTTTGTTTGGGTTTTTTGTTGTTTTCTTTTCCCCTTTTCTACTGTGTAAGCTGTCTCTTGTTTTTGTTTTTCACAGGTTTGGCAAGCATTTTGCTTTTACTGCTCAAGCTTTGCCCAGCCACAGAACTGCATATAGGCTTTGCTTAGCTTTTGTCTTGCATATTAAACGAGAATTAGGAAATAAAAGAGATATTATTAGAGTTTGGACTTTCTGATTTTGGAGTCAATAGGAGCTTTGTTCTGCACTTCTGGCAGAGGAGAAGGGAGAGCAGATTGCCTCCTGTTAACATTGTAACCCAGGGAGTTTGCTCTTGAACCCCAAACCAGGTATGTGCCGCCCATCTGACCTCTTCCACAACCCTGCTTTCAGTCCCTGGCAAGAAAAAACTTTCTGTTAGGTTCCTCAGAAGCAGGATAAGGTCCAGGACATTTAAATCCTCAATACTTTCTGTTATTTCCTGACAATACCCAATTCATTGGTCCAAGATTTGAATACACATCTTCCTCGCACCATTTCACAAAAGGCTTGGACCCCAAGAATAGAAGAAACCACTGCAATACAACAAGGACATATAAATATGAATGTCAAACTGCCCCGTCAATGAAATGCTTTAAAATGCAGGGAGTGCCATGGTGCAGTGGGCCACAGAAACACAATGAAATGATAATGAGGACAAACGGAGATGAAGACCACCCACCAGTAGTTTTATGACTGTGACTTGGAACGACAGTTCTCAGCGGGGCCATTGCCACTGGACGCCATTGTCATTTTTAGCACATGCTAAAATAGCAATTGTGCACGGACATTTCAACTGTTGCCTCTGACAAACAGCAGCCAGACTATTTATGAACAACCCCCAACCCCATTCTTGTGCGTTTGGCTGTGTCTGTAGGTAGGAGAGAGTGGAAGACTGCTACTTTGTTCTGACAGGTTTTCCCATAGTCACTGTCTGCTACTCCTTGCATATGCTTAATTTTCTGAGGATTTACGCTGGCCCCTTCCTAGACAGCTCTCCAGCATTAATCTTCCTTACCCAAGCTTCTACCCCACTTACGCTGTAGTCTCTTCATGCTGCATTGTGTTTACCCTCCTTTCCTAGAGAAAAAAGGCAACAGTCAGAATTAGGGTATCAGAACAAACTTTTCTAGGGCTTGCTTGTGCACATAAGATAAAACTTGGGTTTTGGAGGAATGAAGAAGACGAGGGAAAGACAAGGCATGAGTCTGTTCCTGCTATGTTTGTTCACCCTGCCAGGGAGGTGCATGTGCTGGATCAGAGCACCTCCCAGGTGTCCTGGCGTAGGTTTCTGCCTCTCTATCCCCAAATGCTGCCACTCATTTTCTTGGCAACTCTCACCAACACCTCATCTCCAGCGTAGGGCACAGGGGGTGCAAACAGGGTGCAGGAGAATTTTCTCCCACCCAACTTCCATGCCAGAAACAGTTTGGCTCAAGATTTAGGTAAGCAACAAGTCTTCAAAACAATGATCCAAATGCAAATCTTTTCTGTTTTGTAACTCTGCTAGAAAATTACCAAATCACATTCACGAAATGCAGCCTTTTAGGTTTGTTCACTGTTTCATAAATATCCGTAGATTATACAGCACTCTACCAGCTTGCCTTCAAATTTTATTGTATTAAGAAACTCATCTGAAAAGCAGTTGATATCTAATATATTCTTAATCCGTCACTCTTCAGATTCTGTCATAAAATGTGTAACTGAGAGAAGCTGTTCACATTAGCATGCCACCATATCAGGTCATCACTCCCAAAGCTTTCATTATGGGATGTTGCTGAAAGGTGCCATCTTCACAGCCAAGATATGCCTAATTTATCCATTAGGCATTCTTTCAGTAGTCATTTAAAGTGAGCATGATTGGGTTTTTTTAACTATGCTTTACCAAGAAGACAGCTATAGCATGGCTCAGAAAATAAGCACTCATGTTATTCTCGATGGGCTGTGCAGAAAAAAAAAAATGTTTAATTTGCATGCACATGATGGTAGAGGAAGCTGACTCAGAACAAGCTGTTGGTGCTTCTGGATGGTCAGAATTAAGGGACTGTGAGAGCACTGAGAGGTCTTCAGCACGGACCAGGGAACACTACGTGTGTGGGTTTTGTTCTATGTGTTGTATAACCCCTTAAAAATGGGGAGTTATATATTCATCCCTGAAGGAAGGGATGAAAAGAAAAGGAGCTAGAGAGAAAGAAGAAGGGGAGGAGTGATCCACAGCATACAGAAATACATAGCTGAAGGTATAAGGAGACAAGGCACAGCATCCCCAGCTTATTGACCATTGTGGGGAGCATTGCACATTCAGGTCTGCTTTTATCTTACCACAGTTTTGGGAGGAGGCCTGGGACACCTCACTGAGACACAACTTAGGTAACCCACAAAGGCAATGGACAGACAGACTGAAGGGCAGCAATCTCATAAGACAGTTCAATAAGCCTCGGATAAGAGAGTCTCCTGGAGCTATCTATCACTTTCTGTCCAGCTTGGAAAGTGGGGTCCATTGCTGTCACAAAAGCACAGATATGGATCAGACAGCCAGCTTCCCTGGCTCAGAAAGCTTCCTGTCAAAATCTTCACAAGTGGAGTAATCTTCTGAGTAGAGCAAGAGCTCCTGGATCATATCATAGGCAGGTGGTGACCGTGGCTCTGCAGGAGAGGTGTGCTCTGGCTCTGTGACTCCTCTGCACAGGTCATGTGCTGGGCCAACAGCTCAGGGCTGGCAGCAGAGGACTCTTGAGCCAGAGGACTATCTGTGTAATTCAGACTTCTGCTTCTAGAGGTAGGAGAGCCAGAAAGGCCTGCACCATGGAGTTACAAGGACTGACTGCATGTCCAATCCAATCCCATCCCCTTATGGAGCAGAGCAGTCCCTGGACAGCAAATACTGTCTTCTGTCTGGGCACTTCATTCTTATCTCAGCTTTCCAATGCACAAGGTAGGAAGGTAGTGTCCAGTGGTTTTCTGCCATGAACCAAATTCTGGTTTATAGATACGGGGTAGGAAATTCAGCCTTTCAGTGCCACACAACTGTTGCCACTGGATCTACAATGGCTGTAGGAGTGATTGAGAATAGTACAGGAAACTGGAATTTTCCCTTGCTCTTGGTCCTTGAACTCACTCCTTGCGTTATCCCATGACTTCTCTGAAATGTTAGTTAATGAGTACTTTGGTTTGCAGTGGAAATCTGGTGCAGGTAAATAGCAGTCATCTTTCACACCTCATGGGATGTTTGGTGTTGTGTAGAAAAAAGGGTCACCTTACAGAAAGTTCAGCAGGATAGGCTTGGCAATAGCACTGACATTCTTTGCCAGGCATGAATCCTCAGAATGATGTTTCCAGATCTCAGAGCCTCCACTTCCTTTTCAGCCTGCTTAGTTAAAAGCTCCTCTGTGGAGCTAGCCTAAGTGGGATCTCAGAGACTCTCAAATATGCATCGAGACACCCAGCAAGACCTCGCGGTGTGGGCTGTCAGGTTTCATCATTTGACAGATTTCCCAGTTGAGGCACATGTTGGTGAAGCAGTATATCCAACATTGTGTAGGAAAATTTCTGGTAGAACTGAGAAAAGAAGTCATTAACTTCAGCTTGAAGTTCTCTGCCATAACCCTCACTCCTTCCCCTTCATCCCTGCTCCCTGAATCCTCATTCTTCTCAATGCCTCAACACAGAGATTAAATAGGCCTCATGAAGAAGAGGACATGTGGTTGGAAAATGCTATATATTTAAATTCAGCATAGCTGTGAGAACAGGCAACAAGAAATAGGATTACAAACAGTCAAGCAAGTTCACACATGTTAGTTATGTCCAAAGAGAGTTGCTCTCCTTTGTTGCAGTGTGCTTCACTCATCTGTGCAGCTGTGCATCTGGCCTCTTGTTTCTCTACCTATTCTCATAGGTGACTGTTGTAATGAGGAATGACAGAGATGGGGACCTGACAAGCAGAAACCTCCTGGACTGACTGAAGCATGGGACTCACACGAATAAGGTACTTGAAGCAAAGGAATCTGGAAAAGATACTCAAATATACCCAAACCCCTAAATACTACGAGCAACACTGCCATTATGTCAGTTTTGCTTTCCAACAGACCTCTGTATTCATCCAGCCCCACACTGGACTCTCTAGCAAATCTCTCCTGTTTATTCTGTCTGTGTTCAGATACCGTAGTGGAGACTACACGATTGCTCTGTTGAAGCACCTAATCCTGAGTGTATAGCTGCTCCCTTGTCTGGACTGAGCTGAGCTTCCCCGAGTCCAGCACAGCTTGTTCGCTGTGCCAAACACAGACCAAGTCACCTAGAGCAGCATTTTTCAAACTCTGTCTCTTTTTAAACTGAGAGTTTGGTACTTTGTAGGGGAGATTGATGCCTGGCTGCCAAGAAATGTTTATTCTTGTGTTCTTGCCTAATCATTGTCACAGATGATTCAGCAAGAGCAGAACTGCCACTTTGCCTGAAAAAAAAAATCTGCTGGGGCTGGTTCTTGTTCATTTTGGAGACGAAATGAAAAAAAAATACGTAAAAAGCCATCCTTGATTCCCAGAGGATAATTTTTTGCATTTTGAGGAGGGAATATTGGGCTAAAATTAGAGAAACGGCACAGGTAGAAACATTATTAACATAATTAATGGCTTATGTAAACCAGGAAGAATGTTTTCTGGGGGATGTTTTGCTGTCTGCAAAAACCCAGAGACCTAATATTGTTTAGCCAATTTTTCCCTGCCATGAGGAGGTCAACAGTCATGTACCCTCTGTGTTGGACACTGTCAAGCCTTGTTTACTGCCATTAGAAGGTCCCAGGAGAAAGCTGGTGCATTTTTGGCAGTTTGTGGCAGAAGAGAGAGCTACAGCTGCAGAGCAGTTGTTGTCATAACACCTATTCATCATTATCCCTCCCATCATGAATCACCTACTGATAACCAAGCCCTCTTTGTTTACATTCATCACATCTAGAAAGCCTGCACTTGCTTCCAGGAACCACATCTCTACCTGGGAGAACTGGCTGCTTTTGTGCCAGTATTTCTCCCCCAAACCCAGAAAATTCTCGAAATCTCCCTGCTGAGAGAACAGGGACAGCTTTTCAAATGTTTTGTTCACTTCCACTTAAAATTCAACCGGAGTATCTAAATTAGGAATGCTGCTACATTCTAGCTCAGAGAGCTGCAGTGCTCTGTTACAAAGAGGGGCTCCGTTTCCTCCTCGTCATCCAGAACCCTGTCTTTCTGGATCGTCTGGTCCATTTGCCTAGGTGGAAAACTCGGTAGGGAGCCCATGTTGTACCCTTCCTTCTGTGTCTGGTACAGCATGGAGCACCATGTCAGCGATGCACTAATACACAAGAATAATCAGCTCATCAAATCAGCTTCATTAGTTGGAGCTGGAGAGCACAGCTCTGCTGCCCAGCCCTGCAGACACGCAGCCTGCCTCACCACTCCATCTGCTGCAGCCGAGCAGGAGGGGTCTGCCCATTCGGCTGTTCACGCACAAGTGCAAAAGCCCGGGACACTGGGGGTACTCCGAGCATGTGCCATGTTCCTGCCTGACACATGTCACCAGGGGACCACTGCTCCTCCCCTGTCTCTCATATGGAGACCAAATCCAACTCCAGAGTGCCAGCAATGAAGCCGCTAGAGCGAGGTTTTAGGCCACTAATGATTTTCCTGGGTTTTGGGGGGAGGGGAATGGAGTTTGGTCCAAGAGGTCTGCCTCACATCCTTATCACAACGCAGACTCCTGGAGGCCCCCACACGTTGCTGGTGGGTGGCTGAGCACTGGAAACCCTCTCTGTGTGATGGGAGAGGAGAGAGGTGGAAGTGCAGAGGCTAGTGGAAGGTGGCTCATCTCCACAGCTGGCTCAGGACTCTGCGGCCCCAGTGTGTCGATAGCAGAGGAGCAGGACATCAGCAGGTCACGAGTTTCACAGATCTGTTCACTGCTTGGAATTTCTGAGTGAGAGTATTTATGGATAGCTCTGCAGTTATTTTTACGGGAATGGCTCTGTAACTAAGCACTTCAGAAAAAAAATCAGGCCACTATGTAGATGAAAAGGCAGGTGGAGGGGGCTTCACTTGAGTGTATCCAGCTTGGATACACCAACTTGGGATGGGTGTAAGCCCCTAGCAGGTGCTTGCTATGAAAACCCCTAGGGCTGGTTATCTTCACAAATGCTCTTCCTCAAACAATGACGAATAATAAACACATGTGTAAATTTCTCAGTCTTTGGTATTGCCAAGGGTCTGTGCAGAAGTATCTGTTGCTTACACTGAAGTTCTCTCTCTCTTTCTCTCTGTGTATTTTTAGCATGGATGGAGATATAGTCTCAGAAAAATGTAATGACATGTGACATGCAGGATTCATATGTATCTAGGCAGTATGGGAATGTACCATGTAGGAGGAGATGTAACATACTGCTTGGCTTCTAATACCCATTACTTAAGCACAATAAGGCGCCTTATGGAAGCAGATAAGGGGGCTCCCCATGGAGCCTAAGCATTAGAAGACATATGTTTATCCCATACCTGTATTCTCTCTTTGCTTTATGTCATTACTTTTAAGTTACTTCATGCAATATTGACTGACGATTTTTACTGGCTTGTCAGAAATGCTCTGGGCGTTCACCTTTAGAAAATGATCAGTTTTCACGAGAAAACAACTATCGACTTGATTCCACCTCTCCCATGTCGTTAACTAATATCTGCTAATGAGTCTAGCCTGATACCAATGCAATCCTATGGCAAATCATCTAAAGTTCAAGAGAATTTCTCTGCTGATTTTAAGACAGGCAAAAGGCACTGTTCTGTCCTGGCGTTACCTCTGTAACTTTAACAAGATGAGACAGTGAAGTTTTGCCTTGTAAGTGGTTCTAACAAAACGTGTTTTTTCCAAAAAATAGCATGTTTAAGGAAGCACTTAATGTCCACAGTGGTATCTCTGCCACTCAAGAGAAGTGTCTCAAACAGAAGGGATCAGCTCTTCTCTCCCTTGTTTTCACATTGCAACCTAGTTTTAACAGGAGCTGTAGCCTGCAAATGGATACAGAAAAGGACTTCTAAAGGATCTTAATATCATAGTTCAAGCAGAACTGCCTATTTTCCTAACTAAGGTTTGAATTTCATTGTAAAGATAGACACTGGAACGGTTGACAGCTTTAACAAGAAAACTGTGACTGCATCCTAGTGCAAACCATACATCTTGTGAGATCAAGTGGAATGCTCTGTACAGATGCCAAAAGAAGCTGAATGTTTAAAGCCTGGGGTTTTTTTATTAGTAGTTAATGGTGTATATTTAGCACTGAAAAGATCATTTGACAGCACATCAGTCTTGCCAGATACATGAGTAAAAGGAAACTCAAAAACCCCACACTTGTGTGGGGTCTTTTTCGTCTGAAATTTTAGGAGGAAACAACCTACCGACTGTGAACTCTGCTGAACTAGATGGAAAGACTGCCATTGATTTCCATGGACTTTAGATCAACCAGAAGGAGGGAAAGCAAAATGCATGCTAGGATGTTTCCTTGGTTATTTGCCTGTCCTTTTAAATGCTATATGTGACATTTTAAAGTTCAGGTGTTAAAAAAGGAATGATAGCTTCATGAAGGGTTTGTCAGTGAACTGCAGAGTTTAGAAGGCTGTTAAAAATATGAATATAAATGTCTCTGTGCATATACACTACAGGGACAGAATTTAATTTAGCTGGAGCTGGTGGTACCTGACACTTTCTGCTATGAGAGCCTGTTTTCAGTTTTCTATAACTTTGCCAAGTTTTAACCATTCAGTGTCTACCTCACACTGAATATTTTGCATCTCTTGATTCCACCAGCAAGGTGATGAAAAGCTACCCAGTACTGCAGAATGGAGAAGGCAATCAGGGGATCTGGCCACAAGGGAGAGGGAGTAAGTGACAGCAGGAGAAGCATGCACATGGACAAAGGAGGGGACAAAGTGAAGTGGAAGGTAAATCAGACGAGGGCAGCCAGACATAAGAGAGACTGATGGGATGAGGTTAAGAGCTAGGCCAGCAGGAGAGGCAGCCTGGGAGAGAAACACTGGAAAGGTTGAGGAATAAAAGACCCCCAAAGCAATCTGAGCAGTAAATCCTTGAATCATGCATTCATCTTCTTTAGGTTTTTGGTGTTTTTTTTTTCTTTTTCCCCCAGGCTAAAGAAAATGATTTATGCAGCACCAAGCATAAGGGGGCCCTATTCTCCACTGGCTGGTAAGCATTGCTGTGAGGAACACAACGGCAGCAACAGCAAAGACAGGAGATGCCTGTTGTCATTTCAAAAGCCCTGGGAATGACTCACTGGTCAGACTGCTCCCAAGAAGAAGAGTTGCTTATTGCAACTGTTTGATTTCATTTCCTGTTAAGATAGCAGGTTTTATATTCATTTTCCAAACACTAGGAAAAGGCTACGGGACTAGAGAAATAGGCAGAAAAGCTGAGAAAGAGAGCAAGGGCAGGAGTTATGAACAAAGGCACACAGTGAGGAGGGAGACAAAGCACAGATGAGGAATGAGAGCAAGTGAAGAGATGCAGAGAGGGGAAGAACCACCAGATGGAGGACAAAAGAAAATCTCTCAGGATTTCTAACTCTTCCCCAATGTATGTGTATGATCCTTGTGCAAACACTTCTTCCCACAGGTGCTTCATCTTCTGGGCATGGGGATGGATGCAGAGTCAGTAGGAAGGACAGCTGGAGAAGTAAATGATTTGACACTGGTATGTCAAAAGATGATCTCTGGTACACCACATCAGTAGAAATTCTTGAGGAAAGGCCCAGCTCCTGTGCTCACTCTCTGCCTGCTAGGTTTAAAGAAAGGCAGCACACACTTCCTTGTCCTCTGACCCTGGAACCAGAAGCCAGCCCCACCTGAGGCACAATAAAACCTTCCCATGTTGAGGTCCACTGGCACATTGCACGTAATTTCTGTGGAGCTGTTTGCATGAGGTCCTGCTAACGTGCACTGTCATTCTTGAGCAGCCTGTGCCTGTGTGTGTCCCTGATCCACAGATTAATGGTAACATTATGCTTGTGGTAGCTGCCAGTTTGCAATGCCGGGAGACAGCGTGTAGGCAAGGAGGTGTCCTCCTTGCTCCAACTGCATGTACCCGTCGCAGGGACTTCTGCAAGGGAGGTAATTTTGGAAGTGCAAGGGATCACAATTCCAGAACAAATGTCTCCAGGAGATGTTGCTCTTCCCACATCTCTTCCAAAGGGAAAAAAAAAAAAAAAAAGTAGAAGGAGACTTCCAGCCAGCCCCACTAGCTTTTGCAGATGATTTCTCTTAACAAATGAAGCTTCACAGCATGAATTTTGCACACAGGTTACACCAAGTTGTTGGGCATGCCCCTGTTCATAGCTGCCTGGCAAGAAATTTGGGAAAAAAAGAGAAAGGTGAAAATGCTACCCTGGACTTGCCAATAAATGCGTTATTTGGAGTTTTGGCTAATCAGTTTCTGTGATGGATGTCACCCAGTCTTAATGGCATTGCCTCTGTCCGTGCCACAGTATAGAAAAAAAATGTTTTGTTCTATTTTTTCCTGTTTCATACATATTCCCTAAATATTTGATGGGTCAGAAGCCCTTCTGAGGCTAATTTATCCATGTAAATATTTACTTCCTATAAATGTCACCATCCTCCTGATGGATGCAATCATCTGTGCAGTTGGGCTGCTTTGCAGGACAGGACCCTAAGTGATGACCAAGAAGAGAGGAGAACATAAGGATACATGAGTGGAGTGAGGCAGGGAAGCCAAGCCAAGGAGGGAGACTGCTGTGGTTTAAACACCCACCAAGTACTGAAGAGGTTATGGCTTCTCCTCTTGTCTCACTCTTCCTTTCACAGTCTGGTGACTACAACTACCACCACCACCTTGGGAAGTAAATAAGGTCCAAAACACCAGCAGAGGGAATCAGTAGTTTTTATTCACTAAAATATGTGTTGTTAAAAAAAAAGAAAGGGGAAAAAAAAAAAAAAAAGCTGTAGTCACACAGCTGTAGTCTGGTCTCCCACGTTTCAGCTGTTCCCTCTGTCCACAGGCAGAAGTAATGCGTCACTTTCTGAATTGTTTCTTTAAAGAAAAAAACAACAACCCCAATCAGTTAATCAACAGCAGCAGTGCTGCCGGCTGGGAGCGGCGGGCTCTGTTCCAGCCGGGAGGCACAGCACGGCCCCGGGAATGGCCGCAGGTAGGAGCTGCGAAGCTCAGGGCTGTTTCCAGCTGTTGCAGCCGCGAAGGGAGGGTCTGCCCTGCCCTGCCCTGCCCTGCCCTGCCCTGCCCTGCCCTGCCCTGCCCTGCCCTGCCCGGCACGCAGGAGGGCTCGGAGCACGGCAGGTTGGGGCAGGCTACGGGGCCCCGGCGCCACGGCCCGGCCACGGACGGGGCAGGAAAATGCTGCCTTCCCCGGCAAGACGCACAGGATTTCCTGCCGCGGGTCAAGAAAACATACCTTCCCATTGTCCCCGCCATGTCACGGGGAGTCCTTGTGCTCCGCTGGGGACAATGTCGATTCCTACCCTGGCAACCGAGGAAAACAAGGACGGTCGTTTGGCATTTTAGGCGAGGCTGCCGCCCGCCTCCCTCAGCAGACGGGCCTGGCACCGGGGGGGACGGCCGCCCTCACGGCCACTAACGAGCCTCCCTCCCTGGCCCTTGGTTGGCCCCGGAGCTGGAAAATCTGTGGCAGCCCTGGGGAAAAAAAGTCTCAACTTAAGACAAACAAGTGTTTGTGGGGGAGGCGGCCAGGAGCGGACGGCATCCAGCCCTCCGGAGCGCGGTGCTGAGGCCTGCCCTGGGCCGGGAGCTGGGCCGGGCGGCCAGAGACAGCCCGGGCAGTGTTTGGGCCGGGGCTGTGCCCAGAGCGGTGTCCAGTTGGGAAGGCTGTCCCAGAGGCACAGGGCTAGCGCAGGAGGCCGTGTCGCACCCTGCTCGGGGCGGGCTCAGCGCCCACTCCCTTACCGGCCCCAGTAAACTCAATAGTGGGCTTCCTACTGCCCTGCCCCGGTGTTCAGTGCGTTCACTGTTACTGCTGCCTTTCGCCTCCTCTAAAAGTCACTTTATCGTTCAAACATCACCCGCAGAGAGGAGACGGCCGCCTCGTGTTCACGCAAAGCCCAGGACTCAGTTTTTTCATGGGCGCTGGATGCACACACAGAACCTGCCATGCCATGCTGGGCTCCCGGGAGGTGGCACAGCCCTGGGCACTCCAGTCCTGTCACTGCAGCCTGGCTCTTGACCCCCCAGGGCCCCTGAACACCGGCCAGGGAAGGCTCAACTCTGATACTGCTGGGCTGGCACATCTCCAGGATTCGAGGTACTATTTGCTTCCTATAATGCTTTCGTGAACCTGCATTTGCTTTTGGTCATAACGCCAAGCCAGCAAGTGCAAGATGAGACAGAGCACCCTTGAAGGCAGTGGTAAGGATTATGAGAAACTGAGCGTTTTACAGGAACTTAAAGAAATGAAATTCCCACTCGGACCCTTTAAAATAAAGTAATCTTAAAGTACACATGGAAAACACGTAAAGTGTTAACAGCAACATGGATACATACAACCCACGTATGTAGGACTTTACCTCTGGGCTGAAGACAGTGTTTCAGTTTCTGGCAAAATACAGATTTTCCCTCTCTTTCCAAAAAGTCAGTCTGTCCTATGTTTCTGTGTCCCCTAGAATACCAGAACTGTTGTTTGACTAATACTAGTTATTTGCTTGGGTAAGGATTATTAATAAAATCCAGCATAATGGAAAGGTGAAAAATA
Organism: Zosterops lateralis; assembly: GCF_965231275.1. Taxonomy (NCBI): domain Eukaryota; kingdom Metazoa; phylum Chordata; class Aves; order Passeriformes; family Zosteropidae; genus Zosterops; species Zosterops lateralis. Next base: position 32,293,073 of record NC_139764.1, on the reverse strand, counting down.
CTTAAAGTAAAGCCCAAGAGATAGAAGCACATATAAGCCAGGCTCCTGGGCTTCAGAAGTGCCCCTGCCACTAAACCAGATGCAGACCCAAAGTGCCATGAAATAGAGCTGTGTCCAGAGCCACTGTTACTGTATGGCAAGATCCACAGAGTGTATTACGTAGAATGCTGCCCATTCAAAGGAGAAAAAAACATATGTAAAGAGATTTTATTGTTAGATTAAAAAAAAACCCCAAACAGTTGAAAAGTATTTGTCCAGGAAGGGGTAACATGTGTCTTTAACATAGATTTATCATAGATAAATGGGCAGAGGGAATAGCAGCCAAGATTTCCTTGTCTGAAAGGCTGAAGCTAATACTGTCATCTGTGGTTAAGACCCATTTGTCAAACAGAGTATGCTGAGAATAAGGAAAATCAAGTCTGTCTTCCCTTTTTAATTTGACTTAATTAGCCATAATTCCCCTTATTGAAATAAAGGCATTTTCAATTGCAGGACACATTTCTGTGCCCTTACTTTTACTAATGCAAATACATAGCTCTGCATGTGTGGAAAGCAAAAGCCAGACAAATGTGCTGCAAAAACAAGATGCTCCACTACACTCACCTCCTTCCTTGGGAGAGGAGGACAGAACAAACAACACGTGGCAGATGTTAGCCACACAGTTCAGTGCCCTACTGGGAGGCATGCAAATACTGTCCTGATACCCAGGCTGAGATAAGCTACATAGGAGAAAACAGGGCACTTGTTGTATGTATGTCAGATTTGCCCCTCCATAGCTAGGAGAAGGCATGCACTCATAGCACGGCACAGAGTACATAATGCAATTATAATTGGGTGCAATATGTTCACAGTGCTTAAAAAAACGCTGTCTTAAAAAACTGAGTGCCACGTTCAGATGGCTTAAATTCCCCAAGAGCCCCCGTGCCTACTGCTTCCTACTGGCTGCTTCTGGTCCTTCAGCGGTGCCCAGCCAAGAGGAAACTTCAGGGCACAGATGGAGTTCAGGCTAGACAGTCCATAACCTTCACTGGATCCCGCTGGCATCCTGTGGTGCGAAACCTGCATCCCAGAATTACTTGGAGCAGTTGTCCTCCCGAACCCGATGAGCACACTTGCTTAAAATAGGCGCTTGCAAAGGTGTGGCGGGGCCAGCCTTAGGGCTCGCAGAATTGCTGAGGGGGACTGTGAGCCTCAGAATATCCTTGTAATTCATCTGTAATGCTAAACTTTAAATAACTGTCTTCCTCTTTCATTCCTTTCTACCTCAGCTTAGAAATGCGACACGCACTGTGTAAAGGGACTGTCACCAGCTGTTAATAAGAAAGCAGCTTTAGCTTCTCTCCGCTTCTCTTGTTCACACGTAGACAGTGTTGGAAATCAGTGAAAACGGGTGTAGCCCCTCTGCTACCGCCACCACCACCTCCCACAAAGAGAGCAAGTGAGAAAGGGAAGAGGAAAGGTTGAAGAAACGGGCTGACCTACTTAGGTACTGCGAAGGACGAGCATGCAGGCTCTGAGTGCTGGGATGGCTGCGCGCGTTTGTTCTGGGCACCTACTGTTACCCTGGCATCCCTCCAAACAAATGGCTTTACACCAATTCCAAAACAGCTCCTTCCTCCTCCTCTTCAAAATATGCCCTCCCCACCGTGCATGCTCTCCCTGTGATCCTTGCTGCCTTGGTTTTAAAACGGCCGCTTCCCTGAGCAGGCAGCCAGCCCCTGTCTTCTCACCCACCTGTTAATACCTGGCCTCCTGTTTGTCACATGGCAGCTCTGGGCTCTGGACCAGGAACCCTCCTTTGCTCCTGTGCCGCAGCCACTGCTTCCGGCATGGGCCACCTGTCCCTCCTGTCTCAGCTGAGAAAGGACAGGACCTAACTGCAGGGTAGGTGGCTGTCAGTGAGCGGACCCGGCTTGCAAGGAGTGGTTTCCAGAAGCAGGAAGGAGAGAGGAGGCAGGTCTCCTTGCTCTGGGGAGCCCTGACTCAGACCCCTTCCCGTGTGCTGCATGCCGCCCCCTCTGCTCCGCTGGCTCTGAGCCCCTGAGTGGCATCACTCGAACCCTGCGAGTTAGCCAGCCTGAAAATTATACCCACTGGGATCTGGCCAGTTTGCAAAGCCTAATATCAGTGATTGCAAGGTGGGATCAACACATTCAGGCAACACAAAGATTGCATTATAAACCCTTTTGGATTTAGGTGGCAAATGATCCTTTTGCTCTTCAGACAGTATTTCTGGCAATTCAGAGCAGTCACAATTGCTTGTCAGAACAACCAAAAGTGCTTCCCTGGCAGCACGGCATATCTTACTGAGAGACTGGAAGAACCTTCTTTGGTTTCTATATAAAACACACTTATGACTCATATAGGACTCAGAAATTGTCTTAGAGATAAATGGGAAGATACACTGCAGATCTGGAGAATGATGCTTGAGTCACAAAGCTGGAACCGTGATCAGAAGGCAAAATTCCCCAAAGTTTGGGGTCTTAGGGAGACAAATGGGTTTGTTTGCATTAACACGCAAGCATTGCATCTGGAATTTCTTCTCTCTTTTTTCCTTCCCACTTTCTCACTGAATGTGTTCTGGAGTATGAGAGGTCTCGTATTTCCTTTTGTCTACTCCTGCTACCACCCTTTGTCTTTCTTCACACCAGTGATGTCTCAGAAGCAATTAAAAGCAGTTCCACTGAGTTCCACAATGCCACATCAGCTTCAGTCCTTTACCAAAGAGCATGTAATGACATTATACAAACCACAGTGAAGGATCATTACTGAGTGACAAAATCAAGCGCTGAGAAACTAGAAAAAGCCACTGCCAAGCTGGCTTGTAGAGTTGCAGTTTGGCCCCTCTGTGCATACACACGTTGCAGCAGTCTTCAATTACATGAGCATAATCCTGTGCCGTTTGTCCCACAGAAGCCCTGCCTCATCCAGCTCATGGAGCAGGCAGTGCTGGGTTAACAACCAGCTGTTTATACCGGGTCTGTGCTCAGTACAAGACCCCATGCCTTGTTCACTGAACACTGCTCAAATCCCAGTGAGAAAATGGAGTGATTCACTTTCCTGGAGGCTCTGCTGTCCTATGAAGACAACTCTCTCTGCAGAGAGAGTTGGGTCTGCTCAGCCTGGAGAAGAAAAGGTCCAGGAGACCTTGTAACATCCTTACAGTACCTACAAGAAAGTTGGAGCGGAACTTTTTTGCAAGGACATGTAGTGATAGGACAAAGGAGAATGGCTTTAAACTGAAAGAGAGTAGGTTTAGATCAGATATTAGAAAGGACATCTTTACTCTGAGGGTGATGAGGTACTGAAACAAGTTGCCCAGAGTGCTTGTGAATGTCCCACCCTGAAGTGTTCAAGGCCAGGTTGGACAGGGCTTTGAGGAACGTGGTCCAGTGGAAGGTGGCCCTGCCCATGGCAGGGAGGCAGAGGGTCTGGAACGAAGTGATCTTTAAGGTCTTTTCCAACCCAAACCATTCTGTGACTCTAGTGTACTAGAATCTAGTTCTAGTTGTGTCAGTGGGCTTCATTTCCATAACACCTTTTGGAGATGAGAAGGTGGAATTCTTCCCATTATAGATGGTATATTATACAGGAGGATTAGAGAGTTCCAGTTCTTCAAGGTGACCCCTGTGGGGTTCCTGGGCTTTCTGTGCTTCACACACAGGCTCCCACCTGCATGTGAAAGCTTGGTACTTCTACACAATAGACTGTAGTAGGCACTTTTATCATCTATTCACTGTGGAAATTTTGCTTTCAGTGATTTGCCTTATATAATGTAGGATGTTCTGGAGCTTTCTGGGATTTCCTTCATATACAAATATTTGCCAAAAATAGTAATAATGAAGAGATTCTCTCAGCAATTTTTTTTTACAACTCTTGCATGATAGTTTCCAGAACAGCTAATTTTAAAATATTAATTTCTATAGGAGTCATTGAATATACCCTTCAGTTATTTGTAGATTGAAAAGGACTTTCATATCTTCATTTGATACTGATATGTTGCCATATTCTTTTCCAAGCAGAATGAAAATATGCATTGTTTCTGCATTATTAACGAGGCTGGCATCCCCCTCTCTTCCCCAATAGTAGGCTAATGCAAATTTCATTTACTTCTATTATATTAAATAAAATGTTCTTGATCTCAATCTGCTGTTTTCCCTGCTCTTTGAACCTACTTTGTTGTTGTTAGTTTTTTTTTTCATTTGTTAGGTTATAATGCTGCTTGTTTGGTGTCTCTTGCGCTTCCATTTGCATCTTTTCCCCTAAGAGATGCCTCCTCTCTGCCTTGCACACAGAGTGAGTTGTCAGGCAAATCTGACTTCTTTTTCTTAATTGTGAAAGCTTGACCACTTGACCATATAATGACCTCGGTATTCTTACACACCCTTCTTGGTGTCTTTGCAAATTTTTACTCCTAGCTTTCCTCACAGCTCTCATCACCCTGAAGTATTAGCCCTTCTCAAATGTCAAGTGCACGTACTACTGGAGATACTGTCTCTGGTGTAGTGAGTGCATTCAGGTCATGAAAAGTGTCCCTAAGCAACCGCCAACTTCCAGTCCATTGATCTGCACACACCTTAAGGAAGTCCAAACTGGAATTCCCTCATGCTGACTGTCGTGTCTCTCATGTCAAGAAAGTCTCTTGACAGTGCTCTCCTGAGAACATACTTCTTCAAAATGGAAATCCATTGGGATCCCCCATAGCAATACAGTTCTTTTCAGATGCTGTGAGAAAGTCAGTAAGAGGTGCCCTTTGCTGCTTGTTGGTTGGTCTGCACATTTCTCTTCATGCTTTGGCCTGTTCGGTCTCCTGCCCTCCAAATGATTTATGCCTAGCCTCTCTGCTCCCTATTCTTGCCTTCTAGGCTTTAAGTTTATTTAGCTCCTTACCTCACTAGATCTAGTCTCTCCCTAACAGCTTGCTCTGTGTTTTATGGTCTACACCTTTTTTCTCATGTTGACCAACAGGCCTAGTTAAGCATTCCTGAGCTTTCTGTCCAGTTATGGTGCTCCTATCCACCTCCACTTCAGAACTTTTAGTTCTTGTTCCCAGACCATCCTCTGTAGTCACTTTACCAAATTTGTCTTCCTTCTCTGCTTGTGTTCTCCACTTCCACTAGTTTCACCATTTCCTAAGACCCAGTCTTCCTTGTGCCTCAGCAACACAGGTGATTCCATTGTCTGTCCCCAGTTTGTCTCCAGTGCTTGTTCACTTCAATGCTCTGTTCCTTCCTGCCCCTGGCTCTTGTTCCCAGCTTAGTTGTGCAGCTAATCCCAACCCTAGTTGTTCTTGCTCTCCTGGCTCTCTAGATCAACAGATATCTTGTTTCAGTTTTTTCCATCCCTTTTGCCGTTTTCATTTCAGTTGCTGTCTCCTCTGCATTTGAAGCCTCCTACTTAAACAAAACCTACCGAGTGTCACTGAGGCAATAAGTTAAGTAAGCAGAAAGTGCTCCAAGTTTTGCCATTTGCAGTCCAAATTCCCCAGTTAACAGCATCAAAGACCTTGGCAGAGCCTCTGCCCACCCCTCTGGAAGCCAGTGGAGTGGTAACCTGATGAATACCCGTCCACCTACAAGAAGTTGGACATATTTTTAAGTCCACCAGCTTAAGCTGTTATATGGATAAAATTCTGTACACTATAGATATGGCCCCTCTTCTCAGTTCTGGCTCTAACTCAGCCTAGAAGAGTTATTACAGGAAAAAACTGGCCTCTCTTCCAGTACTACTGGCCTCAGACATGCTCTGCTATTTCATGGAGAGGTACATGTTCAGCCTCTGTTGTCTCTTGGAGATAATGATGAGATGGAACATGCACCATGAGAGTGGCGTTCTTGGGTTCTTTATCTGTTTGACATCCAGAGAGTCTCCACTCAGCAGCTATGAAGTGAGATTTTTGGTTTTCCCTCAAAAGCACATGTTGGCCAAATTAGGTGGATTTTTCAGAAATGTGATACAAGGCAATATCCCTGAAGTCAAGGCCAAACGCCTGCCAGATTTCAAGCCCTGCTTCGAAGCATGGGAATGATGCAATGGTTCCAAGAAAAAGTTGCCAGAACATTTAAATTTGGGCAAAACAACATATTTTCCCAAACCTTGTTCTTGGAAAAAGCCAAAGCTGATGGATCAGAAATTTTCCCCAAAAAATAAATCAATCAACCTGAACAGTATGGCAAATTTAACTTCAAATTGTTAATGTTTGGCATAGCCGTAAGATGCCAAACCCATGATTTTGTAATACAAAGCTGTGGGCAATTTTTATAACAAAAACCAGGCCAAAATCACTTGTAATCGTTATTATCCCCTCTTTAATTTTTAGTATGCTTCTGTCTTCCCCTGTTGTTTACAAGTTAAAGCAGATTTTCATGCATCCTAAAAGATCTTTTAAGGTCAACACTTCACATTAAAATATGCAAAAAAAAAAAAAAAATTAGAAACCCTGCTTTTGCTTTCAAAACCAAAAATCAAAATTACAAATCAAAAAATAAGACTGGGAATTTGCTGGGGTTTAATTCCACAAACACACCTCACAAATGTCAGATTTCTTAGGTGTACAATCAATAAGTGAGGTGTAGAAAATCACTAAATATTTTTCATCCTGGTTTGAGTAAACATACAAAAAGTGACTTATTTTCATGGAAATGCATGGGAATGTCTCTTTGGCTCCAAAATTGTTTCCCACATCCACACCAGCTAAAATTGTAAACATTTGAATATAAAAACATTCTATGGGAACCAGTTCTTTGCAGACAACTGAGGGCCCGTTATCACTCAAAAGTCACTAACTGAAGGTGTCCAGTTGCTAAAATTTTAAGTATCACCAATGACAGCATTACAACTGTGTGGCAGTATCCTTCCTTTCGTGATACACTGTGCTATTTCTTGGTGTCTTGCTGCAGATATTGTTTAGCCAAAACTTCATTGACTTGAAAGTGCCTTTTTCTGTGCAGAGAGCTGAATTTTAATTTCGGATTTACCAGCTGCAGTTTTTTTTGCTCTTGTCTCAGCGACCTTGTTTCCTCAATACAAAGTGTGGATTCAGATATCTTTTGAGAGTTGTCTCCTCTGGTTTCCCCAAGACAGCAGAACCACTTATTTCCCTTCGTAAGACATCTGAGTTCCATTTATTAATGGAACTTACTAAAACCATTATTAAATGGTTTTATAATCAACATGAAATAATGTAGAAGTCATCTGTGGAAAATTGCAAAGTGTGGAAACGATGTCATCATATATTAGCAATGCTCAAAAATAAAATAAATAGCTCCACAGGGCTTTTCCAATATTTGTGGAGTGGCACACCTCCAAAGCACACTCAGAGAGGACAGGGTGCTTCTGGAAAGCTTATTTGCATGCACCCAGGGATGCAAGCACACACACACATGGACTGCAGGCACAAAGCTATTCTATTTTGCTGGCTGGGAAGAAGTCAAGTGTTGGAGGACACTAGGCAGTGCTGAATAAGGTTTCTGTGTTTTCCTGGGGGTGCACCACGACTGGGAGGAGCAGTCCTGCCCTGCCCTCTGCTCCCCTACCACTCCCCAACAAGGCAAGACTGGGCAGGACAGGCATCCCCAGTGGAGGACAATGCACAAGAAGGTGCCAGCAGTGCACTGGGGGTTGTGCTGGCCTCCAGGAGGGGAGGAGGACAGCTGGCATGAACTCATGCCCCAGGCCAAAACTGGCTGGGGAGAACTTTAATCAAAGGATAATATTCACAAAAATTCAGAAAGGTAGGTATAATACCTAGCACAGCTATCCCTACATTTTGAAGCACAGTGCTTACTGATGACAATCTCCATACATAAGTCTGGTGTGCCCTGCTTGCCTCTCCTTAAGCATATTAGACCTTCATGAGGAAGGTTGCTGTTGTAACCAGCTTAGTTAACTCATTTTCTCTTGTCCCCCTTAGCACAAGTAATGAGCATGCTGAGGCTCTGAAACGAGTAGACAAAAGATGACAGCACTTCCTGAGACTCATATAGCACATAAATATTTAGCATTTGATTTATGCTGTGTTGATGCTATTCATCAATTGCCTTATTAAGACCTAGAAACTTTGCGAGAACTTTGTAGATGGGAGAAAGGAAAGTCATCCCTCTGATGCTAGAAATATGGAAGAGTCAGAGGTCTACATGTTGTGGGAAGAGGGAACTGCTCTGTTGTGTCTGATCACTGTGGAAACTGCTGCTCTGCTTTTGGGTTCACAGCCCGAGGGAACAGCAAGGATCTGCTCCTTTCAATAGGCAGATAGAGCTGTATTAAACCCCTCCACATAAAACTGGGTGGATCGGGAGTTGCGCTTCGTTCTCCTCCCCCGTCCCCAATTTAGAGACACGATAGCTGTGAGGACATTGATGTGCCAGTGAAGGCAAGGGTGAGCTGAGTTGTGCATCATTTGCCAAACGCGTGAGAGTGTGTGTTTGCATGGGGCTGAGTCAGGGTGAGGGCATCTTCTGCCAGGTCCTGGGGGAGCAGAGGAGAGAGACCAGCAAGACTGCAGCCCCAGAAACTTTGTGCTGGTTTTGTAGTCAGTAGCCACTGCACCAGTCATCTCTGCATATTTTAAAAATGACAGGCAGTTTGGGCATCTGCTTACATCAATATTCTGTAAATACAAGGATAAATTGGTAGCCCAAAACAGTGAGAAAGCTTTGCATAGGTTCTGTTTTGAATGCTATTTATTACACAGCATGATATACACAGCACTCTTATTCATGTCAGTGGGAGTTTTATGCAAACATGGAAAGCAGAATGTGGCTCAAAATTGTAACTTGATTTGCTGTAGACAGGCCTTTCTGCATGCAAAGCTGTGAAGGCAAGTTCTCCTCTTCACACAAAAAAGGTGCAAACCCAGTGTAATACGGAGTCTGTGGTAGAGTGCAGAAAGGTCCTGCTGCCTGGTGTGGTTTTACACCAAGTCTTCCATCATCAGGAAAGAAGAGAAAGAGAGAAGGGAGCAATCCTGGGAAATATGCATAGATAATATGTTTCCCTACAGCATTTGGTTATATTCAAATTTGCAACTGATTGTTTTTAAGAAATAAGTGTACTTCTAGAGATGGGACATTATAATGGGGAGCTGGTAAAGTCTCTGTAGATAACAGTGGACTTAGATTGCTGGAAAAAAAAGCAATTTCTATTATCATACCGTCATCTAACCTTAAATGACTGACCTTAATAATCATAGGTTTATGAATGTAGAGATTTACTCTTTTGATAGATATTTTGCTTTATTTTTAGAAAATATGTTGGAAAGACCTGCCTTACGGACAGCATGGAGCTTTAAAAAGTAAAGATTTTTTTTTCCTGATACTTATGTAAGTTTTTCTTGCCCTAAGAGTTAGAAGTGTTCATACTTATACTGGTCTTAGCACTCTGACTTTTGGGTGGTGCTGTAGTGACATTGAAATTTTAAATATCAGGGAAGTGTATACCTTAAATATGCCTTAAAGTCACCAAATTCTATTACATATTGAAACAAGTGGCCACAGGGTTTGTGTAATTTGGAGTTCACAGATGAAGAAACACCGCCCATGGGAAAATCCAGATGCTTTGACAATAGAGCATTATTACCGTGTAGCATTACAGCACTGATAAAGATCTGCCGCTGAAGGCTTGGACATATTTATCACCCAGAACTCCTTCTGTGATTGTTACTGCCACAAATAAACTCCTGCAGAGCACATAAGCTTTTCACAGAACAGACTTTTTCCCCCTTATTTTTTTGCTTAGAATAAAGATGATCTCCCTTCACAAGCAAAATTTACCCAGGACCATCTTGAAGAAAATGTAGCGGAAGGAATCCCTAAAAAATTGTGTATCAAAGGCTTAATTAACACTCTTAGGCTGTAAATGCAGATATGTACTACAAGGAAAAAAATAGTCTCCTATGTTGAGTCTATTTCATATTCAGTTTGGAAATTCTAAACTAAGACAAAGTTTTCAAGATATTTCAAAATATACTTGAAAAATTCAGTCTTAGAGCTCTGTGAACCTTAGCTCTGACCTCTACTGATGGCAGAGTGCCCTACATATCATTACAGAGAGCAGTGTACCCTGCATATCTGCTGCTGAGGGCATTACCTATTCAAGGTGTCACAGCACGTTATGATTGAGAAAACCCTTCTAAACACAGCAAACTTCCTCCTAGAGTTGCACTCTCTAACATTCCATATGTTTCATACATGGGCCCACTGGCTGGATGGCAGCTTTGCAGGAAAGGACCTGGGGCACCTGATGGATTCCCAGTTCAACAGTAGCAGGTCCCTGAGGCAGAGGTGGATGGCAATATCTTGGGCTGCACTGGGAGGAGTGTTGCCATAAGGTTGGGGGAAGTGATCCTTCCTCTCTTCAGCACTGGTGAGACCACAGCTGGAGTTGTGTGTCCAGGTCTGGGCTCCCCAGTGTAATAGAAAGATGGAGTTACCAAAGATGATCAAGTTAAGGACCTTAAAGATGATTGAGGGTCTGGAGAAAAGGCTGAAAAAGCTGTGACAGTTCAATCCAGAGAAGAGAATGCTCAGAGGGAGTTCTCATCAATACATACAAATACGTGAGGGGAGGGTGTAAAGAAGATGGAGCCAGGCTATTTCCAGTGGTGTTTAGTTACAAGACCATGAGCAATGGCCACAAACTGGAACACAATAGGTTTTGTCTTAACATCAGGAAATACTTTACTGTGCAGTTGACTGAGGACTGGCACAGGTTGCCCAAAGAGGTGGTAGAGTCTCCACCCTTGGAGATACTCAAAAGCCAACTGGACATGGTCCTGGGAAACTTGCTCTAGATGACCCTGCTTGAAAAAGGGGATTGGACAAGATGGTCTCCCGAGGTCCTTTCAACCTCACCCATATGGCAATTCTATGATACTACTGAACATGCTAAGCAGCAAATCTAGCCTACCGACTAGAGGTGTCCTTTCCACACATGCCCTCCTCAGGTCTATCCAGAAACACCTGGGCAACCAAAAGCAATTTGTCTGTCAAATATGTTACCTTGCAATCAAAACATAGCCCTGATTTTAACCTTTAAATAAGTACTGACCAAGCAGCCTGGCATTTGTAAACACCCAAAGCAATTTAAAAGATTTTGGGCATTCATACTGTAAAGAGTGTATGTGCAGGCTACAAGGACACCTGTCGTAACACCCTTGATGGAATCAGCTTTGATCACAGAGGCATCTTTTATTGTAGTAGAATATAGGGGAAAAGTTGGTGTGTGTAGGCTCATCCATTTTTAAAAATGTCTACTGCTTGCTTTTTAAAAACCTTTACTTTCCATTTCAGAATCTCAACTTGAAAAAAAAAGTCCTAATTTAAAATGTCAGGATTTTTTTTTTCTGTATTTGATTTGGTTTTGCTAATTTGTCTTCGTTTTCTGACCAGAAATAACTAATTTAACTAGTACTGCTATTTATTTTAGCAACTGATTTAGAACTGGTACAACCTGGCGGGGCTGCTTGTGCCAACGGCACGACGGTTGCGTCTGCAGCAGAAAACCTGGCATCATTGCTTGTCCTGAGGAGTAAGGAATCCAGTTTGAAAACCATAGCTTTTCTAACCCCCACCCACAAATCCAGCCTCGTGCACGTTAAGTCCTATTCATTTGAGATACGACCTGGATGTGTGCCAGTCCTGCCCCTGCAGCACCATGTGTACCAGCAGTTCTGACCTGCAGAAGAATTTGCTGGGGAAGCATTGAGTGGCTGCTGAGAGGAGAGAAATGGAGAGACCAGGATGGGACAGGCATCCCAGGGATGGGGAAAAAGGGTCACTGTGAAGAGGGGAAGCTCCCTCTGTGCACCAACCAAGATTTCACCTTTGTGTGCATGTGTCCTGTGAGTGATATTTGGTGCACGTAGCATTCCTCATTCAAATCCCTCACTGAGGCAAGTCATTGCCAAAAAGACCGCCCCCCCCACCCCCCAGGAGACTTCAGTCCTTCCTCACATCATATATTAGCACCTCAGATCTCCTGCATTACTGCTCAGACTAAATGTGCATTTAAAAAGAAAGGAAAAAAAAACCCCACACATTGCAATCTTCCTGTGAAAAAGAATCACAAACATGAGGATAACACCCCAGTCCCGGCTGTTGGGAAACAGTCTCTGTTTAGGGGGGGTTGCTAACTCGTCCTCTCTGTGGTGTCCAAGCCACCTCAGTGCACAGGCAGTGTAGCGTGTGGAGCCCACGGAGGAGCACGTCCCTTCTCCTGGGGTCACCACGACAATAAACACCTTGTTAAATAACTGCAGCAGTGGAGACACATGGAGTGCTTGGTGACCCTCATAATTTCTCATTTCTTTCCTTAAATGAAGTGGTCGGCAAGTTGTGCTTATGGTGGTAGTCTGAAAAATGTAGGAGCTCTTGGATGATCTCTGCAAGATGTGCTTTCACTTATCCATGTGCATCTCTTTGTTTCTGAATTTAAAATGTGGTACATCTGAGTGAAGAAAACTAGGTTTCTATGCAGGCTGCCTCTTTTTCAGCTCAGAAGTAAAAGATGTCAAAATATGCTTTTTGAACGAACCTGCTTAGAGGCAGAAAGCTTTCTCTCTTGATCAGAAAAGCTCAGAGTGACCAAACTGAAGTCAAAATCCCAGAATGGTGTGGAGGAGTGTATCATTATTTTTTGCAGATGGCATGTCTGAGCAGCATTTGGCTTTTGTTCCTGGACTAATGCAGCATGTTCTTGCTGTTGGTAAATCCAGTCTACTAGAGATGTGGGTGCTGCAAGACATTCCTAAAGGCTCCCCAAGATCATTGCACCCCTGCCTCTCTTGTGGTCCTCGGTCCCTTTCTCCGTCTTCAAATCTGCAAGTGTCAAAGTTAATAAAAACCACTGAAGGGGGAATTGAAGAAAATCTGAAATGCTTTCTGTGGGAATGCTGAGCAGGAATCCCAGAAGTGCACAAAAGATTTTTTAGTCTGATCACCTGTGTCGCTTAGGCACCACTGAAAGCTTTATGTGCAGCTTTCATGATCAAGGGATGGTCCCTGGCAATGCAATTGCCAGCTGATTTTTTTTTTTTTTTTTTTTTTTTTTTTTTTTTTTTTTTTTTTTTTTTTGAGGGATTTCTATGCCTTCCTCTGTTGAGGATTTCTCACTGCAAATATCTAGAGGTGTGCCTAGCCCAGGACATGTGAACAGAAAGAACTCTGCATATTTTGTGGTTTTGTTGAGTAGCACTGCAACCCAGGTGATGCAAGAGTGCCTCTGATTTCCAGCTCTGGTACTTCTTTCTTGGAGAAGCCACTAACCTTCCCAAACCCATGGTTTTTTGGTCTGCACACTGACAGTGGTGGTATGTACTTGTGGTACCCTGTAAAGGGACCCCAGCAGAGTTGGAGTGAGTTTCAAAATCAGCAAACTTTTTCATCATCTTGGAGCTGCACAAAGAGGAGCAGAGAGTTTGTGGGTGCTGAAAAGGCTCAGTATGTCTGTCACAGCTTGCTTTTCTCCCCAGATAGCAGCTATAGAGTACTGGAAGCTCAAATGACTCAGAAGGGGAAGGGGAACCTGTGAAGTCAATGCTACCAAACCCAGCAACTAAGTGGTGAGGGAGAGACTTCCTCACTTTTGTGTCTGTGAGTAGGACAAAACATTCCTGGTGCCAGCCTGGAGCCAAGTAACCCACAGCAAGCTGTTCTGTGGGCAGTGCCAGCAAAGAGTGAGCTGAAGCACTGCAGCCAGGTAAACAGCCACGCACGCTTCTCCACAGACCCAGACTGCTCATTTGGTTCCTGTCTAGACAGTAGTGCCCCGGCCCCTCCTACCCTGTGCCTTCCTGCCCTTCTTGCACACATTTGCCTGTGGGCTTCCCCATTGCACAGGACTGCAGTGCCGCTCACTCCTTGCCTGCTGCCCATGTGGGCAGCCAGGCTTCGTTTGCCCCTGAGGACACCAGCTCAAACATCAGCTGGAGGGAGGAACTCGACATCAGGAGAGAAAATGAGCAGTTTCTCCAGACACCCCTTAAAGATGGTTTCAGCAGTTTTTATGTGCCGCCTGGTGAAATGCAAGTTAGCTGTTAGGTTGGCAAGGGAAACTTTTATGGACTGTTCACGCCCTTTGGGCACGACCCCGGCCCTGTGTCTAAGCTCTCTCACACATGTGGGAAGCAGAAGTGCTATAGCAGGCGGCACAGTCACACACGCCGAAGTGAGATGAGAACCAGGCTCGCCTTTTTAGTAGCCTTTAAATGCCGCTGTATCCAAATGAACCCTTTCATTGGATGGGTGTGCAGAACAAATCCGGGTGGCAAACATACTGGATTGACTCATAAGGCAGAGGTCAAGCCACCACAGGGAAGAAATTATGTTATTGGTATAGGCATCAGGCACCCCAAATATCCACTGGCAATGTTGTCTGGAAAATATGAGCCCTAAAATTTCAGGTCAGTATCTTGTGGAAGGGACCCCCCCCTGCCTTCCTCTCCCCCCCATCCCCCAACCCCCCCAGCTCAGCAGTTTCCATTTCATTTTTTGAATTATTAAAAGATCAAATGTTGGAATGCTGGATAGCCTGAATTCATTTGTCAGATCACGAAGTACTCATAACATTTCTCAGCCTTAATAACACATCTGCTCTTAAAATGTGGTCTCTTGATAATAGCTGGCTGAAAGTGTCTGAATTTAGGGATTATTTGAGACAACAGATTTCCTTCTATTTGGAATTGAATGAGGCATCTGCTCCCTCACCGTCAGCTTTGTGGGATATTCTCAAGGCAATCATAAAAGGGCAGATCATTTTGTACATTACGAGAAGGAAAAAAGACCTCTGTTGGCAATTACGAGACTTGGAAGGGTGAATTAGGGACCCGCAAAGGTACCACTTCATGTCTAAAAATTCTAGCTACTCCATCCATTCTCCCCTCTGTCTAGGGTGGGACACAGATTTATCTAATGAGTGGAGAGGGAGGGGGCAATTCTCCCATCAAAGGCAATGTTGGCAAAAGAGAAAGAGAAGGAAAATTAATCAGGAAAGGATATGCACACTCCATCTTGGATAACTGACCCAACAACATATTAGAGAGATTAGGACTCAGGATGGAGAGCAAGGCATGGATCCCTTGGAGGATTAAAGGAAATTTTGCCAATATTTATGCCAGTTTGGTACATCAGAAAACCAGGACAAAAAAATGAATGCTTGCAAATTATTTAGCACATATTCATCATCAGAATCTTCTCCCACATATAAGCGGAAGATGATTAATAAAGAAGTAAAAACAAAAGCAACTGGAGCTGAGAGAAGGCACTGCTTTTCACTTTGCAGGTATATACTTCATTTCTGGATGTGACACATGACGGGCAGTGCCCAGATGATTCCGTTTGCTATGGTAGCACAGGATGCATGCTCTGGACCACCTGTCCTGGCCAGCACACAGGTGAAGGCAGACAGATAAATACATGCATAAATGCACACAGTTGCATACATGTAGGTCTGCATGCATCCGTATATATTGTATGTATATACTCGCATGCACACATCCATACGTATAGATGTATAGATAAGTATATTTAGCTTTTTAGTCAAGTGACGCAAACTGCTGCAGCTGGAAATAACACTGTCTGCTCATGAAAAGACAGGCGTGTACTTAGACTTATTTATGTGGTAGAAAATGTGTTTGAAGGATGTAAGCTGCCTCAAAGCCTTTGTCAGGGGAGAGGGGAGCAACCTGTGAGACACCTTGGATGCATTTGCATCTGGGAATAATTATTTACTGTAAGACTGATCCCAACATGAAATACCTGGAGCAGGACCTCCTGCTGCAGGATGGGACTCCAGCAGGAGGGAGTGTGTGCCCTATGGCCTCACTGTGATGCACAGGAGTCCCCAGTGTGTGGTGGGGAACACTTTTCTGGTTGGTTGCTGCTCTGTTTAACCTGAGATGGGCAGAAGAAGGCACTGGACACTGTATGCTGGCATCCAGGCATATTTATGAAAATATGTAACCTGAGTTTGAAAAGGCCACTGAACCTTAAGGGAGTTGTTAATTACTTTGTGTTTTCTAATACCTGTCTAGAGCCCAAAGGCTGACTTAGGAACCTTGTGTGAAGGTCCTTTTCTGAAAATTACGACCCTTCATTTTGAATGACTGAAACCATAGAATAAAAGTCTAGAACCTCACAGCTCTTCAACTCTGCTTCAGCTCTGCACCAGTGCCATAGGCATTGCAGCTGCCTCTGTAAAATGGGATGAGGCGGAGGATGGATTGTGCTTTCCCACCACAGAGAGTGTGTTTGGTACCTCAGCACAATGCAGTGTACATAGGACCCTCCCAGAGAGACAGTGGCAGTGGCTGAGCTTTCTATCCTGGGCAAGTGGCGCTGCTGTTGGATCAGGGCAGGTTTTTGGCTCACAGCTGACTTGGGGAGAAGGAGCAAATGCAAACACTCTGCATAATACATAATATACCCACAGGTCAGTGAGCATCGCACATCCTGCTCTACGGCTGCGCTGCAAAGTAGGAGTCTGCTCTTGTTCTCAGCCCAAGAGACTTGCTCTTTAGCGAAAGCTGTGGAGGCTTATGCTGAGAAGGTCTGCGGTGCAATCCCCGGCCTTGGCGGGGACGCTTGGCAGCACCGACACCACCCTGAGCCGCTCCGAGCGCTCCGCAGCTGCAGGCGGGAGCCCGGCCAGGGGGCCGGCCATAGATCCCTGTGCAGAGCTCCCCCCGGAGCTGGGCTTTCACACGCTAATCCTTGGGGTGAGGGCAGGGTCTCTAGCAACAGGGGTTTCATTCGGGGGTGGTTTGGTTTCAAAGGCAGCTTTTTAGCACTTTGATTGAGGCTGACATCTATTCTTCATGTTTTATTTTAGATATTGCAATTTATGTTAGGAGAGGTGTTTGAAGTTTCTGATTTTCCTCTCAGCCACCTTTAAATCTAATTTCTAACACCTTAGCCACTCTAATGAAGTTCTCAGTAGTTTACATTGTTATTAAACCTCTGTTTGGGGAATATAGCTTTAATCCTCATTATATACCAAACACGGATATCAAATATTCATTGTGTAATTGCAATTTAAAAATACAACCCCCAAAGGATCTTTTATATTAATTTAAATTATCCTGCACTTATTTTATGGTTTGAAATAACCTATACTGCTACAATGTCTTTATTGAAGACATTTCAATCTCTGTAGTTATACTTAGAACTCCTCCTTTTTTCAGTTAAATCCTGTTCTATGACACTAGTCATGTAGATATAGATTTACAGCAGTATTATATTTGAACCTTTTTTTTCACCCTCTTTGTATTTTAAAGGAACAGTTGAAATCACTAATTTTGCATTCAGTGTTAGCAAAAGTAGAGTAATTAATCCAGGCAGCTTTTTCATGCATTTGACAAAGCTTCATGTCACATGAGCTGTTTTCTCTTTATAAGCAGAGACAGATTCTTTACTCCTTGCAAGTATCAAGAAAGTCATCAAGATAAATCCCCAAATAACACATTGAAGGACTTTAAAATACAAAATTTACTGTTTACAGCTTAAACATGAAAAAAACAATTTATAATCTTCTGCATATAGATAGCATGGTTTGGGACACATTTGCAGTGGATTTCAATAAAGTAAACTGCTAGCAATTTACAAGATTATTCATTTAAGCTAATGTTTGTAGATAATAATATCAACTTATCTTTAATTTATCTCTCTTGATTCTTACACTGAACATCCTTTACAAGAAGAAAAAGAGCTTTTGAAGTCTTTAGATGACAAATGTAATATTTGCAGATTACGATCTCTGTGTTTGAAAGCTGCGTTAACTGGCATCATCTCCAAGGGGAAATATTCCGGTAGAGCCAAGCTTAGTGCTATGTAGCAGCTCGGTTACAAAGAGGGGACTCCAGCCCTGGCCTCTGGGAGTCACTACTTGGAGCAGACACAGCAAGACCCATCACTGGCTCGCAGTCTGCATAGATATGATTGGATATTTTTATTCAAACATTGTGGAAGAAAGCCTAAAAGGTCATTTCTGCCTGCCACACAGCCTTTTTGTTTTTATAGCCATAGTAGGTATTAAATGGAGAAGCTGTCAGGCTAAAATACAATTAGCATTAAAACAAATTCTGAAATCCAGAGAAATTTGGTGGAAAATTGTATGTTTCTGACGCCCACCCTCACTTTTTTTTTTGAACTGACAAACCCAAATGGGAGAGCCAGGGGCAAATTTCATACTTGCTTCTGTCCCTGTTTTAAGCGTAACCCCCAAATGTGAAGGATGGAAAAAGGGAGAGGAATGGGAAGATTTGGCACAGTGGAAGAGGAACTGGTTCCTCGCTCTTCCTGTGTAATAGCCTGCTGCTTGTGTTCACTCAGGAGAAGAAGGTGTCCCAGCAGTGTCTCCAGAGAGCACAAGCACTCAGGATGCTTAGATGTTGTGAGCTAATGGCTTTTGGAGGCTGCACACTCTTCCCAAGCAGATACAACAGGGGGCTTTTTGGAGTGGCAGCTGCTACCAAAACCATGGGAGTGGGAGTATTTGAACAACAGTGGGAGAGGCTTTCTTCTGTTGCAGTTGAAGGAAGGAGGAGAAGGAAGGAAGGTTAAAAGGAGACTCCTTGTTCCCTATAAAAACTGATGGCAGCAGTCCAGCTAAAAAAGAGTTTGAAGCCTTTTGTGACACCCCCCCCCACCCCCCCCAGTGCCATCTGTGATTGCTCCTCAGGCTTACAGCTCTGAACTTTCTGGACATCATCTGTGTTAGAACTGGGCCCTTCCAGTCTTGTGGTTGAACCTGTGACAGCACATGGACAGCAGGGACTCCACTCCCAATGCTTCATGTCCAGGAAGTCTTATTGCCCTTCCTGTTTCATGTCCTGTCTTTTTACTGTGTGCAGCCTGTGCATCACCTGTCCTTAACACACAGCTTGATTCCCCGGCCACCCACGTGGCAGCTGGAGCCAGGGGACTCCTCCTTTTCCTGGAGTCTTGGTAAGCAAAGCCAGGTGGTGCAGGGGAGTGAAGCCCAGCTGTTGCAGGTAGGGTGAGGGCTATCAAGCTCCCCACCTATGTGGTAATTCTCAACAAGATTACCAGGTAGGAAAGACATCAGTTCAGTGCTGGATGCTCTTGGCCCATTCCATTGCTGCCAGAGAATTGGAGGCAGCTTGCAGGTACAAGCAGCACCTCTAATTGAGGAAGGGGAGGAGGCCGTTTGCCTCTCTACTCTTCATGTGGATCAAGACTGCAAGTGACAATTCACACATCACTGTAATTGTCTGCAATGGGATGAGTCAAAGCTTCCACAGCCCTGACTGAAGATGGAACCACGGTGGTTCTGGTGCCAATGACCCCACATAACTGGCAATTTAATGTTAAGGTTGTCCCTGGGTGTCCTCTTGGGCAAACTTGCCAGGCTGGTTTCTGTGGGCTCCCTGTCTGCTCCACAGAGTTACTCCACAGAGATTAGGTGGAGCTGGGTTTATGGTGACAGTCCTGGGGAGCATTTTTTACTGGGAGCTCAGGGGTGTGGGTATGTTTTTTAATTGCCAAGCTTGGCATCACTTCCTTAGGGGCTGGGTCTCAGCTTTTAAGTAATGAACACTGCAGGTTCACTGTCCAAAACTGTACCCCCATTTCTTTTACCTGCAGTTATCTTATCTCCATCACTGATTCCATGCACAGACAAGCATTGTTAGTACTGTAAGAATTAATCACATACTGTTTGAAAAAAAAAATTGACATTTGCATTTCAAAACTCTTACCAATTCTAAACATTTATTCTACAAAACTTGGAAAGATTGTAGTTCTGTTTCAAATTATTCCAGCACCGTGGGCATTGCCACAGAATGTAAAATTACAGAACATATGAGACTGAAACCTGACACCCGTTCTTCCCTGTTGTGAAGTGTCGTTGATGAAAAATACACTAGTTTGAAGGAAAAAAAATTATGTAGGAGCATGACCTATTCCCAAAGCAGCTAGCCAAATTCACTCATGTTTCAGAGGCAGCTGCATATGTAAATAGAGTAGGGGACACTTCTTCAAATACAATCAAGTTGGTTTAAAATAGTAAGAAAACATGAAATATCTCCTACAGAATAATCTCCTGATGCTTCTGCAAGGAAGTTCAAAGTGTTAGCAGAGAAAAGAAAGGGCATGGTACTGTTTGAAAGCGTATCTCTTCTGTAATCAAAACAACACAGAATTTGGTGAAATCAGTCTTTATTGCTATTAAAATTCTTATTCTTTTAAACATTTTCCAACTAGACATTTTTAAGTTTTGTACTCAAAGAGATGACTTTTGCATGAAATGAATAATCTGCTCAGACATTTCAGTACCTTTGAATGATCTAGAAAAGATGGTGAGACGTAAGTTGAAAGGAGCAGTTACACAGAGCTGACCTGAGTGAAACTGGAATTGAATATAAATGCAATTGTATTAAATATAATTGTAAAGATATATATAAACATAAACATTAACATAAATATAAAATATAAATATAAATGTAAATATAATATAAATATGCAATACATGTAATTAAAAAAACCCTCATCTGTGTGTTTGCACATATATGTGTGTGTATTTTGCTGCACACATACACACACTGATGTATCTATGCAACGCTTTCATTTGAAGACTCCAAAACGCTTCAGAAAGCTGAATATTGTGCTTAGCTGCTCTCCTTTTACAGATGGGGATGTTAAAGTGCAGAGAGGTTACATGTGCAAAGCACATTGCTTTCTTGGATGTAATAACCAGTAAATGAGTTCCCAGCTAGCAGAGGAACTGCCTCTGCCACCTTCAGCAAGCCACCTGTTGCTTTTGAATGGAGAATTAGCCATTTTGGTTCAAGCATTTCATCTTCCCATTCCAGCTGCTAGTTTTCACTCTACATGAAGAAAGCAAAAGCCACAAAGAAGTTTTGACATGTTCCAATCAGAGTAGCCCATTCTTAAAAAAACACAAGCCTAACCTTATGTAGTACACACCATTAATTTCCCAGATCTGGCCCCAAGTCCTGCTTCGCACCCATGCAGCATTTAATTCCCTTTCTAAATCTCTTCTTTATCCATAAGTAAGTAGGAGTGTTATTTGAGTAAGGAATGAGCAAGAGCTGTAGGCTTTAGCCTTTGAGTTACAGAGATGAAATAGTTTATACTCACAATATGTTGTATTATTTGAAACAGGGAAATAATATTTTTCAGTGAAAATTAAATTTAAAACATATGTCAACGATCATGCACATCTTTCACAAAACATTGTGTATTCCTGAAGATCCTTATTTCATGAAGATTGGACAATTTTAGCTTTATTCCCTGAACTGTTCATTTACTCTTCTCTTTCTGATTTGTTCTGCCTCTTGCTCTCTTTTATCAAATCACCTGGAGAGATAAAAATGAACTGTCCCCCATAGATGGCCAGTTCTGCAGCACACATGTAGCAAGAAGCCCTCCAAAATCCCAGGGCTACAGAGCTTTTACATTGATCTTCTCAGTGGTCCACCAAGGAGTCCAATTTTAAGACATAGGTTTGCACATTCTCTGCCAGCAGTGTCTGGGGAACAGCAATAAAGGAAAATCTCTCCACTACCCATATGGGCTGCCTTTGCTGTAGAACATGAAACCCTGGCAGACCCCTCCAGCTCCTTACTCCTTCTTCCTCTTTCACACCAAAAATGCTCTTGGAGAAATTTAATTTTAACTGTTTCTTCACCACATTGTAAAGCAAACACTGCTACAGATTTCTGTGCTGGACAATCTGCTGCTCACTGCAGTTCAGCTTCACTTACCTCCCATTAGGGAGGCTGGGCCAGAGCAGAGGTGCACGCTAAGGTCTGTGGTGGACCTCAGGGTCCACTGAGGAGCAAACTAAAATCTCAGTTCCCCTGAGCCTGACACCTATAGCCCTCAACCCTGATCCTCTCTCAGGTGTTTGCTTCTAGGGGCTTCAACCTGGGCTGCTCACCCCATAACCTCCGGTTAACCCCAGTTCTCCACCACTTTTTCTTCACCGCTGCCCATTCTTGCTTTCCAGACTCCTTCTCCCAGTCAGTCCTGCTTCCTTCTGGCTCCCAGCCCACCTATCTTGAGCCATGTCCACATCTGAGATGAACGTGGTTGGAGCCTTGGAAATAATGAACAGCTAGAGGGTCCTATCTTATGGGTAAGTGGGAAAAAAAATCTTCCAAGGGCTGGGTGGTAGTGGGGTCAGGGGAACAGAAAAGAGGTATGAACTTTACCTCAAATCTGGTGGCAATCAGGACCTCAGTACTGGAGTCGTGAGTCAAACTGTGGCAAGACTAAGGTTTTAATAATGCTCACTCTCAGTATTTAAGGTGGTAGATGTGCAACAAATGCTGGACTAACTCCAAATATTTCTGTAAAACACTTTTGGTTTCATCCCTTTTATAATAGTTACACTAGGATTTTGCTGAATAGTATGCTCCTCAGTAGAGTCTGATTCAGAGCCAGATTTATAAAGACATTTAGGTGCTCCTTCCCACTGATTAAGGAAGTAAAAGCCTAAATTGGTTTAAAAATCTGCCCTTGAGAGCTGCCATGTGTGTCTGGGCACCCAGAGCACTTTAAGATTTACGGCATATAAAGACCCAGGGAAGATCAGAGAAATTCTTTGCCAAACACAAATGGCAATGAGACATACTTTGAACCATCAGTACTGCCTTTAACTTTCTTCTCTAAAGATCAGTGTCAATGAAGAAGATACTAAGTCTCGGTTTGGGGGCCAGTTCTGCAAATTGGGCCTGATGCTGGTGCCATGAGACCGACTGTTGTCCCCAGCAGAAGCCAGACCAGATCTAAACAACTTACTCAGTGACACACTGCAGTGACTTACTTGACACTTATCTTCTCTGGTTTCCGTGGGCTCAGGGGAGAAGTGAAACCTCATGCTCACAGAGCAGCAGAGAGCTGGATTGCAGCTGGGCTGCAGGCACTGTGTGCCAGTCAGTGTGCTCACCAGCACTTCTTCAGATTTTGGCTCTAACTGGGAAGTTGAGCTTCTCATGCCTAGATGGTAATGCCAGGCTCTCTGAGATACACCCATTTATCTATATCAAATGGGAAGGTGGAAACAAAAGATGCTCCAAGATACCCGAGTGATTTTTTCTGTTTGATCTGATCAAACATATTAGATGTTACAAGCAAAAAATGGCCTTTTCAAGCACATTCAATTTCTTTGAGTCCATTTGCCTTACAAGAATAATATAACCTCTCTTATTGCTTCATAATATCGATAATACCCCTGAAATCATTCTGCACTTAATGAGCAATTTGAGAGCATTAAATGCTGTGAACAATCAATTTGCTGGGTATTATTGTGCTTCTGTTTATAAATGTCTAATTATATAGGTCAGACTTGCTTGTAGCCTGTTACCTTTGGTAGCTAACTGCAGATCTCTGACTCAGCACAGTGAAAAACAATTATTTTATAAACTTCTCCCAGAAACAACAGCAAGACCAGAGTACCCATACAACTTTCTAAATTTTTGCTTTGCCACCAGCACGTGGCCCCCATCCCTGTCCCCATTGCCCTGTCCGTGTGCATGGCAGCCCCTCCACGCGCAGGTAATGAGGAAGGCAGGGCTGTGCTGGAGAGGGGAGCGCCACACGCCTTGGCAAAGGTTTCCCATAAAGATCTGTCCTCTAGCTGCGGATGCAAACTCAAGCTGGTCGTGCACACAACTCCAGCATGCCGAGCCCACTACCCCTCGGCACAGCCAAATGTTTCAGCAGCTGCCCTTTTGTCCTGTTTCTTAAATAAACAAAGAACAGATACAAATTAATGACCTAAATTTATGGCAAAACACACTGCCTTCCCAGAGCAAATAGCCTTAAAAGAACAGATGTTAAAATAGCATTTTGTACTCAGAGAGAGAAAACGGCTACCGTGCAAATGGAAAAGCTCAGGATGTGTAGAAAAGAGAAGCTCAAGCATCTAATTGTGCCACGCCGCCTCCCGCTACACCACAAACCCTGTAACCTTCTGATGGTGCCTTGCACAGAATAATTATCCTCCCTGGGGCATTCCGCATCCCTTCTTGCCTCCTCTTACAATCTCAGTAAACTTCCTCCTTTTATTCTTTTATATTTCTTTTGGAGATAAAAAGAGCAAAATGATCATTTTGCCAGCACATTAAACAGCGACTGGCAATCCGGTGCTGTAATCCTCAATGTAATTTAGCCTGGAAGAATTGTGCTCCCGCAACGCACCATCTCAGCAAACCATTCCTTTGAATTACCTCTTTGTTTTACCCCGAAGGGTGCATTCATCACGCAGGAGAGATTATTTCTCACTAATTTTTTTTGCTGAGACTTATCTTGCCAACGCCTATATTTAAGCAATTGTTAATGATATCCATGCACACACAAAAAAAAAAAAAAAGTAATTAAGATGGATAGAGGCTTCGGAGAGTGGATAGTTATTTTGTTATTTGTTTATTATTTTTGCACAAAAGCAGAGGGAGACACAATCATGAACGGGAGGTGAACGTGCCTTTCGGGCGGCAAGCAGTCTCTGCCATCCGGTGCCGGCAAAGGCAGGAGCAAGCGGCACTGGGTCATGGCGGGAGGAATTAGAAGGCATCTCTGTTTTCCCGCCCAGCAAGTGCATTCTGTTTATACTACACCACATTGTATTTCTAGTCTTACTCAACATTTTAATATACATTTTCTTGTCAGGCGTCTTGGCAATCGGGTACACGACTTGCAAGATGGACTGAGAATTCCACAGGTGGACTGATTAGTGGGTGGCATTTCTGAGCTCCAGCAAGCTGTTAGCATTATGTCTGTTTGCTTTAGGTACAGATGTGAAATGATTTGACAGTCAATCTCAAAGTGTGTGTGAGTACTTGGGCTTTTTTTTTCCTTTCTTTTTTTTTTTCCCTTCTTGGTATGTCAAACTCTTCTTATAATACAATCCTCATCCGTCTGGTTGTCCATTGAAAAAGCATCCCCCCCGTACCCCCCTCCTGTAGCCAATCTGGATGAGTCATGCATTATTCAGGAGATATAATTTGTAAGTGTCAGAAGTGGCTTTGGTTTTTTTTCCTGTTCGCTCATTTGAGGACCACAGCTGTCGCGACCAAGAGTCCTTGCCGGGCACGAGGGTTATCCCACCGCCAAGGCGAATTGTTTCTTTGGGTAACTTGTCCGAATGCAAGTTTCCTTAACAAAGCCGTAGTCGTAAGCAAATGGTGTTTGACAAGTGGAATTTTCTGTTGACTTGCTCATTTCATTTCCTTCTTTTGGCAGAAACACTTGGAACTTGATTTTCTTGCAGTTACTATGAGCCCAGAATAATAACTCCTAAATCAACACTGAGGAGGTGGAAAGGTACAACAACACAAACACTCAGTAACAGTCAGGACAGCGACATGGAAATATGAGTTGACATGCAGAATAACCACAAGTGGTGCATAATTTATTGATTGCACCTTGTCATGGGAATGATGAGCTCTCAGCTAGAGGAATTATATTTTATATATTTCACAACTTTGGGGAAAAATATAAATATTATATATACAAACTGCATATACACTAACTAATGGATAGAGCAAGATTCCTATTTCCAGTTAGTGAAAAAATTATGTGCATCACAAGGCAATGTTTTCTGGAGCCGGGTAAGCCCAGGAGAGGGGAGGCAGGGGGGCGGTGACAGGGGATACAGTTCTGTAGCATTGCTTGGGTGTTCAGATGGACATGGTAAGGTTAGAGTCACTCCAGTCTTAAAATTTCCCTAATGCTGGAAACCAGCTGTATTGTATTGCAAACACTGGGTTTAAAATTGCTTTGGATTTCAATATAATATTTCAGTTGTGAAGTATTATATAATATACATGAATTTGCAAGAAAACTGCAGCATGAACCAGTGTGTGGAGACCAGCAAACTACCCTGGAAAAGCAGGGTAAAAGGTCTGAGAAGTGTCTATTTCTTATCAAATTTTGGGCTTTCAACCAGGCAGACCCTCGAGCCTCCCTGGCTAGGTACAATCCGACAGCTCCTTTCTCTTCTCCACATTCTATTTGTTTTCAGCACCAGGAGAGCTGCTTTGCTCCCAGGCTGAGGCTGCCCCCCTTTCAAAGCTGTTGCTGTTTCCTCCTTGTTTTACTCACTGGGTAAGCAGGGCACCAACTGAAGCAGACTGTTCCCTGTCTCTGGCAATCACACAGCCAGAAGAGGAGACACAGACGCAGTACTGTTTGCTGAAGGACGGTGGCTCAGTCTCAGGGTGGGCAGTCGACAAGCACACACACAAGGACCAGCGGCTGCTCCACCAGCAGTACCAACTCCACTGAATGGTTGAAACCCACAAATAAATGAGAAATCCAAGTGTTCACCCCACATAGGTCTCTACCAACAGGTTAACCAACTGAAAAATCAGCTTCCACTACTTAAAATAAATTGGTTTTTTCTCTTTCTACATTGGAAAAAACTGTAAGTGCTTTGATTTCTGCTGATTACCTACTACAGCACTTGAGTTACAACCCTGGAGTCAAAGCTTTCTCCAAGTAGAAAAGCTGTTTCTCCAAGTGCTTCTTTTTCAGTGCTATGAAGAAACATGTCAGAGGAGACACGGCAATGCACTCCAAATGAGAAGCAGGGACTCAGCTCAGTACTTGCTGGTATCAGCAACAGATTTGTCTATATCACCTTCTGCAGCTAGGAAAGTTGCTGCCGTGCATTTGCCATTTAAGTTGTGAGCTGGTTTCGTGCTGCTTAAGGAACAGCTTAAGTTGGAATAAAAGCAGCTTCATGGGAAGAAAGCAGTAACAAAGCCTTGGTACCACAAAATCACAGCAGAAAAGCGTTCCTCAGTGTAGCTAAAACCAAAGAGCCTTCAACAGAAAGCTGGTGGTCCTGCTCTAGAGAACAGCAGCTGCTGCTTGGGTGACATGCACTTTGGCTTAAATGTGCTCAGGGTCCACACAGACTAAAACACACATTCTGCTTCATTTTTTCCCTTCAGACCCAGAAATATGTTTACCACCCTGCTCCAGACGATATATATCTCACAATTTCCCATGATTTACAATTAAATCTTGCCTCACAAGTGGAAATAATTTCTGAGCTGTTTATAATGTGAATGTGATGGAGACCTATGACTAAATACCTCGTTTATTATTTTGCATTAGTCTTCTGACTTTTTATGAGGTTTCTCTATATTCAAAATAGAGAGTGCTTCTGTTAAACACACATTTCGGGTGACCTTCTCAGAATAAGAAATTACCAGGCTGAATGCACCCAGATGTGAATCACAATGAGTATGTGGAGGGCTGCAAGAATAAGCAAAGGCCAGTGTGCAGATGCTGCTGAGGGCTGCAGGGAGGGAGGCAGGGTGGGAGGACACAGCCTCCCCCGCTCCACGGCCGCTTCAGAGGCACCCGAGGAGCAGCCAGCAGCAGCTGACTCACCTCGGCGGCTGCCAGGGGTCTCTCTGGCAGAGATAAATTCCCTGTGAGAACCGGGTCTGCCTTAAAGCAGAATTATTGAGTTGCTGCATGGGTAGGTGCATTGAGTGGGTCCCCAGGAAGGCGGGTAGCTGTGGGCAGCAGGGCTTTGTTAAATGCCCAGGCTTCGCCCCGCTGAGCCCGTGGCGTCCCTGGCGTGTGGCTGCAGCCCAGCTCCCTCTGCTCAGCGCAGTTGTCTCTTGCTGTGCTGCTTATTCACACATCCCAGCTCGCTCCGTCTAGCTGCCTGGGTACCGATGCCAGGGAAGCTGAAACACCATAGGCTCTGCAAGCCCACCCAGACCACAGGCTCCAAAGTGCATCCTGCTGCCTCTTCCTCTGAAATTAATATCTCAGCTCGCTAAATTAAAGCAAGCAGGGTTTCACCCAGGCATGTTGTGATCACACCTCCAACTTGCAATATAGATTTACCATGTAAACTGCTAAGCAAGGTACAGTGCTCTCCCAGCAGGAGAAGACAATGTCTGCCTGCAAGGAAGAGGGTGGGAGAAGCAAGGGTGCAGAGCCCTTTGCCAAACAGCTCCAGGGCACCTGTCCACACCAGCACAGGAGACCCAGTACACGGAGAGGAAGCTACATGAAGAAATATGTTTCTCACCTGGAGAGCACTAAAGCCAGAGGCCTAGAATATGTTTTATAAAGAAGGCAGAAGCCACCACAGCCAAGCAAGGTGAGGCACGGAGATTGAGCAGGGAGCAGGCCAGTGCCGGGACTGAGCCCTGACTTGCAAGCCTACCGCTGCAGAGGAGAGTGTCCCAGTATATCCCAACGAATGGTGTGTTTTAGGATTTTTGTGCATCTGGCAGAAAAACTGGCAGAACTCAGTGTTTGCAGGTGGGTCATTTCTTCTGCCCAGCTCCTTGCTGTGCCTCTGCTGAGTGCTCTTCAACGCAGCTTTGTCTGCACCCAACGCACTGCTGAGGCTGTTGGGTTTTTATTCTTTGCTTTTAAATCAGTAGACTTGTTACCATCTCTTAAAAGTGTGAATAGCTGCAACAGAAGCCATCAATTAGCACAAGCAAACAGGGCCAAAGTCCTTCCTTCCTCCTCCCCCACAGCATATTGTGAGGAGAGCTGTGCTCTTCTACTTGGGAGGCTGCTGGAGAGGCTCTGAAGTTGAGCGGTCCCAGTGCCGCCTTTGCATCTGCTCTAGGACGGACAGTACGCTCAGTGCGAGGGAGGCAGGATGGGCTTTCGGCACTGGCACCGCGACAACGGGAGCGAGACCAGCTCAACAGCAGCAGCAAAGGAAAGCAATTTTTTTTCCTCTTTCTGTTCCAGAGAGCCTTCCAGGGCTGAGGGAGGTTGCCAGAGGTTGCCTGGGTTTTTTCAGTGCCATTCCCCCTTCCCAGTATTCAAGAAGCTACAGGGGGAAGCCCCTCCAGCAGCTTTGCTTAATTACTCTGATCTATGGAGAGGCTAGAAAAGCCTCTCTGCTGAATAGTGTGCAAACCGGACCGTGCGTGCCAGAAGATTTCTGTTGATTAGATGATGCAGAGTATTAATTAGAATATAGATTATATGCAGGGGCTTTACCATAAGTTTGCTGCCATTTGGTCTGGGCATGTACATGTCTTGCCACGTTGCTTTTTCTCCCAGAAAAGCAGTCTCATGGAGCCAGCCTGGCTCCTAACACAGTTCCCATCCAGCAAGGAGGAGGCTGATTGCATTCTCGGTTGTGAGTGAGAGTGCTGTTCCTTACCAGCCTGGCGAAGGATGTGAAGAATTACTGTAACATTGACCAAACCCCACAGAAATGCAGAGCTTGTGGGTGAGCCCCAGCCCTCAGCCAGCCCCTCAGCCGGTGCCACCATGCCACAGTCACACGGGTCCCCAGCCAAACCAGACATGGGAAGCGTAGTCAAGTGGCCACTGGTTTGAGTGCCAGCATACACTTGGCACGGGCTGCCCTGAGTCCCTTTTCAAGCCACACCAAATGCAACCTCCAGGGCAGGAGGGTTCTTCCAGCCACTGATTACTTTGTGTTTGCTGGGGCCCTGGGATTCGCTTATCCCGTTCCCTTGGGCCACATTTGGAGTGGCTCTTTCCAAGTGCAGAAGGACATCTGGGATGCAGTTACTACTGAAAAAAATAGAATAATTTTTTCAGATCACAGGGCAGATCAATGACCTGTCTCACCTGCTGCTCATGCTGACAGCCACAGGTCCTTGAGAGCAAGGTAGAAGAATTCCATTTGGGGCATTTTTGGGAAATATGTGGCTCACAGGGGACGTTTTTTCCCAAGCTTTAGTTGGCTTACTCACTAAAGCATGATTTATAGCTTATTATCCATATAAATACGTTTTTTTCTAGATTCTGTAACCTTTATATGCTCTTCCAAGAACAGGTACCTTGTGGCACAGTAGTATATTACCCGTGCTTGGAGAAAATTTTCTAGTGCTTATGTGTCAGTAAATAGAAATTACAGTCTCATAGACAGTGAACAGAAGCACTGGCTTATCTCTGCTGTGCTATTCACTGCCTTATACACCTCTAATGTGCCCCTCTTCCTTATCCTATTTCTAAATTAAACAGTCATTCTGTTTTTTACATCTCTCATTATATATAGAGGTCTTTCCATATGTCTAACATTTGTTTGAGTCTCAATACATCAGACCATGTAACATGCTGATTCACAGAAATCTCACGTTCTGTAATGACCCAGCCTTTGAAATCTGCCTGCATTTAAAAAAATCTGGATCAGATTTTGACTTATCAAATTCTATCTGACCACCTCTTAATCAGAGATTGCTAGGATTGCTTTCAAGTAAGATTTGACCTCAAGCTTTGTCGTTTGATTCAAACTCCAGTTTATTAAAACCAGCAAAATTGTTCAGCTCTTTAAAAGGAAGATAAACATTGACGTGCTTGCAGCTTGGAAATGTCTTGCCATTTCCCTTGATCACATCTCATTTAAAAGCAGGCAAACTGGCCACTGCCCCTTCCAAAATACCACCTTCATATCCAAGAGCTGCTTTGCCGTCAAATGTTTCCAAAGCTGCTTCAGCCTCATGGATGTCACACTTCTGCAGTGCAAAGTAGTTGCCTTGTGGTGTTAGAAGAGCTGTTGGTAGCCCCTCACATGGAAGCATAGGAGATGCTGGGGTGGACAGCTGTGGTGTCCCTACTGGTACTGGGTCCACTAACTCCATGTCCATTGCAGTTGCAGGTAAGGAATTTCTGCTCCCATGCGCAAACACAGCTCTCTGGAAAACTGTCCAAGCCACATGTTGTCTGTCTTGCTTGGTGTTTGCAGCTGGAGATACTCAAAAGCTGTCTGGATCTGGTTCTGGGCAGACTGCTCTGGGGAGCCATGCTTGAGCAGGGGGTTGGATCAGCTGGCCTCCAGAGGCCCCTTCCAACCTCAACCCTCCTGTGATCTCTGTGGTAACACATCAGCCTCCCCTCCTTGGCTGCTCACAGCGACTTAATCAACCAGCACTGTAGAGCCATGGATGCTGCAGAGCCAGTGTGGGTCTGCAGCACAGGTCCCCTGCAGGGAGGAGAGCTGTGGCCTGGGTCCTGCTGTGGGCTAAGGCTCTGCCCCAGTTGGGGCACCTCAGACCCTTCAGGATTTACCACAGGTCAGCATGTCTGGGCCAGAAACAACACATCTGTCACATCCTCAGCTGAAAATCAACTGTTGCTGAACCTGATGCATTTCAGAGTTACGCACAGGTGACAAAGTTGAACTGCTGTAAATGTAGCTTTGCCTGTATCCACACATAATGAATGTGGTGCCATGGTCAGACATTGGTTGTACTGGGGCCACAGAGGCTTTTCAGTGACACATTCCTGCTCACAATACTGAGTGTCCCCATCTCATTCAGGATGTTGGAGTTGTAGAGGGCACTGACTCACAGGCCACTCCTGTCTTTTTCAACCTGCGATTCATTGAAAAATGTTTCATCTCATGACCTTTGCTTGTAACATTAACTGCAAGGGGTTGTTCTTTCTGTGCACTGAGCTCCCTGCACATTCATCACCTTTTGTTATTTCCCTGTGACCCCAGTGTTCAGATCAGCATATGACAAAAACTATCCAAACCTAGGAGGGTTCCTATGAGCTAATCTGCCAGCTATTCTACAGTGCAGCCCACCTTGACTTCCATGCTGCTTTGATGTAAAAAGTGCCTCGGATCATTCTGTCATTGAGACTCTCTACCTGTTGGGTCTTTTTACATTTTGCATACCTATAGATTTATTTCCTGCTTGTCTTGGCCCAACATCCTACTCATACCAATTATTTCAATTTTCCTCACATACCGGTTCTCTAACCCCATCATGGAAACCCAGTCGCTCTTTTAGAAAAAAAGAATTCTCTATTAACTGAAATAAATTGCTTTTGCTTTTACTGGCCACAGATTGCCACAGTCATTGGCTTAGGTTCATCTTTATGTTCAGGCAGCTGATTTGTATGGTATTGAAAGGTTTTGATCTCTTTTCTGGGGAGGCTGATCATTGAGCTCTAACACAAAGCTCTGGATCAACACCGTGCCTTTACTGTTTTTAAACAGAGCTAGGACTAGAGATGGGACGGTTCAGTGCTTGGGACACCGAGAGGCAATGCAAGAGACTGTGCTGCAATCTCTTTTCTGGCACCGGCTTCCCGCAAGGCTTGGAATGATCACTTGATCTCTTTGGCTCTGAGTGCCCCAGCAAGGGCTTGCCAACACAGTTCCACCACCCAAGCACAGTTACAGCCCACTGCAGCAGGTGACGGCTTTTTCTCGGACATCCTTAAAAAAACCCCTGCTCTCCAAGTGTAATGATCTAACCCAAGGGAGGAATGTTGTATCCCTCTAAATGCAGCCCCCATTATGCTGTGATCAGCAGAGGTGCCGTGACAAGGGACACAAGCTATTTCAAACCTTTTCTACTGCTGTGGCTTGCCAGGTTTGCATGGAGAAGTTTTGCTGGCGTAGCCTGGGCCAATGCATCTCCGAACCTTATGTACGGGGGACAATAGGCAATCCAGGCCTCACAGACTATTTAAGAATAAACTCCAGACTGTGAGCTGCTCAGACATCTTGGTTGTCGACTGCATATAGGTGCCATCCTAAAACTGTGAAACTGAATACCCTTAATTTAAAAATTCATGCCCAGATCTGTGCTTTGCCCTTCATCCTTGCATTTACAGAAGGCTAAATTGAGATCCCAGATTTTACATCCAAACGCCGAAATGTTCACAATTCAGGCTCCTGCGAAGGCTTACAGACAAGCACATTTTAAAACTGCATCGTGTAAACTGTTTATGTGCTGAAAGAAAGCCAGGGATTTTGCTAATGACAAAGAAATTGTTCTCTCCTCTGATAGCTGAGAGAATTCCTCTAATGACAATAAACCCTCTCTTTTGCAAATTTGCTTTGGGTAGATGGCAAGATTAAAGAACAACCAGCCCAGCTATGATTTTTCAGATTGCATAAGTACCTTAAAAAGATGTTCATTATCTAAAGTGACGCCTCTTCCCTAATTGCAATGCCACTATTATGTGACATTATTTTTTTTTTTTCCCCAAACCCTCCTAGACAGTAAAACCATGTTTTAGCCTCAGGAGTGAGCCTTGCTTGGAGAGGTAGTGCTTGCTAACGGAGATGGGGGCAGGTGTGGGTCCCCCCTGACGGCTGCCTGTGCTGTGCTGTGCTGTGAGGACCGCTCTGTTCCTGTCCTCACCTCACCCCGTCACATCCAATCTGCTGCCCCAAATCGCAAATGGGAATAAAAAGAAGTGCAAAACCCTCGACTGGGGAGGCGGTCGCAGAAAAAAAGCTGAGGCTGACACTGAAAACCAACATCTCCGACAACTTGCGCACACCAAGAAATATTTGTTTGTTTGCTCCTCCTGTTCGTTTAGCCCCTGGTGTGGTGCCCGGGCCTGGCCACATGTCCCATCCCGGTGGGACAGGGCAGGCCGCCGGAGGGGAGCAGCCGCGGCTCCTGCTCGCCGCCAGCCAGGCGCTGCCATAGGTCATGGACTGGGAAAAACTGGGAGCTTTGCCGTCACCGTGAGGAGCTGGGCACAAGGGAGGCTGAACAGCATCCCTGCCCAGCCACCTCGGTAGGCAGCCTGCCTGCACCGAGGCTTTTTTCCCTGGAGGGATAAAGGTGGAGACAAAGCGTCTTTCATGCCCGGGTGCGTTAGGGTGCGGGCAGAAATTATTCCCTGGGCCAAAAGGGCGCCCATCAAATGGCTGTGAGCAAGGTGGCCGCAGCACCCCAGGGCGCTCCCATCTCCGCGGGGCAATGCACAGCACAGGCAGTTCGCACTGATAGCGCTTGTGCCTGCCCTTACTCTGGCTCCCGGCTGCCATCACCGGCTCTTTGGTGCCCCACAACTCCCCCACATTTGCAAGTGGCCCTCAGCATACAAAGGGGCTGTGGAAAGCGGCTGTAATCCCCTCGTATCAGCTTTCAGAGAATCTGTGTTATTGGGACAATAATTTATTAAGGTTTCTGTTTCTCTTTGAAATACCAAAGTATAACATATGCATCCATATGTACACTTGAAATTGCTGGGAACTCTGTAAACCTTGTCATTTTAATCCTATTATATGGTTTATATTTAATTGGTTGCTAGTGAGGGATGAAAATTTCACAGATCTCCTAAAGGAATGAATATTGTTAATCAGCTCATTTAGCAAGGGAAAAGGATACACGTCCGCTCTCTAAACCAGCATTTCACAGCGCCACACAGGTTCCAGTTACTGCAGGACTCAGTTATCCCTCAAAAAAAAAAGTTGAAAATTAATCCAAAACTAAATCAGTGGCATGATTGTATTCCCATTGCATTCCACTTAAATGCATATGTTTACAATATCCTTTAATAATAATAATTATTAAACATAGTAAAATACTTCCAAACTTGGCTCATGGCATCGTTGTACTTCTAGTGGAAAAAAAATTATCTGAAGCCCTGTCAATATGCCACTTCCTCCTCCCCCATCTTTTAACAGAAGCAGCCTCCAGTGAAATAATCCAAGCTGTGTTCAAGAAGTTGGCAAGTGGGTCCAATTAAATGTGGTTTTAGTGTATTCTGGCATTTGCATATCTAGTTTGCCAAGAAGTAATGTTTTAGAAAAAAAACCCACACCATAAAAAAACCACACAAAAAACCCCTGCGTTGGTCCAGACAGAGAGTGGATGGTGTGATGCATCAATGAACTTTGTCCCACGAATCACAGTGGTTTAAATGAAGAAATAAATAAATATTTTTTGTCTCATCTATTGCCCCTTTTTGGCTAACAGGCTTTACAATAATCCGAATGTCCTGTAAAAGAAAACACACAGAGGGAATATTAGAAAATTAATGCAGCAGAAGAAAAACCAGCTTTAATATTTAGTGAATCATTAAAAAACTTAATTCACAATGACCTTTATTTAACGGAAATATTTAATGCCTTAGCGAAGCCGTTCTGCAGATAAACAGTGATTAAATAAAGCAGTCCATCAAAACAGCGCCTGTTCTCCAGGACGCAGAACTGAGAAGTCAATCGCTGCTCGCGAGCGATCGCTCACCGCTGCTGCGAGCGGCACCTTGTTTTTGGTGGCTCCTTGTCCTCCCCTCACGAGAAAAACTGCAATCACCTCCCAGGCACCCCAGCCCCTCTTTTTCCCTCTGCCCGTGGGTTATGTGTGGACCCCCGGGCGTGGGAGCTCTATGTCCCAGTGCCCCCAGGCCACGCCTTTGGCATCATTGTGGGATGCCATCAAGGGGACACAGGTGCAATCCCTCACCTTATTCATCGCTTCAACCCAGAGAAAAACCTCAGCAGATGAAGGATATTTGGAAAACGAAAATCCCACCCCAAACCCCTCACAAACCCTAATTCTCCAGAAGGCTAAGCGTAAAATGATGTTTAATGTATACTGGCCATTCCTTTCACTCATTTATTCCATAGCCAGGACAACCTTGGTACAAAGCAAGGAGAGTTAATTAATAAAATGAGGCAGCGTGGGGTTATATGGAATCTTTAAAGCCTTTATCAGTTTGCCAGTCCATTAGCGGGGCTGCATTCTCCGCAAACTCCCTGCTCCAATATGTGCAGCAGAGCAGTTAATTTCTTTTGGACTCAGTCTATGGCACCAAGCTGCTTTTTTTTTTTTCCATCTTTATCCAAACAAACTATTAAATAATCAACAAATAAGAATATTTAACCCAAAATAATGAGAGGAACGATCGCTCGCCTAAAAACTATAAATTAAAGCTATCCAGTCACAAAAGAAAGTTGAGTCATCCATTAAGCAACAAAGGAGAAGGAAAAAATAGATCTCACTCGGATGTTTTTGTGTCATTGGTTGGCTCGCAAATGTGCCCAAGCCGAGGCCCCAGGAGGATGGACGGCTGGGGACTGAAATTGCTCTGAGACCATCATCAGGCAAGAGTCTCCAAAATATTAGAGTATGCCCCAAAAAAACAATTAAAAAAAAGAGATGAGGGCCACTGTGTCCCTCACTCTGACCAAAGTGTAGGGTAGGACTTGTCATTCAAAGCTGGCTGTGGAGGGGGAGCCTTCATCCAGGAGCAGCACCCGGCCCGGAGAAATGCAGCTGTGATATGGCAAAGCCCAGCTGCACTGAGGGGTCAGGCCACTCTGCACCGGTGCTGCAGCATCCTCACCCTTCACCAAAAGGCTGGGGAAGGGGTGATGAAGGGACCTCCCTGCGTTGCTGCCACCCCATGGGGCCAGGAGAGCTTTCCTCTCCTTCCCCATGAAGAGAGCAGTAGAGCCATGAACCTGCCACCAGCCTCTGTACTGACTTGCCTGGCCCTGCTGACCTCACTGCCCTGTGCGGCTGCTGCAGCACTTTCCAAGGGACTGCGATGGAAAAAAAACCCCAATTTTAGGAGCAAACTCCCCTCCCTGTTCCCTCCTTCTCCTCACCACCCCCCACCAGTCATGCACAAGAGCTGTGTTTAAAAATGGGGAGGGGGGGATTTTGCAGTGATTTCCAACCCCCCAGCTGTATTTCTCAGAGTAGTTTTCTTGTGGATGCTGTGCTAACAAGATGCTTGACAGGCACCAGGCTGCGCGCTCACAGCCACGCTGCCGACTGCCGAAATTCACAGCCCGCTTCCACACGGCACAACGGGAGAAAGCCTCCTGCGCAGCATGTACCCGGGATGGCAAAACGGTCTCCCAGGGAAAATGAGGCTGGAGAGGTGGAAAGGAAATGGGGCAGTCGCAGGAGTGTGCACATAACCTGGAAAAATGCTACAGCTGAAGTCATTAGCCCTTCCTTATTTTCTAAATAAATAGCGTAGACACAAACCAGGGGTTGCAGCAAGTGTCCACTGAAGACCAGCAAGTATCTCAGAAGGATCTGTGATGGAACAAACACTTCCATAATTAACTTAATTTCTGCCCAG
This sequence comes from Zosterops lateralis, assembly GCF_965231275.1. Taxonomy (NCBI): domain Eukaryota; kingdom Metazoa; phylum Chordata; class Aves; order Passeriformes; family Zosteropidae; genus Zosterops; species Zosterops lateralis. The sequence continues at coordinate 32,256,270 of NC_139764.1, read as the reverse complement.
AACCCAGGGATGAACTTTTATTTAACCATACTCCTCCGGTGTTCTCCAGAGGACCTGAAAATTGTTTTCTCTTAGCAACAAATAATTCTGGGAGAACGCGTTCAAATCGGATCCGCCGACAGCAGAAAGGCGCGGAGCCAAACCTAACATCAGGCTTCAAACATGGTGCACAAAGGGGCTGGAGAGGTAGCACAGAAGATGTGATGAAAACACTCTGAAATATCAAACCCTGCATCCAGCCTCAGGAAAAACATGACTTGCACTCATGACTTTCATTCTCTGTTTTGTTTTGTTTTTTTTTTTTTCCATCCTTCTTCAATGCGTTCAGTGGCTTTGAATTAGCCACATTATTTTACCATGCAACACTGGCCACGGACTTCCCACTCCCAGTGCCTCATTCAGCAGGAGAGCAGGAGAAAGCCAGGGACCTCTGCTCCAGGGATGGGGTCTTGCAGTGCCCCAACAATGAGACGTGAAGCGTGGGCTTCAAAACTGTGATTGTGACATCTGTAAAGTTATGAGGAAGAGATTTGCCTTTCTTTGTTCAAAATAAAATAAAATAAAATAAAATAAAATAAAATAAAATAATAAATTAAAAAAAAAAAAAAAAAAAAAAAGCCTTTGAGATGAATTAAAAATGTTTCATCCTCCAGGACTGACCAGGAGTGAGGCTCCCAACCTTGCCGTGGTATATTGCTTCCTTCCTAAGGGCCAGAATTTAAAAAAAAAAAAAAAAAAACAAACAAACAAACAAAAAAAAACCTCATAATGCTTTTGTCCTTAATAAGAATCAAAGTGGTGTAGAAACAGGCTTTATACCTCCCATTCCCATAGCCTGATTAATGTGCTCTGTCTTTCAACATGTGCTTTCCCTTAAAACTCATTTTTCTGTAATTTCCTTCATTCTTTTAACAATGTGCTTATCCCTCTTCTAAAAAAAAAAAAAAAAAGAAAAAGCCATTCTTTACAGATGTTGCCTCTCTTCTCACCACAGTCCAAAGCACAGCCTCATCCTCCTTCTTCTAAATAAAAGGAGATAAGATAGTTTCAAAAGGTGAACATCAATATTAAATTTTAGCAATACATGGTAAACTGATGTCTTTGTAAATAATTTTTTTCTGCCCCAGACACATTCTTACCCTATTCTGGAAGTAACAATAGCTACCCAAAGTAGCAGGGTATTTCCTAAAGCAAAATTTTGCCTGCCATTAATGCAGGCAGTTTTGCACTGAAAGGATTTGGCTCAGCTATGAACAACTGTAGGACCTATCAAAGGTTCTTGATAAAAAAATCCTAAAACACTAAATGGTTGTGCTTCCATGTGGGAGAGCCCTGAATCTGAAGAGCATCAACCTAAAATAGAAGGCTAACATTAGGACGAGTGCTAGTCATCTACTCACTGTCTTGAAGGTGACTCATATGTAGCTCACATCAGGTAGGTCCCAAATCTTAACACCTCCACTCACCCTCAGGCTCACATTCCACGGAGAAGGGTTGAGAGACCAGACCCTTACATTTGTCATACTTCTTTTTAAATAGCATTGCAGTACAGCACTCAGGTGTCCAGCTCCAGACTATCCAGCAGCATTCCTAGTTCAGAGTGCAGTTTAAAATCAGATTATAGCATCAAGTACTTCTGAGAATTGCACATGCATTGGCCCAGGCTGGGCAGGGAGCGCTCCCATCTCCATTCTCTGCTGAGAAAGTGTGAGCACAGTTGTTTTAATGCCTTGTTTGAATCCACAGTTATCCAGCGTCTTCCCAGAAGCAACGCTTCAGGCATTTTCAATCCCTCTGGCAGAAGCGTGCCCACAAACCTGCCGGCGTTAGGGGATGAAGGTGCCGTTTGCCACAAGATGCTGACCCCTGGCCCTCTTGCTGGTGGGAGCAGGGAACCCCCCAAACGACCCCAGTGTCTGCCTCATGCCCTCACCCCGACACAACACCCTCAGGCTGCAAGGTGAACACGGCTCTGCTGTATTTTCTCTGCTCGGCAGGAATCCCACCTTTTCTTTCACACTGCAAACTTCATGTTATAGATTAGAGAGAATAACAGAGCACATTAAAATTAGCAGTCCTAAAAAAAAAAAAGAAAAAAAAAAAAGAAAAAAGCTTGATCTACTCTCATTTTAACTACTGGCTATGGGCATAAAAGGTTTCTTCACTGAGATTTTAAAATGCATGGGTTTCTTGATCCAAATTTAGCCTAAGAATAACAAATTTCCAGAGTGAAATACTGCTATATACCATTTGTTTCCTCACTTTTAAAAAAGCTTTGTTTTTGCAAGGCTTTTCCAATCATTAACGAAAAATAATTTATGTTCATCGCAATAAATTGGGCAAAACACAACTTTGGGTTCATCTTATGCTTCAGGAGCCTTTTCTTTTAAGTATTGAGGAGCAGTCTTGAGAACACCTTGGAAGTATGTTGCAATGAGTTATCCAACACTCACAGAGGTATGTTGGTCTGTCTGTCAACAGGGAGCCCAGTGTTCCTGGGTTCATTAAATTATATCCTCATAATTAATACAGAGATGTCCAACTCTTTAGTTCTCCAAAAAATAAGAATTGCCCAGTTAGTCTCAGCTCGTTAAACCACAGATTTTCCTTAAAAGTCACCCAGTCATTTGAAAATAATGAAATACTGGTATTTACAGTGTTTTCAAGCTGTCATGTATTTAAGCCTGAAAATAATCTACGAACAGAAATCATATTCTGGATACATGGTGCCAGTCAAACTACTTTAAAACAGAGAGAATAAGCTACAGAAAATTAAGACCTGGTAGCTATAGCCTATGAAGACAGAATATGTTTCATTAAGATTTTAACTATATTTTTTATCTTGGTACGAATTTCCAAAATTATCTCAACATGAATCCTCACTAAGTGTGAATACATGGCAAATGTAGTTGAAAATAAATTTTATCTTGTATGATAAACCTCTATCAGTTTCAAGGAGTTTTATTTATAGATAAAGTACATTTTTAAAATTGTAAAAAAAATTGCAAAATGTATATTGGGAACACATCCAAAAGTTTAAAAAAAGTAGCTTTAATGCTAAAATTGAAGACTATTTGACAAAAGCATAAAATACAGCATCGAGACTAGTTTTTATTTTCTTAATAGATATAAATAAGACTTAACCAAACTGTATTTTGGGAAGGTTGTGAAAGAAATATTTAAATCCCCATCTAGATTTACATCCAGATACAGCGTATACCATGCCGTGGAGCTGTTTTGAGACAGTTAAGCCTTTTAATATACCTCCTGTAGTACTGAGGCAGTAACATATTGCTGTACCAGTTAAATCCTTTCGGAAGTCATGATGTACATGTAACTTGCTCTTTAAATATTTTACTAATTTAAAGCTGGGTTTCATGCACTAGGTTGTTATGGCTGGGGATGTGCTGTGTAAATCCCTATCTGGCATGTTCTGGACGTGGCATAAAAAAATCCCTCTTGGTGCTTACATTAGACTGATAAGTGCAGGAATCACAAGCAAGGTTGCACAAGACCACGTCGTATTGGCTGCTACAAGTGAACACTAAACACGTCTTCTAAATATCTTTAAGGAATTACTCCGGCTGTGATTTTGATGCACACCTAAATAAAAATTAGCAAGTTATTTTTAACTACTTCCTCACATGCACACACATATGTTCATACACAGTATGCATTTTAAAGCACAACACTGAGTTTAAGAACACTGCACATTAAAATGTCCTTAAAAATATTCACCTGCTGTATTTTGCATTCAAACATTTACTTGTTCCCTGCAATCCCTAAAATACCCAATCACACAATCATTTCAGTTTGGAGGCTAGACTGCATACCTTGCTTCTTCTTTGCAGCCCTAAGCAAAATCTTGCTAAAGCCTGTAATGTCTCAGAAAGAAAAGAAAGTTTGGACCCCCGGTAACAGCTGCGGTACAGGAGAGGCATGAAGTCTGTCCCAGTGAGGGGACCTTTTTACACAGGATTGAGCACTTGTGTCTCCCTGCCACAAATGGTTGATGCTAAGGTGTTATCAAGAATGAAAACTGTGTCCATTCTGCACAAAGACGATGGTGTATTAGTGAGTGACTGTCTTCTAAGGAAAACAAGCCTGAAAGCAAGGAACCGGATTAAAGCAAAATGAACCTAGGGATAATAAGCAGGCAACTTAAACGAGTTCAGTTAGTTGGAAAAATTGACTAACCCAAGAAGGTCCAATGTAAGAGAAATACTCCAGCTCAAACATGGATTATTTTTGAAAACAAGAAATATGTTTGGGTTTTATTTTTTTTGCAAACATCTCTGTTACTGGAAACGTCTGTTGTCCCTGCCAGAGTTCAGCCTGTAGCACCTTTGCCTTTCCTGCTGCCTGGCTGTGCAGAAGGCTCACCCCTCTCCTCCTCCAGCAGCGCTGGGTAAGCTGCAGATTATTTGCACCAACAGCATTTCAGTTTGACAACTGGTTGAAAGGAATACTTCCTTTTTAGCCTATCAGAAGAAAATGGATAACCTTTCCAAAAAGGACCATTTTTCTTTGCTAAGACCCGTTCACAGGTTTAGCTGAATTTTATCACACTAGCAGGAGCTGCTGACTAGATTTCAAGAAGCAGGACTCTTCTGTCTGTCCACATCTGCCAGCAAAAGCGAACCTTTCCATTTTCAGTTCAAAAACGCGCGTACAAATAAAGGACCAACTCCTTTCTTACCATCTAGAAAACATTTTTTATGCTGAAATCACTACATTTAAAGACATGATTAAAATCAGAATGAAGAGTTACAAAATTTTCACAGGACTCCTGAAGTAGAATATTTTGGAAGAGCTCAAAAGATTCATGCATTGTTTTATCCTCCCTTTAAAAATATAAGACAATTCTGTTAAAATTCACATTTTCCGTGCCAATAAGAAAACCTTAATGCTTTGGTTAGGTTTCTTTAATAAAAGCCCATAATCTGGATATATTTTAGTTTGGAAATCTCATGAAGAAAGAGTGTTAATAATGTGTAAGTTTGAGAACCTGGCCACGGAGAATTATAGGACAACATTTTATCATTAGTTTTCTAATTTTGAGGTATTTTCTGCAGGATTGAAATGAATTTCACCTTAATTCTGAAGGAATTTTCATTGCTTCAAAGTAAGTGGAGGGAGCAGGTAGAAATTTTCTCCCCTTCCAAGTTTGCCTCAGCTACAAATTGCTGCAGCATCGCTGATCATAAAACAGGGGGCTCAGCGTTTCATTTTTGAATAGGCTGGAAAAATGTATTTTTGAAGTTGCTTATTAGGAATCAATTAAAAAGTTAGAGCAATTAAAATTTTGATTACTGCAGATTCAGCCAGGGGAAGTGGGAGGCAGTCAGTCCACCGCCAACAGATCACTTGCTCCATTATCTGTAGAAGGAAAGCAGAGTTACGCTGTCGCAGGGAGAGAGAACGGCAGTGCCCTGCCCGAGCAGGTGAGCCAGCACGGGGCAAAAGGGAATCTGTAGCTTTGCAAATTAATTTTAAAATTTTATTGGGGCTTCCAACAAGGCAATGCAAGTTTTGAGGGAATATACTGGCTTCATTTAGGGTCAACAATAGTACATGCGATTGTTTGGCGCTCATTTTTACCCCAAGGCAGGAGAGCAGAAAAAACAATGAGGAGCCCTTCCCTTCTTTGGCTAGAAAGTTTTGTTTTAAACTCCTACCAAGCTTTTCAAATTGCACCTAATACACACAGATCTCAGTAAGTAGATGGTCTGTAGAATGCTGTGCCTGGTTCTAAAGTCTCTGTCCCACCAAACCCCTAAGCTTCAGTTTAGAGAAAACACTTGTAACTAAAAGAATATTAAGCTGTTATAGGCAGTGATTAAAAAAAAAAAAAAAAAGCCAAATTATATATTTAGTATTTTCCCTGTGAGTCAGTCTTGAAGTACTCACAGTTAAAAAGTGATGACTATCACTGGTCAGAGAAAGTAGTCTGAACCCGTGAAGTTTAGAGCGCAGCTTCCATTCCCGCGCCTGGCCTTCAACCATCATGGCAACACGAACGGTGAGGATTTTGTTACCACAATATCCTCAAGCCAAATAAAATGCTTATTCATGCTTCATTATCTAGGGAATGTATTTAAAAAAGAAAAGGAGAAAGATGAAAAATGCTACAGCTATTTAGGTAAGTCAGTACATTAAATGTTGCGGAGAGAAGCAACACACGGGGTATGTTACATCTTTTCATTGAAGAAACACTTTGACGGCCACAAGTGTGTGCTGCACACATACAAACCATCTCTAGATAAACCACAAAGTAAAAAGAATATTTTCAATTATTTTGTCACTAACAGCTAAGTTTTGTTTTCCGTTCCCTTCTGAACAACATACTTCTGTTTCCTTCTAAGTCTAGTTTTATTTGGGAATCTACAATCCTTGAAAATCTTAATGTTGGAGAACAAATGGTGAATCTGCCTGGAGCCACAGCCAAAGCTCATCAGCTGCACAGATTTCAGCACTGCAATATTAGCCGTCTTTCAGTCTTGACGATACTTAAAACCATCTTAACTACACATAATATTCTACTGCATGAAAGCCTACAGAAAAAGTCTGCTGCTAGAAAACAGAGAATTCCATGCGACCGGACCGGAGATGCTAACATTGACAGAAGGAAATGTTTTCAAAATAAATATCTCTAATAACACAAAAAACCCCACACTGCAAACACAGCAAAGGATGATTGAAAATTGTTATAAAGAATAAAACAGTGAAAAAGATCATTTTGGCTACATATAAATTACCGCCGATGTAGGAAGATAACCAGAATAGCTTAGGCACCGAGATCCACTTGGTCACTGCGCAACCTGAGTTGTACCTAGGCAGATGATAAGTGTAATGAAATGTTTAAATTAAGGTATTTTTCCCTCCATCAAACTGGCCCTGCTGTCTCTGTTCCAGCCTTCTAATTTAGCTCTCCTTTCGTATTCCCATTGGGCTCCACAGTGCTGGTCTCATTCCTAGGATAGAGCAGCCTCAAACAAGAATTCTGGGTATATCCTGCAACAAGCATCCAAACCAGGTTTTTTTCAAAGGTTTAGCTAAGCTTATTCTTTCTTTCTTTTTTTTTTTTTTTTTTTTTTTTTTTTTTTTTTTTTTTTTTTTTTTTGAGAGAAACATTTAGTCTGTAAGAGAAATACCCAAAAGATTTAGAATTATTTCAATTTTCCTCTGTAGTCCAGACAGCTTTGATGTGTTACCAGTAGTTTGGGCATTTTGACTGCCTACTATAACACTGACAGCCAGTCAGTACCCGGCCAATGCTTCAGATTAAGTTGTTGCCTTCTGCTCTACTGTTCTCATAGAGACTGATATATCAAGAGAGTGAGCCCAAGAGAGCTCCTTCTCCTTGGAGTGCCTAAGCCTACAAAGGGAATTGTGTGCCTGCATAGATATTTGCATGGCAGCAAAATATCTAGAATTCAATTGATTGCTCTGTAAAAGTCTTTGGGAAAGTAAAAAATAGTAATTATTAAAAAATACCTCTACAGAATGATCGAGAGCTACACACAGAGAAATGCTTTCAAAACACAAGCATTTAATTTTTTTTTAAATGTTAAGTGAGATGTAAATATGTATGGTAGCAACAAAGTGCCCAAAAGCATACTGAAAACATATTCCATACACAGTTAGCAATAGAAGTCTGTACAAAAGTAATAAAGTTACACAATATAAAAAATACTCCATAACTATAATTTAAAAGAGGGAAAAAAGACAAGGGAATTGATTTCTCAGTTCATATAATTTATTGCAGTTAGCACACAGTTTAAAAATTCACCAACACACCAATAGTACAAAACTAAACAGCATTATAAGTTATTCCCTCCTCAGGAAAATAAAACATACTATGATTGTCAAAGCTAGATGTCAGTCTAAGTTTTAGAACAAAAGAAGAATGTGAAACTAAGGAAAGGAAAAAAGCAATCACTCACGAGGACCACAAAAAAATCCAAGAGAAAGTCCATTTTCCTCAGACACTGATTGTCTTTTCTAACTTAAGAAAAGAATGTAGTTTTAAACCTAGAAACTATTCAAGTAACTAAAGATAACGCTCCAAGGCCATTTTCACAGCTTTTTTTTTTTTTGTTTTAAATGCCATTACAGCCAAATTAACACACATTTGACCAAATATTTCCAAAACAGTCCAGCAATACACAATGGAGTTTTCCATTCAGTATCTTAAGCACAAAAATAGGCTATGTTTACAGTAGTTAAGGCGATCAAATTTTAAACAAAAGCAGAGAAAAAAAAAAAGGAAAAAAAAAAAAAAGGAAAAAACAGCAAACGTTTTCCATGCTACTCCCATAGACCTTATTTGTAAGTGCAAGACAGGAAAACAAACACTGTGCAAAATGCTTTTGACCTGCGTGTTGGTCATTAAAACCACACGTCAGGCTGCAGTCTCTGCTGCTTGGATACGCATAGTCCTTCCCCGGCCCCCCCCGGCCCCCCCTGTCACTCAGGCCTGCCCAGGCCTTTCAGCCCGGGGCTTTTTTTGCCTTTTTTTTTTTTTTTTTTTTTTTTCAGTCCACAGCCTCTTTTCAACGGGGGAAAAAAAAAAAAAAAAGAACGACCTATTGTGGTGGAGTGGTGCAGCAGGAATCCTACAAATGCTCATCTGGGGAAATGGACGCACCTCAGTTGGAGCTGGCGTGGGGTCTGTGCAATTAGAAGGGGTCTGGGGTTAGTAAATGCACACCGCACATGCAAATCTCGAAGCCTGGTTGTAAACATTCAATTTTTTTTCTCCTTGTTAACGTAGCTAAATCGGCAACTCGTAGCTTAAGTTCTTCTCAACTTAAAGACAGTGGGAAAGTAAATTTAAATTAGATAAAATAAAAACAGTGCATTTCTCGTCTTCATAACACTGGCATTTTCAACGGTGTCAGGTTTTTTTCCTAAGGAAATTAAATAATTTTCAACTCACTCGTTAAAGTTATACAATGCAAACAAAGACAAAAATATACTGAAAATCATGCATTTCTGTAGCGTTAATATTTACTTTTCAAGACTCAACTAAGAGCATCAACACAACCTGCCAAGTTCTTTGATACCTCCCCCCGGCCCATGTAATCAATTACAGTATACAATAACAGTAATTCACATTTTTTAAACACACAGTTCATCACTGCTGAAGCTGCAATATCCTTTTTCATCCCAAGCAAACCTTCACGTAAGACAGAGTCCCAGTGATCCCAGTGTACTCTCAGGGTTTTTGTTTTATGTTTTTGTGTTGGTTTTTTTGTGGTTTTTTTTTCCAGTGGGAACTGTCAGAAATCCAGAAGTTGCCATAATAAGTTTTAAGTCAACCGCTTGTTTAAAAATAGATAATCCAGCATTTCAGAAATTTTCCATTTGGGTCTAAAAGCATTCAGGTTTCCAACAGCTAGAAAGGACTCATGCAATTATAGAAATGTAAAGGAACTGATAAAATTGGGAGAGGATTTCTACATTCAGATTTTAAGAGGGAAAAAAGATCAAGAGTTTAAAAGAACGCAGTGTTTTGGGGTGAATAAAGCCACGTCCAAATTTTTTTTGAATTGGAGATTCCTTAGAAGTAAAGTATCCGCTGGCTTCTATTCCAAAAAGGGGGAAAAAATACGCTCCGCAATTAGTTACTTTGTCGGATTACCTCTACAGTTCATTTTTATTGGAGTGCTAAATTAGTGAAATATTCATGCTGCCTTAAAGTGCAAAAACAAGCTAATAGCCAAACTTTCAGTTCAAGGAAACAAGATTGCTTTTAGACTGTACCACAACTATATAGATTTATATATATATTATTTATATATATAAAAATTTTATTTCCAAAGTTCTTGTGAGCTATCTTCTAAGGTCCAGTCTCTGACAGTAGGTAAGCTCAGTGCTTCGCTTTTGACAGACAATGAGTTCACCAACTCACAGTGAAACTTCCGAATGTGTCTGTAAAGGTCTCCGGACTGTGTGAACCTGCGTTCACACCACTTACAAGCGTGAGGCTTCTCCCGCGTGTGAACCACTGCGTGGCGGCTCAGGTTGTGGGAGTACTGGAAGCTCTTCCCACACTGGGTGCAAGTGTAGGGCTTTTCACCTGAATGAGTCCTCTCATGACGTTTCAAGGTGTACATGCAAGAAAAAGTCTTACCACACAACGAGCAGGTTGGGACATTGACATCGGTAGCAGGCTTGCTGCGGATCCCGTCCTGCTCTCGAAAGTGCGTGCTTAAATGAATTTGCAGGATGTGGGGGCTAGGAAAGACCTTGTTGCAGAGAGGACACATGAAAATTTGGCCAGCGGGGCTAAGTATGTTTGACACGTAAGGGAGCAAGCTGCTGTCCATGTTTCCTTCCACCTGGACTCTCTCATTCTCTGGAGTTATCATTTCATCATCGCTCGCCTTGTCCTCTCTATCTAGCTCCCTCAAGACCGAATCTTCCCTCATCGGAGCCAGGTGGGCCGGCTCGTACTGTACCCTGTTATTAGTGCTCACACTTTCTTTCACAGTGCTATGTTCCATATCATAGTCATTAGTGCCAACATCACTCTCATCACAGGAAGCCTCTTTCTCCACCTTCACCTGAACCAGGCTGTTTCTAAGCATGTCCTGCGAAGAGAAATAAGAACTGTTCAAATTTTCAACTCCTGAAAGGCTGGACTTGACAGACAGGTCCAGCACGCAGTCAACATCTGCTGAATCCCTCACGGAGGTGACAGACCTCTGGGACAAAGACTCTGTTGAGCTGCAGGGGCTGGCTACTGTTTTTCCAGCTGCTGCTGTGTGCGTCTCTGCCTCTCCGCCAGTCTGGGGAATGCCTGCTGAGTCTGAGGGCAATCTCATCCACATGTTCCCAGGCTCAGCCGCCAAGTCCCTTTTGCTAGGCAGGATGTTCAATTTTTCATCTTCTCCGTCATCTTCATCGCTGGGCAAGTCTCCTGGCATGTGGCTGCTGCCGTCGGAGAGGCTCTCCACTTTGTCTGAACAACTTGAGGCGTCTTCCTCCTTTTTTGTACTGTCTGCCTCCGTGGTTGCTTTCTCTTTCAGCTTCTTTTTGCAGACTTTGACAATGTCATACATGTGGAGATAACTGGCAGCTGCTAGCACGTCTTCAATGGGCAAGTCTTTGAACTGGAGCTTTCCTTCGTACATGAATTCAAGCAGGAGAGCGAAAGCTGGGGCTGTAACAATGTCGCTGTTCAGATGAACAATGTCCCTTTTGTCCAGCTGGTCCTTGTAAAAGAGGTGGAAATACATGCTGCATGAAGCCAGTACAGCTCTGTGCGCTCGGAACTGGGCATCTCCTACCAGAACAGTGCAATCACAAAGAAAACCCTGATGTCTCTGCTCACTCAGACACTGTAGCAAATGTCTACTGTGGTCAGGAAACTCCATACTGTCTTCATAACCTATAAGTAACAAAATTTTTAAAAATTAAATGTAGGTCAGAATTTCAGAACTTATAAATCCAAGTAATTCCACTCTAAAAGCCTGGTATTTATATTGCGGGATTCTGGTACTGATACCACACAAAGATTATTTAACACAAATGTACAATGGCAACTCTTTCCCCGGCTGACCACTACAGTTATGATTTCCTTTCTGTGGTAAATGAGCTGGTCTAGTGAGCGCATAGGTACATCTGCAAATTTTTTTTGAAGTATCACTGCTGTTCATAAAATCTGTTCAACAGTTAGGTTTTTTTCTTTTTTTTAGAGAACTTCCTCCAGCTTGAGTCCCTAGGAGGGCAGAACTCGCCCCCATTCAAAAAAAAAAATTTTTTTTTTTAAACACTAAGTTTAAGAGATCACAGAAGCGGCAGAAAAAATATACCAGATTATCTACCTTTTTAAAAAAGTCAAATTATAGTAAGAGGGAAGGTTCTCTCATGGAGAAATGTTAATATACCAAAATCTGACGGTCTAGCATTCATAAACTACAAAAATTATTAACATGTGTCAATTTATATCAACAGCAAAAATGGACATTTTTACAAATTTAGTTCATGTGGTTTTCTTCTTGTAGTAAGTACAGGGTTTTTTAAGGTTTTAAACCTTTTCTATACTGTACAATAGAACATGAACATTTTTTGCCAACATGCAGAATATACAAAAGAAAGCTAACAACCAAAACGCCAACAAGCACCACTTCCCCAGTGCAGAAGGACAGAAATTTCCCTCCCCTCCCACACCAGGCAGAGTTTGCAGTACTAAGCTTTAAAAAAAAAAAAAAAAAAAAGTCATTCAACCATTCAACGTGAGCATGTGTCCACGTTTAACAAGAGTATCCCAAGTACTGTTCTTACCCAAGTGTTTATTTGCCTTCCTTGATGATAAAGACAAAATAAACTTTAAAAAGAAGTAAAGAAGTCAAAAATCAAATGGAAAGTAAAATTTTTTAAAAACCTATATTAATCTATTCTTCTGTGATTGATAGCAATGGTTCCCAAACCATCCAAGCAGATCGTGACTCTCCAGGCTGGCAGATATTATTGAAAAACCCTCATCCCTCGCAAACCAAGATGTACTAAAACTTACAACACAACCCCTACTATATTCTGTAAAATACCATTGCTGGAGTAAAGCATGAAGATTTACAATACAATCACTTTAAGTGCCCCACAGCCAACATCAATCCTAATCCTTAAGAGGGCTAAAAATAAAGATTGGAGGGCAGCTCACAAGGTAGCTGTGATCAAATTAGGAGGCTGAAAGGACAGAGAGGGACGAAGAAGGAAGCTTATAAACATCTGATCCAGCTGACTGTGGCCATATGGCAGCTGCTGCCCAGATAAAGAGATTAAGAATAGAGGAGTGCGATTACAGCTGTCTGGCCAATTCAGGCAGCTCAAATCTACAAGTTCTAAATTAGTCGCAAATACAAAAACTCCTTCAAATAATTATTGTTACTCTAAATAAAAGATTTCAAATGCTACATGCAAGGAAGAAAAGAGGAAACCAGTCAAGCCATTCTCCCGGGTACAAAAGTTTTTAAACACGTAACTGATTTCTATCTTTCAGAAGCACTACAGCTGTATGCTACTTCATTTCTGAGCTGCTGGACATTTAACCATGTAACGAAAGACTTCCCCACAAACACGTTTTAGCCAGGAAGGTCCTTTTGTAAAAACGCACAGTCTTGTATTTTTCACTAAAACCCCTGTAAAGTAATTTAAAAGATGCAAGACAAGAACATAAAGCAAAACTCTCTTTAGGCTTGCCACTAAATCCACTGCAGTTTTGGTCCCAGAAATTAAGGATGAACTTGCTCTCTCCTTCTTCCAAAGCAAGACATTCCCACAATATGCATTAAAGTTAATGCTAACAATGTGCCCAAGAACTGATACTCTCCAACTGTAGCCCAAGCCTTTTGACTAAGTCCACTTATCTATTTAATAGTCAATTTCATATATTACCTCTAAACTTGGTTAGAAAAGTAATGTGATTTTTTTTCTAAAATTCAATAAACAACACACCAAAACAGAAATATGCTGTATCTAATCTATTGCTACTCCTACCTTTAGTACACATAAACCTGATTAAGTCCTTTCCTCTGAGTCTTGCTGGCTCCAGGTCTGTTAGATCGGTGGAAAAAAAGCAGACTAGGAGAGACAGATGCAAAGTGGAGATGATGTTAGAGAGGAATGAGATACCTTCTCCACACACAGATCTGCACACACTAACTCCCTGTCTGTGTGTTAGAATAAAAGGCTGAGGGATGGCAGGCTGTCAGCTGCTCTGACATCATGTTCAGATGGAAATGCTACCTCCAGCTGTGCTCCTTTTAATGCCATATGCTACTCCTCTACACTCCTGCCACCAGCTTTTTCTTAGGAGAACTTTTCTCTTCTGTTAGTATAAACAAAATACTTCAAAGTCTCTTTTTTTCAAACTTTCTAACAGGGAGAGAAAAAAAAAAAAAAAAAAGAAAATCCTAAACATATGGGGCTCTACTGTATGTGCAGCATAGCAACACTTCTGCCTTAACTTGGAGGACCGCTTTATGTGCTGACAGCTTACCCCAGCCACGGGGTTACCCCAGAAAGCCACACCGGCTCGCTTTTACTGAGCCCAGGGGTTCATTTAGAAGCAGAGATTACCCGGACCTATTTACCACCTCACAGCTCCCCGCTCCGCCGCCGGTCCTTTCAGTTCCAGCGTTTAAGGCAGCGCAAGTGACACCGAGCACCAACTCCGGCTCCTTTGGAGCGGCGGAGCGGCTCCCCTGGCCGGGCGCTGCTGCCAGCGCTGGGCTCGGCTCTACCCCGCTCTTTCCCGCGGGGAATGGGGCTGCCCGGCTCTCTGACCGGCCCCGCGGGCTGCCAGCGGCCCCCCCGCCCGAGGGGAGCCCCGAGCCGCCCCCCTCTCCTCTCCTCTCCTCTCCCCGGTGACACTCACGCGTGTGCCCGGCGGGGCGGGTCACCTGCCCGCGGCCGGGCGGGGACAGCCCGCCGCCCCCCGGGACGGGACGGGACGGGCGGGGAGGCGGCGGCGGCGCGCAGCAAGTTCCCGGCGGGCCCGGCCCCGCCATCCCCGCCAGGCGGCGGCAACTTTTGGCCGGGGCTGTGCGTGTCCCCCCCCGGCCCGACACTCCCGTGCGGGGCCCCGGTCCCCGGGCAGCGCCGCCCCTGCTCAGGGCCGGGCCGTGCCGCCAGCCGCCCCGGGGGGAAGGAAGCGGCTGCCCGGCGCGCAGGAAAAGCCGCCCCCGGGTCACGGCGGCAACAAAAGAAAAGTAACCGGGAGCGTCGGCGGGGCGGCCGGTCCCGCCGCCCGGGGAGCGCCGCCCCCGCCCCTCCGCCCACCCCCGGCCGGACCCGCCGCCAACTCCGCCCGCCCCGCGGGCCCGGCCCCGGCCCGGCCGTGTGGGGATGGGGGCAGCGGGACTCACACTGCGCGGCGGCCCGAAGTCCCCGCGCTCCCGCCGCCGCCCGCCGGCTCCTCTTCGTTCACTTGCCGCTCCGGGATCGCGCCTCGCCCCCCGCCCGCCCCCCGCGCCCGCTGGCCGCCGCCCCCCCCGGGCTCCCCCCTGCCGGCGGCTGAGGAGCGAGCGGGGCAGCCGGCGGAGCGGAGCGGAGCGAAGCGGGCCCCGCGCTCAGCGGCTCCCCATGGCACCGGCGGGGCGCGGGGGCGGGCGGGGGCCGGGGGCGGGCGGGGGCGCGGGGCGCTCGCTCGGCGGCGGCGGCGGCGGCACAGCCGGGCCCGGCTGCGGCAGACAGATGTTCGCCCCCTCCCTCCCCGCTCCCCACTTCGGACTCCGCTCCCTGACTGACAGCGCGGCCCGCCCGCGCCGCCGCCGCCGCCAACCGCCGCGGCGCCCCGCCGCTGACTGACGGGCCGAGGCGGGCGCCGATTGGAGGAGGGCGGCCCGGGAAGGCCGGCGGCGCGGCCAATCGCGGAGCGCGGACGGGCTGAGGGGGCGTGACCCGGCGGGGAGCCGAGGCGGAAGGGGGCGGGGCCGCGCGGGGCCCGGGGCGGGGCGAGCGGGGCGGGGCGGGGCGGCGGCGGCGGCGCGGTGCATGGCGGGACGGCGGCAGGTGCGGCGCGGCCCGGGCGGGAGCGGCGGGAGTTGGGCCGGGGTGCGCTCCCGCTTCCCTGCTCCTCCTTCCCTGCTCCTCCTTCCCTGCTCCTTGGTGCTCTCCCGCTCCTCGGTGCTCTCCTGCTCCTCGGTGCTCTCCTGCTCCTCCTTGCGCTCCCGCCGCCTCCTCCGGCCGCTTGCCGCTGCCGAGCTGCTGCGGGGCCGGGCGGCGTGGAGAGCGTGCAGTCATTAGCGGCCATAGCATTATTATTAGTGTGTTGTGGGTGGTTGCATGTGCTCTAGGTAGGTATATACGTGCTGTGCGTATTGCAGTGTTATCTCAATACTCAAGAGGCATCGTCTGCCCCTAAGAGCGCCCAGTGGACTAAGATAAGGAAACTTTTTGCTAGAATACAACAAAGGATCCGTATCTAAGGGAACCTCAAGTTGCTGATGCTTGGTAACTTCGCAGATGTTGAATGCGGGAACATCTGGATTAGCATAAATCACAAGGATGCTAATGGATGCTGCTGGAAGATGTACAGAAATAGAGTAGTTTTGCCCTGCCACATTTATGATTGGATAATTAGAATTAAGCACCAGCGGGTAATTAGGTGAATCATCTCATACCATTGTGTAAAACTCCTAAAGCAAAATCTCAGGGGTGTGCCCAGTTTGGCTGGGGCACTTAAGATGCAAGAATAAATATTTATGTTTGTGGTTCTGTGGTTTGTGTCCTAGCCTCTCTCCTTGATTGGCACCAGCCAGCTGTGAATCCGTAACAAGAGTGCAAGTGCTTCGCTTCTCTCTTCCAAGGAAGTGCTCTGCCCTCAGCTTCCACCTCAAGCATTGAGTTACTTGGGGGTAATTTTTGTGCTTCCTGCCTGGCGGGGCGGATGATGGGGAGCAGTGCCAGGGGGCTGGCATCAATTGGGGTGTCTGTGTTACCCCTGGCCTTAGAGGGGCAACACGTTGTGACGTGGATGTGCACCCTCACAGAGGACAGCAGCAGCAGCAGGGTCAAACATGGAAGGCTCCTTATTATCTGACTCCAATAGCTTATATACATTTTGTACAGAGGGCTGAGATTGGCCCAAGGAGGTTACAACCTCCTGACTCCATTGGTCACTATGAACATCAGTCAAGTTCTCTCTCAGAGAACAAGAATGCAAAACATATGGATAAATTCTATGAATGCAATATTGTTTACGTGAAGCAGCGTGAGAAGCTGCTGCAAAGACTCAAACACTTGAAAGCAAGAAAGTCAGGGGTGACATGTGTGTGCCCAGGTGTGTGTGCCCAGGTGTGCACACCCCGGGCAGCGCTGGGGGTGCCAGGGGGACAAGGGGCTCTCCAGACCTCACCGTGGCTCACGGGCAGATTGAGGTCAGCGGCTTTGGAGAATACCATGGCTTAATGCCAGGTTAGGATAGGGCAGGGGAGGCCAGGTTGGGAGGGCTGAGGTCTTCCTTAGCAAAGGGCTAATCCAAGGAGATTTGGTGTTTCCCCACCTCCCCTTGGGTTTCAGGTAAAGAGGTAATATAGGGAAGTATTTTAAAGAAAACAGGGATCACCAGCAGAGACTTGGAGTTTGAAGAGATAGAACTCAGTTATGTATTAATAACCAGAATTGATTGAGTAGACATAAAAGCTGAAAATCATGTACTTTGTCTCTTCAGTAATATGAAACTGTTATAAGGAAACAGACTGAATTCTAGCTGTGCCTAATTGCTTTGACAGCGCTGCTATGTATATAACACAGCAGCCAGCATCTAGGTGTCCATATGCTTCAAGCATTACATACATATATGAAAATATAATATATATATATATGCAAAAGAAAACACTTTTCACTCCATCCTCCAGTGTACTAATTGCTTGCACTAGGTGTGGATTTTTTTTAATTTTTAACTTTCAGTCCCTCTTAGATACTGATACAATTCCATCATTAAGGGTTTGGGTATTTTTTCCATTGGCACCCTGTCCCATATTTCATTATAGCTGGAACTTGATAGGATTTTGTCCTTGTCTTCAGGATACAGCAGCCAAGATGCTGACTCTTCATGTTTCCTGATTGTTTCCTCAGTGCTAATAATCACTTCATCTGAGAAAAATCAGTACTGTATTCCCTGCTGCCTGTCATTTCTTGAACATCTTCCCTATAGCTACTAAACTGCTTTTTCTTTGAATTGCAAAAAATAAATGTTGAAAGTACTTTAACAGGAAATACTTGGGAAAATAGTTCTAAAGTTTAGTTTGCTTGACTTTTTTAATGTTAAATATACAAATAACTTACGCAGTTACATATATTTGAACTGTGAGTGATTGTGCCTGAAGTGATTACATTAACTATGTTGTCCTAGATCTCTACACTTCATGCTGCCTCTTGCTTCCTCAAGTAAGCCATCTCACCAGCTGCTCTGGGTTGGTTAGTAAGACCTCAGTTTGTGAATATTTACTTATGCAAGTTCAGCTTTACTGAGGGAGGCAATTTAGGCGTTTTCGTAATACAAAACTCTTTAAAAAATAAATCTGCTTAATGTGAAAAAAACCCAAAGAATTCATTTGATAAAGAGGACATTTAGCAAAAGGACTTTCTCAGATCCTAACAGACTTTTAGAGGACCTGAAATTTTAAAATAAATGTTAAATAAAATTTAACTTAATTACTGTTTGTACATTCTGTTAATTTATTATTTCCTCCTCATATACAAGAACTTGCCTCCTTACGTTTTAAAATGTACTGAGAAAAAATTTGCTGTCCCTCATCTAGTATTTGCAATGCTGGCTCCTAATTAAATCAGGTTGTGTTTTCTTTTCCATTCTATCATTTGGCTACATGACCTCCAGCAAATCGCTTTGTCTGTTTTGTGTATACTAGTTCACCCTGGAGCTACAGGTTATTTCTTACTGCAGTTGTATTTAAGAGAGTGATCTGCAATTACCATTTATACAGCTGTTATAATAAAACACTCTTTTTTTACTATTTCTACATAAGAGATGGTGAGAAACAGAGAAGAAGTGAGTGTAGGTAATACTTTAAGATTAAAAATCTTTTTTGGCAGTGAGTAAGACTTTATTGATTTAAACCTGGAACTGTTGACATTTGTCTGGGATTTTTTTTTTAATGTGAAAGGCACTCTAATTTTTTAAAAAGTACTTAGAGAGGTTTAAAGACTTAGCATTATAATAGATGTAGAAACAAGATGATAGAGAGTGAATTAAGGAAAAAAACTTCAGAGGGAAAACTCACAAATACCCAATAGTCCAGTTGATCCTCTGTTAGAAAAAATAATACAAGACAGGCTTTCCATTGGAAGGGATGGTGAAGTCTTGTTGTAAAGGGACATAAACATCTGGCAGTACACCTGGTCTCTACACATATTTATAAAT
Organism: Zosterops lateralis; assembly: GCF_965231275.1. Lineage (NCBI taxonomy): Eukaryota > Metazoa > Chordata > Aves > Passeriformes > Zosteropidae > Zosterops > Zosterops lateralis. The sequence goes on along the minus strand of NC_139764.1, from coordinate 32,237,375 downwards.
CACCTCAGGCATCCCAAGATACTGTAAAGAACACACACAAGAAAATTGGACTAAGAACATTCAGAAGCCAAGGAAAATAAAAATGATCTCAATATAGCATGGGAAGAAATGAATCTCATTTACTTCACTAACGCAGTTTGGAAAGACATGATGCAATTTTGCACTTCTTGCACCTTTTCACTTGCTGACTTTCATTTATATCCTCCAGGCAACAAGGAGGCCTGAAGGCCTTTGGCTCATAACCAATGCTGACGTTGCAGTGTGGAGCTACAGGAGCACCTGCAGCTCGGGTAGAGCCTCCTGGCTTCTGCCTCTGATCTGAGAACATCGAGGTTTCCTGGCATCTTTTCTAACACGGTTTGTGTGGTGAATCTCCCAGTGTTGTTTGTTGCTGCTCAAGAGTCATTAATACGTAGTGAGCTGCTTTGCAGATGCCAGGTTTGCCTGCTATCCTTAAAAGTGCTCGTTGTGTTTGTTTCTGGAGCTTGAATGGAGCTGTGTGCTCTTGGAAACTCTTCTTGAGGAAATCCAGCAGAAGCTGACAAGGGTCAAAGTGCCTGTGTGACATTTGGGTCCAGAGCAATAGATTTAGATGCTAACACAACACAGTTATACAGCAGAACCAGATGAAAATCTGGTCCTTGATACTTATACCTACTGTAATGCAGCTTTCTACATTTTCTTCAAATTGTAGGGTAGTGCTGTGCTAATTACTGTACATCCCATTAGTTTTGTTTTCCACGGCAAAAAAGAAATTGACAATGGAAACTGCTTGTCTGCCACCAAATATCCCAGGTTTATGCCCTACAGGTTATTTCAAATTGTATATATGTCACCCATATGCATTGCTACTGTTTTCATTGATAGGACAATGGAAAGTGGGTACCCTCTTGGCAAATTTGAAAATTTTTGATGAATAGGACTGGAGGTAAAGCAGAAAAAAATATCTACAGTATTATGTATCCCAGAGAAGTGAAAATTAGGATTTATGATCATGGCAGTCTTGTTTTGTTTTGTTTTTATTGTAGTGTAACTTAATTGATTGCAGTCTGGTTTTCAGAAAAATTAAAAATTAAGTAGTTTTTGAAGCTGCCATCACACTTGAGGTTCAGCTGATGTCACCATGGAACAGAGTTTTCTCTCTGGGGAACCAGTGCTGAGGAAGTGCCAAGATAATATAATACAGCCTTTGCATGAATTGGCTAAATGTACATGTTATTGTGCCAGAGGCTGGCTGGATCTGTAATTCTTATCTGCCCTAACTATGCTGGACAAGGATCAGGATGTACTCATCTAAGAGCTTTTCTTACCATGTGGGCCAAAACCTCCTCTCTCATCTCAAATGCTCTCATATGTAGGAGGAGTGCCCTGCACTGAGGTTTATCACCAAGGTGGCTTCTAACATTCACACTACAAGCTGAGGACAGACACCACTGATAAACTTCCTTTATGTCCAGATGTCCTTTTCTGGAGCATAGGTTTGTCTAATTTTAAGCTACAGCTTCACGTGGGGATTATTAACGAGGGCAAGGATTTCTTTGTGATGTCCCAAATCAATTTCAAGGCTCTGCATAAAAATTTGCTCATAAACGATGGAATTGGTCTTGTGGGTGGAGATGTGAACTAGAATTCCGTTGGATTTGTTTGTTGACTGTTAATGATATGCACACCATCACTGGAAGCAGAACTGAAATGTTTTCTCTCTAAAAACCTCTTCTTTTGGATACAAAGGCTTCAAATTTCCAGCCTAGGAACAGCCTGGCTGCTGGAGTCCAGTCTCTCACAACCTCAGCCAACCACAAACAGATGCTTAGTTTAGGACAGAACTATGCCAGGAGCCGCTGCATGCTCACAAGAACACGTAGGTATTATCCCAAAGATGCATAACAAACGCAAAACCTCAAGTTAAAACAGAAGAGAGATACAAGTCATGATGCCCCGGAAGGAAGAGGATGGGAGTGATGGTTTATTTATGCCCTGAGCCCCTGCAGTGACAGAGGTGTACTGGGTGGGACTGTTCAGAAAGCATCCAGATGTCTTCCTTTCACAAAACCTCCTGTGGTTCCTGCTGAGGTCATGTGGGTGTGACTGATTATTATAGTTGGAGTAATTCTGAGAAAGTTAGAAGGTGTGAAGCCATTTCAGCTAGTGTGGTGGCCCACACCAATTCTGTGGGTCTGCCTTGTTGAGAAGTTAAGAATTAAAACGACACCTTGGTTTTACAAAACCATTGGTTTAATTTTTGTCTCTTTATATGCTGAGTGTAGGTGTAAGCTGCTGTGTGTATTTGTGGGGTGCCCCTTCTATAAGCACATGCTGTAGAAACAAGACAAGTAATAGCCGCTATACTATTGTTTCGCTATATTTAAAGCAGACCTGAAAAATACAATGTTTAGCCAAAACTCTGTTAAATTTTCTTATGCTTTTTCTGTAATTTCTTTCCTATCATTACAGATTACAAAGACATTTATGCCTAAACAGAAGCTGTCTTCTTCCAATCAGCCTGCTCTTTCTGCTCAGTTCATTCACTAAATCATTTAATCACCCAAGGCCATATGTTACCATCTTGTGTAAAACGGGTGGAAGAGAAAAAAAAATATGCAAAAATCTCTGCACAAGAGTGGGTGTCAGCATCCAGCATAGCTCCCACTAGGAAGCACAAAATATAAAATGTTATCACCAGTGAATGCGACTATGAAAATAAACCGAGACAGACAAAAGAAAGAGACAAGCCATTGCAAAGGTGAAAAAGACAAGCTTTGAATATCAATTCTGGGTGGAAAAGTTACGGACTAAACATTGCATGTTAATCCACGTGCTCTTATTCTCAATATTCTGCCATTAATATAATGCTCTGCTGTAATTAACTTGAGAGCACATTAACTCATACTTACAGTCCCATTTTCCTCATTGCATGAGTAAGACCCTGACCTGGTTCCATCTTCTTCTTCTCTCTCTCTCTGTACTGGTGCACATTTTGTCCCAGGTATTTTTGTGTGGAGTCTTGTGCTTTTACCACTTGGATTCAGCTGCTGTTCATTGTCACGATTACTTTCCATGCCTTTCTCTCTTGGCACATTTACTGGGTGACAGACCCTTAGGAAACACATGACTTGGAGCAAGTTGTGGGGTATGTGCTCCTGTTAGGGAAAGAGGAGGCTTGAGAGAAATTGGAGGTAGTAAATATTTTATTTTTAAAGCAAAGAGACTTTCAGTTTTATGAAATGACCTGTAATGCACACTTTCTTCATATCTACAGGAAGCTATTATGTTTTCCTTTGCCTTTGAGCTTGTGACAGTGCTGCAGTTGGAGATGGGAGAGCAGCTGATCAAAACGCCACTCCACTTGTAAAGACTCACAGGACAGGGGCATAACACCACAGACTTCAAAAGAAACCTCTTCTCTAAAACTGCACATGCCAGTTTATCCTAAGACTATGAAAGCATAAAAGATTATATTTTCATTTCCATGGTTTGCTGGTTTTTATTTGGCAGCTACAATAACAACAGGCTACAGTGAGCCCATAAAACAAAGTGAGAACAGCAGCTCATTTTTGTGGCAGAATGTAATAGCTATGGCTAAAGGGCTTGCATAATTCATCTTAAACCCTTATGCCTCTATTTATTGACTTTTAAATGAAAATTAAACTCTTAGAGCCATAAGGAGGCTTCTGGTATCTGAAACGGAATTTCCATGATGATATTTTTATCTGACACTACCAGCTGAAAGCTCCCATCAGGAAGCATTTTGCTGGGAAGCCCCATGGCTGGGCATGGCTGGGTCTCCCCTCCACAGGCTGCTCTTGGTGCAGCACTAAGGCCCTTGGAGACCCAAGTTGGAGGGATTGACTGACTGTACCTGGGAGTCTGACCCGAGATGTGGCAATGTAAGTTGTGTTTCCACAATGGGAGGACGATCATTGAGGCGACTGGCAAGACAGTATTTACCACCTTGACAAAGTGTAAAGGCAAAGAAAAAGGAGGTATCTGATTTCCTCAAAGGCAGCTTATGGTAATATCAAGTATGATGCCTTTCCCAACACATGAGAAGACAAAAGATTCAGCTAACCATACTGTTAGGGTAGAAAAAGGATTTTTACTTCTCAGAAGCTTTTAGAAGGTTATTTTGTTTGTTTCTCAGATTTTTCTGTGATGTATCATTTCCCTCTCTTCTTTATTCTCCTGAAGATAGAGCAGACTCAGGAAGTGAATTGCTGCTTAGGGAAGTGTCCTGCCTCCAAGCTGACTTATATAGTAGGACATATGGCATAAGTTATATTTGGACAGATGTGAACAAGTAGTCAGTAGATTTGATAAGATTCTTTATTTAAACTAACTTGCACAGTGTCACTGTTCTGCTGTCTTTCTCTCCTTCTTCAATCTGATCTTTTGCTGGTTTCAAGGATTTTAAATATACATTACAGCCAACTAGTCCATAAAGCTTTAAATGCATTTAAGAGCATTCAGTCATGACAATAACATCGGATTTTCTCCCCCCACTGTGGCAAATATCTGCTTTTGATGATAAAGCAGGCACAGATGACACATTGTATAAGCTGCAAACTCCAAGTGATTAATCAGACAGCCAAACTCAAGGCAAATGATTGTCGCTGATTTGTTTAATTTGGCCACTAATGCTCCGGTTTCGCTGGTGTGGAGTTGAGGCACAAAGTAGTTCTGTACCTTCCAAGGGTAACATAGAAATAAAATCTAAAAAATAGGATTGAATGAATTTTAATAGCTCATATAGTTAATCTCCCTGCCTAGATCACTGTCAGAATCATCTGTATTTAGGATGTTTCTTGCTAATGCTGGTTCATCCTGTTTTTGGAAATCTCCAGTGGAGGAAACCCCACCATCCAACCAGGCAATTGTTCCCACTTCTCCATTAGCCTTTCCAGAGATAATATTTTTTCTGGTGTCTCCTTGCAAGTATTGTTCTAAGAAGCTTCTTACTTCCATCCAACCCAGAGTGATCATGCAGAAAAGTTTGTTTCCTTTGCACATTAAAAGCTTGTGTGCTGGAGGCCAGCCATCGTACCTTGTCCTGCCTTATCTTCTTTAGGTTAAACAGCCCTACATGTTCCTTGTAGGTCATGTTTCTCACATTGTATTTAGTATTTTTCAGCTTCTAGTTGGTCCACATCCTTCATGGCCATGTCCTAGCTATGGATCCTGCATTTACACAATTTATTATTCCTTCCAAAGCAGAACATTTTGCTTTCATCCTAATTGACATGCACCCAGCTCTTTTGGTCCATTTTCCAGTATGCCGGGACCGTTTTGAGCCCTTCTTTCCTCCAGTGTACTTACATCTCATTCCAACATGGTTCATCTGCAAATTTAAGAGTTGTATTTTTAAGCTGTTTATCTGTATCATTAATGAAAAAAAAAAGAGTGGTATCAAATCTAGGTCAGCTATGTAGAGAACTGGACTCAATATAGCCCTTCAGTTTGGCAGTGAATTTTTGGTAATGATCTGCTCTGTGTGGCTTTTCAGCCACTCTTGTCACCACTGATTAGTTCTGGCTTGAACATGTTCCCTGGTTTAGTCACCAAGCAGGGCAAGGCAGACAGCCTGGCTGAAGGCAAGACACAATGTTGATTACCTCCCCTTCTTTCAAGACCTGTTAACCAATTTCAGAGAGGAACTGCTTTTGTTTAACATGCCTCATTCATGATTAATCGGTGTGAACCAGCGCTCATCTCCTTGTTGTCTTCTAGATGGTTTTAATATGTTTAATTATTAAGTTTGGTAATTGGCCCATAATTCTCTTTTCATCCTCTTTTAAGGAAAAAATACCTCATTTGCCCTCCATAAGTTGTCAAAAATGGCTCCTACTGATCAGGATATTATTTCAACCAGCCCTTTGCCATCAAGAGGATGAAGGATAAGTACAATACAAACAAGGAAATTATGAGTGCCTTATCAATGACTGAATAGAAACTCTTTGGTGGTGCAAAGGAGGGGTTGCAGTGCAGCCTTTTATCCCGACACATCACTTTCTCACCAGCCTGAGCAGAGCCCACTCCCTCACGTTAGCTCTTAAACCTCAGCTCTGCAAAATTAAACTTTCCTAGCGTGTTATAACTCTCAAAAGATAGCGTGGGTGGGTGAAAAATGCATTCCTCAAGGCTTGAAAATAGATGTAAGTGGATATTTGGCATAAAGCTAACAAAAAGAAAAGCCATGGAAATGTATTAATTGCTTCAAAAATAGGGTTTAACTGCCAGTGGTGGTTCAGCCCACGGCTTGATAACTTGACCTAATGCTCACCTTTTAGGTACAGACATGTGCTGCATAAGCATATGTGCCATTTTAATTTTCAACCCTACTTTTTAATGGTTAAAAGCTAATTAAAACATACAGTGGCATTTTGAATCAATATAGCGTATGGACTGCTGCAAATTCTCTCATCAGGCGTGTTGCCCTCAGGAAGCAACATTAACTTCAACAGCAAAATAGGGCTGTGAGCTCATTAATCATCACGCTCACAGACAGTCTGGGAGGCAGTGGCAGCAGCTCTGCATCTTTCTGGTGGTGAAGATTGGATACAATGGTTAGACATGTGAAGTGTTGCACAAACATTAACTATTGCAGCCAACTGTCTTTGAAATTGGCACTTATCCCCTCAGCTCTTCAGATTAAAAAACAGAAATGGGACCATGAGGTGAATGTTTTTTTCAGGCAGTGAATAAGAGTCAGGCTGCTATAAGAACTCAACAACCTGGTGTCCTAACTCTGAAGACCTCCTCTTTCCCTGTTGCAAAAAAGAAAACCCCCAAAACAGCGTGCCCCTCCATAGCTGCCTGGGAATACATGGTAAGAAAAAAATGTAAGATAAAGGAAGAGTTGAGAAGAAAGAAAAGGAAAATGAGAGTCAGAGGTAAACCTAAGATTAGAAGAAATTAGGCAGTAAAGGGGAGAAAACTGGTTTATGTATAAAATACAGTCTTCAGTGCCTGTGAGAAACTTTAAGATAACCTTCAGAGCTCTCTGCTTTGATACGAGATGCTCACTGAAACTGAAATCTTATGCCCTTACAGCCCCTGTGCCCCTGCTCTCCAGTCACATTGGCATTGTTGAATGAGATAAGGCTCACAAGAACAGAGCAGAAAAGGGTGCTCATAGACTCCTCCGTCCTAATCTTGCTGGTCAATTTAGCGGATGCTCTCTGAAGCAAAGGTTCACAGACTCCTTTGTGCTAAAACCTCCCAAGCTGTGGCAGTTTTATCCTTACTGCAACCACTTTTGTGTGGAGTCTGATGAGCAACTTCAGAGACATAGAGGTAACACTGGTAGTGTGCCCCTGCAAATTACTTGTACCTGCTTTTCCTGGGATATGAAGACCAGAAAGAGAATCTGAATGTTGGCTCTTAGCTTTGTATAGGATTGAGTAACATGAGTTCCAGCACAGACCCTTTTTATTGGGACTTTGTGTAAGAAGCATTCAATGTTTTCTTGCCATTGAGTTTTTTCTAAGCTTTAGGGCTTTTTGCTGGGTGTGTGTGCTGTAAAACATATTAGTCTCCTCCTGAGTCAATATGGATTGAGGGTGGACAGTCAAACTGGGGACATAGCACTGCTCTTTATTTTCCTCCTGCACTCTTCTCCTGCAGTCCATCAGACCCCTCTCCTGCCCTGCTGAGGAGGAGGAGAGCACTTTATGCTGGCTCTTGCTGTGTGAGCTGGCCTGTGCACATAACTTCTTCTGGGGGCACGGTGGTGTGATTGGGGACCCATCTTCATAAAATCTGGAGACAGCATGCAGAAACATTAGTGATTGACGAGGACTGAAAAAGTGCCAGGGAAGAGAGAAGCTTCCAAATAAAGCGAAGTGCTAAAGGAGTGCAGGCTGCACATGTCTGACACTGCTGCTGCCTCACGGGGCAGGGGCGTTCCCTCTGGTCATGCAGGAGGAAATATCTGCAGAGTCCACAGCACAGCACAGCTTCTACTCACCAGCTGCTGCCATCACGTCCACCGTGTACTCCTTCATCTCTGTCCCACATAGATCCGTCGGTCCCACTTTCCTGCACACTGGAGTTTATTTTTGTGCCAGGCAGCAAGCTTCATATCTCCTACTTTCACCTCTGGAGCCATACAGCTTCTAAGAGCCCCTGAGAGGTTGCTCCTTTTTGAGGTGCTAGGGGCCTCACTTCTGTGGTCCTTCTTCTTTTTAAGCAATTTTTAATCAGACCACAAGAAAGATCTTGAGGGAGAGGTAGGTGCAGAGCTAGGAAAGGGGGATTTTTCCTCAGACTGTTTCAACAGGTTATTGGCTGGGGTTTGGGGGGTCAGATGTGGCCTGAGGGCAGCTGCTCCAAGAGGAATGTCCTGCCATGGGGAGGCTTCAATATTAACTTGAAATAAAATTGTGCCAGTGTTCACAGGACCATCCAGGCAGGAGAAGAAAATAAGATAGTGTAACATAAGAGGGCACAGGAGAAGGATTTTGCTCTGTAATGGCAAATTACCCACTCAGAAATAACATAAAAAAGGGAGGAAAAAAATTAACGAATAAAGTCTTCACATTATTTTAAATCACAGAAGTGTCAAAAATGGTAATGCCTATATCAAGGCTGCCCTAATGTAGCTTTAATTTGCATGCCATTGGCATTGATTTGATGTGAATATTTACTCTCCTATTCAATTAAGAAAATCCATAACTGCCACCATATTTTAATGTTAATGTATTTTTACACAGCTCTGTGTTTACCTTATTTTCTCTTCTATAACATTAACACTTTTTTTTGTTAAAAATGTGTGAAAGATTAATTTGTAGAATGACGGGATATGTGGGTGTGTAGCACAGGCCAGATGGAAGGGGTGTAACATGACAGTTTTCTTCTGTGGCTTCATTTTGTTTTTATTGTTGTAAGCGAGCAAAGTATAACTAAAATTATCATTTCTTCTCTGGGCAAAAAGAACTAAGTGGTAAGTTCCTCTTTTATTCCCCATGGCTCTCAGTGCTCCCATACAGCTGCAACCCTGTTCACAACAGCTGACAGGGTGATAAATATTTGTCCAAATCTTCAGCTTATGTATTTGAAAATTTAAAGATTTAAATCTGTGATTTAAAGAAGGGAATTTATAGTCAGGCTCCGTAATTCCACATCTATGGAATAGATCTCAATTCAGATTTATTCATAAATAAGAGCAATTTTGTGAGACTTATTAGCCTTCTCTTGGCTGGTAAGGGTGAAAATAGGCACCATTAATGCTGAAAAAAGAAAGAAAAAGGAAAAAAAATCTATCCAAGACAAAGCCTTTTTAATCTATAAAGCTATCCATTCAAGAAAGCTTTTTAATTGTTGAAAGAGGGCTGTTCCAAGGCCAAATTCTAATTTACACATAAGTATTGTAGGAGTTTGGTATAGTAAATGTCCTTATTGAAGAATAAAGCAATTAGCACAGTAACTTGCTGTCATCTGGCACGTAAAGGCATTCCAAGAAAAAGTTAAGTGTTGAGGAAAGGAGAGAAATTCAGGACAGCATGTGGGAGAGGAATATGGAGGCTCCTTTTTATGCCACTCAGGAGAAAAGGAGGGGAAAGAAAACCCACTGCAGACTTAATCTGTTCCTTTACCTCATCACGAATTGACCCAAGTTTCTTTCCTTCTTTCAAGAGAAGGGGGAAAAATGCAACCATACCTAAGGTCTTTCTTTGAGGCTAAAATCCTGAAACCACAATACCATAAGCAATAACTGTATATTTTGCATCCTTATCCACAAATGCTTATTCTGCCCTGTAAATTTGCCTGTGAACACATACATATGTGCCTCATGAGCTTTGCTGATACTCCAGTCTTCTATGTCAGTGCTACCCACTCTCTCATATATGAGAAATCATCCCCTGAAAATGGTCATTCTTTTTTTTTCCCATAGTATATCCACACAAATCTCTTGACTCTGCTTTAATGTCTTGCAAGTACACCTGATGAAACATCTGTGATCTTTAAACAGGCACTCAGCACTTTGTTCTCTCTAAGACACTCCACCAAAAATGCTCCTATGCTTGCACATGAGAAGACCTCTTTGCTTGTCATTTTGACCACTCTTGGTGTGGGTGCGGTTATATGTGTACCAGCAAAAGTGTCTATTTTCCTCCAGTTCTCTTGACCGACAAAAAGGTTGGTTTGCTCAGGTTTCAGACAAACGAGTTGTTTTGGTTTAACAATCATCACACAGGTTTCAATCAAGAGAAGAAATTTCTGAGAAGTCAAAAGTAGTGGAAATGGAGTATTATAGTTAAAATAACTTAGCAATAACTTAATTTGTTTTTCTGCTGATTGAGTAATGAAATAGAGTTGTATTCAATCCTCCCAACCCTCTTATTGCAGATGGAGGACTACTCCATTTTGAGTGTTTTGTCCACTCTAACTTGCTGGATCTTTGTTGAGTGATTTCATAAGTAAAAATAAGAAGTGGCTTGCCAATTTTTTCTGTGAAAATACTGCTTTCTGTTAGTGTCATAACACTGATCTGGAGCTTGCTGAATCAAGAGTCCCTTTTCTTTTTTCTCTTGCCCATATATATTTTCAAACATTAGCAGGTTTATGCCCTAAATTTCATTGACTGATAGAAGTTTTCTACTTTTCTCTTTAGTGTTTCCTCCAAAATTAGGCTTTCCAAGCCTGTTAGTGGTTGTAATTTCTTCTCTGGTTTATGAGCTCTTTGCTGTTTAGCATCAGTTATGTATGTGGAGTTACAGGAACTTACTGCAGAGCCACCAGCAGTTTATCTGGTCTGTTCTGGGCTTGGTGTCACTGGGATGTTTTGCTCCTATGTCACAATATAAAGTCATATCTAACACTGAAAAAGTGATGCAACTGCAAGAAATGAGTGTTCTCAGGAGAATGTGGGAGCAAGCTGTGGTTGTGGGCATTGCATATCACCCTTTTACACAACACCAGTTCAAAACCGTGTTTGTAGAGGTGTAGAGGCTTTTGGGTGCTGTTTTTGCAGCTCCCCCCCAGAGCTAAGTGGTGAAGTGCAAGGGTATCTAGTGCTGTAGTCACCAGACTCCCAGTAGGCAGGTGAGATTCACCCAAATCCAGTTTATATGACTGTCATGCTAGCCCTATGTCTTGTGAGCCAATCCGTTCACATCCAGTGAGAAGTGATCATCACCAAATCACAGAATGGCTTGGGTTGGAATGGGCCTTAAAGATCACCCAGTTCCAGTCACTCTGCCATGGACAAGGACACCTTCCACTAGACCATCCAACTTGGCCTTGAAGGCTCCCACTTAGGGGAGAAAAGGTGAACTTTGTGAATGTCAACAGAGAGGGGAAAGTGAAGCCTCAGTTGGAGATAAGGAGAAAACCAGAAAGTGAGAGGAGATGCCCACTCACTGCCCTTGCATTCCTCTACAAAGACTCCTTGCTGGTTTGGGTGTCTCTCAGGAGCTGGTCAGTGTTACCTAAGTCCACACAGCAATGAGTGGTAGCAAGAATAACTATCAAAAAGCAGAGGCTGCCTGTTTCCAGACAACTTTGTGCATCCTGGCTCTGAAGGAGGTGCCGGAGCTGCTTCCTCTGTGCTGACTGGCTTCCACCCACTCCTGAGGATACAGCAGGTGTTGGATGAGGAGATAACCAAGCAGGAACAAACCACATCAGCAGACAGGAAGGTATGTTTGCTTGGGGAGACCTTTTGCAATTAAAACTAGGTAAAACAAGCAAAACCTATACCAAACAAAAGCTTCCTCAGCCCAGGGGGTTTGGCATTGTCCCTGTGTCCAGGCAGAGAGCCAAGCTGCCCCCTAGATGTGCTTCCCACATCTTCCCAGTAGCTTTCACTTCACCCTCCCTCTCCATCCGTTTGAGGAAGAAGAAAAGCTGGAGTTCACTCCCTGTTTAACAAAGCCATCTTATGCCATGCAATGCAGTACATGCTCTGCAGGTACACCTTATTCTTTCACTTGGCTCTTTTGGGGTAATAATTCTTTTCCCCTTCAATCACACCCACTTTTTCTGAGATACTATAGCTTGGTTCCTGTTTAAACAGGATTGAAACCCAGGTCGTGGGCCACAGGTTTAAAAACTAGCCCTGTAAACACTATTTATGTCAGTCATTGACTGCATAATTGTCTGATTTTGTATGGATAAGTAGGTTTTAGTTACTGACTGCTAATATTAACAAAAGGGATCTTCTTTTTCCTTCTTAAAAATTCTCAAGACAACCCACGTTTCATTGTTTAAAACTCATTGCTGGGTTGGGGGGGAGCTTGAGTTTGTTTTTTCCCTTTTTTTCTTTTTTTTTTTTTTCTTTAAGTTAAAGAGAAGTACCCAAAGTGCGAAATCTGTTTTCAAAGCTGTTAAGACAGTCACAGTGAGGCTTTGAGGATGAATAGGTACAGGTGGGATTCAGAAGAAAAAATATGCATTTCATCACTGTAAAAATATAAACAAACTCTGCCAAAACCCAGAGTACTGGAGGAAAGCAAGCAGACTATCAAGCTGCATAACCTTATCCACTGCCATCTTCATACCTGATGCACAGGATTTAAATCAGTACTGAACATATTTGTTACACAGCTCATTTTCAGAAACTAATTTATTTGGTGGGGTTTTTTTTCCTCCTTTTTGTCTTGTATGTTTACCACAACTGCCAGAGGGCTGTCCTTGCTCCAGAGATGCAGCTGAGGATGGCTGAATGCTACACTGCTCTAAGTCCTGGGGATCCTGGAAATGGGCATATGCCTGATCAAACACAACCTCACCTGGGCCACCCTCAGGAGGTGGGGCCAGTTGCAGCCCCTGAGTACAGCAGTGCCCAGCAGTCCAAGTGGGAGCTACCTCTGGAGATTTACCATTTTTTCTCTTTGCTTACTCTCCTTAGACACTGGCACTGTCCTGGGTGTAGGCACCTGACTCCAGGACAGGTGGGGTCATCTTCCAGCTCTCCTGTGTGACCAGGGGGTTCATGTCCATCATGGCAGCTCTTAGTGGAGAGGCTGGACTGTGGCCCAGAGCAGGACAAAATGCTTGATTTTAGTACTTTGTGCAGATTTGTGAGGTTGCTTTTCACTATTAGATTGCATTTTCTTGCTAAAAAAGAAAGATTTTTCAGCCTTTTTTTTCCACTGGTTGGTCTCTAGTCATCATAAAAAGCTAGAAATACCATGATGCAGAGGTTTCTTGTGTGTCAGTCCTTACTAACAACCAGCTTTACAAGAAGTCACATCATGCTTTTTCCAAGCACAAAAGTCAAATTGACCGATTTTAACAAGAGGCTGAGAAAACATTGTGCACATCTCTAAAAAGTATTCCTTGCCCCAACCAAATGAACAAGCATTTCTCAAGGCTGAACAATAGTATTGTGCTTTCAAGATATTCTCTGCCAAGGATTTTGTTCTCCTGATGATGGACAAAGACCTCTGGGAACTTGCTTCAGCCAAAACTTTCCCACTTAACTTAGAACATAGGGGTACTAATAATTTCAGGGAAAGGAATGAGCAAAGAGATTCTACTGAAATCAGCTCTAAAGAAATACAGAATTTACCTCTGTTCCTTTATTTTAAAAGCATTGGATGCTGGAACATTGCTGTTTCTCTCTTCAAGACCTTACTCAGCCAGGTTGGGTGACTGCACCCTCACCCTGCCCCCTGCCAACCCTTGCTGGGATGGGAGCCAGGAGGTAAGATCTAACCCAGGCACCTCACTTCTGGAGAAACAATGATTCCTGTCCTGCTGGACAGAGCTCATGTGCAATGGGATAATTCGTTGATATGCTCCATAAAAGTTGGCAGTCTCAGACAGCATCCTCTGTGTTCAGACTTGGGTTTTGTGGGAATGGTGAGATGAGTTGTAAGGAAATGACCTGGCAGGTACTCTGCTTCAATTGCCATGCAAAGAGGAAGGGCATGCTGGAAAGCATTAAGTCCACATTAATAGTAGTAATTAATTAAGTCTGCCACCAGCTCACTGACAAACCCGTGTGTTCTTCAGTAACATGGGCATTTCCCTATAGGAACCTCAAGAGGAAAGATCCGTGACTGCGTGGAGGTCACTGGGCTAGGGCTGGGGATCTATTCTAGGCTCTGCCCTCAGCAGACACCCTGTGGCATCCCCTACCTTGGTAAAGGAGGCTCCAGTTACCAGTGCTCTGCTCTGCAGAGCTGCTCGGGAGGTTCTCAAATCAGACAGCAATGAGCTCCACAGAAAAGCTTATAAATATATTAAATTTATGAACATTTACTGTACTCTGCACACTGAAATCTGCCAACACTAATCCAAAAGAATTACACATTTTAGACCTGAACATAACATACTGTATGCAGTAACTCACATCAGAGCAACCCATATGCTACTGTTAATGTGCCAACTGACACATGTTAAGCCACAAACATAAGAAAGGATTGGATTTCAACTGCATTTTTTGTATTTCAGTTATTCCTCAGGTCCATTATTTTTATTCACCATTATCTTCTCCCCTCTCTCCAGACAGACTGCTCTCCCTAATACATCTTCCACTGCCCTACCAGATTTCCTGCTAGGTAGAGACCGCCCTGGAGACAAAGGGACTAACATAAGCGCATAGGCCAGGAAGCACAGAAATAGCACCCCCCCCCCGCAATAATCTAGGTCACTTAATAGCCTACTTTCAGGGTTCTCGATGAACCCTGTACCCACTCCTGCTAGGCAAAGAGAAACCCTGAGAAGAAGTGGGTGGATGAGTAGACAGCCAGCCATCCCAAGTGTCAGATCTGACTCCTCGGGAGAGATGCGTCGAGGATGCTCTGACAGAATGTGTCTGAGCTGGAGGCAAATGTTTCCGTATTACATTCATGACACAAGAGTTCTGCCACCTTGCAATATGTGCGCACTGTTGCTGCTTTGATGGTAATAACTGGATTTTTCCAGGGAGTCGGTGAAAGTGCCCCAATGCCATTACGATAATTAGGTCTCAGGATTCCTTGAGCTAGGATAATCCCCCAGAAATCAGTAAGTTTTACATAAGGCAAGTCAGGAGCGACTGCGGGAGCCTTGAAGCATAAATGTGCCCCAATGCAGCAGGAGAGAATCTGCTTCTCACCTTCCAGGTTTGTCAAGGTGTGATACCAGCAATCAGAACATACAACAAAGGACCAAACTGCCACCAGCTTCAGTTCTCCTCCCCAGCGAGCCAAACCCGTAGATTTGCATGGGGTTAGTACCAAAAACTGTGTGAAGGATGCAATTTCATTATGTAAGCAGGAGGATTTAAAATAGGAAAACCAAAAAGAAGACAAGAGCACATGTCATCATGCAGATTTAAACCACAAACTTTCAGTTACCTTATCAGATAAATACTACTTAGGGAAGCAACTAATGTGTTCTATGTAGGGCGGCTACTGAAGAGGATCTGACAGAGAATTAAGTGATAGATTCCGCAAGTATTTGGCAGTGCATCAATAATGTACTGGAGAACTCAGACTCCTGAGTCTCTTCTTGATTAAAGAAAAGCAGCTGCTGGATTCTCAGGACTTGAAAAAGTGGCTAAATGTGACATGTGAGAAACCAGAATTGGTCTCCCTGCTAGAGCTGACCTAGTGTGAATTGTGAAACGAAGGAAAGAATAGCTGGCTTGTGTTTAAGGTAGGAGGTGAGACCACACAGTAAAAATGTCTTCCAGTGCCTGGGTAGAGAGAGACCATGATGCACATAACCCCAGCCATTGCATCAACATATTCCTATGGATTATTTGCATCCTCTTTCTTTCTTTCTTTCTCTGTCCTTTCGGCCTGTGTGGGAAATGCAGTGTAACTCACAGCGGCATGTGCTGCGAAAGCTAATAATACCCTGGAGATGATGGAAATAGCATCCTTGAGGTAAGAGCTTGCACTTTAATTTCAGCACAGAGAAATCTTATGGGATTCCCTTATTCAGAGTTATATACCTCACTCTTTTCTAGAAACTTCAAAGTCTTTTATGTTAAAGAACCCTTTCATCGTGTCATCAGACTGGCTTAATTAAATTTAGGAGACTACTTCATTTTCATAAAATAAGCAGAAATGTGCCTGCCATTTAAGCACAGTCCTATATAATTTTATTTTTAATATTACTCCAACTTTTTTTGTTTCAAAAATACATGTAAGATTTGGATGTAAGTGATTGCAGAGCCTAAACCCAAAGAGATTAGGCATGTTGATAGCCCAGCTCATGGAAGTCTGCAGGATCCAGGCATTTAAGACAGTTCTAAATATAAGACATAGGGCTATCCATTAATACTAATTTTAATCTTATAAAAATATCTCCTCAAGCTCTCTTTCTAATCAGTGAAGAGTAAGGTACTCCCCTTAAGCCTCTTCATTAGACCTGTGGTCCACAGCCCTGCCCAGCTCGAGGGCCGGGATAGGACATCCCATCTTGCCATTTCCATAAGGGAAACGAAGCAGAGAATAGCTGCTGAGCAATATAGATCTTGCAGAAGTATTTGGAATAGGCTAGCATGAATCCTCTCCACAGTGTGTCCAAAACAATGCCTGGTTTTTATGCCTAAAGTACGTGTCTGGGGAGGTGAGACAGCAGTCACCACATGCAGTAAATATTTGAAGCTCAGTAGTGCAAGTTTTGTGGTTGACAGAGGATGGACACGAGAAGAGCCATGCTGTGTCAGATCAAATTTCTGTCTCGATAAATATTCTGCACTGAGTAGTGACCAATATTTGTTGTGGGAAGATTATAAGAGCAAGAGAAGCAGGTAGTGAAACTCCTCCTGTAACAGTCACCTCCAGCAATTTGCAGCTCAGTGATCTTCTGAGCCAAACGTGGTGTCTTGAAGTCCTCAAGGATTTTTTTTCCTCTGTGATTTTGTCCAATTTCTTCTTAAGCCTGCATAAACTTCCAGCTTCCTGTGGCAGACCATCTCTAGCTAAACCACATGCTATGTGTCAAGGTGGAGAATCTTCTTTCATATATTTTTGTAACAGCATAGTCTTGTTTCAAATGAGATAATAAACAATCCATCCATATTCACCCTGTTCATACCTTTTTTTTTTTACTCTTGTAATCTTCCTTTCTTTTCCAGGCAGAAGTGTCCTATTCTACATTGTCATTCCTGATATGATGTGCATAAATCTACAAGTTAGATGAAAGTTAATTTTTTTGTTCAAGAAGTGCTAGAATGGGTAGATGGACTGAAATGCTTAAGTACAAGTAGGGAACTTACTGTAAAAGGTAAACCCTCATGTTTTCCACTCACCCTGTTTTCCCATCAGAGCTGTAGAAAACTTGATGAGGAGAGATATCCTTCCTGCTCTAGTAGCTGTAATGGAAAACCCTTGCTTCTCCTAAACCATGGCTTCTTCCTGGCTTCTTTTGTATGGGACATAAACTGGGAAATTTCTTGCAGATTAACCTGCCCTTCCCAAAGGCTTCAACTGATCAGGGAAGAACTCTTGCTCTTAGAGAAAATTATGATTAGGGTGGTGAATGTGAGTGTAGCGCCTTTGAATTCACACACGTGTGCTGGTTTTGTGGCACTGCTTCCACCTGCAAGGAAGACTGGGAGAGACAGGCATACCAGGACACTGCTGGCATGTCTGTTAGCTTGGTTAGTACTCTCAAGGAAGGTATAGCTGGCTGGGAGGCCAGATCTGTATGACAGAATCACAGAATCACTGAGATTGGAAAAAGAGCCTTAAGATGAATGAGACGAAACATCAGCCCAACACTGCCAGCTCCACCACTAAACCATGTCCCTAAGTGCCACAGCTACACATCTTTTAAATACCTCCAAGGATGGTGATCCAACCACTTCCCTGAGCAGCCCCTTCCAATGCATGACCCCACTAGAGGACTCCTCCTGAGAGTGATTTTGGCTAGACAGTATCCCAACCATTGCATACATGAATGTCATCATGACATCTCGAACCCCATCCTGTCGTACTGATTTTCCAACTTGCACTAAAATTAATAAAGACAGCAGCATAATGACTGAACTTAAAGATTTGTCCTTAAAGTGGCTTTAAAGCTTAATGCTGCCTTACCAAACTTCGGGGGCAGTACAGGTAGAGTGGGGACCAACATACTGAAGTGCTAGTGCTAGTGTTTCCTTGAAAATAGATTGCATTCCTGGTGACCTTTCACTGCCACGTGTTATCTGGAACTGAAGTTGAATAAGCGAGTCAGAGATTTCATTTCCACCGTTTGAAGCAGTAG
This sequence comes from Zosterops lateralis, assembly GCF_965231275.1. Lineage (NCBI taxonomy): Eukaryota > Metazoa > Chordata > Aves > Passeriformes > Zosteropidae > Zosterops > Zosterops lateralis. The sequence continues at coordinate 32,219,225 of NC_139764.1, read as the reverse complement.
AACTGAGACGTTCTTTCTCGTCCTCCTCCCATTCAAGTGCCAATGCAGTCTTTGCAAAGCACTGCTTTCATTTGGTTATACCCAGTTGGTACTTGTTGCCAAACGGCATGTGGATTTGCCTCAGAAAAGATCATTCGTGACTAATGAAATGGCAATTAGTTTATGCAACTTATTAGCATCAGTATTTCTTTTACTTTACAATGCTACCTAAAAGCATCTCCGAGATATTTAAGCTGCAGCATTATCTGTTCAATGCTGTCTTTTAAATAAATAGTCCTTCTAAATGTAAAAAGCTGGCATTTGTACTGCATGCACCTATGTTATCATCGTTGCAAAGCAGATGCAGAATGTAAGGCGACTTGAACAATCAGCACTGTAATTTGCACAGTAACATTGTTTTAGATCTAATTAGTGCTTATGCAGATCCCTTACAAAAATGTGAAAACCGCACCAGGATGTAATTGTTAATGAATTTAGTGCAAAGCACATCTGCATAAATTCCATTTCAGCAAGAAAAAAACCCCAACCTCTAAGTTCAACTGCTATTTGCTCAAGAGCCAAAACACTGTGAATTGTGCCCACTATGTTTTAGCCTTGCTCTGCTGGCTTTGATATTTCAAATAAATACTACGAAGTTAAAGCCTCCAGCTGCAGACCAACCCATCTGTAGATGTTTGTTATATTTGGCAGTATTCAAAGATGATTTGCCTTCCTGCTGAAAAATAAAATAAAAAAAGAGGTTTTCTCAGCAAAAAACCAAAATTGAAATACTTATCAGCCAAAAACTAAAGTTTAAAAATATTCTGTGGGGGTCAAGTGACAGAACTTTTGGAACAGCAGGCATGCATGTATACTGTGCCTATAGTTTGAACTCTGTACCTTGCTCCATGTGTATGCATAAGTCCATCTATAGTAACTTCTTTCTGAACTGCAGAACGTATCCATGGATAACAAGGAATGCCACTACTGGATGCAGGTAACGGATCTTAAATGTCATGCAACAGCTACCTTAGAAACTGCTCATGTGCCCTTCAAGAATGGCATCAAGATCTATTCCACCACCTTTGTCTCTTCAGAGATGCTTACTGAAGTTTAGGCAAGGCTCTGGAGTTGGTCTTCCAACAAAGAACTGAGCTCATGAGCTTTTTGTACCAGCATTAGAAATCTCACTCATGAGTTTGAAGTTTGTCAGGACTGAGTTTCAAGTTGAGAACATTTTTTGCTGGGTATTGGCTTTATGTGTGGCCTTTATATGCAAATATAATTCAAGGTGGACCTCACAGGTACCAAGCCTTCAGTGAAGTCACGTATGGGTTTATTTAAACGGAAGCCTTGGATACATGGTTTCCTTCCAAAATAGAGCAAGGATGGTTTTTACAAGAACACAATTGTTCTGAAAGGCATTAGCCCATAACAAGGTTAAGTGAACATCAGAGCAGGAGTCAGGAACACCCAAAACAACAACCCTGCCTGTCTGCCTACCCTGGCCTACAAACAAAAAGTCTTACAAGTTCAGGTCACTCAGAACAAGTGAGTGACCCAAATCAGAAGTTACAGTGTGTGACATTGGGGAGGTCATATATACCAGCACATTGTTACCTATAGACAGAAGGGACACATACTTGAAAAGGATTATCAGTCTTGTTATTTTTTTTTTTTTTAATATTGGTTTTTACCCCAAATATGGCAGTCACAGTCAGGCTCAAACCTTTTCCCCTTTGTTATCATTATCTGAAACACTTTTCATCTCTGTACTTTTTTAAAAACGAGTATCGTTTTAGTTTTGCTTCCATGAAGTTTGGCTGTGCCTTTTTTCTAAGAAATCAGAATGGATTCATGAAAGATGTGACAGAGCAATTCAGAGAGCTGTCTCTTACTTCAGACCCTGTCAAAAAACTTCCTATGGGTGATTAAATCAGGCAACAAGTTTAACCTTCCACACTCAATTCTCCATTTCTGAATAGGAGAAATGAGAGCACCAGTTATGTCATCGAGGGATTCATGATGAATGACTGTGTTAAAAGATGCTGAATCATTCCGATATCATCTGATGCACCTACATAAAAATCTTAATGTAATTCTTGCATTAAAATGGATAGCTGTTCAAGTTAATAGATGAATCTAGTGAAAGCCTTCATAAGATTGCTATCCATAAATTTGTTTAAAGGAGATCAGTAAGATACGTCCTGGCCAGCAGGCTTCAGGTTTCCTTTGGCCAGCAAGGACACGTGCTCAGTGCCTGAGGCCCACAGCCCTTTAAATACCAGATGATCCCATGCCAGTGACAGCTGCTGTGTCAGCCCATGCTCCCAGACTGCTGGCCCTGGGTGTTTGTGCTCCAGCCCTGACAGCCCGAGGGACTAATAGGAGAGGAACAAGAGGGGACCATAGCAGACCTCCATGTGATGGAGCTAAGGGGGACACCTAGCAGACAGTGAGGCCCCAGTAGCACAATGGCTTGGCTTTCTCCATAAAAGTGTGCACTGTTTCATAAAGAAAGCTCCTGTCTGAGCTCTGCACAAAGAGCCCAAAGAGAAGATCTCCTGGTGTATGTTTTTCAATCAACCAGCTAAATTATGCTTTTCATCTCCCCCTCTTTTTCCCTATTCTCTAGTAGAACTCAACACTTCTGTAACCAAAATTTCCCTTTCTATCAAAAAGTTACAAGTGAGGTTTTCCAAATTACAAGTTAGGTGGCACTGGTTTGTTCTGGGCTTCTTTTAGACATGATATTCACAACTATGGAGGACTCAGGGGATTAAGGGAAAGAGAAAGATTGGTAGACAGTAGAACATGATTGATGGCAGAAGTGGAGATGAGGATGTTGAACAGAAGGAGGTGAGAGGGAGGTGTAGAGGACAGAGAGAAGTAGGTGTCATCAAAAGGAAATGAGGAGACAAAGAAAAGGGTAGACGCGTGTGAACTGCACAGTAAGCTTCCTTTCCAAGAGCTCAGATCTCAGCAGCTATTTTAGTTTTTTTGTTTTGTGAGGAAAACTGACACTACACAAAGATGAGGGGACAGAAATTAATAGAATGTAACTGCTTTGTACCCACTTATGGTGGCATTGAGTTTGGGTCATTAGGAAACAGTTTCCATTCAGAAAGTGGAAAAATAAATGTTGTAGACACCCAATATAAATTTTCTCTCATGGCTGATATAATTAATATCTTCTGTTTTTTTAATAGATCTTCAAGTAATTCACAATTTCCTGCATCCAAAGCCTTTTTTTACATGCTGAGAAATGGGAAGGCACAATATTAGCTGAAGTAATGGCAGTCAGCAACAAAACCAGTTTCTTTTCTCCTCACCTGCTTCCCCATCACTGGCCTGACCCTTGGACATGCCACCAGAAAGAAATTTACCCACTTAAGTAGCAATTAATACTTCTAAATTTTGTTTGTTTGTTTGTTTTTGTTTGGTTTGGTTGGTTTTTGTTTGGTTTGGTTGGTTTTTGTTTTGTTTGCTTGGGATTTTTGGTTCGATTTGGTTTCGATTTTTTGTTATGTGTTGGGTTTTTTTTGCTTTGGATTTTTTTTTTTTCTTATGTTTCAGGTATTTCTCTGTGATCTTCATCTATTGCTGGAGATGATCATGTGTATCTGCCTTTTTTGAGAATTAGTCCTCCAAGCAGTTGCTCATGGAACTTGAGCAGCCATGGGAATTGCAGCTTGCTGCTGGTTTAGACTTAGGAGAAGCCAAAATGGGAATCCTGAGCAATCCCAGGAGAGGGAAAATGTCTCCTCCATCAGCACATTGGCTGAAACCTGGCATATGGGCAGGACAGGCAGACGTTTTCTTCTTTGCTCTGCGAGCCCTTTTCATGTAAACTGTACAGAATAGAAAATTCAGCTGTTCCCTTTTCCCACAGGTTAGCATGGATAATAAAGACACTTCACTCTTTGCTTTCAGATATTTTTCTAAACTATTTTGATCCTCAAAACATTTATACTAACAAAGGAATTCCACTGCCTCCTTGTCTCCCTCCCTCCCACCCCCACCCCAATAACTTGCTCTGTCTTGTAACTCTGACTTTATTTTTGGCATATATTTGCATACATTAGAAACGGAGAGAGGATTAAAGTTTAAGAGGAAATTGTGGCTAGTGTGAAAGGGGAACAAAAGGACATCTGTGAAGTAGCCCACAACTGGCAAGGAAAGCTATTCCACCTCCAGCACCAGCTGCAGGGGAAGTGGTGCCCACTGCCCCAACAAGACTTTCTTTGTTTTGCTGCAAAAACTGGGAGTGGTGGCTTTTAAAGTGACACAATTTGAGGTGAGGAGCTTCCCTTTTTCCTGCTCTGTTCTGATATTGTATGGCAACAGATGTTTTCTGAGCAAATAATTTCTCCTGAGATTACCCTAACAAAATCTTCCAAATCCAGAGGGAGTACAGATTTATGATACTGGGTGTCTCTGCACCCACAGGCAGGCAGGAGTTGCTGCTGTAAATTTCTCCAGGGCTCACTAGCCCTCCCAAACCTGCCACTTCCTCTCAAGGCAGAGGAGGACATTTTCCGGCAGTGCTTGGTCCCGCAGCAGCAGAAGGAGCTGGGGACTGTGTGGAGGATGTGGCAGATGGGAGAAAGTGATGTGGGACAGGAAGCAAGCTGGAGCTGAAGGGAAAGTTTGAGAGTAAAAGAAGAGGAGGACAAAAAGATGCAAACAGGAAGAAAAATGTGTGCAAAGCTGGCTGTCAGTAAGAGGGAACTGAGCTTTTTCTGAGGAGGAGAGTAAGAGAGGAAAGAGATGGGGAAACACAGGAATGTGAACATTATCCCACCCAATTGGGGGAGACACTTTTCAGTTCTGAAATGGTGGAAGCACTTTGGATGCAGTAGAAATATCCTTTTAAAAACTCAATGAAAACAATACTCCAAAGCTTTGCTTACCTTTTCTCACAGATCCTCTGGAAGGTGTAATGTGTTCATCCTCTTGCTGGGGACACTAAAGAGAGAAGTATCTGGGATCAGACTGATCAAATCTCTCCCCGAACATTCAGCTTTTACAGTTCTGCAGCCAGTCCTCCATTAATAAATATTCCCTGAAAATATAGGGGTTTTTCCATGAATCTGCAAGGTGTTGAGATCTGAACCTTATGTGTTTCCTTCTTTGGTGTACAAACTTGGACTGCTTGGCTCCATTTCCCCCCTGCCTTAGCCACTTTGCTGTTCTGTTCTCCCCTGGCTGCATTCCTCCTTGGGGGCCACTCAAGACTGTAAGGTCAAAAGGAGTCCTGGAGTTTTTCCCCATGTGAGATTAATGTTCACATAGTGGTGACAACCCCCTTGTGTGTGCCCAGCCCACGCAGTTTGTGTGCTGCGATGACTGTCTCCCAGACAGACTCATCCACACCACTTTTATCAGGCTGGCTGAGTCCTCCCTGCCTTCCAACATCATGAAGCTTTAATTAAAAAATAAAAGTGGCTCAAACCACTAGCTTTAGATGATTAGTTTTTCATGGAAAAACCAATCAGCCAAAGCATGGGCTTTCTTTTGAATATATGCACCTAAAAGGCTCTGGAAATTCTCATGTGTGATTTGTTTTTCTCTAAATTACTCAGTTACTTCCAGGTCCCTTCTTTCCTAGTGAGCACTTGGATGAGGAGAAGAAGAGGAGATCTAAGTTTACAGTATGCCCAGGAGTGGCAGAGCTGAGCTTTTTAAAAGGTTTGGGGGTTTTTGTTACTTAGTTTTTCAATTTGTTCCATTTATTCATAAAGAACAAATTTTATTAATAAATAAATTTAGAATAATAAATTCAAATAAAGAATTCTTTATAAAGATGCAAGTTATAGTTGGAAGTACTGACTAATATGAGTACTAACTGCTCAGCTCAAGGTCAGGTAGTTTTTAGGTGACATGTAGTAAGGAGACATGGAGAAGGTTTAGAAAAAATATTACTTTTGCACACGATTTTGAAGAGAAATTATTTTAATTCTTGAAATTGTAAGCTAATTTTTGCAGTTGTTGGCAACCCATCTTTAGGTGGACACATTCCTAGTTGGGAAAGTTCTGATTCCTAGTCTGAGAGGAACATTAAGGGCTGAATACCACTGAGAGGTTTACATCTCTCCCTGTCTTTGTCCTTGTAAGCTGCTACATGGCATCTTCTGATGGAACATGACTAATAGCATGGATATATATAAAAAATCTTGTATTCATCCATACTGGTAAAGCATACCTCTTAAGATTAAAGAATGTGTTCATATTGTTAGCAGTCTGAAAAATAGCCTAGAATATGAAAGATCATTTTTTCCCCTGCCTCTCACTAGATGAAATAAGCTGACTTTCTATTTTGGCCTCTTCTGGCTCCCATTTCTTTGTGGATACCACCAATGAGGCAGACCAAATCTCCTTGCTTCTCCCTGTGTTGGCTTCCAGTCACTGTGGAACAGGCTGTGTGTATTTCAGTCAGAACTGGGCATTGTATGTAGAGTTTGAGGGTTAGTGGTGGTATGGCTGGTGCACAAAAGGGAAAACCACCTGGGTTCATGAAAGCTGTCACTCTTCAGAACTTGATTCTACAAAAACCATGAAAAAATATGTTTGTTGCTAAAATGGTAGCACAACAATATCAGCAAAAGAAACAGAACTCAAATACAGGAGGATGCCATTTTTTTTCTAGCAGTTTCAAGGCAAAGATGTCCTAAAAGATGGTATGGAGAGCAGCCAAATAGTGCTGAACTGAGGGACTTATTCTGAAGTTCAGAGGAGACAGTCTGAGAGGAGGTTCATCTCAGATTGACTGGACCTGAGTCACAGAAGAACGAAGTAATAGAATAGAGTAGAGTAGAGTAGAGTAGAGTAGAGTAGAATAGAATAGAATAGAATAGAATAGAATAGAATAGAATAGAATAGAATAGAATAGAATATTTCAGTTGGAAAGGATCTACAACAATCATCCAGTCCAACCCCCTGGTCAATTCAGGTGAAGTCAATTAGTTGTTGATGTATTTTTAATATATATACATTTTTTTTGTCACACACCTATGTAGCTGTTAGGTATTGGCACAGTTTCTTTATCATGGCACAAAGATTTTGCCTTTATGCTCACTGTCTGATTGAAGAAGGAGATAATCAAAATGAAAGTATGCATTTCCAAGAATTGAAAATATTGTAACTTTTTCTCTATTTTCACAAGAATTAGCTCTACGGTAAGCACATTTCCATGTGGCTGTTCACTGTTCCAGCATTATTCTGTGACCTTTTTTGAAAGTACACAATCTAGTGCTGATTCAGGACAACATTTCGTGCCATGTCAGCCCATCATTGGCAGGAGAAAGAAAAGAAAGGATCCAACCCAGATGTTTCTCAGAATGTTCTGATAAACTCAAGATTTTAATGACATTTGCTACAATAGAAAAATAATTAAAAGAGGGGGAGAAAACGGCGAGTGGGAATGCTGGGCAGTCATGCAGAGGTGATCACTAAATGTCCTTTATGTACCCAATTTGTTCTTGATACTTAAGGACACTGTGGTGCTTGTACATGAACTGGAGCCACTTGTCACTAGAAAGGCTGCCAGGATTAAATCAGTAAGAAATTGTTTATTCAGCCTGTTCAAACAAAAAATGAATTGTTTTGATGAATGAGATTTTTTTTAATGAATTAGCACTTGTCATGCCAGTAGTTTTTAAATGTAAAGCACTGAGGCGTTTTTTTTCCCTTTCATTCTGACATAACTGCCCTAAAATAACTGAAGTACCAGGGCTCCAACAGCGGCACATTACATTATGTATTGCAAAGGACATAGTTGCCACTGTAGGTAGACAAACACCACTTAAAAAATCCTAACCAAACAAAAAGAAAAGCAGAGAAAAAAAACCCACCCCCTTCATAAATTGTGTGTATTCTGTCACAGCTTTGATAAAATCATCTTCACTTTCCACAACAAAAAACATTCTGTGTTTCAGTTAAATGTACTTTCAGTGATGATGAATATTTCTAAGTCCCTCTGGTAGGATTTTTTACCTTTGGACAAAACTCTCCAGCTTATTTTGAGAGAGGTCTTAATAATGGTGATAATTTGCATGTATTGAACCAAACACTAGCACTAACACCTTTCCTACAGTTTTCAGAAGGGAACTAACCTTCTCTTTGTGGAAAGCTGTGTGCCTCATCTCAAGCTGAGCTCACCAAAGTGGGGATATGACAGTCACACATTCCCCTTGCCAAGGGTAGGAAGTATCACCAGTCCTTGCTGGTTGCTTCCATCATTCATGAGGGATAAATTAAACACTTTTTGAGTATAAAAGCCCCAACCAAACAAAGACACTCAAAATCATACATAGGTTCACCTTGTCTATGTGAGTACAATATTCCAGCTTCAGCTATTATTTTTAAGAATGAGATGACTCATAATGATTGCATTGATACATTTCCCCAGTTAGGACTTCCATGTCATTGGCATTAACTAGCTTTTATACACTGCTCACATTCAGGAAGGTTCACCTTGAGAGAAATGTGTGCCATCAGCCAAGATGAGGTCATGCCCATGGAAACTGTGACATTGTACCCATTCTGGCTGGAAGGGGCATGGTGTCTGGATAAATCCACGGTCATAATTAGCAAATCAAACTTGCTCCATGCTCAAGGCAGAGAATCTGGCATGGAAAAGCTCCAAAAGCTTTTTCAAACCATTCCAAATTGGCCACTGTGATAATATAGTTAAGACAATAGGGGTGTTATATTTGGAAATGTTGCTAAAAATAGGTTACATTGTCTAAGCAGCACCTCCTCCCCTGGTAACTTTTGGAGATACCTCTGGCTGAAAGAGGGGAGAATTGGCTGATACACTTGGAAAACAAGTAGCCAAAATCTAAATTGTGGTTCAGAAATCATACCACAAAGTCCATTTCGTTTTAAAGTCTTTCTCGACCCCTTGCTCTTAAGAATAAACATGAAAGAAATAATATATATATATATATAAAACAAATAACAAACAGAGAAATATATGCTGGCTGTGTCTCCTGCTGTGTTGATTCCTTTCTGTTGAAGCTATAATTTGATGAAGCAGAACATTTACAACCTGCTTTGATCAAATGCCATGACATGCAGGAGTGCTTCCAGAGTACCCAACTTCCTCATCTGGTTCCCTAAAGAAACATGTCCTTCCATAACTGGTGGTTGTTCCTGGCAAGGCCTTCCTGCATATTACTGCTCAATAGTCTTGTTAATTAAGACAGCAAACTGAAGCTACACATTTCAACCATATTTAGAAAATCTCAGGAACCTTTGCATGATCTCCACACCTTGACAGATTTGTCCCTGTAGCATTTGGATTACATTTCCTTGGTTAATCTTTTAAGACAGTAATAATTAATATTTACAGAGCTTTCACATGAGGACTTGGATTTACATTATAGTCTTCATGTGTTTACTGCATCTTGTGCCTATAGATAGAGCAGATGGCCCAGTATTGGTGTTTTGACTCTACTGGTGGTGGAATGAGTATGGAAAAGGTTTAGAAAATGTAACTAAACTCAGGGTGCAAATCTGTTACAACGCTGGTACAGGAACAATTCTTCAAACTGCAGCTCCCAAAGATGAAGAGTACTCTTGTAAAGCTGCCCTCATGCCTTCTTAAAATGTTAAGGGCAAGAAAGCACTCTGACATAGGAATGAATAAATGGTAATGCTGACCTCCTGGTGTGCTGTTTTCTGGTACCCTGAATCACTCAGGATAAGAGTGTGGTCAGTGAATTGGTCTCAGTGGAGTTGTTCAGAGAGAGAGCACTAACAGGAAGGAGAGAGGGGATCTGAAGGTTGCTGTGTGAGCAATGTGGTTTTGCCACCTAGATTATTCAGATTTAGCAGTTCTTATCTGTCTCCACTGCATCCCCATCCCCATCCCTCTTGAGTTTCTAACTGCTTGAAATTGAAGCTCATGGATCTAGCAAGGTATTAAGGCTGCTCCCTACCACCTTGGTGACAACAATTTCCTCCCTTTGCCTGCAGCTGATTCTACTTTTTGGCCCAATTTATGCTCCTTACCTCACTTTTTAAACAGAGAAGCATCTGTCCTCTTACCTCAGAGACAGTTGGCCCATCCCTACCAGAACTTCACAGCCTTTAATTCCCTTATGCACAAAGTGCAGATATTGGCCCTGCTAAAGTCAAACCCATCGTGGTGACACACCAGAAAAGGCCATACACTGTGACAGGGGAGACACAGGGTACCTGTGTAGTGACCCTCCGTGGAGGAAGTTTCCCTGCCTGTCCTTGAGCTCACAGAGCAGTCAGGAGAAAGCTACAAGACCCTGTACGAAATAATGTCCAGTTGTTTTGGTTTTTATCATACAACAATTGACATTCTCACCTTGATAGTGTTACACTGATAATGAATAATCAATCTCATGCTTGTTTTTAATGACATTGCTCCCTTAAACCTTTGGTAATGTACGTACACACACACACATATCTGTCTCTTACAAGAGTTTCTGCTAAGATTCCCCATCAGCTAAAAATGTTAGAGCCACCACCAACTGTACTAATGAATCAAAACGCACAATGAGATTACTACAGCGTTTGGAGCACCCCTTCATAAGTGATGTGAAGGAGTAGCTCACAGTATTAGGGGTAGGGTAGGTGTAATTAAAAAAAAAGTTATTTTCTAGTGTCAAGGGAAGGTTGAAGAACCATATAAGTCTAGAGAAAGATGAGTAACTACAGCAAATTTTAAGGACAAAAGGAAATAAACAAAGCTGAGGAGCAGATGGGATGGGGGAAAAAGGAAGAAGAGGGGTATAATACTGCACTGTAATTTACTTTTTCTTCCCAAGAGGAGCACATCTTGTATTCTCTGTGATCTGAACTTCTTGAGTGTCACCTTAGAATGTAACCCTTTCTCCCACCCCTTCCTAATGTCAGAGAATCTGCCATTTAAACAGCCAAACTAAAATCATTCCCCTAACAGTTCTGCTTCTGTTTGACCTTAAAAGTCTACATTATTCTAAGGGTGTTCTCTGGAGGAGTATTTAAAACAGCAGCAGCTTGGGGCAGTCTGCAAGGAAGACAGAAGGAACCTCAGCATTCCCAATAAGCAGATTCCTTGCCTTCTCACTGCTGTCCATTGTGACCTTTTCTGGATTTCATGCTGTGAAAACTGGCTTTCATGACACTTCCTTACCTATATAACAAATATCAGTTTACCTTTGCATAAACCAATCTCATATAGACTGGCTGATCTTCCACTTAGGTTCATTTTACTTTGTTTGATGCCTGGATTTCAGGTCTTCCTACTGACCCTGGCTAGGATGGTTTAATGATGACTGGTAACATGCAGGGTTGACACAGTATTGTGCAACAACTCTGCTTTCACAGCTTTATCAAAGTGGGGTGACTGAGTAGAGTGAACTGCCTTTTACGAGGGATGAGCCTCAGTTCAAGGTGACAGGGTTCAGCTCCTGTGAGCATTACCTCACTTCTTCCCATCTGTCCAACCACAGACAGAATACCTAATAACACCTAAAAAATAATTCCTAAGTAGCAAAATTCTGTGTAGGCAGGGGCATCCCTACTGACAGAAAAGGTTGGGGCGGAATGAAGAAGATGCCTACTTCTCTGCTCCTCTTCTTCTTCATCAGTGTGTGCTGAAGCCAGTGAGATTCCTCCAGCTTTGAACCACTATATCTAAGAACCAAATCTGGTTCTGCACTTGGCAGAAGCACAGATACAGAAACATGATGCTCAGCCAGATCTGCAAATAAAGATCTGCTAGATTAAAGGGCAGATATACAGTAGATGTTTTGCTTTCCTAGTAGCCTGGAGAGAACCACCCAGACTCCTAACTTGTGTACGTATACTTTCAAAAGGGCAAAAATGTTGCTTTCATAAATTAATTTCACACACTTTACAGAGATAAAAATAATCACTGTGACATTTTGTTTGTCTTCCTTTTTTCCTGTATGCAAGCAGCCAACTCTCAATTACTTACAGCCCTAAATTCGTTCCGCTCAATTGTGAAAAGCCCCCGCAATATTCAACAGGAGGGGAAGAATTCTGATCTGTGGAAAGTCATCATGTTTGCAGAGAAAGCAAATTTCCTCCTCTCCCAATATGCTGTATATATCAGCCAAAACAAGACTCCTATACCAAGTGCCAAATGGTATGAATTCCAACCATTTTATGTATTATATATTAATGTTATAAAAATATGCACCCCAATTTTTTATAACAAGAGAATTTGTTGTGGCAATATCTGACACCACTTCTGAACTGACGTAGATGTGACAGCCTAATAAAAACTTGCCTGCCAGCATGATAGCATTGGTTGTGGATACTGAATTCCCTTGACAATTCATGGGCTTCTGTACTGGCTTTTCTTCGGTAACAACCATATCAGACTTGCTGAGCTTTTCTCTAGCTACTTAGTACACTCTAAGCTTGACCAGGTCTAAAAGAGATTAAAGTTTGATTATGGTTCTTCTTATATATTACAAGTAACAGAAACCAGACACTAGTTTGTTAATTTTTTTTTACTGATGCCTGGATACTTCAGCTGGTTCAGAGGAGAATCTTTTTTTTTTTCTATGAAATCTCACTGACGTTTTCCTCCATGAGGGCAGATATCTCATGGGAGACATCTTTTGTGGTTTCAGCATGTGATGAAGGAAAGCATTACATAAACTCAGTGAGAGCTCTGGAGATCCTGTGTGTGCATCTGTGGAATGTACACAGACTGCAATGAAAATCTGGGATCAGTGCACAGGTTTTTGTCAGGTTTGCTGGACAGAGAGCCAGGGTACAGCAGTGGATGTGATCACCTGCAGAAGCTGGGAAGGAAGCTCCTGTTCTGTGAAAGCAGGCAGGGACAACAGGAGGGCACAAGTGTTATTTAATGCCAAGTGCCTCTTTGGTGCCATCCTTGCTTCCTGGTGTCTAAGTATACAAGAACACAGTAGAAATTTTAGCTGATAAGGTATCTGAAGATATAAAATCACACGATTATGCATTTTTGCATGCAAATTCAGTGGGTCCTTCCTTATGGTGGTGCAAATCAAGACCGCTGCCTAGACAGTGGATGTAAGTGCATTGCAAGCAATTGATGCACCACAGCATGACCAGAAGAATGAGACATTTGCATGATGAGTGCAGCCTTGTCCTCCCAGTCTCACAAATTGTGTCTCCAAGACAGGCATACAGAGTGGGTGGCTATGACAGAAGTAAGTTAGATGGTCTATTTACATAATTACCAAAAGGTATGACAAAATCGAACCCTACTGTCTCTGCTTGAATAGCTCAGCTGGACAGGGGAAGTTTGCAGGGCCTCAGACTGCAGGGGCAAATTTTTCCTTGGGCCCACTGTAAGGGTCACAAATGCCTTTTAAATTTCCTGGTCAGCAGTAACAGGAAGCCCTGAGTGCAGCAAGGCATCCCCGGGGCCGGGGCAATGCGGGCAGCCAGCTGCTGGCGGGGATTAGGAGGATCTGCCCCTGCCAGGTGCGGGTGTCCTGCTCCTTAACCAAACATTTTTATGTGCTGATCGCCTCCCACGTAGGAGACAGCTGTTCCTTCTCCTTCTTATCCAAATGCTTGCTTCCCTTAAACCTCTGGTTTCTTAAGCTGCCAGCTTCTGGGTCATGGTCCTGTGATGTAGATAGCTGTCTCCTTGATTGGGCAATCTCATTGACTTCAAAGGGCAACCCTGCAAAAACTGGTGTAAAACACATTTTTGTTAGCAAGCTGCTCTGATTTTCCCCTTTCACTTTTACTTTCCCCCTCCTTTCTTTTCCCTCCTTCCTTTTACCCCTCCTTCCACTTGTTCTCCCTCTCCCTCAAAACAGGGGTGATTTCCAGCTGTTTTCTCTTAGAGCAGGGAAGGCTTCCCCCTAGACTCTCTTGTTAGATTTGAGATCACCTCAGTGCTCCACTGGCTTCTTTTTTAACCTTTGCCTTCCAGAAAATCTACCATTTAATGCTGGTCACAAAATCATCATGTCTACAGGAAATGAGTGGTACCATTTTCTAATGCTTACAGAGTGTGGAACTCTTTTCCCCTTCAGCAGCATTCTTTCAGTATGGCAATTAGTATAGTTAATAGTAATTGTGAAACACACGTTGCAGAAATATTTGATCCAGAATCAGGACCCCACTTTTAAGCTTGAATTGCTTAAAAATGCATGAACACTTGAAAACATAAGTTAGAAGCAACTCTGCAGCAGGATGGCTACAAAAATGCTTCAAGGAGCTGATTCTAAGAATTTAGAGACTGACTGAACAACAGCTGCTTTTAAAGAAGCATCGCAGATGAAACAACAAAGAATAGAGAAACCTACTGGAAGGCAGTGAAGCCTGATGTGTAGTGCTTCGGGACTGAGGTTTTGTGGCTGAAGAGCTGAATCAAACATAATTCAGTGATACCCGTGCCAGAAATCTCAATAAATTGTGCTTCATCCAAAATCCTGGTGTGCTGGGTACCAGAAACAATATCCCAGTGAGACAAAACAGGCATCATCAGTTTTTATCATGGTCTGCATTGCCATTTATAACAGCAAAACCATTTTTTCATTGGAAAAGGTTCTTCTTCAGGGTCCAGGGAAGAGAGGCTGTGTAAACCCTGCCCAGGCTCATCAGCTGAGATGAAATACAGAGCTGTGCTTGATATCTGAAAAGAGTGAGAGAGTAATGTAGATGGCTTTGCAACTTCACAAGTTTGTATTCTTTGGCTACAATTGAAAAGGGCCACCTAGAATGAAGGTGGAGGCTGGTCGCATAGGCTTAAGATGACAAAGATGATCCAAAGCTAAGACAAAAATGAGGTTATTTTTCCCAAAGTGATTACAGCTACTGTAGAGACACAGTTAAACCTCTGAAGAGCCTGGACAAACAGTTCCTCTGGGTACATGGATAGATCCAATACTGAAATTTCATATTTGGCTGGGAAAAGAAGGTTCAGTCTAGTCTGGAAAAGACACTGTATGCTTCTTGAGTGTGCAAAGCCCAGTAAATCCCTAAGACAGAACCTGCAGGGACATTTGTACTCTTTCAGCCACAAATGCATCAGAAAACGTGCAGTAGCCAAGAAAAAAGCAGACAATGTAGTGAGATGACTCTCACCCAGCCCTATATATCATTACTTATTTTATCTTCCAAGGCAAATGTACAGGTATTGGGACCTGGTCCAGGAAAGCACTTAGGGCTGTATTCTGATAGCATGCAGAAGAACAGTTCTTTGCTCAGCAAACAGCACCAGTGAAGACTTTGAGGCAAATTATGGCGTTAAATTTGTGCAGTGCAAAGGCAGCAGCATTGGTTTCCTGGGCATTTGCGTAGTGCTGACTTCAGTGCTGCAATTCTCTGCTGTAGGTTCTTCACCTGGGCAGGTACTCTGCTAATACACCTGACCAGGGCCAGGAAAGAGGAGGCAGAGCTGTCTCTGATTCCCCCTTGAAGAAAACAGTCTGTAAGGGCCTCCACAATCTGGGAATTTTCTGCAAAAACACACTTGCCCTGTGGGTCAAAAGAATGAGCTTTGTGGCACAGGCTATTAATTCCCGACTATTTAATTCCACAAACTCTTCATAGAAGAATCCAGAAGTACCTCTGGATGAAAGTTCAAATAATCTGCATTAATTTTGGACCAAGAAAAGTGAGTCATCTCTTCTTTCCAGGCTCCTGAGAAGTTCCCCTGTATGCAGCTGAAACACCTAGATGAGTCCTGGGGAAATGACTTGGGGAGAAGGTAATGTTGAAAATGTCCTGATTCAGAGCCCAATGAGAGACTTCCATTGACCTAACTGAAGTTTGGATCAGAGGCTGCAAGAGCATGGTCCAGATCTGAATTTAAGATCTACATAAAATACTGCAGAAAACCCCCCAAACCTTGGGCAGTTTTATGATATAGCAAAGAAGTTATACTGCTATATGAAAGAGTGCACATCATTTCAGTGAAATCAGGTTAAAAAATCATTCAGAAAGTTGGATTAACTCCATCAACATAGGAATCGATTGAAGGTAAGGTATGGAATTGCAGCAAAACTTGTGCTACTCTGTTTATAAATGATCAGTCAGTGACAGTTACAGTGACTGAAGTGGCTCCTAGGCTCTGGGCACTTTATGGGTGGTAAATGAACACAGTCTATTTTATTCTGGGGTTTGGGCTTAGTGTAGAAAAGGTCTGGGGAAGAGACAGAAGTAGTAAGATGACAGTGGGGGCACAGGGCTATTTCAATGGTTTAATAAAAACTATGAGTGGGTTTTTTTCATAAATTGGAAAGCCTGTCTCCTTGGCTGTTGGGGCAAGCAGGGTCAACCACTTAGACAGGGCATACCATGGCTTCTTGCGGCTGCTATGCCCAGATTTCTGCTTTGCAGAGGTGCAGCAAAGATAAGAGGATGAGTGGGTATTGGTATCCTGTACAAGCGAGTTGGGATAGCCAGACAGATACAGAAATTTGGAAGTTTCTCCAAGTTGTCTCCACAGGGAGACAAAACTCTTGCTCCAGTTTACACAATGAGTCTGTGGTAAAACAGACTTCTTGATCCTAAACCAGTACCCAGATAACCAGCTTTGCATGATGTTGGGAGAGAATGCCAGGCACAGAGGGCAGCATCTGGATTGGGTGAAGGAAGCAACCATCGATGCTAAGCAGACAAAGGGCCATTTACTAACTCAATTTCCAACCTGTAAATGCTGTCGCAACAGCGTGTGCTTTAATCACATTAGAAAAATTGCACTTCTGCTTCCAGAATCAATTTCATGGAGATGTTGCCTACATAATATACAGGGCTAGATCCTCAATAAGGTAATCAGCAGAGTTGTGTTGACTTTGGAGAAGATGCAATGATTCATATTTTCTGGGGAGCTGATCCTCAATCACGGAATGTTGAGACAAGAGAAAACGTTGAGCTGTGATGACTGAGCAGCATCTTGACCATGATTAACAAGCTTATTTTCTGAGGAGTTGGGTGAGATATGGTCTCTGTACAGAGAGGTGGCATCTGTCATAGACAGCAATTAAATCCCATGTGACCTTTATTTTGAAGATTTAAATGGAATAAAAAATGGTGCATAGAAGTTAATTTTATGAGTAAGATTTGGTATGTTTAGAACAAGATGGTCTCAAACCATAAATGTGTAAATACTAAATAAAAATGAAACACCTATTGCAAAAGTGGAAGGTCTTTCTGTATCATAAAGGGACACTTACTGCATATACAGAGTAGAGGGAAGAAAAGACAACCATCATTATTTTTTTCCATTAACAAATAGCTGCATTTTACTGTGGTCTTGCTAGGAGCAGGAAGCTCATCCCAAGGTGGATAGAAATTTTCTTCAGGGTGCATCTGCTGGTGTACAGAGGCAGGAATAGCTGCTGTCCCCCCACCCTCCCCCCAGTTGCCACCCCAGCTGGGATATCACAGCCTGGCAGTAGTTCTCCAGGGACAGCAGTGAGCCAGCATGTGCAGCAACTGTTTGAAGGGGGGATTAAAGCACATCATAAAACTTTGCAGCCAGAAGCAAGAGAGGAATGTTTTCATGAGACATCCATAGGTTATGCACACTGGGTGTGCAGGCAGCTATTAAATAAAAGGCAGAGAGAGAAGCACTCACAAAATACAGGAAACCAAGTTTATTTCTTCTTGATAAGCCCAGTGAGCAGTGAGGCAGCAGCCTAGGTGAATTTCACATCTCCTTTCCCTCACATCAAACATCCAGGTTGGTTTCTGGTGCAGGTCTACCATTCCTGGGTGACACATAATGACAAAACAGTGGTGGCTGACAGCTTTGAATGGATGGCTCTGTGACCAGCTGGGGGAGTTGCTCCTGGTCTCCATTGGGAGCTGGTGGTAGTGCATGGCTGCATGGCCATGTCCAGGAAACCAAGAGAGCTATGGCTATTACTTGAAGGCTTGAAGGAAACAGACCTGGTTTAAGCTGCCAGGGTCAGCTCATCAGCTTGGCTTTTTCTAAGAAAAGAAAATTTACTGCAGCTGTGCCAATATAAAGGACCTACTCCTGATTTTATGAACATTTATAGGCTGAGTTTTGTAGCAGTCTGCTTAGACCAATATCTGTCTGTGCTTAAAATAAAGTGACAGGAAATTTGGGTCTTGCTTTCAATATCACTGTTCCTTATGGTATAGCTGGGAATACAACTGAACAACACTGCTTTAACTTTCTCTGCTCCAAACTAGTCATTTTTTGTTTCATGAGATTGTTTAGATTGTTATCCCTTGATATAAAGTGTGTCTGACTAACTAGTGGTTTTGTACTGTACAGCACAAGGTAGGGGAGCACATGACTAAACAGAGGACAAAGAATTGCTCAAAATGGCTGAGTACTAAAAACCTCTCCAGCCGTGACAGTATGTACTCATTTGAGGTTTTTCAAGCTGTTAAATATTTTTCAATTCAGTATTTTTATTGGTTTGTCCTGGGTCTTGTCCTTTCCTTTTTTTTTTTTTCCTAAATCCTCTTTCCTGTAAATTCTCTTTACTAAAAATACCGACCAACAGTCTCTTTGTGCAGTGAAATCAGGTTGGTGAAAACTGGTTTTGTGCAAGCAGCATGATAAAAGGTGCATTCAGAAATATATCCAACAAGTAAGCTCTGCAGGGTGTAAGTCTTCTGAAAAGGGAAACTGAATCCTCCAAGCCCTTCCACTGCAGGCTTGTGTTGCTATTGAAGACAGCCGTGAATAAGGTTTTGCAGGATCAGGCCCCAGAGTTCAGCAAAATTTACTTCCTGCCTGCTCTCTATAGCATTTAACAGCTGAAATAAAAGAAGGAATTAATTTCTGATTTAAATTCTTGGCAAGCAACTTCATCTTGTTGCTTATCTTTTCACGGGAATCAAAGGATACTGCCTTGTTACAGCTACTTGCAGAGCAGAGGCTCAAGGGAGAACAAGGTATTTGCTTTCTCAGATGAAAATCAGACTCTAACTGGTGGTATTTTCAATAATGTTTAACAAAGCTGCACTGCTAAAGAATAGACAATATTGTGGCCTCTCCATTTTTTCATACTTGCCCCTAAGTATGGTTCATTTTTCAGCCAAAGAATTAACTATTTCCACTGTGCTCACCCGGCGCCCTGCTCTTCCCAGTGGCTTCTGTCAAACTCTGTTTCATTGTGAAGCATTGCACTTTTGGAAAATACAGCCACCAATTTGGTGGTAAACAAGCCTTGGCTTTAAGACAAAGCTTGTTTTAATCTCCATGATCAGGCTACAGATCTGACCATGTTTTTTAACAAATCTCTTATGAAGAAATCCTATTCATGATTATTATCTATATGAGAATAAAAATGTCTAATTACCTTATATTAAATCTGTATTTATCAATTGTGGTTTTCTCTGGGAAATTATAATTTGCAGAAATGCTCCACATTCCAGGCTGTAACAGTTGGAGGTGGATGTCCTTAAGGATGGAAAAAAAGTTCTTTTTTAAATGGCACATTTACTAATTATAAAATGCTCTTATCTCTCTGCAGCCAAAGCCAAAATGAACATGTGCCTTGCACTAAGAAATCCCAGGATTGTCACAACTTGTGCCAGCTGTTGAGGTTATGACACCTGTGCCAGCATCGCCAGCTCTGCCCACTGTCATCTGTTCCAACTGTTCCATCTGCACTGTTTGTACCAATTCTCCCATTTCTGCATCTGTACCTTCTGCAGAAACGGGTCCAACAATGCCAGCTGTGTCATTGGTGCCAAATATGCCAGATGTTCTATTTGTCCACCCTGGGCCAAATCAATGTAGTTTTGTGCTCATTAGTTTTAGCTGGTAGATTCTATTTCACAATTTTTTGAGATGCACTTAGATCAAATCAATTCTAAATCACCACTACAACTGCTTTACATCTATCTCGCCATAAACAGAACTTTGTTTGTCATCCCTTGTTTGGTCAAAATTATTTTAACCTTATTAAGTTGCACATGATGATTTGAGTTCTCTCTTAATGGCAAGGGGTTTTTTTTTCTTGTAGAGGATGTAGCTGCAGAGATTTGAATAGAAAAAGATAAGGGTCATGGTGTCCAGGCTGTAAATAATCCCCCTGGCTGCAGTAAAAATTGTCCACACACTGATGTACTGACTGAGAAGTCCCTGGTCCTGATCCCTTATTCCACCACTGCACATGAGAAGAAGACCATCCAATGCCAGTTTATTTGCGCTGAGTACCTTAAGCTGTGAGAGACAGAGAAAAATGAAGCTGCGTTTGTGCTGACCATGGGCAGGTTTAACAAGGGCTGTGCTGAAGCTCTGTTCTCTTCATTACTGTCCTGCTCAGGAGAGAGGGAGCCACTGTGCTGCCAGTGCCCCCCCACAGCTACCCTGTGGCTGCACCCAGTCTCAATAGCTTTTGTATTGGAAATTGTGACTTCTATTGATTTGGGTGACAAGTTCTGCCTTGTCTGTGCTTCACTACTGACATGATATTGGAAAGCCAAATTCGTGAGTCACTGCTTTTTTTGATTCATCATTTGCTCACAGGACTATCCCAGTTTACCTCGTTGGCCACATCCAGAAAGATCACACTGTATCCATTGAATTGGTGGGACTTTAGGCTGTGTCACCACCTCTGGAATTTAACGCTCTGGGTCGGTAAAGAAAGTCAAAATTTGCTGCTGCCAAGTACCTCAGAATAGAGTTAATTCCTGCATAAGAGAACAAGCCCAGGTTTTGCATCCCTGTCTAGCACTGCTCAAAATAGCTTTCCCAATAAAACATATGTAGGACACGGCCAGTGTGCTGTGCCGGCCCAGGGTCTGCAGCTGACTGTCCTCAGCATGAGTGACAACACCCCGGACTCCATCCCTGTGGGGTTCCACTCTGACCCCACGGCTGTGACAGGAGCTCTTGGCACCGTGGCCCAACCTGCAAGTCGCCGTGTGTCATCACCTCCAGCCCCGTGTGGATGCTCCACAGCTCTGGAGCCACATGCGCATCCCAGCGCTCTGGACCCGCTGTGCCGGAGGTGTCGCCTCTGGTCCCACCCGTGTCCCCCCCATGGCAGAATTACTCATCCCCACCACAGACAGCAGTGTGGTGGCACCAGGGAGACGTGGCTCTGCCGTGCGGGGAGCCACAAAACAGGGTCGCATAAACTCAGTCTGCCACTCCGAGGTACCGGGATGCGCAGAGATGACAGCTCCCCATCACAGGAAGGTATAGATTTAAAAAAGAGCAAGTGAGTTAATTTAGGAAAGGGACTGAGGCAGAGGGAAAAGAGGGATTGAATGGAGAGGAAGGCTGTAGGTGCAGAAGGAGCTGGAAGATCAGTACTGCTGTTGGAGTCTAGGACATCCCTTTGGATGACCTGGGACCTGGGAAAGAGAATTTGAGCCCTGGACAGGGGGGTGTGGAGCCTGTCCAGGGAGTTGGAGACCTTGGCACAGAGCCCAGGAAGACACTGAGTTTGATCTTAGACCATGGGAGAAACTTCCAGCATTAGGAGAGGAATTGCAAATCACCAGGAAATGAAAATAGTAGTTTAGCACAGTAGAAGATGCAAAATTCAGTAGTTTTAGGATTCTTAGAATAGAGGTAAATGGGGGACAAGATGGTGGAATTTGGGTGGTACCTCGTGTCCCTCTCCTTCTTCCTCGTTCTCCATCTTCTGGGGTGGTGATGAAACAAGATAGTTAGAATGGATTGGGTCAAAGCAGAAGTGACCCTCTTAGTGTAAGCACTAGGCATTGGTACAAAATAGTAAATAACCTACACGTAACTATCTGTATAAATGTAAGGTGACGTCCCATCCGGGGGCAGTCGCCTCATGTCTCAGCCACTGTCCCGACCTCGGCTGGAAGCAGAGAAAAACTCTGAGATATCAAATAATAAACAACTCAAGAAACCAGAAAACAAAGCCTTGAAGTCTCCACTTCTTTGTATCAACGTGACTCGGGTCTTTTAGAGGGCAAGGACTTTAAACAACTTGAATCTCGGGTGAGAAAACCAACCTGAGACACTGCCACGGGGATGCGCCTGATGGGGACCTCTCCTCTGGCAGGGGGAACTCATGAGGGAAAGGATTCCAGTGAGGCTGCAGGCCACTTTGATCCTGTCCTGCAGCTGTCACAACGTATTTAACCTTAAAAAAATCCTTGACCTTGAAGAGTTTGCTGTATGTAAATGTTCCAAAGTGCAGTACCATTTGATATGTTTGTCCCTTTCTTCCACAGGATTTAGAATTAGGGAGAAAACTGAGGGAGAAAAAAAGAAATGTTTTTTTGTGTCTGGCTTGTGTAACTGAATTGGCAGTCAATGAGAGGGACAGATTTCTAATTAAGAAATAGCTCCTGTAGTTTCTCAGGCAAAACTCTGGCTGAAATCTGTGATTCATTACTTTAAACATTCCTTGGATTTCCAAACTGTGCAGCTGGAGGACACCCCATGCCCCAGCCTGTGAGCTCTGCCACTGTGGTCAGCCACCACCTGCCAGCCATTGTCTTTACTCATATGGCAAATGCCTTAAGTTGGGAACTATTTATTCCTGTGGTGTTTGCAACAGTAAGGTCCCTGGTCTTCACTCTGCTGAAAACAGGGCCTGAAAGTAATAACCAAGTGATCCTTTCTCTGCTTCACAGTCCCCTGCATGGGCCATCCCATCCCTTCACTGCTGTGAAGCAATGGATGGGCTACAGCTCATCCCTCCCTCCTCAGCAGGGCTTATGGAGGTGCCCTTGGAAAGCATTTCTGAGGCTGTCTTCCTCAACAGCTGAACTGAAAAAATTTAGTCCTGGGCTAAAAAGGACTAAAAAGGCTTTATTCCTCCAAGGCAGGTTGACTAGGAAATTTGGGCATTATTTTACCTCTTTCTGTCATGCCTTCTGCTTCTGTAACAGTCCAGGAGATTTGCTTGTAGCCCAGAAGTTAGAAGAGTTTATCTCCTGCTGTGTTGGCCTGCTGCTGGATTTTTGGTGCAGGATTTTTTGGATTTTTTTATTGCAGGTCCTGGTCACTGTGGTGTGGTGGCAGGAGCCGCGTAATTCCTTACTGGTTCCTGTGGCTGGAACCAGCAACACAGGTAGTCCCAGCCAGCAGGACCATCCCACCAGCTGTCTGAGACACCTTCACTGGTCCCTGAGGCCTGTGAGAACAGGGAAGGGCAATGAAGACAACTTGTCAGCCCCCCCATTGTTTCAAGAATACTGATGTGTACAGAATTCTTTTCCTATTTCACTGTAAAAAAGAAGTAATTTTGGAGGCCAGGGAGATGGAGAACCCGTCTTTCCTTTAAGAGAAGGCATTGTGGCTGAGTTCTGGGGATATTCTCAACCTTCAGTTTTGTCCTGAAGAGATTTATTTTTTTTTTTTTCCTAAAGGCCATTGCTTCCTCCCCTTTCAAGTTTTCTTGAATTACATGGATCTCCTCCTCCTTGTCCCGAGAAACACAGCTGACCCTTTAATCACTCTGTTTGTCACCTAGCTAGCAAATGTAGGTCACTTTTATTTATATAAAATAAAATAAAATAAAACAAAACAAAACAAAACAAAACAAAACAAAACAAAACAAAACAAAACACAAGACTGGGAATACAAAGCAACTCCCTGTTCAGTTTGTATGCTTAAAACAGAAAAAGAATGTAGCTGAGAAGGCTATATGTTAAAACCTGGCATTGGGGAGCACTAGCTAATTAGAAATATTTACTTTGACTCTTGCCACCACTACCAATAACACAGACATGAATGTGCACACGTTCACACACCCCCAGATGATTTTGTCTTTACTGCCATGTTTGTAGGTAGCACAGGCCAGTTCCCATTAAAGTCTTGAATTCATGGGGCATAAAGTACATTCAGGATACATATTTTTAATAGCATTTAATATTTTTTTAAAGAGTTAAAAGTATGAAGAATTGAAAACATTTTATTTTCCATTCTTTCAAGAGAGGGACAGCTTGACTTAGAAAGAGGGTTGCACACATGGCAAAAGCAGTGTGCTCTATCTCAATTAGCTTCTCTGGCTGGCCTGATCTTGGGACTGGCCAAAGGTCAAACTTCTTATCCCACATCCATCCTTGGCAGCTCACTCTATGGAATGATGCTTCATAGGACACTCTCCTATGCTGGCTGTCCCTACAGGGAAAAGATTCAGTTAGCAAAGCTCAACAGAGTAATGGAAAAGGAATTGTGTAGAAGAATTTTATAGGGCTCCTGTTCTTTCTCAGCTTTTTTGCATCTTTCTGGTTTCATCTGGATGATGGCAACGAAGACAGAGACACCCTCTTTAAAATCTTCCAGAAGAATTTCTAAAAAAAAAAAAAAAAATTCCACAGCAAACTCTGCACATGAACAGCCCAAAGGGTGTGACTGAAAAGGATCTTTTTCTTGCAGCAGCAAACACCCAGGCTTTCAAAAAGAATGAACCCACTTCAGTATTTTTAGGTTTTATTGCGTTCATTTAACGAATGTCATTACTTGCAGCTTATAAAATGACAGCGAGCTTGTGTGAGCTCTCCTGATACTTTTTTGCATTATCCTGGTGGGCAACAGAAATAGGCAGGGGAGAGAGGAGTGAAGCAGCTGAAGGATGCCAAAACCCAGTGAAATCTATGCAGCAAAAAACATTGAGGTGGTACCGAAAAATTTGCGGCACTGAGCAGTGGTATTGGGCTGCCTGTAGAAACTTTTTTAAAAATATGAGAATAGCCCATTTGTTGGGTTTAAAAAAAAAATCAAATTTCACACTGGGATGCTATGAAGGGTGGAAATTTTCTTGAAAAATTGTCATTTTATACAACTCTAATTAGCAAACTGTTCATATAAACCCGCAAGCTGTGCAGCAGATTTCACTTCCAACATCTCTACAGACAAGACAGAATTTCACCTACTTATTTACTGATCATGTCGCAGCATCCTTTTCCTACTCGCTGATGACTGTTAAGTGGCTTATGTAAAATGTGCTGGTGATTTCACAGCATTTCCATTGGACGAGTGTCCACGTGCTAAAGCAAATCACCATCACTGGCAGGCTCCTGTTGGCAGGAACCAAGGAGCAAAAGATTGAATTACCTTTTCAACCCAAGACATGGTGCAACCAAAAGTAATTGAAAAATGTGCATGGGGCTCTTTGGGGTCTCATGCACTGCATTTTCCCTCTTGGTATACCTTTCAGCAGCATGAATATTTATGACTCTACTTTGTCTTGTTACAGACAAAATAAGAGAAGCCCAAGGGGATTCAGTCAATGCAAATAAAAGCAATGTTTGCAAGCATGAGTAAATCTCAGCCACAGTACTTGGCATTTTATGTCAAATACAGCTAAAGCACAAAATCGCAAGAGATAGAAATGATTTCAGGACAGAACTGTTGTTGGGAGGTCACTGGAAAGAAGTGGAGCCTTGAGCGATGAGTCTTCCCTCTTTCAGGCCAAGGGTCAGGCAGGGTTGCCTGTGTTTTGTATAGAGCCACTTGAGGATCCTTTATCTTAACTGAATCCCCTGTTTAATGAGGTGGTAAAATCACAAATACTGGTTGGATCTCTCATTCCTCCTACAGCCAAGTTGTGGCTTCTGCTAGCTTCTTACATGTTTCAAAATGCACCTTTATCCCTAAAAAATTTTCACACTGGTAAAAATCCTTCAAAGCCAGGTTGGACACCATGGCAGAGGTTAATTTACGTGATTAAAATCAAGTAAATGTATTTCATTCTTACTTTATTTGTAGCCCCTCAGTAATGAAAAAACAAAAATATTGTACAAGGACGCTCATCTCTGCAAGCATCTGCTCAGTATTTCAAATGAAAGATTTGTCTTTTTACTCTAATTGTCTTATTTGATGTCATGGGGAACAAAAATATCCCTCTAACTCTATTCATTTAATTCCACCCCTTTTGCCAATACTTCAATATAATATAGTGGTAATTTATTATTTTCCTTTGCATTCTCCCAATAGACACAAGCCAAGCAAAAGTCTCTTTGTGCTCTTCACATGTATCTGTAAACTTAAAGCATTCTCAGACATGGCTTCTTGGATTTCAAGAGGTAGAAAATATATAATGATATGACTTTTTGTTCATTTTGCCTATAGGCATTGTAACTTCCAGTTTAAACTACACAGAAAAATAAAATTAAACCTATATACGTTATATTTTAAATATTTCATGTTGTATTTATCTGTGCATGTCTTATTTATTTTTTCATGTGTATATATATTTACTTGTAGATTGTGACCACCTCCAAGTAGGCTTTTCCAGATGCTCTATTTTCTGATGTTAGACTTTGGTATTTGCAATTTGTAGAAAATTTTAAAACTGTTTTAAAGCTTTTCACGGTGGATAGTTATAATTTGGCTTAAATATAGAACATGTACAAATCTGGTTTTGTTTATCTTTTTTAGTACTCAATAAACGCTAATCCAATAGCTTTTTAAAATTTAATATACACTTATGAGGGCTTGGATTTTCTAAGATGTGTAAGATATAGTCCCCCTCAAGACTAACCAGCTCTCTTTGGACATCAAATTTATTTTAAATCCCAAGCTTCTTTTAAATGCTAGTATAACTCAATTTATGAGCACAACTCAAATCAAGGGCATGACATGTCTGTTTAAATTCATAAACATTTATTTATTTTTCTATACTTTTCATTTCTTGAAGCTGCTATAAACTGAAATAAAAAAACAATAGGTAAGTGTAAAACCAACGGTTCTCTTTGAAACATAATAGCTGCAGGTTTTCATTATTTAAAGCTCTGTGAAGCATGATCACAGGTGTATTGAATTCACAGATCTTTTCTGACATGGCTTTGAGTCTGTACTTTTATAAATTGGTGAGAAAAATTTTACTTTCTTTGCCAGTTTATTAATCTGCCTTGCCTGGTTATTCCTCTTCCTTGCAAAGCACTACAGCTGTTTTGTGTGAAAATAAGGACTTGTGTCCCCCCAGCTGACTTTTCTTTCTGTCTAACTTTACAATAAAGAATCATACTGATGGACCAGTGACTCTTCTATGCTATCATCTCAGCAAGTCATGTAAAATCAGAAGTACGGATTCACTTCATAATGAAATAAAAAGTGGCTTGGAGAATGTTCTTCTCAAAGATCATTATTTTAGAAGTTATATAATAAGCCAGAAGTATGAAAATTAAAGTTCCTGTATTTGTTTTCACCCAGTGTTTTTTCACTCAAATTTGTTTCTGTATAGCGCCTGTCAGCACTAAGCAGGTTATTAGAAGCTCCTGTCCAACTTGAGTAATGTTGATCCTTGTGTTTTGCTCTTTAACCCACTGTCTGATAGATACACTGCGGGGCTCTGGTACATGATCTGGTGTTTGGTGAAGACCCTTCTCTCTTGCCATTGCTCCTGGTGAGCTGCCAGGGTGGAGAGCCAAGGTGTCTTTGGAAGGAAGCCCTTTTGCAGTGAGAGCACATTGCTCTGCTCTGTTTCCAGTTATTCCCAGGTAAACACCTAGGCTGGTAGTCAGGGCAAGCAATGATTTACTGACTTGATGGGACTTAAATGAGAGGGTGGTGCAGCACTTAGTGCACTCGGCTGAATACAGTGACAAAGAAGAAAGAAACTATTTGCACGTTGGATTTGCTGTCCTACTTGAGACGCTTAATATCTCTAGACTTGTGCTGTCACTGATGCAGTGACATTATTTAGACATCCACTGAAGTCAAAGCATGAGAGAAGGTGATAATAGAGGAGCAAGTGTGATGGTGAGAGGAGAAGCCTGCCAACTTTTAAAGCACAAATTTGCAACCACATCTAAATTGCTCCTTCTAACATATTTAATCTGTAGGGATGGGCATCTCTAAGGGCAGAAATCTGAAATGAGTTTAAATCCTTCACTCAGATATAAGTAAGGTAAGGTACATGGCAGCACATATTCAGTACTAGTATTGGGCCTTCTCCATTTAGGCAGAGAATTAAAGGCATGATTGCTTAATAAGGGCATAACCAGAGGCATTTACTGAATTCCTTAATCCATTCAAAGACATGCTTTTGTACAGATCTAGAGAAGAGATTTTATCTCCTGATTTAAATGTCATCTTTGTAATGACAAAACTCGTGAAACATCAAGAAAGATTCTGACATCAAAACTATTCATCACCAAAGAAATTTCTGAAGGCTGAAACATTGAAGCTGTGTATAATTATGCACTGTCACAGAAAGCTATCCCCATGCAGAAGACCTGCACAAGTCAAATGGAGTTTAAAGTCCTTAATCATTTTATCAGTGGGGTTGTCATGGTACATAGGACTCATGCTGTTCGTCTTATACAGGGATGATTTTTTGTCCTAAATGAAAGAAATATTGGGTCAGAAGTACATATTTATGACTATATTTAATATGATGGTTTCAAAAAATACATAGATTTTTGTTCTATTCTCTCATAAGTTTTAAAAGACTATTCTGTTCTTCAGTTTTCCACTGGTTTTAAAAATGGTTTTAATATGCAAGCACCGACTTTAATAGAACTTGTAACATGAACAGCCATTACAGAAAAAAAATTGCAACAACTCTTTGGAAGCCAGGCTGTGCCATCTGATTTTCATAAATAAGTGTTTCCTTGAAATGTTCCTTGAAATGCATCATTCTGCTTACTATGAGGTGACAATGAAATTGCCATTTATAAATAATCATGATCCCCTTTGAACCTGAACATAAATGTTTGCTAACATAAGACATATCCTGTAATTCCGTTGAATACTTCTTCTTCCCTCATAGAGAAGAAGAACTGCTAAAAACTTCAAATCAGGAGTGATATCTAATCAATTGCCTTTAAGAAAATGATGGCCTGAGTTATTTGTGATGGCAAGAAAGAAAATAAAGTGAAAGTGTGATATGGAGAAATGCTGGTAGGAGGCTTGGACCTTTAGAGGCTCAAAATATGACCAGGAAAGTTCACAGCTTGTCATCTGATGAGAGGGTAAAGAGAATATGAAGCAGTCAAGGAGGAGAGATAACAAATTGAGTTTGACAGGACTGACTGTATCAATGAATTGGAGAGATATTCCCATTTCTCCACAGAAAGGGTCTTATATTGAATGACATGATCATAGGTACCACTGTAGTATTTATATACAGGACAGCTGGTTTATCATTCGACTTGACTTTGCTGAGATACTGCTCCCACACTGCTTGTTGTGGTGAAGACTGCCCCTCTGGTACAAGGATGGGTTGTCTGTAGCAGAAGGTATTATGGAAACACAAGTGCAGAGGAAGGGGTAATGACACAAACCCTTCTTTTTCAGTAGCTCCAAGTTCAGAACCAATTCACTAGAAATTTACCATACGCCTAATCTGTCTTTGCATAGCTCTGCTGGAGGAAAAATACTATCAAAATTACATCCATGAAAACAATAGGTTTTTGTAAAGTGCAGCCATTTCTTGCTCTTGGTATTGATCACTTCCCTTACTGTCTGTATGGTTTTGAGGAAAGTTTGCAGCAAGGAGACTAGACCATGATTTTTCTTCTGTCTAGTTTCTGTGATGCTGCCTGGAGGCAAGATAGACTGACCACATGCAAATTGAAAATGCCTCAGCAGCTCCCAGGCTCTGCCCACCTTATGCTGAGGAAAACCTCATGCCTTGCTCTGCCATGGTTCCCCGGGCACAACCAAGTTCCATCAGCTAACCTGGAAGGCAGATGAGGTCTGTTGGAGGCAGAATTGGGTTCAGGGGCCTTCAGCCCACAGCAGTGTCAGGTGCTGATCCTGAGAGTGACTTTATTTTTCAGAGGATCCTTAGTCCAGCACTTCAGGCACAGTGTAGATGCATCCAGTATTTTGTGTGTTATATAAGTCATAAATCCTACATCCTGCAAATCCATGACCTGCACTAATATTTCAGTGGCTTGTGAAGCTGGTGAGCATTGGATGGCATTGCATTGGCCATCAGGGATTTCCTCAGGGTACAGGGTGCTCAGGTAGTTCAGGGCAACTGGCATTCCAGGTTCCAGATTGCCCCTAAGCAACTTCTGTCTTTGAACACACAGGATGGATGGCAAAAATTGGGGGAATTCCAAGAATGCTCTCTCTACCTTTGGAAACAAGAGCTGAATTTTTACACAGAGAGCCCTAAACAGATGATCAGTAAAAGATGTTGGCCTGAATTGCCTTGTCTTGGGTCCCTCCCTATAACATTCCAATACAGCTGCTTATGGTCATGAGTGTTGTAAAGCACAAGCAGAATCCACAGCTGGAGTCCTGCAGAGAAAATGGTGACATTAACAACTTGATATTCAGAGTTCGATTCACACTACAATGAGGAGAATCAAACTTTCACAGAATCACAGAATTGTTGAGGTTGGAAGAGACCTTCAAGACTACGTAGGCCAGCTATCAACCCAGCACCAACATAATCACTCCTAAACATATCCCCAAGTGCCATATCCAGATTTCTCTTGAATGCTTCCAGGAAGTGACTCCACTACCTGCCTGAGCAACTTACCCAATGGTTAGAAAATGACACCATTGTTTCAGCAGAGTGGCACTGACCTGTGTATGCTGAAGATTTACCCCATTATAGTCTCTTGAACAGAGGTGATTTCTTATCACAGGGGCTTCACCATCAAGGTCTCAAAAACTCCACTTCCTTTCTCTTTGCTGGGAACTTAAGTAGAAATCCTAAAGGGAAAACAAACATCCAAGATGGATCACTGAGAGTTTTGTGTGAGTAAATAGAGCTGTAAATAGAACTCAGAGTGATGGCAAGTTATCATACTGAGACATCTATTATCTGTAAGGTCAAATAATAATTTATCAAAGAAATACGAACACTGTGACTCATTATGCCAGTAATTAAAATAAGCGCCGTCCACCATAAGAGAAAGAGCTGTCGTTGTACTTTTCCTGTATATTCAACAATGTCTCTTTAAACTTCAGAGATTTATCTCCTCTCCCTTAATCAAGGAAATTATGTGAATGCTTACCGCTTCAGCCTGAGTGTTGCAAGCAGAAAACTCCCAGAGTAGAGTCCTCAGCACATTGGTAGGCTGCAGACATTGCCTCACATGGCAGAAGGGTCTTAAAGGCCCAAAACCAAGAGAGATTTGGTGAACTTCCAGAAGGTGGTTGAGCCAGGAGAGGGATTGTCTGAGCCTTTGCTTGCAAGGGCCACTCCATGCTGCTGTTCAGTGGGAGGCTTAGCAGGGAGCAGGTGTGGGATGCCTGTGGCTGCTGTAGTCAATGTTGCCTGGCAGGGGTTGTGATGGTGTGCGATCATATTTTGAGCTTCTTCAAAGGAATGAAAGGAATGAACAGAGGTTACTGTAGTGCATTATCAACAGAATAACCCCCATTCTCCACTTAAAGTAATAATCCTCTCTTTGTGAGCACCAGTAATCTGAAGCCAGCATGCACAAAGTGGTTCATAATTTTCTTTCACTTCTGCACAATCCGCAACAGAAAAACACAAACGATACCCAAAATAACTTGGCAAGCCATTTGCTTATGTGTAAAACAAGCAGAAATGAGCAAGATTGCACTAAAAAACATTGTAAAGCCTGAACTTTGCTCAGTGAGCTCACGACAGTCTCATGGCATTGCATAAGTTTCTTACTTGTTAATAGATCCTACTACTTCTTTCTTCCCAAAACTTTGTTTTAGCATATTAAAATGGCATCCATGAGCTGTCACCAGAGGTAACCATGCTGCATTTTCTTGGGCTAAATGTAAAATATTACAGTTTGCTGAGACCCCCTTGAAGAACAATTTGAAGAAGGTGAGGCTTATAGCTTCAAGCTACTTGGGCAGAAGTTTTTTGAGCTTGTCAAAATTATGAACAATTATGCACAAATTGGAAAGCTTGTACCAGAAAGCAAAGGAGCAGCAATTTCTTTAGTCTTTTGATGAGAAAGTGAAAGTAAGAAACAACAATGGTTTTATGAATGTGTTAACAAGTAACCTGAAACAAGGAACTAATTATTTTTAAAACCTTGAGGAAATTTTGAAAAAATTAATTAAAAACCTACTGCTAGTCTCATAAAATTATTTTGGAGATATAATTTTTTTGGAATAGACAATATTCTTGATTTTTCACCTCCATAAGGTCTGATGATCTCTAGTGTCTTATATTCTTAAATTCAGTACATTATTAAAAATTGTTGGATTGAAGGAACAGGAGAAACACAGTTGATACCTGAAGTTAGAATTACTCCAAATACACTACCATTAACAGCTGAAGACCAGAAATATTAGCCTTCTTGCTAACATGATGAGCAATGGCCATCTGTCTTCACAAAAGATTCCCAGCCAAAAATTATTACCTCAGTCCCAGTAAACTCTTGAACTTTACAGCAGAGCAATAAAAGGTTTAGTGAAGGGGGTACAGAGCAAAGGCCTAGACCCTCAAAGGTCTGTTTAGGCGGTTTGCTCTTGTAGAGACTCCCTCTTCCATGAAAATCCATACTGCAAAACACATGAAACAATATACATTTTATATTAGGGACATATAGAATAAAAAAGAGTCAGTGGAATAATTTTCTGCAAATGCCTTGGAGAATCTGGCTCAACTTCTCTCACTTTAACTCCCTGTAATCTCAGTTACTCTATCAATAGTTAAATTAGGTTTGGTCCAACACAAAACAGAAAATAAGAAAAAAAAACCTAGTACTGTATGTTTTTCAGAATTTGAAATGGATAATGTAAGTTGCATCAGAGCTAACTCACTGCTTGTGCATCTCTCACAATGCTATGTCGATGTCTGGTGTCAAGCATCTCCCGACTGATATAATGTGAAACAAACCCACAACCCTGAGACTAACAAGGTATCTGTCAGTAAAATTAAAAAATCAGTCGTTTATTGTAGTGGCAAGCAAAACCCCATCTCCCCAATGTACTGGCACAGAATTATGAATGGGTTATGAATATAGTCTATGCAGAATTACAGAACTTGGCTATAAAATCAGGATATCAAAATCAGTATCAGCAAATAACTGTAGCCAGATTAAGGCTAACATCTGCAGGTAGAAACATGTGTGGATATTTGCATCCACACAATCCAAAATAAATCAAAAGGCCCTACCCAGGATAATGGAACCTTCCACATGGATCCATGTCCTTCTTAAAACCACAAATTATTAGAAGTAAGTGTTATATAATCCAAACAAGGCCAAAAGAGTCATTGCACTTCCAAAGGTAAGAGGACAGACACTGTTGTCCCAGAGAGAATAAACCAGCACCAGTGGACATGAGTTGTAAATCAGTACTGACAGGGATAAAAAGCAGGCTGACTTCAAATATTAAATAGCAGAAATTGCAAGCAAAAAGGTGCAAGTTATTACTATTTGGGACATACATGGCACATTTTATTCATAGATCCCAAAGTATTTAATAAGAATGGATTAAACTTCTTCCTCTTGTTGTAAGCCAGAGTAAGTAGGGCATAGAGGAATTGCAGTGACCTTGCTAGCATTTCTCCCACAGTGCTTCCATAACTACCAGCATGGGAACAAAAGATCCTAAGGGTTGTATTTTATAAAGGTAGTAAGTACTGATCTTATAAAAGGAGAAACAAAGAAAACATTTTTGACAAAGGAAATGAAGAAAAAATTGTGAATGGGAAATAAATAAGAATGAGGAGTAAATGGAAAAGAAAAATAAAATCTCTGAGATATTAAAAGGAGGGCGTTAATATGAGCCTGTAAATATAAACATATTCACTGCAGATACACAGAGACTTCTATAGCACTTGTGAATTTTTAATAAGGGTATCTTGGCATCAGGCTCCTGCCATGGACACAGATTAAGAATCACCTGAGCTCTGTGCACAGGGCTGTAGAAGGAGTCCCCTCTGAGACTGGCCTGGAAGTCACTCCCATTAACATCACCTTGAAAAGTGTCATCCTGAATGGTGAGGTGGGCCTTTCTGCTGACAAGGATGCAATCAGCTGAATTACTAAATAGTTTGGCTTCCAGATGAAAATCTTGCAAGTTAACCTATATTAGGACAACTTTCTCCCTCCCCTTTTTAAAATTCTTGTTCGGAAGTTTCTTATAAAGAAAAAGAGCACATTTTAAAGTCAGTGTAAAAATCAGCAATCCTCAAGAAATTTTAAGCCAATGAGGAGAGCCTGGAAAAAAATTATTTCTAAGTATGAAAGTACAATGGAAATCAATGATGCAAAATAGTAGCCTTTTGCTCAGCAGTTCTTAGTCTCACACAACTGTTTGCTTAAAATACAATGACTTCAGTATTGTTTGCTTATGTTCGAATTACAGCAAGGTGGTGTCCCATCAATAGATCAGTTTCCTCAGTTTTAATGGATCATATATGTGCCAGACCTTCAGAATTCTTCGTTTCGTGATTTGACCTCAGTCCTGCTGAAATACCTTCTTTTCATCCACTTTGTGTGATTTGGCTCAGACTCGTGAAGATTGTAGTTGCACAGATATTTCTTGGAGCCAGAATTTTACATTTCAAAATGTGGGGTGAGAAGGAGCTTATACTGATCCCAAAAGGCCATGTTGATTTTTTACAGTTAGATAATAGACAGTCTATTTTTTTAACTTCCAATGGAAGCAGGATCCCTAAAAAATGGCAAAAAAATGCAGTGGCCTACTAAATAATTTTTATAAGTTCGTTTTTTGGATATTTATAATCTATTTCCCATAACAATCTTTCTTTTACAGCTTTTATTTCTTCATTAGTATTTTTCCTCTATCAAACTGTAGTATTCTTAAAGCTATTTTTCTGTTTGTAAAGTTATTTTTTCTATTTATTCAGCTGTAGTGAAAATAAACAGTATAGGAGCATTAAGTAGTTAAGACAGTGAAAAACATGGAAATAGTCATATTCCCATACAGATTTAAAAGCCAATGAGAAGCCCAAGAGAAGTGAAGGGGAAAAAAAATCAGTGTTTAAAACACACATCATCAAAGCATAATGAAAGCCTTTCCTATTTAAAAGGTGTACAATCACTTTATTTCCAAGTGGGACTATTCATTAAGGACAAAATAGCTAAAAATGCTTAGATGTGTATTTGAGCACCTGTGCATTTTGCACTGCTGCAAGTTAGCCCCCGAAATCCACAGGAACAGACCAGGTTTAGTCCAAATAAACATTCCTTCACATTTCTGAAAGTTGTGATTGGCCAACAGTAATGCATGCTTACTGTTGCTGCTCAGGCTGTGCTGCAGCAGTCTCAAAACAGGATTTGGATCAAGTGTCTTGAGCAGACCTCCTCCTAGATGGTAAACTTACAAGATGTAAACATTTCTTTTGCATCTTGAGGGAAAGCATAACTAGGAAATAAAAGAGAGTGTAGGTACCAACTTTTCCTCACACAGCACCTAGGCTTAACTTGCTTTCCAGTTTTTACCTGCTAGAAGGCATTTTTGTTTGTCACTGCATGACTTTTACAATGTTTGATAAGATTTCTCAGATTTTCCATCTGAGGAAGGGTTAATACCAGAGTGAACAAGTAACAGATTATGAGGACTTCAGTGTATCAATATTTAGAAGTTTAAATTTGTTAATCCAAGGATGCTTTTTGCTTACCTTTTATGACAGTTATTTACAACTTGTCATGGTTATTTTGAAGGAGTATTTCTTTTACCAGCAAGTTCCTACCTTGGCCAAGGCTGTAGAACTTCTAGAGGTAATGTGGAGGAATTTCTAAGTAATATGAAGTATGTATGCCTAGGTGGGCTGCTTCAGCCTGTTTATGTATCCTCTGAGCTTGGCTCAAGAGTCTCGCTGGAAACAAAATATTGAAAAAGTCATTATACCAGGGAAAAAAACAGCAAAAAAAATTATCTAGGGGATTTCTAGGTCATGTCATGCCATGACTGACTCCTAAAGATATGCCAGGACCACCAAGCAAACCAAGCACATCCCTCTCTTGATGGAAGCTGTGGAAAACCCTATAGATGTGTTAGGGTTGTTGCTTTGAATGATTAGGGTTTGAATATCCATAATAGAATGGAATATTCTCCCCTGAATAATGGAATATTTGAGAGGCAAATAGTCCAGATAGTCGATAAATCAGAGTAATACAAATTATTTTCTTAAGGATAATGATTTACATGTGTCTGGATAAGAAAGGGTTGACACAATTCAGGGGGTTGGGTATAACAGCAGAAGGGTCATTTAGGGTAAAAGGAGGAGGATGAGGAGGAGGAGGAGAGTGAATGGCTGAGGCACAGAGCTGGTCACCCCTCACCAACCCGCTTTTGCTGTTCAGCAAGGTTGGAGCGAGTCCAGAGACAATGACCAAATTCAGGCTGGGGCCAGTGACTGCCAGGCAAGCCCTGGGCACTGGGGCAGGATGAGTGAAGCCAGAGGAGAGTCAGCTTCTTGCTCTGGGTCTCTCTGGATCAGTGGGGTGCAGGGCCAGAGGACTGCCTCCAGCTCAGGGGTGCAGGGAAGTGAACATCAGCAGTAATCCTCTGCAGGGCTGTGCCTCTACTGCCAGATAAACATTCTCCAGGTAAGGTTTGTGAATGAAGGATGGTGCTTTCAATGCACATCTGTACACAAGTGAATTGGAAGGGCTGAGCTTTATTTGAGTAATGCTAAGAACTGTGAGTCTTCAGACATGAAAAAAGCAGGGAATATGGGCATTTTCCACCAACCTTATATTCACACAGGTGAGTTTAAAGAAACTCTAAACAGATACGTATGAGTTATGAGATCCATTTGAAATTCACAAATGTTCACAGAGTTTATACTGAAATTCAGTTACATTAAAGGATGCCAGTCCAAAGGCAAGTTGTAGGGAATAAAAGGCTTCCTTTTCCAGATTAGTTTTAAAGGTTTCTCCCTCAACCTGGTTTTGTGTTAACTGAAGCTGTATGTGTCAGTTCCTCCTCTGCTTTCTGCTATAATTCCATGATAGGACTGTCATAAAACATACCTTATTTTTGTCAATAACTGTAGGTGTGGGACTTTAGGAAGATTTCAGCTGCCCTGTTCTATTCCCTGATAACTCAAATGTATCAGCATATTTGATGTACATACACGCACATAGTTTTACACACTCCTTTATACCCTGGTTCACTTTTGTGTAAGATTTTAAGGATGCTTTTAAAACCATATAAATGTATAAAGTATACATTAGTTGTGAAGCTGCTCATATTAATAAATGGGAGGGGGTTTTTTGTTCCAAACAGAGAAGTATATACAGTCAAAGAAAATGTGTGCAAATAACTAGTGCACATTGAATTAACATAAAAGGTAAAGAAAAGAAATGCATAACAGGAAGCCCACAAGAGAAATCAAAACATATTACACTGTCTGTGAAAGAAAGACTGATATCTAAACATGAAGAGAAACATGAAACAAAATCTGTGTACTTACTTTTGACTATGTTCCCTTGGGTTACAGGGAAATGGGAGGGGTGATATTTCATACCAGTGAGAACTGACTAAGAGACCCATCTCATTACTTTGGGCAGAACAATAATAATTAACAGATAGAAAAATCATCACACAAGAACCAATTCCAAGTGTAGTTTCAGAGAACCAAAAGGCCCTCAGAGCTTCTAAGTTGGATAAATATTGGACTCCAACAAATATACTTTTATTTCTTTTCCATGGATGTAACTGACTTGAATTTTGTGCTTCGTGAAGAACAGCAACAGTGCTTTTATAAATACATTCTTTCCTCAGCTTACTATTTTAAGCTGAGCCTTATGTAATTTTAATTAAAGGTGGAAGTTGTTGTGAAAATCCCCTAAGTTTGGTTGAAAGCAAGCAGAATTTTGTCTCTCTTTTTCTTTCTTATTTGTAATAGTTCTTTCACCATAGTTCTGTAGTTCCATGTTTTTCTGAAGCATTCTTCTTTGGATTAAAGTTGAGAGAAATAGCCTGAGAATCTTTAAATTTGATTACATTTATCATCCTTAGAAAATTTTCTTACACGTACTGTCAGTGCATGATGTCAAACATCTACATATACATGTTTAAAGGCTGGGCTCAAACCAGTGCAGAAAGTTGTAGTGAGTCATTGGCCAACTGATGATGAATCATCCCCTCAGCACCTGGGACTGATTCATCCTTCCAGCAGGCAGCTATTGGCTACTGCCTTTACAGACACAAACACTGTCTCATAGATAGCAGTTGTCTGCCTTAGGATTTTGCTTGGCTTGTTACTTCAACCATTAATTGAACAGAAAAAAGATTGCTAAAAAAGATAATTTTCAGCCTGAAAGTCTTACAACCCACTGTCTCTGTCCTTCGGACGTTC
This sequence comes from Zosterops lateralis, assembly GCF_965231275.1. Lineage (NCBI taxonomy): Eukaryota > Metazoa > Chordata > Aves > Passeriformes > Zosteropidae > Zosterops > Zosterops lateralis. The sequence goes on along the minus strand of NC_139764.1, from coordinate 32,181,141 downwards.
TCGTGTCCTTGGAGGACATGTCCCTAACACTCCTGAAAATTTTGCCACCAATTTCATTTGGGAGGTGCAAATGTTGTTTACAGGATCTATTCTGTGCAAGTTCCCTCTAAGTCAGAGAGTATCCAGAGCTGTATTTCAGAACATCAGCTTTTTTACTTACAACCTACTTTGGACATTGATATTGGTTTCTCTCTGACTATAGTATCAGCCCTCCCTCTGGGCTATCTTCTGCTAATGGCCCATCAACGCCTTGCCCATGACTCACAGGTAACTCCAGGAGTTATCTCTGTTTAATGGGCCATCAAGGACCCACTTCACACTCATCATCCCATTGTGAGATGCTCCACCCAGGGGGAGGAGCCAATCATTCTCACCTGGATATAATCTGGGATTTGGGACAGGACAAACAGCCCTTACCCACTGGATTCCCAGAGGAGCAGAGCTACCAGACCTTTCTACAGGATCACTGCTTCAGGAAGAGCACCTCACCTGGACTGCTTCCACCATCCTGCTCAAGTTGTATTCTGACCCTGTCAGTGGTTTTTTTGTATTATTGCATTTATTTTATTTTACTTTTTTTTTTTTCCTTCCTATTGTATTTCTGACTTGGAGTCTCTCACTGGTCTTGCTTTCAAACCACTACACTTGCTGATCTTTGCTTCATGGCCTTGGTTCAGCTTGGATCTCAAGCTTTCTGATAGAGCTGTTTGAACTTAGATTGATCTCTAAATCGGATCTGCCCATGACCATGAGTTTGTCATCCAGGTATTGGACAAAAGCTGGACAACATTTCCCACTATCTCAGGAAAAAACAAAAAAACTAGGGATCCATGTGTAAATCTGTCATCAGTAAAGGCATTATGGTTAAATTAATTTTACCTCAATAAAGAACACAAAAAGCAAAAAAACAACCAACCAACCAATGAACAAACAAGCAAACAAAAAGAAAAGGTGTTTTGGGATTGGAATATTCTAAGGAAACAGAAATCAAGAGAAAAAAATAGGAACTCATTCTGAGATGTGGGTCATGTGTGATTTATCTGCTATAGCTACAATTATTTAAATAAACACTCTGGCTTATAACAAAGTACAATGTTCACAAGCCATAAAAGAGTTCTGAATACCACATCTTCAGAGTAACACCAATTCCTGATTGTGTACAATTGCTTATTAATCCTGACTGTGATTGCTTACTCTGCTCCCCCTTTTATTTCTGCAGAAGAGCATCTATTTGCCATAAACCTTGAAGGATGGTGTTCAGGTACCACGGGTACTGATACCATTTTAAGTGTCCCTGATGCCATTTTAAGTGCCCCGGCCACTCTAGAAAAGTAGAAATCTTCTACAGGTTCCATATCTACTTTAGAAATATCATGGATCTTAAATGGTGCTAGAGTGCTAGATAGCTAGAGACTATAAGCAGAGACATCCTTCATTCAGCTTACTATCAAATCAAGCTGCTTTACCTTTCTGCCACAGAATGAATGCTGCTATTCCCCCTCTGTCAGCCTATTTTCAGTCTGAAACAAGCTTTTCAATAGTAGAAACAAGCAAAAAAGTCTAGACTACAGCTAATGTTTTCTGAAAATTCTCCTGTTGTTCATTTAGAAAAGGGGTTGTTGCACAAGAATGAAAAGACAGACTGCTATGGATGTAATATAACGTGCATATAAAAATACAGATGTCTTCTTGGCCATTTTTGAAATGAAGGCCAAATTAGTCCAGATCTGCCTCAACAGGCAAAGCTATTGCTTCATTTCTGCTGAATCTATTTTCTTTATTAAAACAACATTCCTGTAAATTCTATGTGATTTGATCAAAATAAGGTTTGATACATATTACCTTTGTAATTGGACCAAATCACAGCCAAAACCAAACCAAACTGAGAAATATCAATAAATTCTTACTAAGATAAAATTATTTTGGATTTCTTTCAACTGACCAAACAGACAGAGCCAGCATACTATCCAAAACATGCAGAACATGATTTCACGTATGATATTCTCAACATAATTTAATAGCTTTTCTTTCAAAAGATGGATCTTATAGTGTTTCAAGACTCCAGGCATTATTACCAATCTCATTAAAGCACAATCACTTTGTTGCTGTCTTCTTGCTTTAGGCTTGGGTTTTCTTTGGTGCATGTCCTTGCAAGCACATGGTGGAACCACAGGCGCTCTCCAAGGTCCTGAAACATGGGACTGGACTTTGGAACATTTTGTTACTAATTAGAAGTATTAATATTTTAAATCAACATCTTCAATTAACTGTGGGTGAGAAAGACATTTATTTAAATTTATTTATTTAAATTTAAGACTAATAGAATCAGTCTTGGAAAAGAGAACTTAGGTTTAAATACATACTTGTATTTAGATCACATTTAGATGCTACAGAGTACAAATGAGAAAGCAAGCAAATTGGGGTTAGGCAACCTTGGAAATGTAAAATATCATCCTCGTCATTTAAAATACTTGGGAAGAATTTTTCATGAATGTTGAATTCCTGGAAGACAAAGTTGCTGAGATTTGCCAGGCAAGCTGAATAATGTAAACTTCTTGCTGAGCTCTGTTATCAGTACGCTCATTATTAATAAATATTGTTGTTCTTTCTTTACAAATATGCTTCAATATTTTTTATCTTGGTAGTGGCCTTTTTTTACTCAGAAAAACTGTAACAGAAGAAATGTCATGAGCATTTGTTCTGAAAAGAGGCACTGCACTTATGTTCCATTCCCCTGTAGTACCAGCTATTTATAAGAAAGAATGATGTGGTAAACTATTTTCTTTTTGTATTCATTGTCTGAAGTTGTTGCATGACATAGGTTCAGGATATCAGAGATTACTCATATATTTCTGTAAAACAGTTCTGAGCTGCCAAACTGATAATATGAAAAACTAGTTCAAGCTTTGAAAAAAAGTCCCAGTTACTCAACATATAATGAACCTTTTCTGTAAATTATGGTGATATTGTTATGGAAATATGCATCTAAACCAGCTTGCAATCTTGCAGTCTTAATAAAGAGTCTAAGAACTGAATGTTAACCTTGACTGAGCTGTCTGCAATTCCATGCCAGTCACTGTATCACAGCTCAGAAGAAAAATGTCTGTGTTGCTCAGAAAAGCTTACTCTGCTGGTCCATTGATGTCTTTTTCATGGATAAATAAATGGCATTATTTTAAACCTACCTTTAATTCGAATTTTCTTGTCCACTAACCTAATTAAAATGAACAACATGGTATAAATTAAACTTGTACTATACTGCTCCACTACCTCAAATTTCAGAGAGAATTTATTAGTAAAGTCTTCCTACCATAAACTCTGAGAGGTAATTTATTTAGAATGTCTTCTTCAATTTTTATTGTGTTTTCTAAATTATATTAAGGTCATGCATGTACAGAGAAAGAATTGTTCTTGAACCAGTGAAAATCAACATTACTGAAGACAGTGCAGTATGTCAGCATAAAAATGTCGGAAAATATTTTAAATAAAAAAATAATATGAAGATACTTCTACTGGAATTATAGTTTAAGGATAATATAACAAACAAACCAGCAAACACAAAACTCCCAAACTGGTGATAGAGTTGTCATAAAAACAAATTCTTTTATAGGAGAAAAAAAAATTACAAAAATTATTTCTTCAGGTCTTTCTCATTTAATTACTGTTTTGGACACCTGATTCAAAAGACTGTATAAAGGAGGAATTAATTTAGCCAACAAGAAATTCTGTAGGTGCTTCATCAAGAAGAGCAGTTAACAAAGTAGAAAGACATTTCTGGACTGGAAGACACAAGAGTTCATTACGAGAGTAAGCATAATCAGGCCAAAGTGCAATTAAAAGAACATTCATTATAATTGGAAACACAGAAAGCAAGAATTACAAGGTTTTTAAAATGCAGTGAAACAAACTTATACCATCTATTTAAAGAAAGACTTCCTAAATATAGAATTTAAATTAAAATACCAACAAAGACTACTTGCAGGAATGCCTAAAGCAAGCACAGGATCATGAAACTGAACCTTAAGAATATTCTTCTTGTTGATTTTAGCAGTTCCAAAGAATTTTACTGCCCTTGTGAGTAGTTCTCGGATCACTCTCTCTATGTGTATGTTGGTGATCTTTACAAAGATCTTTCTTTATGAATTGGTAGAGGTTTAAAAAACACAGTGAGCTTCAAAAATGTGAAGAAAATAAAACCCTAGCATACTTTTCTGTAGCTTCAGGAACATACATAAGGGAGCAGAAATGAATCCACCAAAGATTGGTCTCTCTCAGCCAGGGACTACTTTCCCAGTATTTTAGGAAAATTTAGAAAGGGAGACTGGCAATCAGCAAGTTCATCAACCACTTAACTGTGAAAGGGAAATAAGCAATAAAAAAACCGCAAAATCACCACAGAGGTGTTGAAATCCTATAGAAGATTTATTCTTTTGATATGTCAAGGAATCTCCTATTCCTGCTGATGGACTTAAATTAAGACTTGGACTTTCTGTTTGAGGGTTGAGAAATGCTGTGCACAGATTATGCTGATATGATACAATTCAGTCCCTTGAGTAGCAGGGAAAAGATTTAAGTCAATATTATTTGAGATTAATAGGACAAAGCTCAGGTGTTTGTATCTTTTTAATGCCACCAGCAACAGCTATACCTGGATCTACTTGTTTTGTTATTTCCTGAAGAAATCTCTTAGGTTATGATGTACTTTCTTGTTTATAAAATAAAATGGATTTCTATTAGAAAATAAAAAGACTCTGAATGTTACTCATAAAGCTTGTGCTGCTCCACTTCTAAGAAATTAAAAATAATGTTACCAGATGTTCTGTGTGGTCCCCTGTGCTGAAGCTGGGGGAACTTATGTTTACATTTAATTTATTGTGAGAAGCAAGATGCAGAGAAGACACTGTTATTTATAAGTATAGAGTGGCACTCTAAAGAGCTCTGCTGCTCCACTGGCCTCTAAAGTTGAGGGCAACAAAATTTCTCAGGTTTTAGCCAGGTTTCATTAGAGTATAAAGTTGCCTTATGTTGTCAGTATATCTCCAGCATATCAGTATATCTCCACCTTCCAGTCCTTCCTAATAGCTTTTGAATCCATTATCCAATCCCTGTCAAATATTACAAGCATGTAGAAATCTCAAAAGTATTGTTTCTACAAATATTGTGAAAATACATAGTTAGGTAGCGGGGAGAAACACAACTAAATGCTTCTGCATCCTCTCCAAGGGAAAAACAACAACAAATACTTCAGTATTGAATTCACTAATTATCTGTCCCATTCTGTTTCTGAGCTGGAAATACCAACTTTACAGTTTGCACAACCTTATCTAAAGATCCATTTAGTTCAAGTTTTATGAAAACTTCCATTTTCTTGTGGACCTGTTCAAACATTGTTCACCATTCTCTCCAGTTTTCTGACTTATTTCCATTCAATTGCTGCAAGATTTGAATTTCTTTAGAGCCTGTTTATCAAATATTTGTGAATCATCTCACACACAGTGGGAAAAAACTGGTAGGGATTAAGAATAGAGGATTTATAATTTTTTCTAACCAAGAGTGACAGTGCTTTTATTGTCAGGATAGCATACTTCTCTAAAAATCGACTTCTTTTCTCCACCCTAAAAGAAACAAAGGACATTTCTTTTGGCTTGATGTAATCTAAGAAAAAAATCAAGATGGTAATTAGCATAGCACTAAAACATTCTTTTCTTCTATATCAGCAGAAAGATCAAATTACTCCATAAAAATTAAAGAAATTTCAGTGGAATTGGCAAGTACGAGTAAGAGGATATTCACCTTGAGTAAACTTGGACACCCAAACTTCATTTTCAAATTAAAAAGCAAATCTGCTGAAAGTGCCACAAAATGAATGAAGACAGGCAGGTTCTCCTAGAAGGTGATTCAAGGCAAGATGCCATTAACAACACAGAAACTCTCAGGGAATTCACCTTCTAACTAGTATCACAGCTTTGACTTCTAAATGTGCAGTTAGTAGTTGAATCGAAAGTGGAGATCTGAAATCCATTTTCATCTTATTCCCATGATTATCTGTAAGCCTACATCCAGGCTCAAGACTTTTTTACAGTAATACTTAGTTACAACCCTTTTGAAAAAAAAATAAACCTGCAAGGACAGGAACAGTGAAAAAAAAACAATATGAATTTTCACCTGTATCCTTTACAAAACTAAGTCCAGGACTTTTGTAGAATTTGGAAAGTTTTCTGACTTTGTCACAACTGGAAAGTAGGAAATAGGAAGCTGGTGGAGTGGCAGGCTCACTTGCCTAGAATTCATTTGCACAAATAAAGGGTAGTGAGGAAAAAGTAAACTGAAAACAACAAAAAAGATAACAATTATATGAAGATACGACAGCACTAAGTGTCATTATTCTTCTGATTTAAGACAAGCATAATATTCTAAAGCAGTACTATACAGTAAAAAACATGAGTTATTTAAACATTTCTGTAGCATTTTAAACATTCTGATGAATCATTTATAATTAACTATGATTAAAAAGTCACTGATAAATAGATAACCCCAATGAAATACATGGTACAGAGTGCTGTCTGAATTCACATTATCTTTCTTTTTTGTGTGTTAAAAAGTAAAAAGATTTTACTATAATTACAATCCTGCACCAATGATTCATAAGGAGATATTATATTTGGAGTGCCTACTGATAGCCATCCATATTGGTTAGTAAAAGGAATTAAATGTTTCATGTTAATTTGAAATTTCAGCTTAAGGCCATGCCAAAAATGTTTTGGTTTTTTACAGATCAAAAAGGGACAAAAGTGAAAAGACTTCCAGAAATAAATGCTATGTAATAGAAAAATATCAACCATATGTGCATTTCAGATTTGTAGATCGAGTTACAAGGTTGGCAATCAGATTTCGACTCCCTAAATATTCTCAGAGTTCTAAATATAATCTTTCTTCTGTTCTTCTCTCCCCCCTTCCCTCCCAAACTGTTGTGTAGCATTTCTATGTGCAGTAAAGCGACCTGTCTTGTACGACTTGGAGAAGGCTGGATTTGTTTTGTGCGTAAAATGACACTTATTCCTTGGGTGCTGTCCTGTACTAGTGTGAAGCAAAGGGTAGAAGCATAGGACCTTTTCTGGACTCAATATATATTGAAGCACTCTCAGCCTCTCAAAATTTTCATTAAAATTTATGGTAAGTCAAGTAGATACATAAGGACAATTCTTCTGATTATTTCCGGCATGGTAACTAAGTGAATTCCTGCATTTTCATTATGCCCATCTCCCTTTCTGTCTGTCCTTTCTCTTCCACTAACTTTTTGTCCATACATCCTCTTCCAAAAAAGTTTCATGGAGAGATGATCTCAGAGAGAGTAAATTAATAAAATTCTCATTAAAACTCATAACTGAGTGAAAGAGCTCTCTTGTTAGGATTTACCATGAGGCAAAGTCTAAAATATTAACTGGAGGAATCGCTGTGGTCTTGGGCAAATAAGGAGGACTTGATATAGTCTTGAAAAGGTGAGATTTTAGGGATCTGCAAGGCAGCTGGTGTCAAGAAGTGTAATGATGTGGCAAATAAAAATGAATTAATCTATAAAGAATCCCTCTTCTTCAGTTCCACTACCCATGGGACACCTTATTTTTTTTATATATACTTGTCTATGCTTAACAGCCAACATTTGTCTACAGATCACAATAGTGGGGTTCAAAGGCAAAAACTGAAACTGTTTGCAAGCTTGGGTTTTATGACCAGAAAATCTTACTGTGATCATCAGTCTGGACTAGCAAGTTAATGCAGACCTCAGCATTTTACTCATTTCTTAAGCAGGTGAGCTGAACAAGAATATTTAATTGTGATCTAAAGTAGCAGAGAATCTAGCACTTGTTGCTTAAATTATTCCAATTTAATATTATCACAGAATTTAATATTCCTTACTGCTGAAACTACACTTACATTTTTAGTTTGTTGGCTCTGTTTTCACTCATCAGATCTTCCAAAAGGCATTTACCTTTACATGTTGAATTACCACATTACAAGGTAAAAATATTAACTCATTCTTTCTTAAAGAGATCAGACTCTGTCAAGTTAATCTTCTAATACAAAGTAAGGTTACAACAACATGTCATTAATTTTTAAATTCTTTTAAATTTTCTTAGCAGTTATTTAAAAACTGAGTTTTGGCTGAACATGGTATTCTGGTACTTGTTTGGCTGACATGGTAATAAACCACCTATCTAAAATTATTGAAATTAAAAATACAATTTTACTAGCATTAATTCACCCTGAGCAGCTTATTGTGTTACTTTCATTTCAATTCATATGTCATGTAAACAAATACGTTGTATTCTCAGCAGCCTCAGTGTAGATTCCCTGTTAAGGCTATATTAAAACTATTTCAAAATTCCTTGCAGTTATTCTGGATGAAAATGTACTTTTTGAAAAGAGCTGAAAACTGATTTTATGAAGATGGCATACTGACAGCTTACTAAAAAGTTCAGCCTTGAATCATCTATAATAATAGCTTTTTCTTGGTTTACAAGATGGATAGATTATAGAACGAGGCAAGCTATGAATTCCTCACAATAGTAATAAGAATTCTTATCTGCTGTTCTGAAAGGAGAATTGCCAAGAGTTTTTAACATTACAAACAACCAATAATGTTTCTGACAGAAGGAAGAGTTACAAAGATAACATAAATATCTGAATTCTCACCAGTAAATCCAAACCCCTACCTGAAGGAAGATATCACAAAAGACATACAAACTCACAGGTAACAGAACAGGACACAACAATCAGGTGCAGAATTTCACAGCATCTCCTGTGCCAAAGCAAGATCATGGCCGAGGAGCTTCTTTTAAGCCATCATGAACTGTCTGGAGAGACCTTCTCTGAGTCCACTCACAAATTTTGAAGTCCATTAATACTGGCATGGGTTACCCTTTGCAAGCAACAGATGTGTCTTCAAAATTCATGCCTTAGCTTTAGTAAGTGGAGATTTTTTTTTTACCAGTGCTATTTTTTTTTCCTATTTCCTACTTTGTAAAACGTTATTTTATCCTAATATTTTTCCTTGATTATTTTTTTCCATTTCTGTGCTATGAGTTCCATAATTTCTATTGAGAGGAGTTCCTCTGTTATCAAATTGGCATCGATTTATAAAACCACTATAAAAATGAAATCTAAAATAAATTATTTACCCACTGTCTAAATCTAATAGAAAGCAAGCTACTCTACAACACTGCATTTTAATAAATTGAATAAGAATTCATCATTTTAATTTTAAACTGAAATAAATTACTACATGAAATCCTGACTGTTTAGAATAACAATGACTATAAAAACAACAAAGGAGATATTACAGTTTTTACATTTATGTAAAATAATAATGGGCTAAAACGATTCAGGGGGAGAGGACAATTTTGCTACAAAAAATTAAACCCTTCCATGATTGTGCATATGCCATTCTCACAGAAGTCAAGGACATAATCTTGACCCAGGAATGTCAACAGGAAGTCAGAGGATTAATTAAGTGGGAAAACAAAAGCAAATTCTTATGTGAAGAAAATTTCAGAGACAGAAATGTTAAGGATAGCACTCAGGACATTTAGATAATTAGCATCTTTTCTAGAAAACACACAACATTCTTGTTACAGAAATTAGAATATTAACCAACATTTTGTAACATTTACCTAAAGTTTATCTTAAGAGAAGCTTTGTTTTTAACAATCATCTTAAATCCCAGTAAACTGAAGAATTAATTAGCAAGCACGGAGGATCAGCAAACTAATGCTTTAGTCTGTTAAACCATCTGCTCAGGAGCACCCTGTTCAAATCTTGGCATTAGGAGAGGATGGATGAATACTTTTGTCTCTTGCACTTAGTCACAACTTGCCATTCTTTGCTTATGCACATTTTTTTTTCCTTTAGCTCATGGTAAATAAAGTTATAAAGAGGTCAGTAATTGATCAGATTTCTGTTACCATGAATTTTGTGTAACAGATTGCTAACAAATTTGGCAGAAAAACCTTACTGTAGCCATCCATCCCTCTTATTTCATACCAGATTCCTGTATTCAATAGGTATGTATGAAGGGACAGATTCAGCATTATCTTTTGTTTTCTTTGCCTAATACAAAGCAGGCCTATATCCAGTTAAACCAGGCAAAATAATGTAAAGTAAGTGAAGTCTTCAAGGCAATCCGTCCTTCATTTCTGAAGACTATTAATGAATGCTCCATTAATATTTTAATGCCTCATTCTTTTTCATTATTAACAAGAACATATTTATCAGATCTGTGGAGGTCCTTGTTATTGCAACCCCAATCTGTCTTCATTTTCTAAACTTTTGTGTCACAGCTTTGTTTCCAGAAAGTGCAGGTACATTCTGACACAAAAGGGATCAAGGGTGGTGTTTGGGAAGGAGGCTAGCCAACAATCTAGTCTAATGGAATACTTTTTTGTTGACACTGAAATTATTTTCTTGTACTTCAGCCACTCTCTTACAGATTGAAAAGATGGAGGGCTGTCAGCTACAAACAAGGTGATTGATACAGTAGGGAAGATATCCAGCAAATCACAGTGACGTCTGCACCGTAGCAAGGGGCAGAGAAAGGTGCTCCATGGAGCACATTAAAAGAAGAAGGTGCTCTGTACCACTACTAATCAATTTGCCAAAGACAGAACAATGTTCCAAATAAAGGCAAAGATCTGGACTAAGCCTGGCAATAGATGGCTTCCTCTCCATCAACAGCCAGCTTTCTCTGCAGTTGTTTCTTCCTGACTCTTTGGGCAGACATGATGCTGTGATCTTCTCAGGACCACATGGGGAAAGTGGTGCTAGTCACAAAACCTTTTAAAAGGAGACATTTGTTTAAAATTCTGTTCCTCTCTCCATTAAGCTTTGTGCTCCTTGATTCTGCTCATGCATTACAGACTTGATCCTCCTAACTAGCTTCAACTGGCATTTTCTCATTGACTTCAATTAGGTGAGACCAGGACACAGAGAAGGTTCTGTGTGGTATGGTAGTAATTGCAAAATTTTATTCAAAGACATATTTTATCTCTGTTGATGAAATTAAAATAGGATAGGAAAGAAGGAAAAAAAAGCTCAGGCGGAAGGGCTGGCATTTTAATTTTTTCGGGTTGCTTCTGTAGTAGATTGACCTCCCTCAGATAAATCTGTGCACCATGGAAACTATTTTCTCACTGAGGAAAAATTTCCAAGTTCAGCTGAAGGCCTATACATCAAGTTAAGCATATAGCTAAACTGCAACTGTGTAATCTTACTGCCCTCTTCCCATCCTTCTCTCCCGTTGTTTGTTATTCTTACTGTCATATCTGGTTTCAAAGCAGGTTAAGGTCACTGGGGTAGGGCATGTGACTTTCACACTGTTTGTAGACCTCCAGTACGTGGGAGAATGGGAAAGAAGGGGAAGGAAAGCACTTTTTAAAATCTTCAGAGGATAAATAATAAAGCAATAACAACATGCTGTAAAATAAATGCAATCAACTGATATTTACACAGTCTTATATCCAGTCTCTACTGTGTTCGGCATAATTATAGTACTGCTCAGCCATTTATAGGAGGACAGAATGATTGCTTTATTGCTGTCCTGAATACTGTGTATTCACAGATAGCCTACAACCTGCAGGTCTAAATTAATAATAATAGGATGAGTATACAATTAATAATTACAGTATATGTCTACAGAAGTTCATAAAGGCTTAACTTTTTTAACCACTCATGAACTGTGACCATCTGAGCAAAGGCGAACTTTCTGTACCCAGACAATTTTGTGTAGGAGTCAGACAGCAACAAAAGCCAGCCCAGCCATCCGCTGAGGGTGGAGCTGAAGCGGTTTCATGGAACTGGTGACATGTGTAGCAAAATAGATGCAAAATCTATTTTGCAGATGCAAAATCTAGAGTCGTGAAGGTTTTTTTTCTCAAGTGTTTTTATATTAAAATAAATAAACAGTTCTCTAATTTCTGAATCTAAACATGTCACAGATATCTGGGGACATGGAGTGAAATATTGCCCTCTGAGGCAGCCACAAAGCAGAAATACCAACATTAAATAAATAAATAAATAAAGGCAAAGAGACTACATACAAAGAAGCAAGAGATTAAAGCAATAAAGTTACTCAGAAGTGAATGCCAAGAAAGGGAAATGATATGAACTGTAAAATTCAACTGACCACAAGTTCTGTTTCCTCCTAGTATCCAGCGGATTCCAACAACCCCTGCCTACACTTTTTCCTACACATCTTATCTGAATTCGACAGCTTTACTATGAGTTCTTTCTTGTTCTGAGAAATCCAATTGTCACAAGATGACTACAATACAATGTAGAGAGCAGTGGTTAAAGTCCTGAAGTGTCTGTGCACACACAGCAGTACAGAGAATTCATAGTCAGAGCTCAACATAAGCTGAACAGGTTCACCCCTTGTAGCAGCTGAACTTAAATTCACTAATAGAGGTGTTTCAGGTTTTTAAGAGCTACACACGTAAGTGAAAAATAAGCCACAACTCCTGCAGGCAACACCTTAATATCACTATAAAAAAAATGCATAACATATATTTTAAGCATCATTTTATGTAGAACAAATTTCATTGCTCTCCTGTCAGTTAGTTTCCACTGATATTTGTGTGTGCTTTCCAAATAACAAGGCAGACGGTAATAGGGAGTTTAATACCAGAGATTGTCATCTGACCCATTGCCCTTTTTCTTCTTTTTTTTTTTTTTTTTTTTTTTTTTTTTTTTTTTTTTTTTTTTTTTTATGAATCTTCTACACTTCAAGTTGTTTCATTTGTCTTTATTTGTTGTTTTGTTTTGTTTTTCTTTATTCATTCTTACATGGAAGCAAGCTTATTAGCTGGCATGAGAAACAACGAACGAAATTAAACTGAAGGCGATGTTACCCGTAGAGGCAGAAGAGAACTGATTCTGCAGGCAAAATCTTCTCTCCTATTTAACTATTTGTTTTCAAGATGTAAATTTCTCTAAACTTAGATCTTATCACTCTGGTAGTGATAATAGTTAACAGGAACATGATAAGTGAAGCAAGAGATACACCCTTTTTTGCCTTGGAATGGACAGGTTTATATTGAGATTATCAACGGGTTTTTCCTTTGGTTTCTGTGGAAATAATGATTACAAGTGATCATATAAAAGTTTATCAAGCTTCTCTTGATGGTGCCAGATCAATGACAATAAATGGGTTTTATTTGTTTGGTTTCATGACTGTAATTGGGATATGTAACATCAGAGGCTCCCATTTTTTTCCTGAAATTACATGCAGCCCTATTCTCCTTCTCACGTGAACTGCAATACGTTCTTCATTAGCATATGCTGTTAATATGTTCATTAAATTCATGTCACATTGTAATTAATCTGAAAATTATGTCATTTCTGCAGAACCTACAACCTCATTAGGTTCGCAGTATGTACATCACAGCCATTTTATTTCTGAAAGAGGTATACCTCTGTTTGGTTATTAATCAAGGGGTCATTTCTGCCCAATTTACAGTGATTAACTCTTTACAAGAAATCATTTTGAAGCCTTTAAGTATGATACTAAGGAAAAAATTATTAAATATTCTATACAAAGAAAAAATCATTGCATAGCAGCACTTATTTAGGTAGTGCATTTAATAATCCATATAAAGAAGTATCAGCTTAGATTCAGCACACTGAGGTCAATATAAGGCTGAGCAGGAGTAGCTAGAAACTATGAATTTCAAAACAGAGCGCTGATACTTGATTTATAAGGAATAAGATGATAGCAAATCTGATTTCAAAGTCATACTGAAAAAAATTACCTGTGAATAGTTATCTGTATCATATAGATAGAACAAAATTATCCTAATCAGGTGTTGCTGAAGATTACATGTTTAAGCTCGAGATCAACACGACAGATTTCACCCCACTGTTTCATTTTCAGCAATTAGTAACAAAATAAAAGTGTAGAAGACTATCTCTCCTTGTAGGTAAATGTTATCTGATATGTTTTTTTATTTCTTAGCATGTGCAAGGGCTTTTTTTTTTTTCTTTTAAAAAGTATATAAATGTGCTTTTAGGTTTGATTTTTCCAAGGTGATTTACACCAAGTACCTATTTATAAATGTAAAGAAACTTACTGTCACCATAAGGGAAGTATTTAATAGCTGGCTTTTGAAGATTTGGAGACATCAATTAGGGTGACCAACCATACACACAAATACTTTATTAATAAGAAATTCGCAACTGTGAGTGGCAGGGATTAACATAGAGCAGGAATGAACGACCTGAGTGATATCAAATACCAGGACTTTCAGTGGGCCCGGATTTCACACTCAGCATTTGGCACCTGAACAGTTGATTGGCAGTCTATCAGCTACTGCCCATGCAGATTTCATGCTGCCTTAGGTTCTGAGCCCTTCAGAGGAATTGCAGCAAACAGAAGGCGCGTTCCAAGAACTACACCTTCAGTTTCTCAGGAGCAGCATAGTAGCAGCGATCAAAGGAGACATTAGTGAATAAACATATTTTAATAATTGATACTATGGTTCTTCTCTGTGAATATTGATGGCTAATAAGATGCTCACTTCACTAAAGGGTTTCTGAGAAAGAGGAAGACTGAACGGTAAATTCTGGGAAAGGAAGTAATGCTTGGCAAGGTCCTTTTTAAACTTACTTTTCAAAAAGATGGATTAATCAAACACAGTATAAATTTTGGTTTTCTGCAGGGTTAAGGAGACAGTGAGCTCAGGTTGTAGCCTGCTAGCGAGAACAGTGAGGCAAACAAACTTCATAGTTCTAAGAGGAAACAGCATATTTATGAATGGGATTATTGGTGCGGTTGCTTGCCGCGGCAGGGAAAGGATTCAGTGCCCCCGGAGGCAAATTTCCAGTCCTGTGCCAACTCATATGATTATTTAGATTCGCAAAAAGTCTCTCTGAAGCCCTGTAGTGGTACAGAGAATAGGAAGCCGGATGATTCAAAGAGTTGTAGAAAATGGGTTATGAGAGGAAGGAAAACTTAGAAATTAAAGGCGAAGTTCATGTTAGAGAAACATTTTCTGTTTGGTTTTTTTTTTTTTAAATGTAATTTTGATGAAGGTGCATTTTTACAAAAAAATATAAAAATCTGCACTGATGAAACAGAGCAAATAGTTGCATTTCACACAATCCAAAACATCTATTTCTCCTTTGCAGCAGCAGTTTCCTACACAGGTCAGCATGAACTGCCCGTATCATAGACGCATTTCCACAGAAAATTAATCTGTGCATATTATTGAAACCATAAACGGCAGAAGACATCTCTGTGTGCACTAAGCTCCTGTAAGCGGCCCCATATACACAGGCACTCAGCACAAAGCGTGGAGAGCACGGTACCTGTGACCCTCAGGCAGTGCTCGGGGCTGGGCGGGCCGGGAACAGGGGACAGGGCACACCGGGCCGGGCACAGGGCACAGGGGACACCGGGCCGGGCACGGCGGGCAGGGCATCCCCGGCCTGCTTAGCCCCGAGGCAGCCCCGCCGAGCCCGGAGAGCGCCGTGCTGCAGGGGGCCCAGCAGCAGGGCTCTCTGCGGACACCAGCTCCGCTCCGACAGCGCTTGGTGGCCTCAGGAAGAGCCAGAGGCTCGGCAGCGCCCGTGTCCGCCTTCCCGAGGCGTTTGTTTACCCGCCGGGATAAGGCGAAGCCCGCAGATAATTTAGCAGCGCTGAGGCTGGCGCATCCACTGAACACTTCAGCGTGAGGTGAATTGCGGCTTCCTGCGGCGTAACTGGTGGTTCTGCCCCTGAGGAGTTTGCGGAGCCGAATGGGCCGCTCGGGGTGAGGGGCAGGCCCGGGGTGAGGGGCTGTGTGAGCGCAGGGTGCGGGAACAAAGGGAACTGACCCCGGGACACGCACACCAAGGGCCGCGATGCCGAAAGGGAAGACCCAGGCGCGGTGCGGCGCAGCGCTGGCGAACGCCGCTGCCTGCATCCATCCATCTATCCATCCATCCATCCATCTATCCATCCATCCATGTATCCATCCTCCCGCTGCCACCCGCGGCCCGGCGGCGGGACGGGACACGCGGCTTCGCTCGGCTCCCGCCCCTCGCCTGCCTGCCTGCCGGGCGGGCGGGCTGCCTCGCCTCCCTCGTCCTCTCTCCCTCCTCCTCCCTCCGCCGCTCCCTCCTCCTCCTCCTCCTCCCTCTCCCTCAGTGCCCGCCGCCCCCCCGCCCTCACCTCAGCCGCCCCCCTCTGTCTGGCTCCCCCCGCGCTGTCTGGCGGCCCCCCCGTCCCCGCGCGCTTCTCGCGAGAGCCGGGGATGCCGCCGCCGCCGCCGCCGCCGCGGAGGGGGAGACACTCGGGGGGAGCCGGTGACGTCGGGAGTTTTCCTGAAAGTCAATAACGAGCCCGGCGGAGGCGGCGGGAGGAGCCGAGAGCGGGGCCCGGGCGGCTCCGGGGTGAGTGCGCCGGGGGGGAGCCGCCGCCGCCGCCGCCCTCCTGACCCCGCGCATCGATGTTGCGGCCGCGCTGCCCGCCCGGGCGCCTCCCTGCGTAGCGGGGCGCGCAGCTCTCCATGTAGCCGCCGCCGCCAGCGCCCTGGGGCCGGAGCCGCCTCCTCCCGCCCCCGCGGAGACACCGGCCGCCAGGGACCGCCGAGCCCGGCGGGGGGACAGGGGAGGAGGCAGCGGCGCCCTCCCTCCCCTTCTCCCCCCCGAAGCCGCCGCCGCCGCCCTCGGGCTCCGCAGCAGCGCCCGCGGCGCCGCCGCCTCTGCAGGTACGGGGCGGGAGGGGCCGGGCGGCGGCGGGGGCGCTGGGGCGGCGGCGGGGGCGCTCGGGGAGGGGATGCGGGGCGGCGGCGCGGCGGGCCCGGGGCGGCGGCGCGGCGGGCCCGGGGCGGCGGGGAGCGGGGGCGCCCGTGGCCTAGCGCCGGCGGCGGGAGCGGGGCGGAGGGGCGGGGGTCGCCCCGCCGGGGTGCGGGGCCGGGGTGGGGAAGGGCGGGGCGGGGGCGTTTCGGCGAGGAGAGTTATGTAACGGCGGGGGGCGGGGGGCGGCAGGGGCAGGGCAGGGCAGGGCGGGGCGGGCGCCCCGGGGGCGCTGGATGCGCGGGGCCCGCGGTTCCCACGCGGCGGCGGCCCCTCCCCGCCTCCCCTCCCCTCTCCTCTCCGTGTCCCCGGCGCGGGATTTTATCCGCTGGGAACTTGTGTGTGTGCGTGTGCGCGGCGTGCCCGCGCCTGTGCGCGCCCGTGCCCGCGCGGCCCCGCGCCCAGAACAGCCCCGCGGGCAGCGCCGCGCACCAGGGATGGGGATGGTGATGCTGCTGCCGCTGCCGCCGGCTCCGGCTGCAAGTAAACAAACCGGCCCCCCCGCCCGCCCCCGCCATCATGGAGGCCGCGGCCCACATGCAGAAGTTGATGCGCAGCCGGCGGCCCCCGGTGACCGGCGCTCCCCCGGGCCGGGCCGGGCCTGAGGCGGGGTCTGGCCGGGCGGGGTCCCGCAGGTGCCGGGCGGGGCGGGGAAGGCCAGGCCAGGCCAGGCCGGGTGTGCCCGAGCTCCGCTGTCCCCGCGGCCCCGGCGGGGGCTCGGCCCGGCGCCCCTCGCAGCGAGATGGCAGCGCTATATATTGTAGTTTAAATGCAAATGATCGTGATGTAACCGGCGCTACCGGGCTCATAGGCTGCGGGGTTGCTTTGTATGGGCACCGCTTCTTATTTTACTTCTGGATGGGGAATCCAAGAGGTGTGAAATCGCCAGGGCTGTTTCACGTTCTCCCATGATATGTTGATTAAATGTAAAAAAAAAACCCAACAAAAAAACCAAATCTTATTTTCCTGCGGGTGGAAAGGATAAACAGTTTAATCTCTCTCGACCTTTATTCTAGTTTTGTTTTTTTTTTTTTTTTTTTTTTTTTTTTTTTTTTTTTTTTCCCCTTTAATGTAGTTACTGGTTGACTGGCTACTTGTATATATCTACATCATCTCATAATTTTTATGAAAACATGTCCCAGTGTCTGTAAAGGGTTTTATTACAAGAATTGTGACGTGGCTCATACCTGCATTGACAACTTGTTTCAATACTGAAGAAACATAGAGCACTCTCTTCTGCTAATGTTTGTTTAGGTATTGCTAAAACTTTGCTAAACATGGTTCCCCTCATTTTGCACAGAGGGTTTTATATCTCAAGGCAAGAAACATGAAGATAAGTAGACCTTAACTTATGACAAGTAACATTTTAAGCATGATCTCCTGTTTCTGTCAGCTGCACTACAGGCAAGATCTGTTTGTTTACAGGAATATGGAAAGAGAGTACATGAGGTAGAGAAGGAAGCTTGTTTTGGCTTTTAAAGTAAATGTACTACTTAAGTTTGTAGGACTGTTGGGTTTTGGTTTTTTAATTTTTTAATTTTTTTTACTTTGGTAGGAGCCTATAAATCGACCCCAATGTCTTTAATTGGATTGGGTTACTAATTACAGTCCATGTGGATATATTTTGGTTGGATGCAGCCAGTAAGTCAAGTTCAAATAAGGGCCAAAGAAAAACTTGAGAGATAAGACGTCCCTGTTTCCTAGAAGGCTACGTGTATTGTTTGAATAACTCAATTTTTTTTTTAGTCTGATGTGAGTGCATGGCGTGTGTGTAAACACAGATAATATTAACAAGACTGTCTTGTTTTAGACAGTTTATTCTATGGTTTGAATGGATTCAGTAGTCTCCTTAGTTTCATAAGTACATCTACAGAAAGTAGTATTTCAGTCTTTGCTCCCTCATTTATTCCGCATTTTGGGGGTTGATGATGTGGTTTTGAGCAAAATGCTGCTATTTTAGGGGAAGTAGGTGAGAATTCAGCCAGGTACTAGTTTTAACTTTTCTCCAGTTGAAGTAGATACAGTTATAAGGATTGGATAGCATTGATGTGCTCTAGAAATTGTTGACTGTTTGACACTGGAACTAATGCTTTGTTGAAGGGAAGATACTGTGGTGTGTTTTTTTTAAGTTTGACTCAAAACCACTTACTAGAGCTCTGCAGATGTTTGTAACCCAAGCTTCTGTTTGCAAGATGCTAACCAGAAACCGTATCTTGACTTCCTACTGCATTTTGCAACAGCATGTATCTGAAGTTTCTACTATAACCCAAAGATCCTTCAGACCACTTGGAATTAGCCTAACACCAAGTGGTTGTGTATTCTTTCACTTTCTGGGTGCACTTTTTCCCAGTTTGAAGAGACCTACCGAATAATAATTTCTATGCCCAAGAAGTATTATTTGCTAAATAACTTTGAAATACTCAATTGTTTTGGAAGTTATGAACCATTGCTAAAGTGGTTTGTGTTAAAATGCATTTGAAATTTTCATGCTGTTTTGAGGATGAAGATGATACAGTTTCTTGTAACTATTTGCTTGCAGTTTCATTTTGTGCTGTTAATGCAACAGGTGATATGGACTTTGCAACATGGTAGCCTGGCTTTCCTTCAGTTTTGAAGCAGAGACCAAATATTTTTTGGCAGTTTTTGTGGCTTGGACATGCTTCTTATTTTAGTCCACATTGGAGAGTGGAAGGGTGTGGATGTATAGTGACTATAAACTTCCTTGTGTGGTATCATACTTTCATTTTGACATGGATAATGCATAAACAAATTGATTTCCTATGAAAGTAACACACCATACCATAACTTCATGTTTGGTTGTGTATATAACAAAAGTTTTCTGTTTGAGTTTTTCCAACTAATAAAATAAACATTCTGTTCAAAATGTGCAGTACTCTCCTTGAGAACTACTGTAGCAATTCAAAAAGAGGGAATAGTTAAATGTGTACATCTATGAGTTTTGTTTAAGTTAAAAGGCAGCTTTTTCAGTATTTGTATGAACTTTACAACCCACTTCTTGTTGAAGTTGTTCACTTTTTGTGAACACTTCTTGTGAAAAGATTGCCAACTTTGGTGCCCTTTCAAATTATTCTAGAATATCAGATGAATTTGTTTTATCTGGGATTCTCATTCTGTCAGGATAGGCCTAATAAGAATACCATGGAAGAGGCAGGGGATGCTTTCTAGCACAACATGTAGTTCAGGAAGTTTTGCATTGCTTGTGAGGAAAGGTGTGGTTTCAGTGAGACATTTGCTCGTTGACCAATGCGTTTTCTTTCTGCTGTAAGGAAGAGACTTCCCCAGGATCACAGGGTCTCCTTGGTAAATAAGGGTGTTCACAAGTTACTCTTCTTTGCAACAAGTTGTTGTGGTATAGAAAAGATTACTTTCTAAAGATAAGTTACACAATAGCTGGAAAAGCTAATTCAAGGTGTTTAAAAATTAAGGTTAAAGACTGAGCAACAACAACAAAATCTCCCAATACAAACACCAAAAGCCCCCCCAAAATCTCAACCCAACTCAAAACCTACCAGCAAGTACTGAAACAATGAATGTGAAAGTTAACTTTTTAGTATTTTTCTTAGCATAAAAATTAATCTTTAAAATTTTGGTTTATACATTTATCTTGGGTAATTGTATGAACAACATTCGTAACTCCTTATAAGAGTTTGTAAGTGAAACTTATTTAGGCAAATCACTAGTTTGTACTAATATAAAAACTGCAAAAAATGCAAGGGTATAGTAGGTGATTATTTGGCATTTTATCCTTGTTCCATGACTCTAGATCAGTAAGTATGGGCATTTATGATGCATGCCAAGGATTTTAAACAGGTTATTTTTTTCTTTATTATTTAAAGATGTTGTTCAGGTGGTAGTAGGAAGATATATCAAAGTTAATACTTCCAAAAAAAAAAAAAAATCCCCCAAGATTTAATAACATTAAATGTTACAGTGAAGGAGAGTAAGAACATTTGGCTTTTGTATGTGGAGGTGCTTACTTTTGCTCGATTTAAATGTTTCTTTGATTTTTGATACTATTTGTGTCAACACTTATTATGTTTAGGATAAATAATATATGTTGAACCCATCTTGACCAATCTTCGTCTTCCACATATTCCCATGTGAGTGTCTAAGTGTGAGTCATATTGATCAAAAATAGCATTAAGAACACATTGTTGCCCTGTGATTTTTTTTTCTCTGTAATATCCTTACTAAATAACAGTAGTGATTTTTAAATTCTCTTAAGAATGTAGCTTGGTCCTCAGTATTTTGTGTGCATGTCTGAATGACTTGACAGCATGGTTTGCCAAACTTCCCTGCATTGTCCACATGGCAAAGTTGTTTGAATGTCTCCTATAGCAGGAGCAGGGATGAGGGCTCTGCTTCAGCTTTAGATCGATGAAGATCTCACCACTGCCTTTTTGTAGGTGTGGAATGTCAGTGCCCAACAATTGACAGCTTCTTGTACAGCTGGTTTAGCACCACAGAATTAATGCAGTGGTTCTCAGTCTCAGCAATCTTGCAAAACAGTTTCTACCAACACACATTTATTTTTTTTTCTCTCAGCATGCAGTGTGTTTCTTGAGATATGTAATTGTTGCAGCTCGTCTCTTGAGCTTTTATTGGAATTATTATATCCTTTTCTGAAGGTATTGATGCACTTTGATACAGGGAATTAAGGTTGTACATGTGAGTTTTGTGTAATCTGACTTTTTGCATAATATTTGCCAAAGACCTTCACTTAGTGAGCTCTGCACCCGTGTGTAAGTTAAGGTGGTAGAGAATTCCTTCTGTCCTTAGGAAATCCAGATCTCAGGTTTATGAAAATAATGCATTTTGGGTGTGAACAAGGAGATCCAAAGATTGTAAGTTAGAAGTTGATTATGTTCTAGGCATGTTGCAGTGTCAGGATTTGACAGTAGGTTCAGCAGTGTTTGGTTGCTCTTTAGAAAGGAATCACAAAGTTCATTCCTATTACAAGACAATTCAGAATTTGATTAGTTCAATGTAGACATAATAAATAAAACCTGCTATGTAAGAGTTTGTATAAGGAGTTTTATAAAGTTGTTACAAGTAAATTTCTAATACCAGTTTTCTTAAAGTTCATTGAGAATTTTAATATGAAATGTAGTTTAAAAAGTATTTGCAATGCCTATCATGGAGATATCTTGGGATTTTTAAAATATTTGTTTTAAAAACTGCTTAGAAAGTATAAATAAAACCTACTATGTAGGAGTAGCTATTTGGTAGGTGTGTCACTGAACTTTTCTCATCTTTTATATTAGTATTTTTTTCCCTCAGTACTTTCTCGTTTTTCATGAGTAGTTCATGTGTTTCTGGTTTTTATTCAGTGGTGTGCTTGGTCTTTTATGCACAGTACTGAGTTTTGCTGCAGAAAAGTTGCCATCACAGAAATAATTAAATACATGAGATTAATGAAACTTTGATTTGTGTCTCTTGAAAGGTATCTTTTAAAATGTCTCCTAGAATAACTAGGAATTTCCAGATTCTTTGAACTTTTGAAAATTAGGTTAGTTTTTTTTCCTGAGTCTTTTAGACGTCTAAAAGTAATTTTAGTTTGTTCTAAAAATATGGAACTTATGTTTATTTTTTCTTCATTGTTTGAGTATTTTCTAAACTATATTTTTAAAGAGCAAAGGAACTTTGTCTCTGAAAGACAAGGATTAGTATTCCTACATTAATCTATGGCAAATTAAACCTATTACATGTGTTTTGAAGGGTTGAGTGAAGTAATATTACCATAGTTGTGATACTCAGCTCAGCTAATCCTTGATTTGACTTCCACTGAGTCTCAAAACTCTCTCAAGATCATTGCCTCAGTAACTTTTTTTAATACATAATTTTAGCCCTCCCTTCATCTTTTCTACTTGAAATGTATCTTTTGGTTACATTTCAGACATCCACTCTAATAAGTTTTATCTCTGCTTCTGTCTGCTTTTCAGTTATTGTTTTATGTGATTTGAGGGAGACGAAAAGGATTTAAAGCATTTTTGTCAATAAACACAAGGCAAAACAATGGGTTGTTAATGTTTCACGTGGGATTCTAAAGAAACAATTTAGTTACATTTAGAAACTTCCTTTATACCTTGGTAAACAAAGGCAAGGGTGGCTTTGTTCACCTTTCTTTAATTATACCTTTGTCCTTTAAAATAACTTGCTTTGTCATTGTGATAGGAAATAAAATACAGAATGATGATTTCTTTCCTGATAAACTTATTCAGTTGCAGAATCTAAATAAAACATCTAACTTGTATATTAATATTTCAGTGTGCCTGCATTCTCCTAACTAGGCTTATCTGAGCGTACATTAGTTATGTGAAGCTTTTTGACATACTGAAAGTGAAAATAGAGCACTGCAAATATTAAGCATACACGTAAGCATGCATTGGAAAGAGCTATTTATGTTTTCCAAAGTATTTTAGTTTTCCTTACCACAAGGTGTGGGCAGTGCCATTTTCCTATCATGTCCCTCATTATTCCAAATCAAAACTTACAAAGTAAAACTGTTACAAGTAAATTTCTAATACTATTTTTCTTAAGGTTCACTGAGTCTTTTAGTATGAAATTTAGTTTAATAAATATTTGCGATGACTGTCATGGAGATATCTTGGGTTTTTTTTAATATTTGTTTTGAAAACTGTAAATATGTCTACTTAGAAAGTGTTTAAGGTATCTTTCAGAATTTTAATCATATGTACATGAAATTTACTGTTTTATAAATTTAGGATCTATTTTCTTTAATCCTTTTTTGTTAATTTCTTTGTCTTGTCAAAACAGTTCATATTTTGTGGTGGTTTGGTATTGTGGGCTTTTTGTATTTCTTTTTTCAATCTTTAATTGACTTAATAAGTTGGACAAACACTATGTGCCTAGAGGTTCCTTTTTCCTCAGTCTGATTGTGATAGTATTTAAATCAGTCAGTATAACCAGAATTCCAGAATAGGTAGTTTATAAAAGCCTGTATAAATATTTCAAATTTTTTGGATAAGGCACTTACCTGAGTGTGATTCTTCCATTAACAATATAGTCTAATTTGATTTAGCAAGTTTTGTAGCAATCTCTGTTCTGTCACATAGTCTTTTGTGTAGTTTTTGGTGATGTGCAATATATCCTCTATTTGTTTGGCCAGCTTTGCTAGGGGAGGAGGATATGCATGTGTTTTTCATATAAGTAAACCCTGGATTTCAGCTTCCATTCCTAAAGATAACTCTGGTTTTAGTTTAGAGCTTTGACATTTTGAATTCCTTGCTCTGGGAGTGAAACCTGCATTGGAAGGAGTTACAGCCAGCTCAGCTGTTTGGGAGGAGTCAAACTCAAATTTGAGAAGAACTTTTTAATAGCTTGATCTGCTACAAAAAAAAGCCCCCAAAGCAAGGAAGCAGACGTGTGTGATGGAAGCCATGGAGAACTGCTTTTTTGGTGATGTGGGTATTGTTTGCATGTGCAAAATGATTCAGTTACTTTTCTGAAAAATAAGAAGCTAGAGATGATGAGATTTGGCTCTGCTTCCATGGGGTACCAAAGAATCTCAGTGAGTCAGGCAAAAGGAATCAGAAAGGTTCACTTACTATTCTTTTCTCCCCAAACATTTTACTAAACAAATGATTACTTGTAAAAGAGGAAGATGGTAGTACTCATATATTAAGAGAACAAGGTTGGATGATTGATTGAGTTGATAATGGTACAAGAAGTTATGGGGATCATCTCTGGAAGCACTGAAATTGATTCTCCTGGTATTCTCTCTGGCAACTTCACTTGGTAAATGTGAGAGTTTCTGTTTTTTTCTCAGCTCCAAAATTGTTGAAAGTAGAAGCCTGTGTTTGTGAAAGTTCTTACAACAGAGAACTGAATCATACAATTTACACTGAATTTATGGGTGCTGTCTTCTTTACTCAGCTGTCTCTTGTCATGGGGAGAATGGGAAGATGCCCAGATTTCAAAGGAGTCTTGTCTGTTGTTATGAATCTCAATGATAATTCACTTGCACATAGTGGTTGTTAAATGTAGACCTGAAACACAGTTTTTAGTTCTTTATTCTTGGTAGGGATTTCTTTCCTTCTCACTATTCACCAACTCTCTGTAGGAGGCTGACTGCTGTGATGGACATCCTTTAATTTCAAAAGAGAAGCTGGGGAAAAGCTGTCTTCCTACTGAATGGTCCATTGCTCATTTTAATTGTCGAACTTATAGTTCCCATGTCGTAGCATCATGAAGCAAGATGGTTTTTCTCTATATTGCTGGAATTCTTAAAGTTCAAGATGAAAACTGAGAAGGTGTTGGCTGGTTTTTCCCATGGCTCAGGGAAACTATGAGTCTTGGCACAGGGATCCAGAACTCTGTTGCTTGTAGTAGTCTCTGCTTAATCTTTGGTCAGAAAGTTGCCTTTGTAACCTTTACAGCTAGGAACTTAAAAGTATAATACTAGCTCTTTAGAATTGTGCTGAATTCTTTTATCTCACACTACAAAAGTGGCTTAATAACTTTCTGAAGAAAAAAGGAAAAGTTGTGCATTTTTTGTGAGATAAAACCCCCCAGCAGGTGTTTACATAGAATCATAGAATCATTTAGGCTGGAAAGGATCTTTCCAACCACTAACCTAATACTGCCGAGTCCACCACTAAACTGTGTCCCTAAATTCTTCACATCACTGATTGTAATGGAGTAAATTTTTACACCTGCATTGTAAAGTATGCTGAGAGTGGCCTCTTGTATGTATTGTGCATATACATGACTATCTGATACTGTCTGCAGGATATGCACAATATACTGTTGGAAAAATAGCTTCCAAGTTTGATAAGATACAAAAAAAATGGTGGTGGGGGGAAGCAATCTGATGTGTTCTTTAGTTGCTGGAAAATATATAAAACCAAGTCAAGTTATTCCCTGTAGGAAGCAGCTGTAATGCAAAACATTGTCAAATCTAGTTCTAACATATTTTTCTCCTATTTCTGTGGCTTCCTTCTATATAGCAGTAAGGTAAACTGTAAAAATTACTGCATACCAGCTGCTGAAACTTCAAGTGCATTGGGAGAGCAGAGTTGATTGCTAACAAGTATTTAAGTTCTGTGCCAGATGTGCAGAATAAACATTTCTGTAGCTTTTCTTGAAGTAGTTGAACTATAGATGAAATGCTGTTTTCATGTTAGAGTTTTTGTTCTGTGTGTTTCAGACAAATCCTTTACAACTATGCACAATTCTTTATCACATCTTCAGGGAAGAAGGCTTTTGTGTGACTGTTTTTCACTACAAAGGCCAGTTTTGGTCACAATAAGAAGTGATTCTCAAAATTCTGCTCTTCTGGAGCATTGCTGAATGACTTCTGGAGTAAAGGAGTACAGCTTTTAGAAAGGCTCAAAGGCATTTAATAAGGGATAATATTACAGATGCTTACAAATGACTTCTTGAAAGTGTAGTGTGCACATATAACCTTTATTTTCATTAGCTTTTTAATGCTTTGATTTGTCTCCTTCAGCTTCCTGTGTAATTCAGCTTGACTTTTAATTACCCATTAATGGAGCAATCGATACATCCATAGAACTGTTGGTAATTCTAAAGTTGGTTCTGGTAATACTGTGAAGCTAAACTGGGGATAGTGCAGCTAATTTTATCACCATATTGATGTGATTTTTGTATTTTGGGGATTTTGTTCAAAATTCAGCAAAGCAGTACATGTGATGGGTGGGATGGAAGCCTACAGACACACACTACAGATTGTTTCAGGCGCTGTCTGACATGAAAGTCGGTCATAGATCAGATTTTGATTGCGTAACACGAACTTAATTGTAATCAGTGGGTAAATAGGGAGCTTTATGAAATTCATTCATAAATCATGGACTGATTGATCAGTCTGTGGGCAGACAAGATTATTGCTACTTAGTACAGAAGTTAATTTCTTACAGCTGTGTCTTTACCAGTAAGAATAAATCATTGCACTGCACATCAAAAATGGAAAGTACATTAAATTTACCAATTTAAATATATTGCAGCATACACCAACCCAAGGTAAATACTGAGTGTTACATTGCTTCTTGTGTCTTTATAGCTGAAAAAAAAATTCAATTGTGATTACTTTTCAAAGAATGCAATGAAAGTCTTGTAGAAAACTGAACTTAAGTTGGGTATTTGGAAATTGATGTGCTTACACTTGATTCTCAGAACAGCTGCTCTTAGGTCACAGTTGTTTGACACCCACCTCTGGGCTTTGTAAAGATTTATGGGTTTGTAATAAGAGCTGATGCTGTGCTGCAGTGATCCAGAACGGCAGAACAGCAGCCTGCTTTCAGGCACGTGTCTTAATCTGTCAGATCTCTTTTCATGCACAGCTGATAGACTTGCTTATCTTGTTTGAAGCATGCAAACAAAAGTTCTGATAATGTCTGACCCAGAAATTAGCTCTTACATTAGTGAGGTGCAGAATGTGGAAATGCATGCTTTGGTTATTTCTGCTGTACTTGCTTGCATATAAAATGATGCCTAAGCAGCTAAAGTTAGATCAATTAACATCAGTCAAGCATTCTCATGTCCTTCCAAAATGTACATAACATTTTCTTTCAACTCTTATGAAAGCTTAAAGAGGGTGTGTTTCTATAGATGCAGGTGTGTGGTGTCCTGCTGGACACGACAGGGTGTGATGCCAAAGCCAAAGGTTGTGTGTCACCTGCGCAGGTCTCGCTGCCATATCTGCCAGTGCCTTGGGGATGTTTCAGAGACACAGTACTCAATATTACTTAAACTTCACAGTATTAATGAGTTTAACGTTGTGATTTTTACTTTAATGCAGCCAAATTACCGAGTGTTTTCAAAAATATAGTTTAGTGAAAGCAAGACATAAATGGGCTCTCCAGAGTGTTTCTGTAAAATTGGGTTGTACTGTATTTTTGTTGCATACCACTGGAAAAAATTCTCATGCCAAGTTTTATTTTGCATGTTACAGCATCCATGCAGAAGTAGCCTTCCATCTAGCTGCTGTGTCATGCAAATACACATATTTCAAATGATAAGTAAGAAATAACCTGTATGTCTATAATGGTTCAGTTTTTAGTTTGTACTTAATTGTGTACTTAATTGATTTCCCAGTGCTTTCTTCATTCATTGGTTGCACAGATTGCTCCTAGCACAGTCATATTTGTTTCTTTCCTGTTTATATTTGTGGGTCAATCTACTAAATGGATATGTATGGGTTGCATTTGATACCACTAAACTTGTGTGAGGGTTCCTGTTCTGTGCCAGCACTGTGTACATGTGTGCTCCTGTGTGCAGAGCTGTGGAAGGGTGTTCCTC
This sequence comes from Zosterops lateralis, assembly GCF_965231275.1. Classification (NCBI taxonomy): domain Eukaryota; kingdom Metazoa; phylum Chordata; class Aves; order Passeriformes; family Zosteropidae; genus Zosterops; species Zosterops lateralis. Next base: position 32,153,013 of record NC_139764.1, on the reverse strand, counting down.
CACCATCAGAGAAATCCCATTTCTCGGCTTCCCACGCTTTTCTGGATGAGCATTATTTGAACACGTCTTTTTATTTTGAAGGTTAGAGAGGAAAGGCAGTTTGCTGGCAAAAGGAAGCATCTCCTGGCCTCTCTTCCTACTTAATTGTAGTGCTATTTATCTCTTCTTCACAGCTGTTAGGTACTCTGGGAGTGAGGTGGTCAAAAGAGAGGGTTGTGGCTTCTGAGAGTGGTATGTCCTGTTCCAGGACTAACTTCCCTTCTCTGCCCTGCAGGCTGAGGTTTGTAGGGAAAAGAGCACTCTTGTCATTGCCTGGCTTAAAGCTTTGAGAGAATGTGCACTCCTTCTTTTCATAAACTGAACATTTGGGGTGTTTTTGGTTAATATGTACTTTCAATAAATTGTTTTTCTGTTTCTGTACTTGGAGATGACGCTGTTTTTGGAAAACTGTTTTAAGTTCAGGATTTGTATTGACTGTAATAAAATTATAGTGAAAGTAGCAAGAATGTAACCTTTCATTCCATTTTCTCACACTGTTAATAAGATTGTAGGTAGCCCTAATAGAGGAAGCACTTGTCCATTGCATGGGTTCTGACAACTGTGGGAAAACTCCTGTGTGTTCAGAGTTGGGCCTTTGAAGCAGGGCCGGCAGCCTTTCATTTAAAACAGCATCCTGTGCATTAGTACAAGAGAATTCTGCTGTGTGCCTTTTATAAAAAAGTGCCATATGACTTAAATTTTAACACATTCTGCTGCTTTTTAGTATTGTAGTGTTCATGGAAAATGTGCTGTAAGACTAGAAACATGATTGTGTTATACAGTTAATTAAAAATAAAGGCAGATTTTTAATATGAGCTCAGTCAGTAAAATACATCAACAAAGACTTTTTTGTTGGCTGTCAAGTGAGAAAACCAGAAAAGACTCAAATTCTTTCTCTAATATTTCCTTCCAGTCTGACTCATCAGTAGAAATTGTGAAGAGCTGCAGAAGAGAAGCCAAACAGACAAGCTGGTAACTCAAAGAAATACTCTTTTGAGTTTGGGGTTCAGAGTGGAGTCATCATGAGCGATGTTACCATTGTGAAGGAAGGCTGGGTACAGAAGAGGGGTAAGTTGTACCTTTTAATGGAAAGTGCTTCTGATGTCTTCCTACACTGCGTGCAATGGTATTACGTGGTTACACAGATGAATGTTGATTTATCTTCTGGACAGGGGCAAGCTAATCTGAACATATGCTCAGGTTAAGGCCTTGTTGGGATTGATACATAACCCTCAGCACTGCCCCTGTTTGTGGGGGTAACTGACAGTGCAGAGAAAGTTCAATAATTCCCACTTCACCTTAAAACTTGTTGCTGCAGCTGCTGTTACCTGTGTGTCATGCTGAGCTGGCTGTTGTGGCAGCTGGAAGAGGCAGTAATAGAGGTGTGCAGTCAGAGGTTCCCTGGAAGCTGCTGTAGATGTGATACTTTGTGTGAAATTTCCTAGATGCCAAAATCATTCAGTGTGGTTCAGCTTGTGTTACGGATGCAAGTAGTCCCAGTAAAATCAACATGATACTTGCATAAAGCTCAGCAAATACCTAATTACTTAGCAGACCTGGAAGCCATATGATTAAAGAATATGTTCCTAAGTACAAGCCAATATAAAGTATGATTTTCTGTTATATTTGAATTCCTGTGAATTCTTGAGATGTCTCTTTAAAATGTTTCACGATTGCAGATTTAAGGAGATTGCTGTATGCTCAGCTTTGAGTGTGAAACCTCTAGAAATATCTGGGATTCATATCATGTGATGAACTTTGGATGAAATTTTCCATGCTTCATGCTGCTCTGCTTTAGGTTCTGGTTACACACATGATTATTTTCAAAAGAATATAACCTCTCTCACAGAGAGGAGGTGATCTAGGTTTTAGAGTGTTTTATGCCATGAGTTTCTGTGATCCTAGCCTGGAAAGATTAGACTGAAATAGTGGGAACAAAATTACCCTTTAATTTACAAAGAAATGCTTTGCTTCAATAGCAATGTGTGAAGACAAAGATCATTATTAGCTTTGTTATTGCAGATTGACATTAAATGTCGAGGAAGGCAAGATAATGAGAGAAAATTTTATTATTCTTTTATTATTCCTGCATAAATTATATTTCAGGATGCATTATGGGTATTGTAAATCAAAATAAGCTAAACCATGTTAAGCTTAAGGCCTGCTTCCTATTTTGCAGTATATACGTGTATTTATAACATAATATTTTACATGACAGGAACTATTTAAAATTTTAAATTATTTTTCCTTCGTGCCTTGTTATTGTTTCCTCAGTTTGGAAATCTGATTTCCTTTTTTGATTATTTCATATAAATTTCTTTCAAATGTATTTGAATAGTTAGGATGCTCCAAATAATTTTCTTTTACATGGTTTCAGTTCCTTCAGGTAATGTTGTTCATTCTTATTACAACTGCTGTCAACTTTCTGAGCACTGTATATGCGTATATTAATTACTGGGATCCAGAAATGGACAATGTACACAGAAATTCAATGTCTTACTTAATATTTGAAATTCTGAAATGTTAAATAAAGGTTTTTCTTCTCACTCTGTTTTACTATCAATTAATTGAAGAAAAGCCCACCAAGTTGACATTTGGAGGTCAATTGTGTTAGTAATTATTTTCTTTTCCAATTGAAGACATTTCATGGCTTGCATTTTTCCTTATCATAAATAACTTAAAATTTATGTGTTTTTTTTTTTTTCTTCTTGCTATATGTAACTGTGTAGATTTTAGTGGAAGTTTTTTTAATTGCATCTAATGTTGTCCTTAATTTTCTTTGTCAGACTTTTTCTGGTTGTTGGTGGGTTAAAGTGTTTCTTCTGTTTCTGGAAACAAAAGGAAAAGCACGGTTGTGTTTCACAACACTAAGAATTCATAAGCATTTTATTCAATGGTTATACGTTTCATGTAATTACAACTTCTACTCTGACCTTGCTCTGGAGTAAGAAAATCAAACTTGTTAAGTGCATTTGTTAAATGTTGCCAAGAAAAAGTATCCAACTTCAATCTATATTCTGAGAATACGCTCAGTAAACACTTATTTTGGCAGCTAAATGTTCTCTGTCTGTGCTAAGAGGCATCGTGGGATTGGGTAAAGCTGTCTTGCTTCCACAGGCGATCACACTGTTACAGTTTTAAAGTGAATTCTTTGATCATCAACACTTGATACTCATTGGCTCAGTTCACAGGCTGGTTTTGGTAGGCACAAACCATGTTCCACCTAGGGAAGAGTGAGTGTGGGATCTCTTCTCCAGGCAGGCACTGAATGAATTCCAGCCCCAATGACTGGTCCCTTGGACAGCTCCAAGCTGAGTGTATGCTGTATGGTGCAGCATGAATTTCTGAGGCTCCAGACTGAAATTATCTAGAAATAAAACTTGTAAACTCTTCCTGCTGGGAACACAGAGGCCTGGGCTGCTTCATTTGACTGATCTGTTTCTACTATACTGAATTACATGGTTATGTGACTATAGCCTTGAACCTCTTAAAATTGTCCTCCTTAGCAGTCAGTATGGTTTGTGATACAAAGAAAGGGAAAAAAATCCAACTTCTTTTTGTGATTCACAGCCCAGTCAGGAGTATGAAGATGACTTGAAGGTATTGGGATGAAAAATGGTTTTGAGGAGCTGTCTAATGAGATGGGCCATTACAAAGGCGAGTTAGGTGAACTCAATGTAGAAATGAGAGGGGAGGACTAAAAATAGAGCTGGAGATCTGTCTCTGAATTGAGACTCTGCTAGAGAGACGCTAGGGAAGACAGGGTATGTTAGGGCACCGTGAATGGCTGTGAAATGCAGTGAAAATATGTTTGCTTTATTATTATTCTTAGTGCTGTATCCATATCAGTAATAGAGGGCTGAAGGCTATATGTTTGTAAAGTTGTAAGCCTGCTGGTGAGCACTGAAGAATCAGATGTGATCCTACACAGTTGGGTTCAAAGCCCTGTTTTTCTGTGTGTGTCTAAATGAGGCACCCAATAAAGTATTAATGCTTTACTTGAAGTTAAGAAATGGCAGAATTAAGTTTTTTTGATCATACTTGGACTGGGAGTAGTCTTTAGGAGAAGCAGTTTCAGTGTGGTGAGACTAGATGATACTGTGGAAGAATAAGCAGTTGTATATAAAAGGTCAAAGGAGCAGAGATGACAGGCTGGAGGCGAGAAGTTTGGACAATAGAAGACACAAAACCCAGGGAGAAGCAGTTCCTGAGAGGCTTGGGGAACCTGGGGTCCCAGGTGAAAGGAGACCCTGACACACAGTAACTGGGTGTGCCTGAGCAAGTAATGCAGCTCAGCAAGAGCAGCTTCGGAGAATGAAATAATTGGTGATGGGGACTCAATATCTATCTACACTTACTACATTTGTAAAGTGAAGTGGGCGTTAATTTGGACTGGTTTCTGTCTGCTTCTGTGCCCCTTGGGCAGTGGTAGTGTTCCTGGAGTACATACTGTGGCTTTTACTTTCACCTGAAAGGAGCCAGGTTTGTGAACTGTGGGACTGCTTCAAGGAGCAGATAAAAGTGCATTCAACTGGGATGGTGGGGAGATTTGCTGCAAAAGCACTTTCCTTATCTGAACTAAAGTACTAATTCAGATCCCTCTGAGACATCAGGACTTGAACAAGTAGAGAGCCAACAGAGCAGTCTTCTTAGAGCAGGGTCTCTGCTCAGGCAAGAGAGGAGTGGGAATGTATTTTGTAAGGATGGCTTTATGATTGTAACTCGCTGTCTTAGATCCAGTGACAAGAACCAAGCAGCTCATGGCCTGTGTCCATGTGAGGCTACAAAGATATTTTTGCAATTCACTGGCTCAGTGAGGATAATTTTTCTTTCTTTCTGTTCTTCAGTTATACCTGTTGCCAGATTAGGAGAGAGATGCATTGTCTTCCTTTATGAGTTTACTTTTTAGATGACGCCAACATTTTTCCTTCTAATACATACAAGGAATGAGATGAAAGGGAAGCAGTTTTGACTAAAAACATTAAATACAGTGACCTGAACCTTGTTGCTGATATGCAGAAATTAAATATTTGACATTACTGCAGTTAATGTAAGCACTCTGAAGTAATTGCCAAAATGACTTTTACATTTTGGATTTGCAGAGGACAGTGTTTTGCAGAGTGAGTTTCTTTAAATTTATGTAAAAGTTAGAATTTTTAATTTTACCTAAGATACTTTCACTGTATTTACTAAATAAAATTTAATGATTTGCAGAGAGGGTATGTTTTTAATTTACCAGTTTGGGAACAGATTTTTTTTTTACATGATGAACATGCCGAGTGTGATTAGGGCTGTATCATTACAAAAGTGAGTTTTATGCATATAATTCATGTGGTATTTTTTTTCTTTAAAGTCAGAGTTTTCCGAGTTGTAGACTTGACCTTGTCTTTGGTCTATAATAGTCACAACAATTAGATTTAAGAATCTTTCATAACTATGCTTAATTGCAACCTAATTTCTTTATATATAACCTGTGCACAGAATTTCAATTAATTTAAACGTATGAAAAGATTTAAGAGTTTCTGTTACCATGTTATTGAAAGATCATTAGGGACAAAGGAAGAATTGACACAGATGCTAACTTTTTAAAGGACCCAGTTTTAAATTTAATGTGTCAGCTAACTTTGTAATTGAAAGAGTAAGGTTTTGAGTTTGGTGAGGATATACCTAGTGTGTAAGGCACAACACGACGGCTAAATCATAGTTTAAAGACAAAGTGATATGTTGTCAGTTTAAGTCAGCACTTGTGTTGTCACGCTTGGATTGCCTTACCTCTGTTTGGGCTTTGGGGTTCTGGTGTGGTGTGTCAGGTAACGCGGTTGGCAATGGCCATCATCACATGTACCAGCATTCCAGTTTTGTAGAGAGGGAACCTCATCACATGGCTCACATGTACCAGCATTCCAATTTTGTAGAGAAGGAACCGAAGTCTGTAATTGTTGTGGCTTAACTGTAATAACTTAAGAAGTTAGATGTAATGAGATGGTGGTAAAAAAAACAGATGTCATGAGCTTTCCTGTAATGAGATTGTCCTGTAAGTAGTGTATCACTGAAATAATGTAATATGATTTTTCACTCAATGTTTGTCTTTTTTTTTTAAGTACCTTTTATAACTTCTTAGTATCTAAAACTGAAGTAGTGCTGGTATTTCTAAACTTGTACAGTTCACAGAATGTGTTTGATTTACTGTGATGAGATTGACTCAACTCCACTCTGTTTTAATTTTTGAGATTCAGGACATGATGCAGGTATCATGGGATTTTGAGAAATAACTATGTGGAAAATATTTACTGTTGTATCTTCTATCAAGAAAAATAAATAGTGTAGTGGAATAAGTCCATTGTTCCAAATAGTAATAGAATTGTTGTTTAAAGTACAAATTATTTATAGTCTTAGGGTAACGTGTCTTCTCCTTCCTCCCTCTGGCTCAAATCCAGAAAAAGAACTCTATTATTTAATGTGGTGGACATTGGGTTTTACAGTTGAATCAAGACCAAACAGATGTTAATTTTGGATATGCACACTGGAGATTGAGTTCATGTGGTATGTTTGCAGTTTCTTTCTTTTTTAGTTTTTTTTTTTTTTTTTTTTTGGTCATTTGTTGTGTTTTGGGGTCTTTTTCAGTATTTTTTTAATGGAGACATAAATGCCTTGATTGGAAAATTAATCTCAGAAGTTATGGTATTAATTGAGTGTTTTTCACAACCTGTCAGAAATCTTGTTTGCAGATTGTCTGAATTATTTGAGCAATTTAACACACCTCTAACAAAGACAAATTTAAATAGACTGTGTTGAACATCTGCTACACAAAGTAGAAGAAATTTAAAGATTTTTTTTCTAATTGTCTTAGCAAATAGTTTAAGGTAAAGTCTTGATTGATAAATGACATGAAACTAAATAAGCCTTTCATATTGTAGTTGTTCTACTCTAATTCTAATTAATGCAAAATGTGAAGTTCCAGCAAAATATGTGAATGTAAAAGAGGCAGTTCCATGTGGACCAAAGGGAGGAAAAATGGCAGTGTGACCTTTCTTATATCCTTATATGGTAGCTAATTTTTTTTTTTTTTTTTTTTTTTTTTAATTCCTGGATAGTTAAGAGATTGTTGTATCTTGCACTCAGTGTAGAAAGGATTTAGGTAAATCTGTAAAGTTTCCTGCAGTTAGCAATGTTTGGGGTTTCTTTGTTTGTATGTTTTTGTGGTTATTGTTGGTTTTTTGTTGCTTTGCTTTTTTGTTTGTTTGGGTGGGTTTTTTTCCCCACGTACACTATGAGCAGAGATTTATGTATTTAGATGCTGTTTTTCTGCAACTACCCCACTGGGAGAGGAGGGCCTCTGAGCCCTTTCTCTGTCCCACTCACTTTGTAGTTGACTACCAAGATCTTCCTTTTGGAATAATTATAACCTTTTTATCCATACTTTTCCTTGAAGAGGAAAGATCACAACCATATGAAAATCTTAAACTTGGTGTAACTAGAATGAGGCATTCTCTTTGCTAAATAACTTTATTCCAGGTACTTCTTAGGTGGTGCATAGATGAGTGTAATTTTTGTAACTCTCTGCCTTGTACTATTACCAGTTTCTGTTCTTAAAGGCAGTTTGCAATAGAAATTGAAGTATGAAATGTGAAGTATTTTAAACAATCTCAAGAGTATCCTTGCTGCAATGTCCTTGCTGAATGCCAGTTTAGATAATTGTGCATGGTTGATTAATTTTAAAATTTTTTAAAAATTGTTTTTGTTTTTTTGTAGCTATAATGCAGACTGCTACCAGTTTTGAAATGGTTGTACAGTTTTGAATCTCATCAATAAAAATGAAGCTCTCATACATGGAGCTGTTTTGTAGATGATAGGGGTTAAAATTCTGTGCATGTTCTTTGATTGAATGTGTTAGTTCCTACCAGTAGTATGTCAGATAGAGGATACAGTAATATCTTTGAATGGAGGAAGGTGTTCTCCTATGTCTATAATAATAGTGTATTATTAACATGGAACATTCATGGGTATATCAATATATTTGACCTTAAAACTATTGATGTTTAGATTTCTGAAAATATGTTAACCAAATTCAATACCTAAATCAAATCTTTCTTTGTTTTCCCTGCAGTTGCTTGTAAGGCATGTTTCTAGTGCTTATTGCTTTGGGCTTAAAGCTTTTGCATATCCTGAGTTTTATGGTAGAAAAGTGCGTTTGCTATTCCTGACAGCAACAGGTTTCTTGTTACGCAGGAATATACCTGGGCAATGAGTGTTTTGGAGCATTCTGGGCCCAGTGGCCTTACATGTTCTTGTATGTCTGTTCCATTTCCTGTATAATGAATGCTGGCTGGTTGCTCACGTTCTGAATGTTTTCTCCATTCATGCTGGTTTCTCTTATTCACACTGCTTAGTTACCCTTAAGAGCAATACTTCTAAAGAAGCAAGGTTGAACATTTTCTGTTGCAGGGATAAGGGAGGCAAGATGTTAACAATTCATTGCCCTTTTCCTGCTCACAACCCTTTTGGCCTGGCAGTACTGCACGACCAAAAAATGTCCAAGGGATGCTGTTGTGGAGGAGTTTGAAGAACCATTTGGCAAATGCATGTTTTCTGTTTATTAAAACCTCTACTTTTTACTTGAAGTTTAAATAGTCACACTGTATAATGATTTGGCATGCTGTAATACATTGGTTGCACTTGAAATTCCTTTGTGTTTGCGTTGCTTTCATTGTTTTTGTAAGGATAATATGCTTGCAATACCAGAACTTTTGATACCTTGTAAAAAATCATCCTCTCTCAATATACCTACATACCAGTCCAACAAATCTCCCAAGTCTTTGTGATTTATTTTATTTCAGAAGCAGTCTGTGTATCTGTTCTTCTCACCTCAGCTAGGTCAATCAGCTTATGCCTCTATGAGAACCACTTCTTTAATACTACCCCTGCTGTAATCATCAAAAACATTATTGAGGTCAACAGCTGTGACTTGAAACTAGGTTCTGAAAGAGTTTTAGGACTGGACTAAGAACTCAGAGTTTTAAGGCATGAGACAAATGAGACTGTAGATTGAGATACTGAAAATAAGCTTTTTTTTTTTCAATCAAGAAACTTAAGGGAGAGGACCAGGGAAGAAGGTTTTATAACCACTCAGTGATGTCTTGGTTGTCTTTTATTTTCTAAGAGGAACTGTTGACCCTTCATGAGCATCTCTATGAATTGTAGACAAAATGAGAGGCTTTTTTCCATCAGAACATGGAAAGATGCTGGTATTGAGTGGGATTTGTTCAATCTCCAAGTTCTTGAGAGTGGTTTAATCTAAATTGCAGGCAAAACATTGTTGCTTAGTTCCAACAGCACAGACCTTAACTTGCTCCGGGAGGGATTCCTGCTTCCCAGGGTAGGACTCCATCAGCATAATAGAGGCAAATCTGTTGAGACATGCTTAGATTTTGGTTCAAGCTACATATGAATGTTTCCAGAGCTTTCCTTTGGATGCATTGCCAAGTCTGTTCCTATGGATTTGAGAGCCCTTTGGCTGTGGGTGAGTGGTGGTCACAGTGTAAGGCAAAGCTTGTAATAGTTGATAATTGGGAGATTTGCTTCAGATGTATCTGAATGTATCTTATCTGTAATGTTAGTGTACCTCTAGTCTCATTTTTTTCAGTGCTCTTTAATACCATCTCTTACTGAGCAGTTGATAGAGCAAGTTACTCTTGCTCTATCTCTCAGGCAGTCTGCGTTGTTATTGATTCCTTCCTTCCCTTGTAACTCAGGCCATTGTTAGCTTACTTTATATAAACCTAAGTAAATTTCTTTGTAATCAGATCATTGCAACTGGCATCTTATTTACTGCAAATTCTTAGTTTATAGTTTGCTTTCTGACAAAGTGCTTTCTTAAAAACTGGTAGAAAGATAGGAAATGAATGTGTAGATGCCAGAACACTAAGAAAACACATTCTCTTTTCCTAGATAGATTCAGAAGATCACTTACAAGTTGATGATTGTCTTGATGTTATAGTATTCTTTCCAAAAATATTGAATTACAATATAGTAGCATATTAACTGTGTAAAATTAGCAAGCTCCCAGTTTCATTAGTTATCATTTTTACATTGAAATACCAAATTGTGTAATCCTCAGTTATTCACATTTGAACCATTGAAATGTGAAAAAGTTTACTGGGCATAGCTTTCTGATAGACTTTAATCAACATTGCCACAATAAGAAAGCTACTGTAACCAGAATAATCTTCACAAATAGCTGCTAATTAGGCTGAGGTACTGAGAACCACACCACCAGCAAGACATTTGAGGGCTACTTGATACTGATGCTCTGTGATTTTGATTGTGATAAATTTATGGACAACCTAGTTCATAGTGAAGGAAAACATGTAAGACAGTACATTATATAAAGAATTGGGCCAATAGTACCTTAAATTTGGCACTCAGTGTTGTGGAAACCTGAATATGTCCAAGTCACAGTTTCCCTCAGAAAAAATGGAAATAGTATTGTTACTTCACCTCAGAGACTTCCTGAATGTGTTTGTTTATCTTTGTGAAACTTCTAAATGCCTTACATTACAATATTCAGGCTTTTAAAAATATAATTTTATATAATTAAAGTATAATTTTTGTATAGGAAGTAAAATGAATCTAGTAGTTGAAGTTTAGTCTGAATGAGAAGAGGTGGATTTTTTTTTTTTTTTGTTTATCCTGACACATTGCAGAGGAAGAGGTAAAATCTGTTAAGTCATACAAAGAGATGATTTGTTAAAGAAAATGGAAAAATCTTAAGGTTGGTTCTTTGATTAGATATTTTCCAGAGGGACTGGAGGAAACCCTTGAACAATGATCCTTGGGAGAGGACAGCATCTCTCCCTATGGTTGCACACTTTTGATCTCATGAGACTGAAGGTGTATTAGTGGTAAAACTACAACACGCATAAAAGTTCCTTCAAAGTAGTGTGATTCTAGATAGCTTCTTTTGCTTTACTTTGGGGCTGGTATTCACTCTGTTTTGAACTGTGTTGGCTTTTATAATATCATGCCAGTTTATGCATGCTGACTAATATATTGGTAACTTTTCTGAACAACTTTATTCTTATCTCAAGAAACAGCAACTACTATATTTTAATTAAAAGCTTGTGAACTTGCCCCTGATGCTCTTCCATGTTTACTTGAAACTTAAGTGGAAGCTGTTGCTGAAATGGGGGAAGTGTCATGTCCTCCCCTAGCTAGGTTGTGTTGGCACTTGTGCTCATAATGGTGACATGGTGAATCATGCCAGGAAATTTATCTGGCTGAAAATGAATCTATTTTTATTTTCCTAGCTAACTTTCAGATGGATCATTTCCCTGACCTGACTCACCATGTAGCTGCACAAACAAAGTAGAGCTGGCAAACATGGGAATAGGAGAGTGGCCGCGTGGAGGGGCAGGACAGCTCCCTGCCAGTGGCAGCCCCCACCTTTGCAAGAATGAATTCAATCACATTTAGGACTACCACAGACTGTGGCACAAGTAGTTTGTATTTCAAGATGGTTTTCTTTGAAATTCATGTTTAGAAAAGGACCATTGATTTATTCTGTGCTAGTCCTAAATGTGATTGAATTAAAAGCTGCCACCAGGAGGCTTAGCTAATTCCTATTCCTGTGTGTTTATAGTTTTTAAACAAACAGAATTTTTTCACAGAAGAGTGACTTGGCTAATGTCTGGAACATTAAGTGGTTCCTTAATCTAAATAATAGAGTAGCTTTGTAATCCTCTTGTGTTTATAGCTTGAAAGGTGTTTAAAAAGAGTATTTTAACCCCAAAGCTCTCAAAGCTGATGATAGACATGTACCCTTCTGATGCTAGTGAGTTGTTGGCTTCTACTATTATTCCAGATTAAAATGACACTTGATGGTTTTCAGAGTGCAGCATATTTATGCTGTGTTGGTGGACAATCAATGAAACTTCAGGTAATGTTAATTTGTGAAAGTTTTGAGTTTTCTTTTAGATTTTCTGCCACTTTAGGTAGAATTCTTGTAGAGTAGATTTTGTCTGAACTTCATCCTTTGCAATAAATTCACTGCTTCTGGGTTTGCTTGGTTATATAACAAAGTTTGGAGAAAGATCATGTTCTTTGATTTCAACTTGCACATGAATATTTTAAATTAATTTTTGTTGTAAACATTGTATTTAAGATCCCTTTGGATGGTTTTCAATCTCAGGATCTTACACTTTTAATTTATACCATGTGCGTGGGATTTTGTGTGGAACTGCTCTTGGCAGAAAGAGGCTTATGTAGAGATGACAAACATTTCCCTTTCCAACTATCCTTGCACCAGAGGAGATGGGGAATTGCTGTTACTTGCAGCTCTGTGGACAAACATGCTGATATTAGATGAAATAGAAAAATTACTTGGCAAATGAAACAAACAAAGAGTCAAAACCCCCAAATGAAACCAAACCAGCTGGTTTTAGGGGTTATTTCAAATACTTTGTGTTCCCCTACCTCCTCTCAAAGGTAGAGAAGAAGAGACAGGAAGTTAACTGCAGATATTATTTATTCTACAAATGGAGAGCAGGAGAACGAGTTACAGCTTGTTATTTGTGGTATATAATAGCTGTGTAATGCTTACTAATGTATTTGTCTGGGAGATGTTTTTGTGCCAGCTTCCTCCATATCCGTATAGTCATTAATAGATAATCACACAGATGTTGAGTGCATTGATAGTGAGGTTTTAAAGAATCTACTGTAGATAGGCAGTAATAATAATAAACCCGATAATAATAATAATAATAATAATACATTATTACTATTCTTATTACTATAGTTATCCCCCTCCTTCAATAAAAACTTGACCCACTCAAATAAGGTCACATTCTAAAAGAATCCAACATTAATAGGGTTTTTGTGTCTTTTTGAGGAACATACTTCAGTAATTTAACTTATTCTTGCGTAAGAATATAAAATCCAAATTCATGTTGGTTTCTTGTGATGAATTTTCCTGTAAAAAAAGGTAACAAGTTGCTACTCCAGAGCAGAAAAAAATAAACAGGGACAAAAAGGCTCTTTTTACTAGAAGGCAGCATGAGTGCAGAAGCATCATTGTGTAGTCGTCCAGAGTGTGTCTGACCTTTCCTTACAGAAGGAAAGTATCTCTGTGAGTTTTGGTGGATAGAAAACCACAGGTTGCTGTACTCAGTGAAATAATTGTCACTGGTAAATTACCTCACAGTAAGCATTTGCATTTTTTTAGTAAATACAATCCTGCATTATAGCTTTAGCATATTAATAGCCTTTCCTTTCTTGCAATCCACTAGATTCCCTAAAAGCCACCATCTGTGGCTTGTGAGCTGTTGATGTCAATATATTTGTAGGTTTAGCATAGAGGAAAGTTTTATATTGATTACATGCATGGTTTAAAAAAAGGGTGACTTACCATGATCTCTCGTTTTTTTGCCAACTAATATATTTAAAAATGCTCTAAATAACTTGTCATCTTTAGAGTTCCTTGAAAATCTGCTTGTATTTCTTAACTTGGAGTGTGATTTTTTTTAACAAACAAGAAATTAAGCTATTTTAATCTTTCCTTGGAATAGACAAATATTAGGAATTACTCTCTACTGAGAAATTCCATGCATCATTGTTTAACCGGTGTCTGAGGAATGCAGTATTGCTGTTTAGAAAACACCCAATAGGAAGAAAATGGTGTTTCAAAATTCGCCACCTGAAACACAGAAACTTTGAGTGTACATAAAGCCTTGTGGAGATTTAGAATCAGAAAGAAAGAACTCAATAAAGCATGTGAAGTTGGCAGTTTCCTTAAGTCTTCATTGTGAGAGGTGTCTTCTTGTAAATCTTAACTGCATTGATGTTTCTTCTTAACTTTGGAATGGTGTGAGCTGCTGTGGAGCCTGGGGTATCAAGCAGCTACCAGGAGCAGTAAAGATCAGGAGAACTTTCTCGGAGTCTGTTTTAAGGCTAATCTCCAAGGAAATAGCCTTTTATGCTCATGGTGCACTGAGCAGCACTCTTTTTTCTGAAAGAAAAATATGCATTGGTGATTTCAACTTCTATTGTAGAGAATTTGTTCCTAGTTTGAAATTGTAAAAAACGGAAGAATTGGTAGTGTTTTCAAGATATTTTTCTTTTGATTCATACTGTAACTCTTACTGGATGTTTCTGGTGTAAAAATCTGTCATTAGCTTTGCTACACAGTTCCCTTGGCCACAGTTGCTCTCTGGTCTTGTTTGAAAGAGTCACTGGTAAATGCTACTATTTTTGCACGACTCTAAGCATCTGATGAGCCTGTTGAGAGGAGAGAGTGGTTGGTAAAATGGGAAGGATACAGAGAATGGAGAAATTTCAAACATGGGTTAGATAGGCTTGGAAAGTGAGCAAGTTGGGTATGAGGAAATGAGGTACCTGTGCTGCTAGATACAACATCAAGGAATTATAAAATGGAGAAAGTTTAATGTGGAGATGGAGTTTCAGAAAAAAATACTGAAAGCTTGCATTGCAGGGACTGGTAATTTTCATTACTTAAGAAAGCATGAGAATTCTCTGAAACAAACAAGAATTCCATGGTAATTGCAGTAACTTCTGTAATGCTGCAATGTATCCTTGTCTTTCAGTGTTTAGAAGATAAAGTTAAAAACATTAAAACATTACTTTTGTGGGTCTTTTTTGGTGTGGAGGTGTTGTGTGGTTTTTTTTTTTTTTTTTTTTTTTTTTTTTAAAATATGTTGTTTACAATGTTACTACATAATTATAAGGAAAAAAATATAGGCAAATAAAGTGTATCCCTGAAAACCCCCAGCTCAAAGTCTGCACTGGAAAATAAAAGAATACGAGAAAGGAATAAATTTATATATCTCAGTAGTAAGGTGCCTGTCATCTGGGGATTTCAGTAAGAGCTAGCATTACAAATTGGCAAGGCAACAGTTTCATTTACCAACTAAATAAGATACGGTCATAAAAATCCATGTTATAAAGACCAGGGTGTGAAACTTCAACTCAGATATTGCTTTCCATCACAACATATGGATGTGAAAGCTGGAAATCCAACAAAGGTACAGACATCTAAATGCCTTTGAAAGCAAATGCCTTAGAAAAATACTATGTATTAAATGGAATGAATTTATAACAGATGCCAAGATTCATTAGACAGCTCAAAAACCCCTTGGCTCTAAAGTTATCCAGAAAAGAAGATGGAATTATCATCTGGAACATATGTTAAGAATGAAGCCAGAGCATCTGTCATGGAAAGCATGCCACTGGGCAGCTGGAGGAACACACAAAAAGCACCAACTGAAAGAGTCTCTGCATTGAACAACACCAAAGGTAAAAAGGTTGTGGGACATTGCACTGTATGTGCAAAGAGTGGTTCAGAGCAGACAAAATCTGCACAGGGCTTTTTGGCTCTTGGTGGGCTTTTTTCAGCATTGTAAACTGAAGAGTTTTGGGTTGTTTTCTCTTAATATTGCAGATAGTAAGGAGTGATTAAAAGTTGATGGTCAGAAGTAAAAAGTACAGGTTACTAAGCATACTATTTAATTATACTGCATTTTAGTTTATTTTAGAATTTGTATATAATTTCAGCCCTGAAAAGCGAAAGAAGATTGTGTAATTAAATAGGTCTTCAGATGCATTCCCACTGATTAGCTTAATGTAAAATGGAGGATTCAGAATTATTTCAATAAAAATCCAGGCTTATTTATCCAAGTAACATACGACTGATGACAGTACTGTGGATTACCTTTTCTCTGAGGACACTTGCTTTTACATTTTTCTACTTTTTTCATTTCATAGGAGTTCTGGAATTTCCGAACCAGCATCTCTCTGCAATATATTTTAACTTGCCCTGCTATGAGCCTAGTGTTACAAAGGTTTGTGTTGGAAACAGCAGAATGTAAATTTTATAAAAGACTTTTAGTTGAAATGGAAGTTTTCAAATCTGTTATCTCAATCTGTCTCTTGCTCATGCGTTATGCAAAACATTTTATTAAAATACAACAATCTCAACAAAATTTGTCCAAAGTAAGCATTCAATAATGTCTTAGACTTGGTAAATGGAATTGACTTGTGTTTTATTTTCCCCTTGTGATATTCAAAGGGGGGAAAAAAATCTCCCAAACAGGGGTGTGGGTGGGTGTGTGTTACAGCTTTTTTTGTTTGTTTCCTTGGTTTCTTGGGGAGTTCTTTTGTTTGGTGTTGATGTTTTTTGGTTTCCTTGTTTTTTGGTTTTTTTGTTAGTTTGAGTTGTTTGGGTTTTTTCTCCCTCATTGAATCATCTCACTGACTCCCAGCCTAACACACGGGAATGAGTGTATCCTGTGAGAAGTCTGAGGAACTCATTCACCTTTTAGATCTGTCTTATTCTAAGTAGTGAACTAAGAGTGTTAGTTCCACTCAACAGGATAATGAGTTTAGGCAAAATTAATAACTTTTCAAACATTTCCGAAGTTTATTGATAACTGCAGATTTTCTGCTTCTTCCACTTACAGTATGATGAGTGTTACGGTGACTATTTCTTAATGTCTCATAAAGGAGAGAAAAGCTTTCAAATGCAGTTCAGCTGTACTTACAGGCTCAATGTTGGGGAAAGAAAATTTGGTTTTGTTTTTCGTCTAAAATATTTACAGATAGTATTTTTATCCCACTTACATATTTGGTGTTGATAGATCTCAGTTCAGCTGCCTTCCTCTCATGCACTGGAGGTAAGACATGTAGCTTTAGTTTGTCCTGCAGAGCCTACACAGTCACAATTTTCTACTTTGACAGATTCTGCATCTGATTTATTGTTTACTTAGATTCAGTTAGGATTGTAGTTAAAACTAACAAATTTTGTCAGAGATTGTCCGTTCCGTCACATTCAGAGCAGATTTCAGTTATGTTATATGAAAAAATTAATCCAGCACGCTCCAGAATATATCTCCTCCCTTTGTTTCCATGGCCATTTGCTCTTTTGTGTGCATGGCAGCTGAAATTTCTGTGTATCCAGATTGTAATAATGTACTTTTAGTAGTATAGAAGGCAAACTTAGAAATAATGTCTCTGGTAATAAAAGAAGTGAAAAGACATTGTGTAATATACTATTTCAAGTTACGTGTTGCCTAGTGGTTTGAAATGCAGTTGTCCTGTGCTCACTGCTAAAGATTTTTGCCCAAGAGTACATAACAATAAAAAATCTTCAAGAGCTAAAAATACAAGATTACTCTATTCTTTGACCTGTGGTCAGAGAGTTGGCAGGAGTTGCCTTGTATTGTTTGTTCAAGGTTTGTTTGAAGAGAACAATTATAGGATGATAATTAAAAATATTGACATATTTTTCAGGAGAAGAGGATTAAAAACACGCCTTTGAGAAAGAGGGTTTTTAAGTATTAAGTTGGATTGCATTAAACAAAGTAGGAACAAAAAGAAAACATTGTTTAAATCTTAATTTGAATTCCACTTATTGAGGAAGTGGTTGTTTGTTGGAATTGTGTATATTTCTGTGCATTGTCATTGCAGTGTTTTGATACAATATACTACAACATCTAATTTAACATGATCTTGCTCTTTTGCAAAAGATAGGAAACCTCTCCATGTAGAAGATCTCCGGTAGGATGAGAGGAGTCCTTGGTGGATTTTTGTCAAAGACTGTATGAAGACTTCATTTCCCCATTTTGAGGCACAGTCAAAATCAATCTAACAGTTCTGACTAAGAGGGTTTGCCAGGTTGATAGCCTTGAATGAGTGGTTCTCTGGTACTGAACTCTGGTTTGCACAGACGAGAGGATGTGGGTTCCCACAGTACAGCTCTGCTGAGTTTATGCCAGGTTTTTACTAAATTAGTTCTGTAATAAAATTGGAATGTTTCAGTCTTTGTCTTTCTGCTGTGTAGGGTCAGCACGCCTGCGTTGTTTTGTCCTTGTCCCTGGTTCAACTTTATTCCTTTCATAGCTGGTTTGAGATGTTGTTCTGGGAATTGCCTGTGAAGGAGGACTGGCATTTCCCTCCACTTTCCCTTTGGATGTGCTGCTGAGTGTAGTCACTCGTGTTTCTCCCAGAAACTGTTTAAAGCAAAATAAAATTTCCCCTCCAGGCACACTTTTCTTAAAAACTAGGTAATCTGTAGTTTTACAATGTTAATAATATTTGATAATGTGACTCTTATCAATGTTGTACCTATGATGACAGAAAAGTGCTTTCTGTGTGTAAAAACTTGTTATTGAACAAATGGAGAGTTTCAGTGTAGATACTCTTAATAAGATAATGGAGAAATGTATCACTTTCTCATTAACCTCATCATGCTGGGAGAATTAGTACAATTGTCCTTATGTTGTAAACTACCTACTAAAATAATTAGATAAGTGCAAAAATACTGGTCTGTATTTCCAACAAGGCTGCTGAATTGAGATCATGTATTGATATTTTTTAATTTGACTTAAAAATGTAACATTTGAAGAAATTTTGTGTGTTAAAATTTTGTGTCCCCCATTTTGATGTGGAGTCAAAACCAAAATAAGTCCTTGCATGTTGTTGTCTTAGGTGTTCTTGAAAGCTGCAGTGACTATTGGATACAAAGTACTTCTGGAACTTAACAAACTTTATTTGGACCAACTTTCTAACAACATGTAGTCTAAATTTCCCTGCTGATCGTTTTTTGTACTGCCATCTGTAGATGTGAAGCACAATTAATCACTGTC
The DNA here is from genome assembly GCF_965231275.1 of Zosterops lateralis. Lineage (NCBI taxonomy): Eukaryota > Metazoa > Chordata > Aves > Passeriformes > Zosteropidae > Zosterops > Zosterops lateralis. The sequence goes on along the minus strand of NC_139764.1, from coordinate 32,134,321 downwards.
CTCCTTATGAGACTCGCATATTTTAGGATTAAAATATTCCATCTTCCTCTTACTCCCTGCCATATTCTCTGTTCTAGGATACGCCTAGTTATTTTTAGTGTACTTCAAACTTGGTGTTTTCTTAAAAACAAAAAAACCACCCCTATACAGTCTGGTTCTCTCAGGACCTTTACCAATTTAGTCACCCCTCTCTTGATTTGTTAATGCTCAAAATTTGTAAATGCTGATATTTCAGAGCTTTTATCTTTGCTGCATTAAAAGAATAAATTCTTATTTTAGTTTTTTTTCTTGATTTGCATACAAAATCTTTGTTATTGCATAGCATAATGATATTTACCTCTTATGTTATTTGTCTTTTTTGTGACATCATTGCATTACTTGCTCTTGACAGATTTTTCTAAGACAATCAAATTTCTAAATCTGGACTGTTGTAAAGAACTCTTGTTGTCTCGGCATCTCCATATGTGACTGACTTGTACCTACTGGCTGATAATTTTTTTTACTTTTAGAATGTTTATCTTGCTCTTTATTATTCTGTATCTGATTTGCTAAGAGCATCCTTACTCCAAAGGTGCTTTATTACGATGTACTAATCTCTTCTGTGAGGGTTTTATTTTTTGTTGGCAAATGATGTTCTGAACTGTCACAGGTGGTGAAGGTACCCTGAGCAATGATCTACAAAGTCTTTGAGCAGTGATCACCACAGAAATCTTACTATGAGAAAAGATTAGATGGTCTTTACTTGTGACCCCTACTATCTGTTGTGGGAGAATTACTAAGTCTCTTTAAAATTGAGTCTGTACTTAGGTGGGGTGGCTGTTTCAGTGCATTTGCTTCTGTTTGAGAAGCAGATGTTTCAGGCTTGTGTTAGTGCTAATTTTAAAAAGAAAATACATATAATATATATTCTGTGGTGTGGTGGTTTTTGTTTTTTTGATGGGGGGATGTGTGTGGTTTTTTTGGTTTGTTTTGGTTTGGTTGGTTTTTTGGTTTTGTTTTTCTTTCTTCTCCCTCTTGCTTCGAGGTTCCCTCCCACATTCGCACGTTTGTTTGCAAACAGGGGCTCTCTGCTGTAATAGGCTTGGGAGTGGAGTTGATCCAGGAGAACCTTTCTGCTACTGTGGTCTCCTAGGCTGTTCCTTTTGTTCCAACAGGTTTTAAGTGTGATTATATAGGAAATAAATTTCTGAAGTGTTTTCCCCATTCTCTTTCCCTTGCATCTAGCAAAACAGACCCTCTGTTTCTAAGTGGTGGTGTGCGAAAAGTTCCCTGCATGTGTCCTGGCCACTCAGGAGGTGCACCTTGTTTTTCTGGGAAGCTTGCAGGCAGTCTTCTGGCTGATATCTCTGACAGATACCTGAGATTTTAGAGCTCAGGCAGGGTAATTCCTGGGAGAGCCTCACACATGACTAGCTGCTGTAGCACAGGAGTTCACCTTGCTCCATTTAGCAGCCAGCGACAGACCGAGCGCAGCACCTGAGGCTGCCGAAAAGGAGATAATCTTCTTACAACTCAGAACAAATCCCTCGGAGGAGGAGGATTCCTCCAGGTTCTGCCCTATTAAAAGGTGGGGATTTCCTGCAAGGTGTAGGCTTTGCTCCAACAAGACACCTACATTAGCAGGGATTTGTACAGCAGTTGAAACCTAAATGTAGACATGTGGAGAGGGTTTCTTTTTTTTCTTAAAAAAAAAATGGTTTTCCCTGTAAAGCGGTAATTTTTAACATTAGGTTCACAGCTTCAGCCTTTGGGCATCTACAGAAAACCCAGGCCAGGTCAGTCAGGTTTAACTTTCTGATCACTGGTGCCCAATATATGGGTGCCTAGGAATGTGTAGCCAACAGTAAACTCTGTTTCTGATAGATGTTCATTCTGATTTCCCTTCTTGCTCCTCCCAGTCCCTGCCCCCACCTTTGCCTGATCTACATCAACTGGGGCTTCAGACAAGGATACATTGGTAAGCGTGTACTTTTGAGGGCTTGGATTGTTTTGGAGATGGCAAGTGCCATGTAATGCTAAACTGGAGATATGAAACTTGGTACGGTTTTCCTAGGAAGTTACTGTACTTCCATGTAAATTTCTACTTAAATTCAGTGCACTCTGTCTTCTTCTGATATAGTTTTTGTTGTAGCATGGGATTTCACACTGCTTTTGTAGTTTTAGACTCACATTCCCTACTTATTAAGCAAATTGGGTGTTTTAATGTGGTGCTACAAGTGCTCATTAAAGCTATTTTTCCAACAGCTGATCATTATTTCTCCCTTTTTTATTTTTTTAAATTTCCCCCCTTTTTTAAAAAATTTGAGAAAGCTAGCCAGCAGAGATTTTATTTCATTTGTTCTGTGTAAAGTAGTAATTTCCTTTTCCATTCTTTGTTCTTACAGCCCTTAAATGCTTAGAAATTTGTTTTCAGTTGCTGCAAGTAGCCTAAAAAAGTTTCTGTCTGTTTTATTCTTACCTATGGATGTAGCTGGATGCTTTGTTTGTAGTGCCAGACACAATAAGGACTCCATAATCAGCTAATGCTTTTTCAAATCAGTCAAGTGTTTTGGGAGTGTGAATCAGCTCTGAGACCTACTTCTCAATTTTGAAGTCACTCATCTGAGAAGCATGAAACACAGGGATAGGAGAAACAGGGCTGCAGACTTTGCTGATAGTGTATTTTTCCATAAACTTCTTTTGAAATCAAATTGTTTTTATTGGATATGAGTGTCCAGTGGCCCAGTTGACATTGTTTTCAGCAATCTAGATGATACTTCTCTTTAATGTGTATTTTGATTGCATGCTGTGTAAATGACTTTCTTGGATGAAAAAACCTTACATGCAGAGTGTTTTTGCAGTTTAACATTGTAGATTTTTTCTACAGAACATAAGCACACTGATATATAAGCCACCACTGAAGTAGTGTAAAATGGTGATACTGGAGAAATTCTGAATCCTGACCTAATGTGCTTTAACTTTACAGTAGCAAATTTTGCCTTTTCTGCTTTTAGAACTCATTTTGATAGACATAATTTCTTCAAAAAACATATACAGGAAGAGTTGCATTTTTTCTTCCCTAAAGTAATGTTTGCTTAATGATATATGAGGATTGTGTTTGTGAATTAGTACACTTTCACAAAGTACAAATTGGAAATTAATTATATTTTCAAATATTCACTTGTTTTATTGTATCTGGAAGGTTCTTTGTGATTTGGTACAAATATCTGCACTATGAATATGATCCATGTATGGAGAAATACTTCAATAATTACACTGTAGTACCTTAATTTTTTGCTTCATTGCCATTAGATTTGAACGACTTGAAACCTGACGGAAATATGGTGATAGACACAGGAGGTAAAATGCTGACTATTCTAGTTGTCAATATTTGGGGTGGAGAGGAAAGACCTGGTAAAAGACCTGTGAGTAAAATCATTTCAGTTCACATCAGAAGTGCAAATTGTGACTTGTATTGCATTAAGGGAGTGTAAGAGAAACTGATAATAACTATTAAATATTTAACATACCTGTAATGATAAAAAATTTGCTAGTGAATACATTAAAAAAGTTCATTATTGAGCTTCAGATATTGAAGTGAGACCAGACAGGAAATATGTTTAAATGCCTGAAGCTCCCCTAGAAATTTGTAGTATTTGTTATATGTGAAACATATTTGTTATATGTGAGCATATTTTAACATTTTGCACGTACAGTGAAAGACCGCATAGATGAAAGTACCAAAGCCTGTAGTAGTTGAATCAAACTCTGTGATGTTACTCTACAGTGTAATTGAGTGCTTATGTTCCACGGGAGGTTTTGCTACGTGGGTCTCTGATGTCTGTGCCGAGCCCTGGTGAGATGGATTTGAATCACTGCCAGTGCATTTCTCTGCCGTGTTACAGCCTTACTCCTTACAGTGGTAATTTCATCTTAAAATTATACATTTCCAGATAATATGGCACTGCATTTTGAATACACATACTTTTGGAATTTGAGGGTGAACAAGAATGGCAGAAAACTGAACAAAGGCCTGGACCTCACAAACGAGCACATCCTCTGCCTTCTGACTGATGCTGGGTTCCTTGGGGCTTCTTATGGAAGCCTCCTGCCTGTGACTGATACTTTTCATGGACAGAAGAGCCACATAGGTCCCTGCATCTCAGCAGAGTTTTACTTGAATTCAGCCCTCGTGATCTGTGCAGGTGGCTGCTCAGAGAGCTTTAAAGTGAGATAAGTGTGATGGATCCGGCATAGCTACAGTTTTCACCAGTCTTCTGCTGTTATCCTACCCCAGTGAGTAAAATCTTCATTAGTAATGCATTTTGTGTTCTCTCTCTTTTTCTTCCTTCTCTTTCCAGTCACCAGGATGTTGAAACATCAATACCAGAATTTTACATCCCTAAGGGTAGGGCTCCCTGTTTTTCTGAAGATACTGCTTCCCTGCTGGATGTATTAGCTTTTTGTGGTCTGTGATGTTTACACCTTGGAATGTCTAACAATTCAGATGCCTGAATAAAGAGTTAGGGTCTGCCCTCAAATAATATGCTAATATGCCCTCAAATAATATATAATATGCTTACATAGCTTACTCACAAAACTACAAAGTTATGTAATTTTTTGTGTGCATAATTTCTTTAATGTTAAAAATGGAATTTTTTAAGTCTACTGTTCACATAATTGCAAACTCATAGTATACAGACAAAATAATGAAATATTCTTAAAAACACGAAGAGGACAATCTATTGGTTACTTAGATCTGTGATGGAATCTCATAGGATATTTGTGGTATGTTTTCCAGAAATACTGTTACTCTAATTCAACCCACCTTGAGAACTGGTGATAAAAATCTTGATGCAAAACACACTTTCACAGCAGAAGAGTGCAGGTGCAAAATGGAAAAGCAAGCAGTTTTTCAAGTGGCATTGATTGTTTTCTGTGCAATATGTAGGAACACCAGAATATTTTTAGATGAAAAAGATTGAAAAATTATCCATTGCATTTGTGATAGCCTATATGTTTGGGTTAGTTATTTATCATTTGCAATATCCATAAAGCTATCTTAAGCATCCTAATTAGGTTTCAGCTTTTCAGAGGGAAGCTGGGAGGCTCTTGTGCAGTTGTGGCACGGTGGTGGGGTGTGTGCAGCACAGCTGCCTTCTGATGTCAGTCGCTATTTCAATGACACGAAAGTGGGAGAGGAAGAGCGTGAAAAAGGCAGACAGTTTTTTAAGAAAAAAAAGTGTCATCAGTAAGCAAATTATTTTTGCCTGTTTTGTTTTGATTAGGATATGAACTAACAAATAAAGTCTGATTGCTACAAAAGAAATTACATCTGGAGGGTTTAACTGGAGCACTTTCAGAAACTTTTTGGTGGAATGTGTCTTTTTTTGCCCCTGTGCTGGGAAAAGTCTGGATTATCTTTGGCAAAAATCCTGGTTTTACACATAATTCACCTGGCCTGCAAGCAGAGCAGAATCCTTTCCCCTCAGTGCTCTCAGTTTGTTTGGATTTTAGTTTCTGCTGTGTTCAGGGACACTGGAAGAATGATGGCTTTCCCTTGGAAGAGGGGAATAGTTGCAGGGATCCACGTGTAAGGTGCTCAGTACTTGATGAGCAGGGTGGACATTCCTGGGTTTATTTCCTCCCTTTGTAGGCATCCTTTTCCTATGCTGATGATAGTATGGTATCCTTGGGGTTTTTCTTTGGGTTTTCTTGAATTTGGTAGATACTAGTTGAAAGAAACACAGAAATTTTCTCCTGATCCTTGATCTCAAAGATCTTAGTTTCCAGTGTGAGGTGAAAATTGTTTCTTTGGATGGACTGACAGTTTCCTGTCAGATACATCCACCCCTGGCACATGGGTTTTGTGGAAGGGTGGGAAAAGTGAATACATGGGCATTGGTAGTGAAGGAGCTTGCTGGATTTTGTTTGTTTTTCTCTTTTCCAAAAAAAATCAGGGAATTGTGAAGGCTTTGGGGGGGCTGCATATATTAACAAAGTGATTAATTAAAATTATGAAATAGATCTTTGGCCACTAAAAATCTGGACAATGTTTATTAATGGTTGTCATAAGATCACTGATTTAGAAGTATGAAGGTTGTTGCTTAAGAATACCAAATAAAATTTTGTGCTACCATTTAAAACGTGGTTTGCATAATGACTTTGGTTTGTTTATTCACAGAATTAGAGCAGTCTGAATCACAGTTGGTTTTCTGTGGCTTTTTATTGCTTCTCTTTGTTTGACTGACCTCAAAAAAAGGGAACTAGATGATGATGGTAAACATTAAAATCTGATTTTTGAAAATACATAGATATTACTAGCACACACCATTTCAGTTAAAAAATAAGTTTGTTAAGATATGTATTTTTTTCTTATGGAGCACAGCTATTTCTGTGTTATCTTCAAAGCACTCTTAAGGAAATAATGCATGCCTTTGTGAGGATTTCTTTTGAAGGTGGGTATAATTTCTATCTGAGTGTCATCTCATTCTTCAGAACATTCCTAAAGAGATGTGAATCAACACCTGCCCAGCTGGGGGCAAGGAAGTACCTTTCTGTCTTTATACCTGTACTCAAGTGTTTGGAGTCTGACTATTAGGAGAAAATATTGTGAACTCCATTTTATATTTCAGATAGAAACACACACAGGTGCATGGTTTTCATATGAGACTTTTTTCTTCTATATGGGAAACTTTATTTGCTCTGTGAAACATGTAGGATGAGCACTTAAAAATTAGTAGTGCTGCCTGAAGATGATCCAGTTAGTTTGGCTTTCAGTGTTGAGGACAGCTCACCTCAAATGAGACATAGAAAAGCTACTTGCAATTATAATGTGGGATTGAGTGAGCTAAGGGGTGGGTGTGATATTAGTGGTTTGTTGCTTTTAGCAAGTTTGTCTAGACAGTATTTTTTTTCTTTTAATTTTTAAGTATGATTTAAGAAATTTTATTTACAGTACAACTGTAGTAATGAATTTTCAAGCATTAATTTTTATTTTTGTCCTCAAAGTATTTTCAATATTTACTTTAAAATCAATTTTGTACTCTCATATTGCCCTTGAATGTTTGATGCTACAGAAATTGTTTGGATATGATTGTGTTGTACCATAATTGGCCCATGATGTTCTGTATACCAAACAGGCATAGTGACACATTGTACTTTAAAATATAAACATTTATAGAGAAAAGTAGCAGATGATAGAATTAAAGTTCAGCATCCTTTCCCCCCTTTCCCCACTCAATTTTTTTTTTTTATAAAAATAACAAGGAATTTTTCTTCTTTCTTTTCACTTTCCCCTTTCCTCCTTCCTTCCAATTAGTTTAAATTAGTCATGGTATCATTACACACAGAGTTAGGGCTTGTTAAATTCAATTAATTTTTTAAAATGTCTTGTCTGTAATTTAAAAAGGGTGGGTTTATATTAAGTTTTGGCTTAACCTTTATAATTGGTTAGTAAAACCTAGAGACAATCACAGGAATAACTTAGCCATCTTCAGAACTGTTGGAAAATGTATTCCATTTTAGTGTTTCCTTATGTGTGTTCATACATGTATAAAGGGTAGTTTTGACAGTGGATGAAACATTAGGAACCTTCCTCTGAGTTTTGAGGAGAAAATAATACATTATTGAATTATTTGTTTTACTATTTATGGTGACACATTATGTCATGCTACCTTAAGAAGAACTTGGTTAAAACATTATTGTTTCACCGTTTTCATTGAAAATGTTGATTGTTCCTTGAGCCTTTAGTTGTTAATTCTGTGCAAAATGAATGGGTTTATAGTATTGTTCCTCAAGGAACTCTAAATACAAGCCTTCAGCAGTGATGTAACCTCTTTCTCTTCAGATGTTTGATGATTTTACAGTGAAGTACAAATTTTCTTCAAGGAGCTCTATACTGATGTGCCTAATACTTTTTAAGAATTGAGGAAGTATAGATTGTAAAATTAATTTGGTTTTTATTATTTTTCGTTGATACCAAGTCTGAAACTTGTATCACTGTTTTGTGATAAAAACATTTAGAATGTTGGTATGCTTGTATTAAAACAACTTTATAGTTTCTTCCATAGGTAGTGATTTATTGGGTAATTTTTTAGACTTAAGAAGTTGGAATAAATTTTGTAGGTTTTCTCTAGCTATCACAACAAAATAAATCTGATTTGTGAATGGCATCATTAGGGTTTGTTGTGAACTACAAGGCTTGACCTTGTAGTTTACCCACCAAACCTGGCATTTTAGTGGTTACTGTTAGTTTAGGTTATATAACATTGATTTTGATGTCATATCTGTTCAAATTTCCCCTTATATTTTATGGAATATAAGGCAAATATAGAATGACTCAATTCTCATCGTGCTCATGTCAAACTTAGACATAATTCTCACTGTTTTTTCTGACCTCAGGTGACAGATGAAAGGTGAGCTCTTCTGTGTTGATTCAGTATTTTCAGATCAGCAGAGATTCATGATCTGCTCTAATTCTTTATTGTAAATGGATCACACCATGTGATTTTTTTGTCGGAATTAATTCTCTTCGGGTTATTCCTCCTAATTAAGGTAACTGGTATTTTAGTGTTGCTGATGTATCCATTATTTGCTGTAGAAAGATTGTCTTCGTAACGTTTTTGTACTTGAAAAAGTAATATTAATTTAAAATAAATGGTCTTATTTATTAATAATCACATATGCAAAAAAAGGAACATCTGCCTTCCAAATGTTATTCAATGATTGTAATTAAAAGGTTAAATAAAAGCTGAGGCAAGCTTTGAATTTTGAAGCATTTGCAACAGCTAGTAATCTGACTTACTGCAGACATTTTTGTCAAAGTTGAAAAAGTTAGAGCTAATTAATTTCTTGGGAGACATATGATGAAATTGTAGGTGTGATAACATATTTGAGTAACATATGGTCGTTATGGGGCACCTTTCTAATGACTGAGCACCAAGTTAAATATAGACTTTCCATTTTTTCACTTCTTCTATTAGTGGTTCTTTGTTACTACAATTTAAACTCATTTTCTGTTGTGCATAAAATAGGATTCTTTATATATTTGTAAGAAATTAAAAAAAAATTGCTGCCACAGTGCTGCACCTTGGTGAAATTTACTGAGGCGGACAGTTCATCTGGGACAGCCTTTTGATTTTTGTAGCATTAATTGTGATTGTGTTCATTTTGACCTCTACTTTATAAAATGTGAAATTTGCCACAAGATGTTTAGATGTATGTCCTCAAAGTAGGAGTATAAAATATTTTTAAGAGATTGGTAGAAAATGCATGTTATTCCCCCTATATGTAATATATTGAAATTTACTTAAATCAGCTGTTGTAATCTATTATGTCATGAAAAGGAGGACAGAGGTATTTTTGGAACACTTTCCCAGTCACTCTACATACTCCTAATAAGCTGTATTATGTTTCTAGAGAGGCAGTTCTGATGTTCCTTAGGAGGCTGTAAATAAAGATTGTAAGAGAGTAAACAAGTTGTATTTTGTAATTAATCAGAAGCTTTACCTAGTTTTAAGTTTCATTTATCTATTATAATAATCTAGAGCAAATTTCAAGCTTCATTATTTCAGTGTCAACAAGCAGAATGAGAAATTCAGGATGGAATAGTTTAGTGATGGTGACACATGAATGAGGAAGGAAATAAAAATGTTTCAGGTCAAAAATGAGGAACAGAATGGAAGGCGAGAGGTGGAGTGGGTTTTGGGTAGGGATGGAGGAAGAACGGATGCATGAGAAAGCTGCTGTTTGTGGTGGGAGAAGATAAAGGATGTGTGTTGATGGAGGCTAAGTGGGAAATGTATTCTGAGTTAAATAAGAATTGTTTTGCAAGTCATGTTTTTTTCTGTATTTCAGTATCAACTGAAATACAAGCTGTGGGTTGGCTTATTTTTTTCTTTTTTAAATGAAAATGACAGTTAATTTGGTTCTAAAGGAACTCCATTGCTCATAAATTTTGCCTTGCTGGAGAGGATGCTGGATTATCACAGCATCTGACTTCATAGTAGCTGCAGCTTCAGTTTTGAAATTTTGTCATACAGCCTTTACTGTGGCTACAGAGCAAAGAAAGTATCCAAGGGATTTTAACTATTACTAGGAGCATGGTAGCAGCTATTATTTGAATGTGGCCATCTATTTCTTACAGGAGAGTGAATAAACTCTGCTGATACTTAGAGAAAAATCTCCTCCTGCTGGGAAGGAGCAAGAGGGGAGTTGTGTCTTGGTGTCTGGGGTAGAAGTGGAGAGGAAAAGAGCCTGAGGAAGACAAGACTTGCTCAGTGCCACGGGAGTGTCCTGTTCTCGCAGCCAAGACATCCAGCAGCGTGCACCGTGTCGTTTGGGCATTCTTTCCTACAGTGATTACATTTCTCTTTTCGGTGATTTTTGTAAAAAGGAAGCGTTAATATGTTTCTTGGTGTGTGGAGTTTTTGACTGACTAAAATGAAGTTTGTGAATAAGTTCCTCTTGACACTTGTACGTGTTGACAGTACAGGTAGAGTGATGGGGTGGGGAGGCAGGAGAAGGAGTTCATTAATTTCACACTTAATGTTCAATTTTGATAAGCCCAGTGCGCTGTGTGCATGAGACAATTGTATGTTTTCATTTTAGCTGTTTCCTACAGGTGACATTTGTATGTTTTTATTTTAGCCTGTTCGCTTGCAGGTTAATTAAGGGGTGCTCACATCTGAAATCATCAATATTATACTTCTAGTGCATGAATTGTGGGGCCAGATGTGATGAGATCAGGGCTTCAGCTATTCACATATTTCATTATTTATTGTTAAAAATCACTGAAGCCCAGTACGGACTAGTGATCAGGGCAGAGGGTGTATATTAAAAATCTAATTAAAAAAAAAAAAGCATCTTGAGGCACATGATGAACTCTTATATCTAAGCATTTTTGGATGCTTTCGTAGCCATCTGGGGAGGAAGGATCATTGATTATGCATCAGCCAGATAAAAGAGATCATTCTGATACATTTCTTTCTTCACCAGATATCATTTTACTGCAAAATACTATGGTATGGTGATCGAATAATAAAAGCAGTTTTTTTAATGGATGGCAATAAAAGCATACTGTATAAAGAACACAATTATGTGCTACACTGAAAGACTGAGTTTCTCATAGTGGTTACTGATAGCTGTATAAATCATAGGAGGAAGGAAAATATTGATGAATTAAATTTAAAATCAATCACCATCAGACCACCCCTCCCCGCTTCACTATTGGTGAGCTTTTCTTCTGAGTTGAAAGACTAAAAAATAATATTGACAAACCACTTTCCTACTTAAAGCTTTGAATGTTCAGTTGAGTATTATTTAGTCTCAAGTTATGAAACTAATAATTGTATAAAGATTGTATAAATATAAATAATTGTATAAATTGTTTATAAATTTGTTTGTTATGGTAGACAAATTTGGCTTCTGCATTTGTTTAGGAAGATAAAATGTATTTTATAGAAAGTGTACATCATACCAGTTAAATTCTATAACATGTGGAATGAGCACTAGTTTATGAAGAGATGTGAAAGACAGTTCTTCATAGTTTCATATGGGAGACAGAAATGATATAGAACAAATTCCTGTTCTGTTGCTGATCACTTTGTTAGAGGTGTTAGATAACAGCATAAGCTTAATTTGCCTGATATGAGCCCTATAATGTTATTTTTTAAAAGGAATTCAGAAGAGAAGAAAGGAAGAAGGCATTATTATTAGTTTGTTTGTTTTCTCTTTAAAACAGTCTTTCAGCTTTGAGTATTGAAATAATTCCAAGCATTCAAATGTTAAAATACCACATTTGGCATATGACATTTCTTATTGAGAAACAGATCTGTGTTTGTAATTTTTCTGTGGTTTGGTGTTTTTCTTGGGGCTGGAGGTGAAATATGAACCATTTGCAAGTTTTCTTTTTTTTTCATTTTCAAGAAAATAGCAATTTTTTTATTCCAACTCTTTGTTACCCATTGAAATAAGAAGCAATTGCAGAAAATATGTAAGGGAAATTGCTCATTTTCTTTTTAGGTTTCCCTTAGCAGTCCAACACTGAAAGATGCCCTCATGTATTTTTTTATTCTATATGAGCTGGAACAGTTTCTCTCACTTTACAGTTCTCATTTTTTTGATACTGTGCTTGAATACTGTTACTGCAGTTGGCATTGATTTTGGGGCTTTTCCTTGTGTTGTTGTTGTTGGATTTTTTGTTTGTTTGTTTGTTTGGTTTTTATGAGGTGGTGTTTGTGGTTTTGGTTTTATTTTCTCTGTGGAGACCTTTAGACACAGAAATGGAAGAAAAAATACAGTATGCCAACAGTTACTCTTTGAAATAAAAAGATGAATTAAAATGTAAGTAATCAATCACCTAACGTGGAAAATTCATTGTCAAATGAATACACATAGAATTATGACTATATTTAATATGCAGACAGTAAACTTTCTAATAGGCAACTGTGTGTCAAAGTCCTTAAATTCAGTGTATCAGCTGGAGAATTTTAATGGACATTTGACATTATGAAGCAAAGTTGAGTCCAACTCTTAAATAAAAGAATAAAGAAAGTACTAAGTAGTTTTTTGCGTAGTGACAGGAGCAGAGTTCCCAGGCTAATAGGTATGTATGTTAAATTAAACCTGTGCAGTCAGCTTTAGTTCTGGCTTTTTTTAAAAAAACTTTTTTAATAATTTGCTTGGTAACTACCTGGTCAGCCTTTTAAAGGAATTTGATTTGGATGTGACTTCCTGTTTAAAAGACAACTGAAAAGTAATTGTGTCATGTGGAGTTATCTCTCATTTTGGATTAGAACTGACATTTGCATTTGATACATGTAACTGGTGGCTGTAACAAGCCCTTGTCTGCCCTTTCCTTCAAGATTCCTATTCTCTTGTTTTGGTTTTCCTGCTACTCTTCATTTCCATCTATACAATCCAAATCTGGGCCTCTTCTTTCTCTGGGTCTTCTCAGAACATTGTGAGTCCCTGCTCCTGCTCCATGTTTTCAGCTCATTTCTGCAACAGTTTTGAATTTCTCTCAACTTCTAAATGTTCCAGTCAGCCACTCTGGCCAGCTTGTTCTTTTTATCACCTGCTGCCTCATTGCATCATTGAGAATTCTGCAGTGCATTTGTCCTGGTGTGAATTATTCCATGTGGACTGCTTCCTTCATCTCACTACTACCCAGACATCATTAAAGGTAATACTTGGAGTGCAAGGAAGAGCCCCTCTGCTCTCATTCCATTGCAGAAAACTGTTTGTCAAAAGGAACAATTGCAGCAAATAACAATCAGTCTCTACATCAGGGGAGGGAAAGTGGCCTGTGTAACATGCCTTTGGAGAACTGGGCTGCTAGTTCTTATCCTACTCTTATCCTAGCAAATATAGAGTATATATATGTATATAAATATTAACATTAATAACGTCTGAATGGCTTTACCTACAGACATCTCTCACATCCAGTGAATTCTCTGCCAAACAGCAAGTTCCAAGTCAAATTTCAAAGCCTAAGGATTGTAGATTTTTGACAGAAGATCTATTGTAATGTCTTCATACAATAGCATTACTGTGTACCTTCCCCTAATTCCCTGAGAAATAACTGACTAACTTGTTTCAACTTGTATTCAGATTCAGATAAATCAGTGGACAGGGTCCCTGTAGGTGATGTGGGAATTGGCTCTGGCTGCTGAGGTTACTGTTGAAGTGGGTGGTGTCAGCCATGCTTCTGTGTGCTCCTTCATGCTTTGAATATGGGGATGCTGCCCTTTAACAACCTCAGATTTTGTTCCAGAGATTGATAACTGTTACACTGTGAAGGAGGAAGGAGGAAGATAAGGAGGTTGAACAATCTTGACATATTCTCTGAAAAGCACAAGGTAATTTAAAGGAATTGATTTACGTGGTAAAGAAAGGTTTCAAAATACAGACTTATAATTTAAGTGCATATGAGCTTAAGTTGAATATGAATATTTATTTCACAAAAACATAGGTAAATCAGTACAGAGCTCAAACAGCTTTTAAATTATAAATGTGTTTTAGAGAATCTGTAAAGTACAGACATACATGCAATTATTTATTTGTTTGGAATAAAATTGCCTGAATTTTGATAAATCATAACCTTAAAATTGTTTAGCACCAGGTGCAATTTTTGAAAATTTTTTTCTAATATTAATTGTGCAAAGAAAAAGGGTAGTGGTAATTTCTTGGTGGCCTCAGAATTCCAGACTTGTTGGTCTGTCACAGTAACATGTCTGGTGTAACAGCCAAGATAACCAGCACACGGAAGGAGTGTGTCCAGCATCCTGTTAGCACTCTGGAAGTCTGGAGTCCAGATGACTAGAGAATGATGTTGACAGTAGATGACACTTGGTTTTTTTCTTTGCACAGGTAGTAGGAAAAGAGTTTGTACTCTTCATCTTTGATGTCTAGCTAGGCTCTCTAGGTATGTGGTGGCGGAGTTGTTACTTCCTTTTCACAAATGGTTCTCTTAATGTAAGAAGTCTGTAAGAGTGTGATGTAATTTGGAAAATGCATTTTCAAGTGAATGTGGCTTAAGTGTGGCCAGCTCTTGCTGAAACAGTATGAAAAAGCTAAGATTGGGCAGGAAAATGACTTTTCTTCTCTCCATCCAGACTTGAAATAAACAGTACTCCTGGTTACAGCACTTGCGTCCAAAAGTTAAAATGCTCTGATTCTGTTTTTTGTGAGACTTGGCCTCTGTTTCCAAGGGTTTATAGTTCCACCTGTAGATAGAGACCAGGATTTGAGAAAGAATTCCTGAAACTTTTTGATACTGACTAGAACACCCCTGCCTGGAACCATCATTTGTGAGAAGCCATTAGAAGCAAACAGAGCCCATTTAACAATATCCATCTCCAAAGCAGATGTCATGACACTGCAAGTCCTGGAACATTCACCTAGCAGCTGACTATTGACTTGGTTTGGTTTTTTCTACACGAGTGACCTGGTCTCCTGCAAGTTAACAACAAACTAAGAATAGCACCAGTGGTTACTCTGATGTCTTGTCTCTGATATTTGATGCTAGAGAAGAATAAAAAAAAAATAAATAGGAAAGAAGTTTAGACCTTCCCTTCTGCTGTTCTTCACAGCTGGTGTTCCTCTTTACTAGCCAGGACAATTTTGTGTCATCATTAGCCTTGGTTGGCCATCCTTTACCTTCGTTTACTGATCATCTCTGATATACTGGGCTCAAGGGTAGGTCACTGAAAGTTTTCTGTGATGACCTTGATTTTTATTGTGAAAACTGACCACTTACTCTGACTTTTTATACCTGTTTTATGACTGTTTAAAACTTATTTATTTTGATTGTGAAGGTCATCCGTTCGGTGGAGATAGAGGATTTTTAGGTTAAGGACATTGTTGAGTGTTGTTTGGAAACCTAGGCAGTCTATATAAATTGGATTTTTTTCTGATCTAAATGCTTACTAATTCTTAGAAACCTCGGATTTCTGTGATTTCTTTTTACAGAGGTTGTTTCGACAGTTTTTCCAAGCTTATTTGTCTGCCCACTAATTTTTTTCTTGAGAGTAGTTTATACTAATTTGCTCAATTCAGATGTCAAGTGTTTTGGTTTCCAGTTTTTCTGGATCTCATTTGGAACACAAATTAGAATTTCTTTAAGCCATCTTAATATTGGAAGAGCGTAGAGGAAATCAGAATGGCTCAGAAAATTTGCCTAGGTAACACTTCTTGAATTACCAACACATCTAAACAAATGCAAAGGTAGATTTCTTCATCCTTTGTGAAGTATCAAAGATTAGAAAGGATAGTCAAGAAAACAGAGTATTTGCTTTGAAGGAGAGCTGCTACCTTTTACACTGCTTAACTCATTTGTTTTCTAGCAGGAAAAGACTTGATAAAGCACTTGATGCAATTTCTTGTATGAACATGTAAGTGTAAAGAAGTTTAGCATAAAGGCAGGATTTTCCGGCTGAGCCACTTGGGTGAAAATCCTCAAAAACATGATCAAACTTGTATATCTGTAGTAACTAAAATCCTTTTAAAGTCAGAGTTGTCTGAAGAGGAGGCATTGAATGTACACATATGGGCTGCTGTGGAAAGGTCAGGGCTTATCGCAGAGGAGCGGTGATGATCAGCATCAGACATTTATGGAATTTCTTGTGAAGGCATGTAAGAAATTCTCACCTGATCTCAGAATCATGCACTTGTTCAGCATGCTGAAACACATCTTTGGTCAATCTTTTTTTCTCAGAACTTTTCCCTTTTTTCCCTTGTCATATGCAGAGTTTTTAGCAAAAGGTAGGGAATGTGATTCAGTTGTGAACCCAACTTTTGTGCTCATAGGTATGATGTGGACACTTTTACATCGGAAGAGAATGTAGCACAGTGGCTTTTAATGTTGCAGAAAATTGTTCTACTAAGTCTCTTTATGTTTGTAGGCTTGAATGAGACTTGGGGGTTTGTTTTAGAGGCAATTCCTTAAATGTTGAAGGAACAGTAGCTTTGCATTTACACAAAATGAGTAAAAGGAGATTGAAATATAAGATCAGGGCTAGAAATAAAATTACAGAATGACAAAGACTGGAGAAGAACTGAGGAAGGAAAGAAAAGGAGTTGGAGAAAATATATTTTGTTTCTTAGTTCCTAAAAAGATTTATCCAGATGAAATTACATAGATAAGGTGGCTTAGTTAAATGATTTATATTCCACGTAGCAAACTGTTACTCTGCTGTGCTCAATATGTAAATCACAATAGGTATTGCAAATATATAAAAATTTTTTTTTTTTCTTTTTTTTTTTAAAGTAAAATGTGCTTTAACAGTGAGACTTTGTCAGACCTGCATGGCCTCTTTGTATTTCAGACATCAGCTGATACTCTGCTGGTCGACATCCTTTTGAAATTACGTGTTTCAACTGCTGCTGCGTAGTGCTGAGCACAATGATTTTGTCTGTTAGCGGATATGGATGTTGTGGCCATGTATTCAGAGGGTTGTAAGTGATGTCAGTATGTAGGATAGTTTCTCCTGTGACTACTGTGATGCCGCATGGATACTGGGAGAGAAGACAAAAGAGGGAAATCAAAGTAAGCAGTTAGTTTCATAATGTTATTTTTCTTAATAGTTTTCACTCAGTATATTGCTTTTCCTGATGCTTATCAATAATCAGGAGGCCGATAAGATAAATTAGTACTGCAGTTCTGGTCTAGCACAAAAACAGCAAAACTTTGAAAATTCACTTTTTAAAAAATCACAGGGAATTCATCCAGGACAAGAGCACTGGGTAACCGATTCCTTGAAATTATGGAGGAAGCTTTGAATTTCTTCTTCAAGCAGTTTGTCTTCCAGTACTTTCAGTCAGTGATTTGTCCATTGACTGTGAACCTGGAGGTGTGTGTTGCTGTGGAGGGGGTGTCAGGCATGTGCCTTTCAGCAGTACTGTAAGCATGGCTGAAGACTTTGCATACTGGGGGTAACAGATTGGTGCAGGATTTGTTCATTTATTTATTTATTTTCCTCAGAAACTTGCTCCTACTTTTTTGAGGTTGTGAAACTCATCAGATAAAGGGTTATTTTTCCATGGTCATACAAGGCCACCTTGATTATTTTGGAAGGTCATAATACTTACTTGGGGCAGAGAATGCCTCAATTTTATGTAATGGAAATTTGATGTTTTGGCCCTGAGGCACTGTTTATGTTAATGTTGATGCAATTTCAATTGCTGTTCTGTGAGATCTGAGAGTTTTTTTACAGCGCTGACTTTAGAAGCATTTTGCTCAGCACTTAATTAAGAGAGAAGACTTCCGCAAGGCCTCAGTAGCCTGTGAATGTGGAAGAGTGAACACGAGTTAAGATGTGTCATTTAAAAGCTAGAAGCTTCAGAGAGGATCTCACTGATACCTGCATAGTGTTCTGTAGAAATCTGTGGCAGAACTACTAGAATCCCGAGTTAAAAGTTAGGAGAAAGATTTAAGAATATTCTGTCTAAGTTTTATGTAGGGATGTATCTGTGCAATTCCTTTTCTGGTCAAGAATTGGGATGTGCATTTTGAGATACGAGGAAAATTAAGATATTATAATGAAGGAGATGGAGTGAAAAAAATACAAGATATGCTTGATTAAATTCTTTCTCTATAAAGACAGCTCTGTAACCTAGTTCTCATTTCAGTATTTTTATGCAATTTTAAATATACATCTATGTATTTATAAATACCACACAGAATTTTGTTTTATCAATTACGTAAGTGTTACTCCATACCAGTTCTCCCTCTTGCTCACAGTAACATTCAGAATGAATGAATTACTGTAGGTAAAATAATGGAAAAATGCAACCTCCTCCTCAAGATAATATGCCAAAAATGTATCACAGTAAGTTTTTAATGTAGCTGTACAAGGAAGCCTTTGCAAGTTCAAACATATATTAGCCGACTTTCTCCGTGGGAGATCTAGCTTTAGTTTCAGCAAAACTGTTCCTTTAAATATCTCTTTAATTTGTGGTATTATCTGACAAGTTAATGACCAATTTTGCATTTTTAAATTAATTTTTGAACTGCAATGTCTAAAATTAAAATGCCTTGTAAAAATCAATAGCCACACTCCAATTCTTCTTCATCTTATCTCTGGAATGTATGTTAATATCCAGTAATGTGGGTTCTCACTAAGCCTTCATGGAAACGATAGAGTGCAAAATTTAGTTGTCTTCATCATCCTGTAAAGCAAGGTATCGTTTCCTTTGGGGGTTAATTAAAGATGCTCATGTGTAAAAAATTCAGTGTTTAAACTGCAATTTCCCACGAGAAGAACTGAAGCTTAAAATGCCAATTACAATGGAAAGGTGGTAAAACAGGGAATGTAAATGATAGTTTATTAGATTAAAAATTGTCTCAGCTCATAGTTTTAGCTAATACTTACAAAAAAATCTGGCATTCACAGTAGAGCTCATAAGACAAAGATTTCACTGTTTACATGAAAAGCAGTAGTAAGAAGGAAAATGACATTTTGTGTTAGCTACCAGATAATTGTCTCTTCCTCCAAAAGAAGAAACTATGTGAAAGAATGGAAAGGAAGTTAACTCCTTCCTTATAACTTCTGATAGTGATAAATTAGATATCCACTTCTATATTAAAATATCTTTTTAAAATGTCAAAAGAAGAGTATTTTAAGGTGTTTGTAACAAATCTAGGCAAACAGCATTTTGAGTGCATTTTGGCCTGCTGCACTGTTTCTCATGATTTGCAACAAAAAACGACGAGTATAGGATATAGGACTTCTTTGAATGGGGACTCATACGAAAGCTGGAGAGTCAAATAATTTAGAGCCTGTACAGTACAGTTAGTATACATATGCCAAACTGGAATTATTTTGTATTTCACTATGAATTTTTGTTAATCTTGTTAACTGAATTTTGGGTATCACAGAATCACAGAATTGTTAGGGCTGGAAGGGATCTCTAGAGATCATCCAGTCCAACCCTCCCAGCCAAGGCAGTGTCACCTAGAGCAGGTCTCACAGGAACATGCCCAGGTGAGTTTTGAATGTCTCCAGACAGGGAGGTTTCAACACCTCCCTGGGCAGGCTGTTGTAGTGCTCTGCCACCCTCAGTGGCAACAAGTTCTTCCTCATGTTGAGATGGAATTTCTTGTGTTTCGGTCTATGGCCATTGCTCCTCATCCTGTTGCTGGGCACCACTGAAAAGACCATCTGCCACCATCCTCTTGACACTCATCTTTGAGGTATTTATATACATGAATGAGATCCTTCTCAGGCTTTTCTTCTCTAAACTGAACAGCCCCAGCTCCCTCAGTCTCTCCTCATAAGAGATGCTCCAGACCCCACATTGTCTTTGTGGCCTCCACTGGACCCTCTCCAGTAGTTCCTTGTCTTTCTTGAACTCTGGAGCCCAGAACTGAACACAGCATTCCAGATGTGGCCTCAAAATGGCTGAGTAGAGGGGCAGGATCATCTCCCTTGACCTGCTGGCCACCTGATGCACACCAGGATGTTTATTTGATTGACTTCAAAATACAAGTGGTTTAGTCTTCATCACTAGCTGTCCACTAGGAGGTTGAATTTTACTGGTGATACAGGGAATGAAAGTAAGACTTGAGAGCAAACTGAAGTAAAACATGAATGTTTTTCTTTCTGCTTTAAATAAAATGTAATAACAATTGTACATGAAATGGTCTTTGTCCAGCATGACACTTAAAGGAAAGGACTGTGTTTCTGGCTGTGTTTCTTAGTCTCTTAAGCTCACAAAAGTAGCCCAGACAGTTTGCTGACCTCAGATGGACCTTTAAGTCTCTGACTTGTCAGACAAGAAGGGCAGCGCTCTTAATTGGCATTCAGATCACAGGCAGGCGCTGGGCTCAGTGCATAGCCAAGTACTGCTTTAGGATTTAGACAAAGCCACTCTGGCAAAACATCCCAGTTGTCAGGGTAGCTGGCTGTTTCCTAAAGAACTGTTACATAATGGAGAGACTGAGAAAAGCTTTAGGATGCAAATTTTTTTTAAAGTAAAAATTAAAAAAAAAAAGGGGGAAAAAAGAAAGTGGCGGTAATTTGTGAAAAGAAACATCCCCCCTCTCCTTGGATGATCTCATTCATTGTTTCTTCTTTCTGTTTAACTTCTCAGGGTCATAAATGTAGTTTGCTGTTTAAAACCGTAGTGATGTCACTCCAAAAGTATTTTTTGGAAATGGGCAAGGGAATTATCTGAAAGTATTTGGGAATCAACACTTAGAGATTTATTAGCCTTACTAGAGGTCAGCTATTTGCATTTCTTCTTCTTTGTGTTTAGTGTAATGTAAACTGGGAATTCAGCTATAGAGTGAATGTTTACATTTGAGACATCCCGTGGAACAGAAGCGAACGTTGTGTTTATTGCTACAGCTGCCTTCTCGAGTGAAATCGTGATCTAAAGTCTCGCTGGTCCCAGGCCAGATTTCCAACCTGCCCCCTGTGCTGATCCCCTACACAGTGCCAGGGTTTGACACTCCCTGGTACTGTTTCTCCCTGCAGCCTCCAGCATGACATCAGCCCCAAGCATTGCTCCCAAAGCCACTCACAACAGCCCCTGCCCGTGCTGGGAACGGGAGAGAGGAGGAGGAACTGCTTTGCGCTGCCTTGGGGCTGTGACAGTGAGCACCACAAAGACAGCTGCTTAAAAAGAGTTACTGTACTGTGGTTAGAGTGGTGCAGGGGACTCTGATCTCCATCACAATATGCTTACTCTGCCATGGGTGTTTTGGTGCAAGTAAATTTCGTATTGTCCACCTGAGTTGTAAATGTGTTCTATTTATTACATGGCCCTGTTTAACAAACTGCTTTTGAAAGTGTACTTATTTAAAATATTTGTACAAGCAGTGCTTTCTTTGTCAAACAACAGAGTGGTTGGAGTACTGTCACCCAATCTGCTGAAGAAGGATTTCACAGAGTATGTATGTTTTCTGTAAGCTTATGATCTTGTGTGGTTTGGGGATTATTTTTTTCCAGGAAATTAGGAGGAACGTCAAGTATGGAGGCAGCTAGAGAACACAACTTACAGCACATGTTCTTGTAGGGAGAATGTATTCTTTCTAGAAGCTTGGTCTGTGAGGAAGGATGCTGTTAGGCGTTTGAGGGATCTTTACAGAAAGAAATGTCACTGACTTAATTTCTTACCAAGACACTAAATTACATTTTCTGGCTGGTCTGTAAACAACACTTTTCCCATTGCAGCAAATAATTAAAAGGAGTGAAAGACAAGGAAAGATCAGTTTGGGAAGGCTGAATCATTGATAATATAGTTAATAATATCAATAACCAGGCCTTAAACATGTTGGCAGTAGCCATAACTCAAATCTCCTA
Organism: Zosterops lateralis; assembly: GCF_965231275.1. Classification (NCBI taxonomy): domain Eukaryota; kingdom Metazoa; phylum Chordata; class Aves; order Passeriformes; family Zosteropidae; genus Zosterops; species Zosterops lateralis. The sequence goes on along the minus strand of NC_139764.1, from coordinate 32,112,533 downwards.
TGGCTATGAGGCCATTACAAAGTAGCCTGCCACTATTCCTGTTCCTCTAGTTGTGTTACATGTGGTTGGTTGGTGCCCTGCCTCATGGACAGGGTCGTTCACTGGTCCCATTTGTGAGGGCTGTATGAACACAGCTTTAGTGGTCAGCCTTATGCAGGCTTTGGTGCTCTAGAGTGTTTGATTTAACTGTTTGAAATAACACTGCCAGGTTATTTCTGGCAGCCTTTTTATTGTTCCTTTGTTCACTGCTAGTTATTTCTGATCCTGGGGGATGTCTGACTGCACCCATTAGCCAGGCCTCTTAGCTTGTTCTGTCACCCAGTCTGTGAGCTGCAACTTCTCTGTTGCTTTTGCATCTCCTATCATAGCAGCTCTAAATGTTTAATTTTTGCAATGGACAGTCATGTACGCAGCCTGTATAGACCCCTTGCCACAAAAGGGGGACTTTCTGAAAAGATGCTTTCCTTTTCTTACCAACAATTAAATTTTTACCTCATTAAAACTTTTGGGTAAAATTTAGGCAGCCAAACTTACAGGCTATGACTGTGGGCTACTTCACTTGGAGAATGTTGAACACTGTTAAATTCCTCATGCTTTCTTCAGCATACTGATAAATACCATAATTTCTCTGGCATTGTAAGTTAATTCTCTTAAACAGGAAGACTTCAAAATAGTATGAGAAATAGACACAAGGGCTGTGTAGGTGCGATACGTTGGCTCGTGCTAGTCACCTTTTCATTCCTGATGGATGGTAGCTAACAAATTACTCATGGAATCCTGAAAGGAAGGGTTGATTGTCCCCTTCAGATTTCACCCTGCTTGCTTACCTGAGCTTTTGCATCTGGTCTTCCCTGAAGTTCCTCAGTCTTCCTGAGGAAATCCAGCAATCAGATATGACCTTCTCAGGTGTAATGCATGTGTTACCACTATATACTGTTGTTCAGGAAGAATATAATCTTGAAACATTACTCTGGTATGAGACTTGTCAAAAATGTTAGCTGAGAACTTTAGCTTGATGCAAAAATACCTGTGCTTTTCATCTGCCCAACTCTAAGATGATCTCAGCTTAAACCAGAGATAACTTGAGTGCTATAAGGCTCAGAATGATCTCCTGTTAAAATTATGTTTCTTTCTTTGGAACCCATGGTTCACTGTTATTTTTATTTTTTTCTTTGGCTGATGCACTTAAACTTAGCAATGTCAAGGCATTTATTTAGAACGTTACTATATTGATACATGTTTAAATTTATGTTGTGTATTAAAGTAAATATAAACATAAGCACAGATTTTTCTTTATATATCACAGGATGCTGATAGTTTGTAAAGTGTTAATACTTTTAACAAATAATTTCTTTGCAAATGCTGATAGTGACTTCTGTTATATACTCTTTAACTCTGTCTTAAAACTTTTACTTGTAACACAGGAACACTACACACTTGTGTATGTAAATGGGAAACCAGGCTGGCCTCCTCCTTATGTTGGAATTCAATACGCTATTTCTCCTAATTAGTTGCCTTTGAGTCTCACAAAGAGTCTTACATAAACAAACAGAAAGCGGATGTGTCTGCATGTAACTTTGTGTGGTGATATGAATGAGTAGTGAACACCCTTGTAGTTGTCTTTTCTGTTTAGCATATAGCTGAGTTACTTGACAATAAAATAACGGAACCATATTTGTGTATCCGCTTGGAGCTGTTGAAGCATTTCACAGCTGTTTGTTCCCCCCATGCCATGCAACCTCTTCATGTGGTGACAGTAGAAGTTACTGTTCCCATCAGAAATTCTGTAACAAATAACTAACTCTTACCACGTTTTACTTCAAAATCAGAAGATTTAGCTTAAACTATTACGTATCAATTCATGTGATGAGATGGACAGATTGTGATACACTGAGATTAGCTAAGCTAATGTCTGTCTCTCCCTAGAAGGGCAAAGAAGGGCCTGCTAACTGTGACCTTTGGATGTGCATTTCAGCTAAGTCTTCTGGTGTAGCAGCAGTGTTCATCTAAGCAAGTGGTGTTGGTTCAGAAAATTAAACTGACATAAAAAAGATACCCCTTACCAAAAAGATGCATAACTGCTTTGACATTACTGAGGTTGGATGAATAGTGGTGTTGGTGATACGCAGTGTTTGCATTTTTTCAGTGGCTGAGTGCTACTGTATTGTGAAATTTGATTTTGGATTATTACACAGTGAGAGTTAGGAACACAAATCACAAAGATAGCCAATACAACACAGTGTTAGAGCTGTTAGTGTACATGAAAAGCAGTAAAGTAACTGAATCTTGTGTTTCTTCATATTTGAGTATACAGCCTGTAGATACAGTCATCCTTTTTTTGTTTTTATAACTTATCAGATTTTTCTGCTTGTTAAGAAAGAAGCAGCAGAGAAAACAAATTGTTTTGTGTCATTGTGGGGGCTGCTTGTACAATGGAAATTGTTTGGTTCACTATACACATCTTTGCCATAAGAGCTAATAGAGTAAATAAGAGTACCTATTGGTTTGCTATCCTCTGGGCTTCACAAAGGATGGTATCTCTGGAACAAGCCCAAAAATTAGCTTTTCCTGGAATTTTCTAGACAATGCTTCCTGCTTTTAAATTTTTATTTTATTTTATTTTATTTTATTTTATTTTATTTTGTAATATCACAACTGTTTATTAATCTTTTTGATCATTCTTTTGGCCTCTTAGGAAATAATTGCTATGAGTACAGTGTGTATTGCTTGGCTGGTCCAACACAACTGAATGATTTTTATAATTTCCAGCTGAGCAGAAGTTGGTGAGAAGAAAGTAGTGGTGGTTAGAAATGTATAGAGTGCTCTTACCACCCGTAAGTCTTCTGTTACAGATGGCAAAAGTATTGTAAAGACCTAAGGTACATTTCGATGTTGGTGGGGGATGTGAAATAAACTGGTCAACAGTAGACTGTCTCCAGGTCTTGGAAAGGTGCTGTGTTGTAGATTTTCTTATGCTGATCATAGGTTTTCTTGCTTGTTTCACCAAAGGTAAAGGAGCCTCTTTCTTTCTGCTGCCTGTCCTTCTTTTAGTACTGTGTGTTTATCATCTCTAGCCCTTCCTCTCAGTAATATTCTTACTTCCTGAGAAGTCCTACTCTTAACTTGTTGAGCTTTTAATTTGCAAGCAAAAAAAAAAAAAATAAAATCTCTCAGCAGCTGCTGAATATGAAATTATTCAGTTTAGTGGTTAAAATCTGGCAAACTGTAAGGTAGGAGAGTTGGATTTTAGCTATCTCTAGGTGGCACTTCCAGGCTTATGAAATTATCCCATTATGGTTTGACTTTAGAGAAGGCCATTGGACCTTTCGTCTTGATCTCACCCATAGAAATGCATCACTGTGGTGAAGCATTTGGAACTGCTGAAAACTAAGCTGTGTAGATGCCATGAAAGGCTGAGATAGACTAGAAGAATGCTTGAACACACAATAAAAGAAAAAAAGAGGTAGAGGTGCTTTGTAAATATTTTGTATTCGTTAAACAGAAGGAAGTATGTGCACCCTGACCAAATAATTTTTTAAAACACTTACTTGGAACATATTAGAATGAATAGCTGTCTGCAAGCAAGAATTTTCACCACCCATTGTCTAATAGGACTAGAAGTAAAATTCTTCTTATTAAAAATAAATCTTGTGTGTTCCTAGGGACATTTCTGTAAAGGGAAATCCTGAACATTGAAGGTTTACTATTTTTATGTCGATTTTTTTTTTATTGCTATTTTGGCAATTGTCCTTGTTTTCCTATTCATGATGAGTGTTGGATGAGTGACCTGACAATTGTAGAGCTGTTAAGTTATTTAATGCCAATATAATCTTTTAACTGGTGGCACTTTAATAAATATGAACTTAGCTTTGGGTTTGCTGAACTGAGAGAATAGCAAACTTTAAGCAGCAGGCTAGGACCTTAGCTTCAGTTTGGTTTATAGATTGCAACCAACACAATACTAAACAGGTACAAGGAAAAAAACCCACCAAAGTGTAGGAAAACAGCTAATTATAGTAATTGCAGCTGGTTTCAAAGTACTTCTAACAGTTTGTGCATAATGCTTACTTGAAAGCATCAAATGGGCGCTAGTTGTGAAATAGAACACCTGTTTGTTGTTGAGCATGTGTTTATGCAGATGATTTTTGTTGTCAAAGCACCTTGATGTAGAGTAGTCCTGTTTACATTTACATTCTCCCCAAAGGATTAACAGTGTTCTCTCAATAAATTTACAGTCTATTCTCCTCTCAAAGGCTGCTGTTTGGAGGGTGGTGTGAACAAGGCAACAAGTGCTTGCTAATCACTTGAATATACATAATTAGCGACAGTCTGGTGCACTGGAGTCTTTGTACAGCCACAGCAATACTGATTGGCAGCAGCAGATAACAATAGTCGTGGCAAGGTGGTATTTGTTGAATATTTGAAGGTGTTTTTCTTTTATATTTGCAGTAGGCATTTTGAGTTAATTACACCATTATTCTGGAACACACTTACTATATTATTTTAATGTCAGAGTTAAAGATCAGTCATGTGGCCTGTTGTACACAAAGGAATAAGACCTTTAGTAAATCCTTTACTTCTTTTGAGACTAAGATGGATTCTTTTTTTCTCCCTTCAAATTTTATGAGACTAAGATGGATTCAATTTTTTTCCTTCTGAGTTTTATATAACCCAAAGTCAAACTGGAAAGTATGACTAAAAATTTGGGACATGAATCTTTGCAATGATACTCTTGTATTCAGCAGTGATTAGTTTTACAGCTGGCTCTCTGACAGGTTCAGTGCTTTGGAAAACAAACACAAAATCATTGATGATAAAATTTATGGGTAACATAGACAGTAATTAATAAATAACATTGGTAAAATTATTTGGATTGCTTTTCATGTTTGTTATGTTCAAACAAAATGTGTTTTAATATGGCTAAATGCTTAACATCAATTTAACTAAAGGGAGAATACTACAACAAGTAGACTGTAAACATCTAGAAAATCAGATGAGTCACTCTGTATTTGGCAAGGTTATTTTGTATGAAAGTCATCAAATTTCCTCTTACTGACAAGGTAGCAGTCTTAGTGTATAGCTTAAAGGCTTTGGATATTGTATCTTGGATTTATTCAGACTTCTGATACTCTGTGAATAATGTTTTCATAAGGAAAAAGGATTCATGCGTTAGATGAAAAAACCGAGGTTTGTTTCTAAGAGCAAAACTGTTAGAAGACAGTGCTGAGTAATTATTAGAGGTTCCATATCAAACTAGAAGCAAATACAGAGCAGAATTTGTTAGGCTCTTTCCCTACTTCTGCCTAAGCAGTACTTTCAATGATGTGGTGCGTAATGGCAAAGAAAATGGTTATTAATATTTTGAGGTGTCTCCAAAATGAAAAGGACTGCAGGTGTGCTGGAGGATGGGTTTAGAATTCTGAATAGTATTGCTGATGTGGAGACGTGTTTATGTGAGGAGCTGGGAGCTGTTCAGGGGAGCAAGTTTGACATGCACTCTAGAATGATCTACTTTAGAAAGAAGTTAATGGAAAATGAGTGCCTAGGTAAGATGCCCCGTAGAAGAAAGTCCAGTAGATACCATGGATGACAAACTGGGCATTAGTTATATCTTGCTGTTGTGAAGAAGGTGAACACATGCTTGCATGATGAGGGATAGAACTTGTAAGATGCATCTTTCTGCTCCATTGGGCACTTAAGGTCTTAGCTGGACAAATACATCCATTTCTCGGTGCTGCAGTTTAAGATTATAAAGACTACTATACCAAGGTTGGCAGTGAGAGAGATCAATAACTTAGGACCCTATGAGTATAGGCTGAATGAATTGCAACTACTGAGGCTTAATAAGAAAAGAGAAGTGATAATATGATGTGTTCTTCACGTGCGCGCTGAGAAAATAAATTGTGGTTTTACATTGTTGCAATGCAGTTTGAATTACAAACCAGGAAACCTTTTTTGAAGTAAGCCTGCCATTGAGAAATAGCCAAGTGAGTTGTACCAATGGCCAGACCATCTAGCTCAGCATTCTGTCTGCTGTGGTGACAGAGGATGTGCTGTTTAGAGAGAGCTTGCAAGTTTGGCCCTTTTCCTTGCTTTCCCTTGCACTTTAGGATCCTAGTCTTCAGAACTCTGTTGCATTAGTAATGTAGTTCTGCACTTTCCTACTGCCTTCATGATTTTGTCAACTTCCTCGTTCTCCTCTCCAAACTAAAGAGCTTCTGTCTTTTCATCCTGTCTTAGAAAAGATGGCTGTTCCAATGCTTGGATCATTTTGGTTTCTTTTCTCTGTGATTTCTCATAATTCCACTACATTCTTCTTGAGACTTGGAGACAAGACTGTGCAAGGCAATGAAGATGTGGGGACAGCACTGTTTTCTGGAACAGCAAAACGACATCCTTTCTCTTGTTCTCAGTATCCTTTCTGACATGCCCAGGTTTTGTCAGGTTTTTTTGGCTGTTGTTTACCTGCACTTACTATTTCATGGAGCTGTCAGTGATGAATCCAGGACTCAACTAAAGTATGATTTATGATTCTAAAGTAAACATTGTTAGGCATAGTTTGTATTGTTTTTTCCTAGATAAATAACCTCACGTTTATGTACCCAGTGTTCAGTTTTCATCTTTGCCCACTCAGTTTTGTGAGATCAGATCCTTCTGTTCTCCGATGCCGTAGATATGACATTTGACTGTTGGCTACAGTGTAGTATCACCTGTAAGCTGTAAGATGTCTCAGATCACACCTCTGTCCAGGTCATTGAAAAAGGTGTCATACGAAAATCATGCCAACCTTGATTGCTGGGGGACCTCCTGACTCTTTCTTATGCTGACATATTTTTTTGTCTTTCATTTTCCTCCCTATTTAGGTAGCTTTTCATGCTTCATACTGATGTTTTCCCTATAATCACCTTTTAACTTTTCCATTAAGACATTCAAGTGGACTGTGGGAAGGGGAGCAAGCTAGGAAGGGAGAAATACTTTATTTTCTTTCTTAGTTATGGCAGCCATTTTTCCTGGCCTCTGTATTTTCATTAATATTCTGCCTCTTTTGAGCTTGTTCTTTGCCTTTCTAATAACTGTTTTTCTTATTTTTACCTAATTTTTTCTGTTAATGATGAATACTTGCATATCAGATTTAATTGGGCAGCTTTCTTCCACCACAATGCTGAGCCCACTCTTGAAGCTGGGAGAGGGAGAATCTTGTACATGAGAAGTAATGTTATTTTAAAAACTATTTAAAAATAGCTACAAGTAATGATAAAGTAGTATTTATCCTGTTTGCAGATTCAGAGGGATCTGTGGACTACTTTGGAAGAGTGTACAAAAGCTTGAGAAAAGCTTATTGAGAAAAACTAACCAGATTGTCCAGGGTGTAGGACATAGCATTTCTTTTGATATTTAGGACACTATGGTTCTGCTGGAAAATGGTAGAGTTGCATGAACTGAAAAATTTTGAAATCTATTGTGTGAAATAAAATATTTGAGTTCTCAAATGCTTGTAATTCTTGATAGTTCCTAGTCAAGTAATGCAGAAAATGGTTTCCTTGAAGCTTTTCAAGATGCATACTAAGAACGCAGAGAAGTAAATTAGCATAGAGAATGAGAATTCATGGTTCCATTCCAGTTTCTCTTTTAATATTTAATATTTAAATGAATATTTACATGCCAGAGAGAAGAAAATAGAGAAGAAAAATAGTACTGCTTTCAGCATTGGAGAGAATGCCTCTAGAACTTGAGATTCTGAGAGCCTGTGTGGTTATTGTGGAATATGGGATTGCCTTGCCATAAGAAAGAACCTTATGGCAGAAATGTAAAGGAGCTCTTTAATGTAGCAGCTTAAAGAGTAATGGAGCTCTGTGACTGAATTCAGTTGTATTCAGAACCAGGATGAGGATAATTAAGAGAAAGATTGAAAAATATTAAGGAGAATATTTTGATACCATCAAATCCACCAGAGTGGATTTAGGAAGACAAGTGTTTAAAAAAACAAATAGTTTTTTGCCAGCATTTTACCTGCATAATGGGAGAAAATTCTGTCACCTGTCTTTTTTGAAGAGCTCATACTGAACTGAGAGATGTCCCTGTTCATCTTAAAATATATGATGCCATGAATAAAAATCATAAAATGTCCTATACAGATTTGCACATGAGATACTCAGATTAGCACTGAAATGTAAATTTGGTGAGAATTTGTTCAAGACTTGCTCAGAGTGTTATTTAAATGAAACAGTAAAAATCCAGTTGCTCTTTGATGAAGTCCCTCCTGACATGCTGTTTGAGAAACACTGCATCAGTATTAAAAGATGAAATTATTGTAGTTTCTGGTGTGTTTCATAGTCTTTCTTAGCTGGGCACTGCTTTTGCCACCAGTTTGGCACTTTTACTGCAGAGTATCATGGAAAGTTAGAGCTCTCTTACTGAATGAGGAGTGTCTGCATAGCTCAGTTGCTGTGGTTTTTTGTTTTCTCATTGTATTGTTAAACCCAATAGGTCCTTACATTTTTTTAAGTGAAGGTACTGATTCATGGTAATGAAGTAATTTCTTAATATTGTTTTGACATATTAAATTAATGGAGTTCTTTGAAGTCACTTCCTTTTGTGTGCTTTGTGTTCTTAAGTTCAGAATACAAATATTGTCTTTGTGGTGGCACAATTACAGATGTAGGGAGCTAAAGGTGTTGTGTAAATTGCTGTTGGTTTTCTTCCTTAAGTGAAAGCAAGAATGTTACTATTTTTTCACTTTCACCTAAGGAACAAACTTGCATGAAAGATGAAACTGGGCAACAGGACAATCCTTTTACAGAGAGGGGCAACAAGAAACTGTAGGTGTCTGCTTGGGTGCTTGTACAATCAGCAATAGGTGCACATACAGCCCTCCCACTTTTTAGTCACATCACCAGGTCCTTTAGGCAAATGTCCATCCACTGCGTCACAGAGAGAGGGAAGTTTAAAAAACAGTATCTAAAGGATGATTTAATTTTTATATCTGAGCAGATCAAATGGTATACTGCTAGTGAAGGGGGAGGTTCAGGTAGACCCTGCCTGGAACACAGACCCCTTGATAGCTTGTAATGAATTCAGAAAGAACATGATTTGCCAGCTGATGGGATCAGTTTATCTGATCTTGCAGGAAGCTGTTCTATTTCTGACTTGCTCCACCCCATCTTTCTTCTTTTTGCCTGTTGGTCTAGTGAGCTGCACAAGTGGCAAATCAGACAAGGGAGACCACTGGGCTGCAGGATTGGAAGGAGGAGGAGAAGGAAGAGTTTCTCTTCAGCTGGATCAGCTGAGGTGTTGTCACAGGGCGGAGTTGAAGGCTTAGACAAAATGCATTAGAGAAGCTGTTTCTTTGACTCTGAGGTGCAGGCAGAACTGCCTTGTGTTTTTAAACTCGTTCACAGAAAGGGGTTTAAATGAAGGTAAATCCTTCCTTTGCCTCAGATATTGTCAGCTGTTTAAATTTAAGGAATTTCAGAGGTGTGATTAAATTGCTTTATCCGACAGGTTTTAATGATAGCAAATCAGGTATATTTATAAAAGATGGGTTCTTTATTACAACAAATGAGCAGAGAGAAGATCTTAATCTTAAGGAATTACTACACAGTGTAAAAGCTTAAAAAAATACCAGTCAACTATAGTATAACATAAATGATATAGTGCACTATATTAAAGAAATTATGTTAAAGCAATTAAAACTAGTGAAAGAAACATTAAGTGGAGATTTTGATATATCTCACCACACTCCAGGCATGAGTACTTCTCTCTCTTTCTCTCAATACCTGGGAAATAACTGTAGAAAGGCATCCCAAACTCCACAGGAGATACTCCACACACTTAAAGAAAAGAATGTGGAAGAATTAAACTTGTATGAAAGTAGACTGGACTTTTATAGCATAAAGAGGTTGACCTGCCAGTCATAGGCCTGCAGGTCAGTTTAGCAGCTTATCTGTCAAGTCTTACTTCAAAGGGACAGATGTGTGTTTGAAGCTGGTAAGCCAGGCCAGCCTTTTAGCATATTCAGCGCCAAAAACACCACTATGGCGCCACGGTAACTCCCGACAGAGAGCTTGCCTTGCTTTGTCTTCTGAACAGATTCCAGGCCAAGCAGATTCCAGGCCAAGCAGATTCCAGGCAAAGCATCCTGATAGAGATTTAGTGAAAAGTTTCACCTGTAATACACTGGAGGCTTTTGTTAGAACTAGGAATCTGAAAAAACAGGTTTGTTCCAGAATCTTGTAGAGATTCTGTAGCTTACTGATCATTGATCCCTTGACAGACGCCCTTCTTCTGCCCCTTACATAAATGATAAGTACATTAGAGAATGGCCAGATCTCTGGGAAGTGTTTCTCCTCTTAATCATGGATTGTCTGAAGAGAGGTTACTGTCTGTAAATGAATAATCATATTACTAACTTTCAGTCATTCCCTGTCAAATTGTTATCTGCTATTACTGAAAACTCAATATTCTTAAATATTAAGACTGAATATGCCTAATGTACCTGAACTAAATATAAAAATTAACTGAATTAAACTGTACACATTCAGAAGAAAAGCTTTTGTTAAAACTATTTCAGCTGTGCTGCTGATGCTTAGTGTGTTCTTGTGTGTGCACTCAGTAAGCAGGAATATGAGGAAGACTCTTAGAGGAGATGAAAAATGTGTGTCTCTTCTCCCTGATGTGGTACCTGTATTCTCTGGTGAGTGTCAGCGTGGAAAAATGCATCAGCGTCATAACGGGCGCTCATCTGCAGCACGACCACCAGAAGACAAAGCAGCATTTTACCTCTCGGGATTAACAAACATGTGGCAGCTTTGGTAGGGCTGTTTGGTAGTCAGGTGATAGACTGGCCATATGTCCTCATACCTCATTCTGGCTTGAGATTTCCCCCCCCTCCCTTTTGAAATTTGAAATAAAAGCATGGCTTTATTCAGTTGTCATTTGTCCCAGTTCTTATGTCAGATATATATATCTGTATAAGATATATATATATATCTTATACAGATATAAAATTCTAAAAGATTCTTTAAGAAGTTCTGTAGCCCAAGTTTTTATCACTCTTAAGTCTTTATTGGAAAGGGCATGCAGAAAATATTATCGAATGTAGATGACTTTGCATCATGAGAAGCGTAGACATCTAGTTAGGCTCTAAATAGGAAGATGAATGTAGAAGAAGGACAGGGTTTTTTTCAGACAGTTAAAACTTTCACCCAGGTGATTAAGAAGCCCCATCTCTTCAGTGATGTGAGGATTTGACATAAGAAAAAAAAAATGGTTTAGTAGTATTTTGCAGTGGGGAGAAATGGAAGGTATGGCTGGCTTTGATGTATCATGAAGTTAAAAATAACTGCAAGTGTGAAAAAGTTGTGTTTTCTGTCTTGTAGTACTTTATCACTGGCATTTCAGTACTCTGAGGAGATAATTTGTAGTTCATTTTAAGCAAATTAGAAAATACGAATGTTACATCAGTGTAATGAAAACACCATTATTAAAGGCTGAAGGAAGCATAAAGTATGGATTTCTTCTCACTTTTACATAGTTTTCTATATCCATTACAGATCAGATCCTTGTATTTCTGCTGTTTAGATTTTACCTAGTTTGTTATTTTTAAAGAGAGCTTCTGCCATGATTCTTAAGGAATTCTCTAATCCATTAAAATAAAAGCAAAGCACACAACTACCTTCAGTAAATGCTTTGATTAAAATGGACATTTCTGAACCTTCTACAGACAATACCTGCTCAGATGTGACAGCATTTGTGACATCACCAGTACAGACTTTCACAAGGATTTTCAAGTCAGTGTTGTAAGTTTCCATTTCATTTTTGCTAATTAGAGAATTGTGTTGTTTATTTTCTAGAGGAAAAAAGTCACTAAAAGTGTAACAAATTTGTTTACTTAATTCAATAGAAATGCAAATATATTTTTTTGAAAATTACAGTTTCTTATTGGTCCCTGTTATTTTGGTGTCACAAATGTTAAATATTTGGTGCCAGTTAATTATTGTATGTGTAATCAGAATTTCAGAAAAGCCAGATGTAGGAGGAGATTATCAGTGTTTTCTCATGTATGAAATTTCACTTCTGCATTGAATAAACTAATTGTAGAGTTTGCTGAGTAAGGTCATCCTATAAGTTATGAGACTCTTTTGGAGGCTAAGTCATTAAGCACTTTTTAGCAGTTAGATTAGGAAGAAACTGTGTGCTAATAGCAGAGAAACCACAAGATGTGTGTGTCTTAGTGAAAAAAAGAGCAACAAACTTCATCCGAAACTTGGTGAGATTAATTTCTATGTCTTATCCAGGTCAGTCATCTTTTAGTTGCATCTTATGCCTGGAATTTGGAGGTCATATTTTATATCTGTGTTTTAAAAATTCTTAAAATTACTAAAAAGGATGCAAAATTTTGCGCTACTGAAATGACAGGCTGAAAATTTTGCATTTTTACTTCTCAGTCAAGCTTTCTTATAATGAAGAGGCTGGAAAAACTTGAATCAAAAGACCTTTTAACACCTCGTTTGCCTTAATATTTATTGCAATTGTAAATAGTGTAATGGTGTAAATAAAGTAGTACAAAATAAATTAGTATAAAACGTGTATATTAGAACTGAACTGTATTATGGTTCTTATCTGGGGGTTATGAGCTGTTTTATTAAATTTAAGGCAGTGAAAGCTTTTAATTCTGAGGTTATAAATGAGTTGGTGTTTCATTTTTTTTTGCTTCTTTAATTTTAATATATCAATTTAAGAAAATACTGACAAAGTTGTTTCTCTCTTCTTAGCACTACTGTTAGGATAGGATATATTTCACAACTAATTCAAAATTCCAATTTATATTGGGATCTCTAAGTTGCTAAGATTTTGTAATATTAAATTATAATAACTATTTTACAAATATGTATAAAAGTATTGTATTTCTAGCTTTTCAAAATGTGCATTTTAAGTGATTTTGCAGTTATTTGTCAGAGTACAGAGATTTGTATAGTTTACATATTTTTAATTTATAATTTCTGTGTGTATGTGTCGAGTAAATGACAGTATATTCTGACACATATGTCAGGGTATAATTTGGTTGTATAGAATGTGCAATTGTATTAGGGAAGTTCCTGGTTCAATAGTTTGTCAGAACCATTGTGGCATCATTGCTTAGAGATGTAGTTGATCTTAGAAACTTGAATCGCTTCAACCTGATTTTCTAGCTTGACTGGAAAACAAGAATTGCACTCACAAGGCAGAGCAGCAGTCTGATTAATTAGTAGTTAATCTTGCCTAAGTTCATGCTGATGCCCCTTTTCCTTTGCATCTTTCTTGCCCACAGCCAATTACTCCCATCTTTCCTTTGTGCTGATACTAGCTCTACAATAACCTGAAATTGTTTTGGTCTGGTCAACACCTTTTTTCTTGGGCTGTGCATTTTTTACACCTGTCTCAGCTGTGTGGATGCCAGTGCTGATGCAGTGGAGTGGGCCATGGGATGCAGTGCATGCTTCCTTCACAGCTGGTCCTCACTGTCCCAAATGGACTGCCCTGGTATTATTATTGTTACTGTGTTTGAGGTGAACCAAAGTGGCCAAGGACTGGGACTTTCATTCACCATCAGTACTTCCTGGCTAGTACCAGATTTGTGCTAGAACAAAAGACTAAAGGAAGTACGTGCCTATGTTGAATGTTTACTCCAATTTCCTGATTGTGAGATTTTTATTTTTTAAGAAAAAGTGGTCACACAAGTTTGGAAATGTGTCACAAGGAGAGGCTGCCTTTTCCTAAGGATCCTGGTAGGATTGGGTGCTGAATTGGTGGAAGAGTGGCTGCATTGCCATAGTGCAAACCACAAGTTTTGTGGTGAATTTATAGCATTCAGCTAGGACTGTGGATACAGAATGTTTGAAAGTCTTTTCCTGAACTCCTCTGAAAATGTGTTCCTGTGAAATGCCTGATACTCTGTTATTGGCCATTTGTGTTGTTAAAGCCTTGGCTCATAGTCCTTCCTCTGAAAGTGAAGCCTAATCCAGTGTTTCCTCATGCTGCTTCTCTTGCTTCTAACTGCTTATTTCTCTGTATCTGTGTTTTGTCTCTGAAGCTCTTCTGTTGTCTTGTCATTTTTTAAAAATGTAATTCTCAGAGCTGTAATTTATTTGCTTACCTTGGAATAATATTTAGAGTGTTTGTAAAATTCTGTAACTTTACAAATGAGAATACTTTCTTCTCAGTGACGCATACTTAAGCAAAGGTTATATTAATTGTTCTTTAGTGGTTAATTTAAAACTAAACAGTGTGTGAGCATTTCAGGTTATTTCTGTAACTGTTTATTAATTCAAGTAGTTCTTCACTGTATTTTGTCTGGTGTTTCTCAGCTCACTGGCATAGAGTTGCCACTCTGAAATTCTCCACATTCTTAATAAACTTGAATAGTTTTACTGTCAGGTAACCCTAGATCATTGTATATATCGACTGAAAATGCTTCTAACAGAAAACTGTCGAGCTTAATGGATTGGAAGTTGAACATTAGACTATGTAATCCTATTTTGATCTCCTCCTTTTACCTAATTTCCTTTCTCTGTTCTTTTCCACCACATTTTTTTTCATTCACACAATTAGTTTCTTTAAACTTACTAAAGCTTTTCTTAAACTATGAAATAAATTGTGTCAGTCTCCATCCATTTTATTTTCATGACATTCTGAAAGATAGCCCATACGATGGGCATAATTTTTCTACTCAAAAGCAGTATTGCCTTGTTTATCTTATGTAAGTTTGTATTATTTAAAGTGTGTGATTAAAACCAGAATTTTAAGCAGTTTTCTTTGATTGCCATCAAGCCAAGTGACTTGAAAATTTCAAGGTGGTTTTTTTTTTTTTTTTTTTTTTTTTTTTTAAATTTTATTTTTTTTTATTTTTTCCCGTGGGGCTGTGAGGTCCAATTCTCCATTTAAAATTCTTCAGTCAAACTGTTATCAGTGAGGGATAGCTGTTTTCTGCCTGTAGCTTTCACCTCACTTAAAATTTCTTAGTAACTATGGATGTATTCTGTCTGGGACTTTTTAGTAATTAACAGTCAGCTCCAATACCTCCTTTTTGATCTAGAGTGACTGAATCTATTTTTCTGTTACCTGAAGTAGATTCTCTTCTTGTCTTCTGGGGCAAAAACCAACAGAAACAAAGTGTTCTGTTTTTTTGCAAGTGTATTATGCTCAGCTGCAGACTTCATTTTATGTCCGGTTAATTTTTCCCCAAATTTTCATCTCCTAATCTGTTCGAGTTTTTTTATTTCCCTTGCGTGGAAACTTACTACATCTTCTTTTCTGAAAGCAGCACTTTAAGATTTATTAATTTTCCCATTTCACTACAGTGTTTCTTTATGTAAAGAAACTTAACGTTTTCCCAGCTCCACTCAGCCGGTTCCTTACCTTGTGTGATGATGATCTTCCATGATGATTTGGTTGTAAGAACAGGGTGAAAAGCTGGAAGTATGTGCTAAGGAACAAGCAGATCCTAAGGGCTGGATGGTATATTTTCCAAATTTTGCAGGTCCTTATGAATTAATATTTGGTTTTTTAACAAAAATATTTCAAAGGAAGATCCAGGAAGAAAATAGGGGTGGAGGTGAGGGAGTGGATTTGAAGTCTTTGTCTCCCTCCCGTGCCCTGTGATGAAGTTCAGTTTCACCTTTAATTTACTGAGTAGCTCCTGTCCCAAATACAATGGAACTGAAATATTTTGTGGTTACTCTTAAATGGTTCTTGACTTAATTCCTCTACGCTGCATGGATGAGAAGAGAGATACTTCCTGCTCATGTGTTTTAGAGCCAACAGCATCAATGAGTGTTAGTGTCAATAAATTACTTCTCTGAACTTTATTATGTGGGATATTTAGCCAGTTTAAAAGAAATAGAAAAAGTCCTTGAAGTGGACACTATTTAAATTTGGGGGCATGGGATTTTCTGCAATTAATTGGATTGCTATGGTAGGCCAATATATTAAGCGCAGGCAGTTTTGCTGCTAATTACACACAACTTCTCTGGAGTATCGGATATTCAGATCCATTTTATGAATATGGTAGGGAGAATAACAACTGTAAAACAAAGCACTGTGCATGTAAGTGACTGTTAGCGTGTATTTCAGAAGGGATAAATGCTCACCATATGGTACAATTACTGTGTCCAAGTTTTCAAATTAGCTTCTCTCATCCTCCTTATTACTGTCTTTAAAAAGAGAGGAAAAAAACCCAACATGATTTATCTACTCTGCAGCAGAACTCTTGACGCAAAACAGCAGCCCAGTTCTGTCCAGTTTTTTTTCCCTAGCATAATAGAGGCTGTCGGACTTTTTTATACTAATTACTGTGTGAGCCTCAGATGAACCCCCTTCAATTCACAGGGCTTTGTTAAGGGAGGAGCTGTCAATGTGTCTGCCCGTTTGCAGCTGTGCTGTGGCTTTAGCTTGCTTAACATTATGCTGCTTTTTAGACTTGACAGAAGGGATTTTTTTTCTATTTTTTTTTTTTTTTTATTAAGGCAAAGCAGCCTTGTAGCGAAATGGTTTAAGCAGCTGCATTGTGGGGAAGCACAAAGAAGTTATTATTGTGTCTGTTTAGGGGGGTTGGATGGAGGGGGGAGATATTCGGCTGCTGTTGATGCCGATTGTTGACTTGCCATCTGCCAGATAGGGAGAAGAAAAAAATGACAGCTCCAGCAGGGTGTTCAAGAGGTTGTTTGGAGAGACGCATAAACATGTGCAGATGTCGAACTGAATAATGGCAAGAACTTGAGACGGTTTATGATGCTGCTGTTGTGTGTGCATATACAGAATGAATGTATGTGGAGATTTGGTTAGGAGGAGGGTACATATTAATTATCATTGTCCCCCACCGCCTCCTTTACTTCTGTTAATTAGTTCAGGAGTTTAATATCTTCCCTCCCTCCGTTGTTTATTCCTAAAAAGAGCCTTTTCTTGCGGTAGGGAAGAAAACTTTTGATTTCTCCATGTGGTGAGCTTAAAAATAAAAAACAAACTCAAAGCAACAATTTAACAGATTCGGTATTTGTGGATGTAGAAGGAGTAATGTATTTATTTCAATCTCAGACATTTTGGGGACAGGTGCTTTACAAGTTCTTACATAGCTTTGTCTGTCTGCTGCAAGACTGGTACGTTGCATACCCCTGCTTCTGCATCCAGAGCTTTTCTTATGCAGAAAGTGCCAAGTGGTGATTGTCTTGTATTATAGAGTGTGCTAGGGGTTAGAATGAGATTAGCAACTAATTTTCTCTTTCGCTTGATCTTATTTTTCAGTTCTTTCTCTGAAGGCAAGGAGCTGGTCAGGCATAACTTACATTTTCCTGTTTGCCAGTGGCACATAAAATAAACTTGGATCGCTCCATAGGAATATAGTTTTCTCTCTTTCACTAAAATCCTTTCTTATTTCTTGTTCAGTGATTATGGTGAGTTTCCAGGATACTGTGAAAGAAATGAGAGGAAGGATACAAGCATAGAGGGAAATTAAGCTAGCCCAGAAAGGCTAAAGGAAAGCATTGTTTTACAGGTAATCTCTTACTTTGAAGATAAAAATGGAAACTTTAAAAGAATGCATTTTCTTCTCTAATATTACATTCAGCATTCAGATATCTGTACTGAACTGAAAAATGGAAAATGAAACAGTGGTTGAGGTGCATTGTGAATGTGGATTGCAGACATATCTTCATGTTATCAGTATGTATCAAGGCATTCTGGTCATTTACAGCATGACTTAAATATTAATGGAATAAACCATACCAGTGCTTCCCACCAAGCCCTTACCAAAAGTCAAGGAACTCCTTTTTATTGTCTCTTCCATCGTAAATCTAATAAGCATCTGTAGGTCCTTGATAACAATAACTGCTGATGGGAACATTTGATGTGCCCTTCTGTCATCACTGTGCCAGAGTGGGAGATGTCAGTTTTGGATTATGTCAGTTTTAACTGAAAATTCAGGTGTGGCTGCCTCCTGCCCAAGTACCGATTTCTGCGTCTGAGCCTAGACAGAGGTCACCAGCACTGCAAATGGACATTTGCTTTTTGCCTGTTAGTTGGGTTGTTCTTCTTCCCAGAATTGTGTTTTATGTGTTCTACCACTGCTGGTGCGAAGCTCAGTTACTCTGGGCAGTGCTGCAGTGCTGCATATCATGAAGCACTTCATGCAACCAAAGAGATCTCCTGATGTGTGCAGCAGTAATGGGCTGTTCCAGCTCAAGCACTTTGAGAAATGCTTGGGCTTATCTCGTATTGATTCTTTGCAAATGATGCAGGCTAAGTGACAAGGCAGAAAGGTTGACTTCAGTGATGTGCCTTGAGGAAGAAACGTAGGTGAATGGTGTTGGTGCCGGCTTTTTGGCACCTTAGTATGGTTTGAGGCTAGGAGCACACCTAGTGACAAGGAGAAAGTTCAGAGGAGCTATTTTAAAATTATTGCAATGTGTCGGTTTTAAAAGTGAGACAGTTTGCTTTGTGAAAACATGCTAGCAAGTGTACCAGTTTCAAGAGGGGAAAAGTCACATAATTTTCAACAACTCATGTGTCTGTTAAAGAAACTCAGTTGAATGGTAATGCTCTTGTCAAATGTACCATATTCTTTTACAATCAATGGAAAGTTTGAAATCTCATGTGTAAACCAGCGTTAGCTGTTTTGCAAAATGCTCTAAGTAGATAATATTAAGATGTTTAACTCAACTTGGCCACATATAAAAAGCAATTGAATTTAATCACCTGACTTAATACATTTTTACCAAGTACATGTATTTAAATTTTTGCTGCTGTAACTAACTGTCTTATTCACTGAAATTTATAGATTAATATTTTTATACTTGTGCTACTCTTAAAATATTTTCAAAACCTGAAAAAGATCCTTTGGTCTACTGGCACTTGATAAAAGCAGAAGAAAAGAAAGTAGTATTTTTTCTGTTATACAAAGTACCACTTGATGCTGATGGTGCTATATAAAAAACATATGAATATTTAAAAGTACTGAGAACATTAAGGTTTTAGCTATAAAAAATATGTGACACGATGTTTAAAACACTTGCATTTACACAAATGCAGCTTAACATTATTAAAAAATAAAAAAGACTGCTCAGAAAACCATCTAAATAGTTTTTGGCTGTTATACTATATTGCCTTGTTCAAGAGAGATATTTTGAAAATGTGAGCAGCGCTCCTAAATGTTTCCAGAATACAGACCTTGGTTTTCCATTCCTGAATAGCAAGCATATTTAGAAAATATTGATCACCTTTGTTGCTCAGAGATGCTGATGCAATACAGGATTCTGTTGTTCCAGACAGCATGTGCTAATAGCAACTGCTATTTAATTTATTTATTGTTCTAATTCTTATCCTTCAAGAATGAAGGGGAAGTGAGAGTGATGTTGAAACTGGCAAGTTTTTCTTCCTGCTGGCTCACAACGGGCATGGTAAAGGTCAATTCTCAATTTGTCAGGATGTCAGCTCACTCAGTATTTCTGGTATGATTTTTTGAAAGGACAAAATTGCATGCATGTGAAAATGAACATTTATTTTCCATGTGTTGCCAAAACACACCAGTAATTTTGAGTGGATATTGTAGATGCCCAATTTCAAAACTGCATTTATGTATGAATAATGGTGTGTCTGTCTCTCTGTTATTGAAAACTTTCCTCTAGGTTTTATTGCGTGTTTTAGAGAAAAGATTATTAATGCAAAAGGAAATCATTGAATAAATAGCAGGGGCTGAAGTGCTGCTGCATTTGTACAAGATAGCACAATGACTCAGTCTACAGTCATAATGAAAAAACCATGGTGGCTGGCGATTTGAACCCTAGAACCCTGGAATATGTTTGTACATTGCATTCACAGCCTGGGGGGAAGAAAACCCCACAGTATGAGCAGGGAGAATCTTTCCACTGGGGAGGTTGGTCCTCCTCATCACTTTAGCTCCAGCCATGCCCCTGAAACCATGGGGAGTGCTGCTCCATGACTTCTCCCTGCCCGCGACTGCACCTCTGCTTGGAGAAATCTGCCTTACTACTAGGAGCCCTTCTCTTTGGTCACTAGCTTCAGGAACAAAGAATCTACTGTTTGCCAGCTCTTCAGTGCATCTGGGCTGGCATGGAGGACAGAGGGTTGTCCCTGCTTTCCTCCCCCCTTGCTCAGCTGAGGCACTTCTGGAGCTCATACCCGAGGCTGCTCGCTGCCTTCTGCAGAATATTAACATCTGTGGGGTTTTCACTGTTTTCTGGCCACATACCTGTACATAGCTGGGCATAAATTGAGCAGTCTTTTGTCTGAGCTGGATTATTGAGATATGGACAGTGAGAGGTACTTGAACTTTTTCACCTAAACTTCCCAATTTGCCCTTGCAAACTGGGAACCTAATAGAAACCTGGCTGTGGTATAAGCCAATGCCCACATGTGTCGTGAAATGTTTCCTATTTCTCATCTGGGACTGGAAAAAATCATGTCTAGTGCAAGTACAGATGTGCTCAAAATGTCATTCAGTATTACTGGGAACTGTTGGAAAACAGTTAGTATAAATAAATAATCACCGTCTCACACTGCAAGAGAGAATCAGAAAGTGGTAGTTCCAAATTCTGCTTTTCTTTGAACTGCCAACAAATACTTATGAGAGGGCATCTAATAAAAATACCTTTTAAAATGCTAAGGCACGTTAGGCAAAATCACAGTTTCATTTAGATTTTTACTATGCAATAAGATTTTGTAAAATACTTTGCATAATATATTATTACATATTTACATTAGATTGAAGGACATAAATTATGAGGATAGGTATATTTTTTATTTATTTAAAAATTTTTTTTTCAGTAGCTTTGAGCTGTGCTGAAAATTTATTATAATGAAATTAAAAATAAGTAAATAGTCTAGCAGAAGTGCTTTGCATTTACTTAGCATCTACTGACTTAATCAAATAGTCTGCTGATGCTTCCAATCGTGTGTTAGGTAACACTGCCCTCAGAGGGCCAAGGTAAGGAAATTCAATCTCAAAACCACTGGCATTATTTCTGATAATTTTATTGGACCTGACATTAATTACAGTTGTTTCTTTAAAAAAAAACAAACAAACAAACATAGAATTGTGTGATTTACTTCTATATAATGTTGCTTAATGCTTTTTGATAAATTTTGTTTTTTCCCCTCAATTTATTAAATGTTATTGTAGGGAGTTTCATCTAACAAAAAAAAATGCCTTAAAAAGAAAAAGGGAGACAGTGTTTGTGTATTATTTCTATTAAATCCATTTGAGTAAATTGATGAAACAGACAAGAGGCAGAATTTTGGTGTGTTCTCTTTTTGGAGGGTTTTTTTTCTTAAATCTCACTTATGTCTGTGTGGCAGCTGTTGCTTCTTTTAAGGAAGCAAGTTTTTGAACTCAGGTTTCTGTTGCTTATCAGCACTGTATATTAAAGACATTTCCTTCACACCTCTGAAACCATTTACATATTGAAAAATGTAGATGTTTTGCAAAAGTGTTTATTCAAAAAAATACATTTAAAAATAATGGGACTAATTTTAAATTACTGATTAATTTTTCAATAATTCCTAAATTTCCATATGCTTAAGGATTACAAATAGTGAGACTAACAACAGCAACTGCCAAATCTGAGCTGAAATACGTGTTTGAAGAAAGAGTTTGAGTTGTGAGCTAAAATAAAAAAAAAATTACGAATTTTGGGTGATACATTTGTCGAACATAGATTTTTTTTTTTTACTACTCATATGATTTCTTAGAAAGCTCTCCTTTCTGAAGCTTCTCAACAGTATGAAAACCAGCAACGTTGCATCACTGGAAAGAAGCATATTTTGTGAAATGTCCTGAAGGCAGGTTTCTTGTTACTGGCTGTCAAAGGCAAAAAAAGAAGAATCATTGAGGCTGCAGTACAGAGGCAAATAAAGAGGCAGCCACGAGGGTCATGTTCTAAACAAACCTTCATTAAGCACTCTTTGTTACTGTTGTTAGCCAGTGTATTATTAAATAAAACATTAATTAAAGAGTTGCATGTTACGAGGGTGCTTTTTGCATGAATATCAGATTGAATTTTCATGTGCTTCATGAATATATTGCTGTCTTACTTAATCTTTTGTGTGTGTTCTCTCAGTAGTTATTAAAAAAGCAGACCCTGACAGCGTAAAATTTGTATTTTGTGTGTATGTGTTTATTGTCTGTATGTATCAGCGACATGCATATTCTAGCCACTTTCCTCAAGTAGCTTAAAAAACTTTGCCTAGAATTAAAATTATGTAGGAATTACTTGGCTTTCTTTGCTGCAGTAGTTGCAATTAGAGACCTCTTCTTACTGTCTAATAAACAGATCCTAAGAGAATGTGGTTTTCAACTTAGAAGGGTGTAAATTTAGGCAAAATAGTAATTTAACTTACATTAACTCAGCAGGAAGCAGGGCACAAACCAATTATTGCTCTATGGCAGATCCAGTGCTTTTTTTAAATACTGCAGCTCCATTTTATTAAATTGTCAAGATATCTTGTGGTTTCATTAGCCTGCCTGGACTTTTCATCTCTCATAGAATTACTTCTCACTTTCTTTAAGAAATTTCACATGAGAATTTCCTCTTGTTTGCTTGTGTTGAGGTATTTAGTAAACATACATTCCAAATATCTTTAAAATGATTTAATATTGGTAATACTGGGAAATATTTCTTTTTTTTTAATGCAGGGCTGTTAAGTTAGAAGACATGTGGAAGTGGTCTTTTTTTCAAGTACTCTGCTTTGCTTTGGCATTTTTTGCACGGAGAATTTCTTTCAAGGCAAATCAATAAGCACATGTATTAAGAAGTGTGGACTAAAAAGTTCCTATCTTTAGGCAGATTATGTAAAAGGAATGCAGTTATAAGAGAGCACCTAGAGTGCATCTTGAGAGCCCTTAACCCACTTGAACAGCTAAGTGAACTGTTCGCTGATACCACCATTTATTCTTCAAAAGTGTTCACCCATTTGTTAATTAAATTACAGAATAAATATAGGGCAGATGATAAATATTCACATAGCGGCCTTGGAAAGGAATTGGAATATTGGTATTTTCAAGACAAAACCAAGGTTTGTGTGTGTTCGTAGAGATGTTTTGAAAAAGCAGTCTGACCATGATTCATGTTGGGAAACCACTTGGGAGAAACATTCTTCAAAGAAATTGGTCTGCGAAAGAAATATATGGATCCATGTGAAGCCATAGTGTTTTACAATTGCTTTTAAACTGCTTTTTCTGTGTCTGGCTATAGTTTGTAGAGCGAATACAGAGGTACAGCTATACTCATAGGTAAACTGGTACTTATCTGTGCTCTGATTAGCTTTTATCCAGAGTTGTTATCTATCTTCAGAGGAGCTTGAAAGTGCCATTCTGCTCTTCTAATGGTTCGTCTCCAGGCATAACATCAGCTGCATAACTCAGTAGGTGATTAAAAATCTATCCAGTTTTCTGATTAAGAGAATCTGTGTTTGTCTGCTGCTGGGTACTCAACCTGAAGTGTTGTCCTAAGGGGTGAAGAGGGAGTAAGTGACCAGAGAAGTGTGTGCTGGGTCTGTAAGGCCACCTGTTAGAATGGTCTCCTTTTCCAACAGGTTTCATTCTGGAGAGTGTATGTAAGCAAACAAAGGCTGCCATTCTTTCCTGACTGACTATTAAGTGTACTTACCCTATCAGCCCTGATCCATAGACAGAGTCTGCTTATCTCCCTTTCCAGTTTATTCCTTGCAGAAAGGAGGACTCTCTTTGAAATCTGAGCTTAGATGGCTGACCTGCCTTAGGCATGTTGATACTGTCCCCATGCTGTCCTTCAATACTTCAGCAGGTTTAGGTGCCTGCCTTCTAGGTAAGACTAAGATCTGGAGAGATTGCAAACCCACTAGCAGGCACTTTATCTCACTTACTCTTACAATGAAATGAGATATAATTTATTAGAAAAATGCAGAAGATTCTCCTTTTCATCTCTTTCAGGAAACAACTAAGATGTTAATATTTTTAAAACGTACATTGGGTGATCTGATACATAAGGTTTTGTTTCGACTTCAACTAGTGAGTCCATGCAGATTTCAGAAAACTTGTTGCAGGGCATATTTAAAATGTTTTTAAAATATGACTCATACCTTTACTTAGGTCTGTGATTATTTCATGTTCAAGTATTCAGCAAACTTAATTTATTGCTTTTCAGGTAATGCTGATACCGTTTTTCATTGTTGTTGATACTAAAGTTACACATTTATTTTCCCACACTGCGATTGTGTTTCTTCTTCAGCTTACAAAGTGTCTTGTACCTGTTTGTTTTGGGGTTTTTTGCATACTTTCATGTTAACTGGGGTTTCCTACTGTGAAATGAGCTCAGACTGGGAGTATCAGTAGGAGTGTTCCCAGCCAAACTACAACCAGAGGCCTGAGATAAAGCTCTGTGTCAATACAAATGTAACTAGTGCCATATCTGCTCTATTCATTTAGTGGTCAAATTAAGTCACACTTGGACTTTTTCAATTCTTTCTACATGTATGAAAACGTCTGTATAGGAAAGTGAAGCAAGTACCCTGCTATCTAGAAGCAGGACTAAATAGGAAGAGTTTTGCTGCATAATAGCCTGAATATCCCAGTGTTAATTGTTCTTTTCTCTTCTCCATCTTGTATTCCCCACTTGCCTTCTCTGCTTAAATACATGAAAACTGGACATGTTAGTGGCTGCAGTTGGATTTGTTAAGCCATGGGTATTGTCTAAATCCTTACAAGCCTTGCTCAAGTTCATCAAGGCCGTATCAGCAATTCCCATGTTGAAATTCAGTGACAATTAGTTGATTGCTGTTATGGAAAGGTGAAGGTGCAGTTAATGATTTTTTAGATTACCCTTTAATTAAGTAACCTCCACGTTAGATGGATGTAAACTTCTTTCTGACTTTTGAATGGCCTAAAAGCTGTGCAGCTATAGCTGACAAGGTGCTGAGGTGGTAAAGGGCACTGCCAGGCTGGGGCATAGCCCAGGAGCAGTGCAGCCCCTGGGATGGTTCATTCTGAGCATCTCACAAATGGTGAGAAGTCCTGGGTTCCTTGTTGGAAAATCTGCATTGTTAGTACACTTTTTTTCTGAAAATGTTCACTTGTATAATGATGAAACAGTGACTTTAAATAAAGTTTTAGTTATAGTCATTATTTACTCACCAGAATTTGTAGAAATCAAAGATGAGGGAAGTTGGGCAAATCTAAACTAACTTGTACCGAACTGAGTAATTACACTCTAAAAATGAAATTGTTGCTGAATTCTGGTGTCCATTGTAAAGTATAAAAGTATTAAGGAAATTTTTTACCCTTAATACTGAATAAGTGGCATTAATTAAGATGTTGTGTGTCCTGTATGTTTCTGATCCTAAATTCCTTATAGATTCAGGATGCAGAATTTTTCACTTAGGCTGGGGTAGGGGAAAGGTGGCATGGTAGGTTTATTGGTGGACTTACCTTGTAGAAAGTAATTGGCTTTTACTTCTTCTTGTTTATACCTCTTTGCTTTCACTTATATTTTTAAAGTATATTTTGTGTAGGTTTTTCCATTACCCCCCAATTGCCTTGTATTTGTTTAGTGTATGTTTGGAGAAACTGAATGACTTTTGGTTTGGCTCAGCAGAGTGAATGTTCTACCTTGTAGCAGTTTAGATTTCATTTGGTTATTAAAAGTCAAGATGTGGAGTTTTTTGGTGGTGTTTGTTTGTTTGTTTGTTTTTTTTTTTTTTTTTTTTTTTTGTTTTTTTTTTTTTGTTTTTTTTTTTTTGTTTTTTTTTTTTTTTTTTTCCCTGAAAAAAGGTTTTAATTATTTATGGTGTAAGCAAGTATAATCTGGTAAAATTCAGAATTATACAATATTAGTTTACCATGCCTATAGCCTCTTATTCCAGAGGCATTCTTGCACAGTCCAGGCTTACCATTGCAATTCAATTTTCCCTTCTTTTGGACAGAGTTAAGGTTTTCTCTGTAAATTGAAAACATCTGAAAAGATTTTGGTGTAATTAATGTTCAATACTGATAATGTGATATGTTTTTTAATATTCAAGTTTGGGTTATTTTCTCCAGTGTTAATGAACTTTTTTTTCCTTCTCCCTTAGGAGAATATATAAAAAACTGGCGGCCAAGATACTTCCTGCTAAAGACAGATGGCTCCTTCATAGGCTATAAGGAGAAGCCCCAGGATGTGGATCTGCCATATCCACTCAACAACTTTTCAGTGGCAAGTATGTATTTCCAGTATTTATTATTCTCTCAGCATATTGACAGATTATCTGCTACATATTACTTCGTGTATAATTCAGAATTTATTGGTAACACTGCAAGTTTAATGCCATGTGCCATACTAATGCACCACTGATCTTACATCCATCTCTACAAGATACATTTGTAGTAACATGGAAGAACCATGCTTTAGTTTTTGAATGTGTTTTGGAAGTCGGAGTTCTTATTTTTTGTGTGTTTGTCTAAAGTGTCTCTAAGTAACAATGATATTTGACAAATGATTGCTGTAAGAAGAAAATTCCTGGAAAGTTTACCTTTATTTAGATCACTGACCTCTTCTCTGTTTTTCATTAGTATCTCTAAATTCACTTGAAAACTCAAATTAATTAGAAAATTATCTAGACTTTCAAATGACAGAAAATCATGCTAAGTTATTTTTCTCTTGGATAATCAGGTAATCAGCTCTCCAGCCTGGTTAATGAGTAATTTCAAGCAATCAGACAATTTGCATATATTAACAAAGCTAGGAAGTGTGTATCTGTTGGATAAAGTGAAAATTGTGTGTTTTCCAGGAATGTTTCTAAAAGACAAATTTGTAGGGTTTTTGATCTGTCAGAGTGAGATTGGTGTTTCTGAACAGAAATATAAGTATTTGAGGAGAAAATTAAGGGGCAAAAAATCTCTGTGAGTTGCAAATAGCACAGCTAGAAAGTTTCAAAGGAACACTAGAGAATTTACTCAATTTCTTTTAAAATTGTATCAAGTGGGCAGTGTTTAGTTTTATGCAGCCACCAGAAGAGTATTTGTACTTAGGGAAAGGGTTCTCTTCATCTTCCCTGCTGAAGATGGAACAAATGCTACTGAGACTGAATTTTCCTCTGTTCTTGATAAAATTGTACTTGAGACTGACTCAGCCTTTGTGTATACAAAGTAATTTGTCTGTTTTATTTGGTAAGAAAATAATCTTGTGCTCCAAGCCCATGTCTCATCTCCCAGCTAGAAGAGGAAAACATAGCATGTTCTGATTGCAATAGAAAATGATATTGCTTGTGCAAACCTTCTAATAGCATTAGAGGCTCATTTTGCCTTGTTGGTATTCAGCATAAAAGCAGTGATGTCTTTAAGTTGTTCATATGAGTAGGAATTGACTAAATCATAGGCCATTATTCATTCCTTAGTTATTACTCTGCATTATTCTAACTACTCTTTTTTAGCAGGTAGTATTTTTCTAGATACTTTTTCCCCTCTTTGCAGCTGAAAGGCAATTTCTAGAAATACAGTGGGCTTTTTTGTCTTGCTTTACCATGTTCTTCATTGCTTATTCTGTCTTTCCTTGCTGCAGCAACTAGAAGGGTGATCCAAATGATAGTTCTGCTAAGCAAAGAAATACATAATTAGCAATTATTATACCATAATTACCAGTGTGTTGCTACTGGTTTTGGTTGGGATTCTTTGGTACCCAGAGGTTCTGTTATGTAATTCTGATATTAGAATGCTGTCCCTGAACTTTGCCTGGAAATTGGAAGATTTCACATTGTTTTCCAAAATGACACCATCAGCACCCCCCCACCTCCCCTCAAAAAAAAAAAAAAAAAAAAAAAAAAAAAAAAAAAAAAAAAAAAGACAAAAAAACCCACACAAAAAACCCAAAACCCAACAAAAACCCAAACCCTTTCTGCAACTAGCAAGTCTGATAGGTTTGATTCTTAGGCTGTGTAAGCTAAAGGAACAAGTGTGTAATATTAATTGAAAAAATCCAGTTTTGATAAGCAAGATGACTTTTTCTCACAGGAAAAGGTGTAATTTTGTCAGAAATTTTGGCCGAACAGTACAAGAATAGGGAGATATATCACTCATCAGAAGAATCTCATGAAATTAAGTGGAATGCCTGTGTAGAATTCACAGGATGAAAAACAAACAAGAGTGGTATTACACTCTAAATTGCAAGGGACTGTAAGTTTTTTATCAGCTATTTTATCTGTCTGAAGATGAGCTCATCAGTAGGGCAAATAAACAAACAAAATTGCTGTATGAATGAATCACATCTCATGGGAAGTACCTGGTAAATGTCAAGAACTGGTCTCACGGCCTCTGATCCAAGAGTTCCTGAGCTGCTGCACGAGGTTTGTGGCCACAAGCAGCGCAACATATTTTTCCTGTAATAGTGAAGTACGTTTTTCATAAATTACTAGCCAGGCAGATGGAGTGTGAGATCACTGTTAATACCATCTTGATTAGGTTGGCAGGGACTTAAAGATATGTCTTTACAGTCCTATCTTCATGTAATCTTTGTAGCTATCTGTAAAGTGAGAGTGTGGTCTCAGTCTACTTTTTGCTCTCCAAATGATAGACATCTTTGGCTCTTGCTTGCAATTTGTTATTTAAGCAGAAAAGGCCAAGGCTGTGGTATTATTTTCGTAGTACTGTTGGAGTTAAACACAGGGAAGTTTGTACAGTTCTACTTTGTATGATACTTGTTGTGTAGTTTAAAACTTCCAGAAGCAGCTCTGTCAAGCTAGTTACTTCCATCATACAGATATTTTTCCACCAGTGTCCTCTGCCTTCCACTCCTGTGACATCAGCTTACTCTGCAAAAGTAAAGCTCTTTCCCAGGCATGGTATCACTTCCCCTAGTGTGGCTCCCTGATTCCTTCCAAGATAAAGTTTCACACTTAAGCATTCGTCTTTCTTTGGTCTTTTGTCATCTGTGAACTCCATTGGGAATGACGAGATGGCTGGAGGGAATGAAGTTATTTTATATACTACTAAGTGCTTCCAGTGATAAATATGTCTTTGCTAATAGAGCCTTTCTCATTGGGGTATGTTTTGTCATAGAATGGTGTGTTCAGAGGCCATTCCTTTTCCTTGGGGTGTTCTGGGAGGAAGTGTGAGGGGAAGGCATTTGGAAGAGTGTGTGTAAACAGGTAGACTCTTCACTTAGAGAGGGAGAGACTGAGGCAGCGCATATGTGCTTCAGTCCATTGCCAGCCCCTCAAAATGCAGGGGAACCATGTGGGCCTGAAATGGAGATGAGGGGTCTCTCTTCCCTGGAGCACTGAAGATGAAACACAGATGAGTGAAGGGTATGACAGAGTGGGGCTGGGTGGAGCTGAGCCCTGGGGAAGGACACAAACTGGCCTTTGGTGTCCTGAATGGACTTTTCCCCCCTGTGGCCACTACTCTCCCAACTTTAGGTGCACAGGGAAGGCGGCCATGGGCACCCTGCACTGCAGCTTGGAGCTGCTGCGAGGTTGCTGGGTGAACAAATCAGCCAGATTTGTTGGCTGGGTGACACTGAATAGTGTGTAGGAATCACTGGTTCCTCTCCTGTGGAGCCAGCTTATTTTACACCTAACAGAACCACCTTCTTTTAAATGGGAGTTGCAAGAGCTGTGTATTTGAAGTAGGCTGTTAGTCCTTTAATGCTCATGCCCTGACACTGAGACTCACAAAAAGCTCTGCTGTGGTATCTTACCATGCACTTGAAGATAAATGAAGGTGGTGTAATTACATGGGTGGGAAGTTCATTGTGAAAACTTAAAACCGGGTGATACTGGTTTTCAGGGGTAAATTCAGAGGTGTGAGCTTACTGGAATTGTCTGGTTCAAAATCAGTTCAGCTCTTTTCAGGTAGAGAGAAGCAGTTGCAAGTAATCAAACTGCTGTAGCTTGTACAGATACTCTTGATTGACTGAGTCACGGTAGCTGAGTGGGTGTGCATTCCTAGCCCACTTCAACTGCAAAATAAAATATGTTAATTTGAATTGCTTTTGCTTAGGCATTTATGCAGTCAGAACCAGTTTAAAAATAATTTTGGATTCAGTTGATATGACTTCTCTGTGCAGGCAAAGGCCTGATAAAAATGTCCTGTCTTTAAAAACTCCATTTTGCTTCTTTGAGAGCAAAACTAATACTCTGGGTAACAGGATGTATTTCCTCAATGCCCTCTCACCCCCTCAAAAAAACCAGCATGGCCTCATAATGCTGTTTTCAACTGGCCCACTGCTGTATAAGTGGAATAAGCGCTGCTTTATGTAAACCACTTTAGTCTTTGATTGTCATCCTTATTTGGGAAAGCAGATTGGGGGAGAATTCTGCTTCAGTTCTACTTAAGGAAGATTTGTGACTTCACTGATTTAAAAAAACCCCAACTTCTCACATGCACAGTGAGTGTGTAGGTAATCACACAGCACATTTGGGATGAAGTATCTCTAAGAATTGGCCCTTTGCCTTCATTTTGATCTTTACATGGGGAATAATTGGGAAGAGCTGTATCCCTTCACAGTATCCTTTGAGCTTTGGCCAAAAATGATGTCACCTGGAACTTTTTTCCTATCTTGAAAGATAATGCTTTCTAAGCACTCTGGTATTGCTACCCTTTTTCTTGTCTTTAAAAAGAAAAAGCAATTTATTATTATTATTATTAAAAGGTAACCTTTTATAAACTTGATTTTTATTTTCTCTGTGGAAGCGATTATCAAGACCCTTGGCCATTCTAAATGGAGAATTTGTTCTACTTTCTCCTACTTATAACTTTTCAGTGGGCCAGAAACAAGACTTTATTATTTTTAGTACATAAAAATCTTCAAAACAGGAAAATTTAAAAGTTCTGGAGGAATAATGTTAGGGCTTAAAGAATTCTGAAGACATTCTTTAAAGAAATGGGTAGGAAAATATATATGTTTGTTTTAAGTGAGATTAAATTATGTATCAAAATACTTCAGCATTAGACACAAGCTTGTGTACAACTCCAGAAATAACTTTTCAGTGAGATTTAAGTCCATTTAAAAAAATTTGTTACAATACTGGATTACATGAACCCAGAGATAAGATATAACTGTACTTACAATTACAGTATGGATTTGATTCCAAAGTAATAGTAGTAGAATTGAATAAGTGATGTTCATTCAATATTGAAAATACTTGTGGAGTGAAAAAGTCAATGTACATGTCATATACTTTGCATTTGCATTTGCAAATACATCTGTGGAAATTGAAACTCATATCTATTGTGTATAGGAAATATGTCCATCTGTGTTGGATGGAGAAATTTTGGGAGGGTTTAAAATTACTTCATGAATGGTTTCTAGGTGGTATAGTTGGAATCCTTTCCTTTAACTTAGGAATTTATAGCCTGGCCTGAAAGTTTTTATGCTAGTGTGATATACCCAGCTGCTTAAATAAAACTGGGATGTTTGCATGAAAGAGAGAGAAGGATGTATAATTTTACTCTCTTCCATTAAAACAAAGCCCATGCAAAACCCATGCAGAAATCTCCTATTTCCAATCTCCCTCTTTGTGTGAAGGGGCAAATGACAAACTAGTTCTAGTGACAGCAAGACATAGATGCTGCTTTGGTACTTTTTGAAGCATTGGCAATAAATGACTTTGCAGCATGATGAACTGCACAAAGTTTGATCTTTTACAGATTCAAGGAATATAATTAAGGTGTTTTTTTTGTCATATATGTTGTTATTATCAAAGAACATACAGGTGCTTGCCATGAGCCAAGTCCCACAGAAGTGGGATTTTTACCCATAGAGAACAAAAAGTCAGTCCCTGCTCCAAAATACTAAAACTCCAAATATAAAACAAGTGACAGCAGATGGATGCAAACAGATGGGGGGAGTATGAGAAAACAATGAGACAGTATTAGCCTGTAGTACAGGCAGTGGTCTCAGCACATCAACAACTAATCCATTGTCAAGGTTAGATTTTTACTCTCATCTCCCTTCTTTTCTTTCTCCCTCCTTCCCTCCCTCCTGTTTTTTAAGGCATGGTGAAGGAGAGTTTTAAGGAGGATTTTAAAGAGAATTAGTATGACAAATAGAGAGAAATTAGAAATATTGTAGAGAACTGATGATGAAATTACAACAGTAAAGCAATGGGTGACATTTTGATACTGAATAAAAATGATAACAAGGATGAGAATAGGCTGTGGGGACAGGCAGTGTTGAAAAGCCACCTATATTTGATTTGATAGAGCTGAGTAAGAAATGGGAAATGCCAAGAAAAGAGAGATGTGATCAAGGGAGCAATGGTCAAAACCAATTGATTATGAACAGTTTTGGGAATAGCATTTTTAGGGTAAACCTGTATTTGTTTGGATCAAAGAAGAGATATTGAATTGTTTACATAAATCTCTGTGTGACCAAACTTAAGTTTAGGGTGATAGTCCCTGTAGATAAGATGTAGTAAGAAAGAACAAAGCCTTTTGGAAAGCCTCAGAGAGGTAGGTTTCACTTAGGGTGTGGGTAAACAAGTGGGACAATCAAAAGGGGACCAAGCTAAGAGGGTGTGTGTGGGTACACACATATGTTTGTTCCTTTATGTAAAATTAATGGATTTTCTTGTGTATATGAGCAAAAATATGTGTATCTATCTCTGTGTTATGAAAATGGTGTATTAGTTCTGCCAGTTGTCTACTGTTTGTCTAACAAAAATGGTCATCTGAGAAGTGTGGACTTGGAGTGCAGAGTAACAACAACAGAACAAAGTATTTGTAGGGACTATGTTAATTAAATTTTGATTTGAATAAGAAAAAACAGATCAGCAATTAAATAGGCAAAGGATGGGACAAAAATGTTTATCTTGTAAAGGAATGACCAAGGGAAAAAATAAGAAATCAAAGTTAAATTAGTATGCAAATAGATAGATACATAGAGAGATATAGATCTGTGCAAAGACAACACTCCCTATATGATAAAAAGTGCAAACATTAGAAATAATGCAAGCAGTGGCTTGATACTGTTTTTTTGATATATAATATGATAATCACGGGAAGTTATCCTCTGTGCTAAAACTCAGTCTGCATTGTCTGTATTAGAAATAATTTCTCAGATATGCAACCTTCTGTTCATTTTTTAGTACATTTTTTTATGGCTGCTTGAATGTTTAGTATTCTTGTCTAGCCATATCAACACATTCTGCTGAAGTTGAAATCTTTCATATATGAAATAATAAAATGGTATTAGTATTCTTTCTATTGATTTTTTTTATGCTGAATGACTGCATTTAGGAAAAGAATGCTGGTGATTATATAGTTAAAGTTATAGAATTCAAACTTTAAACTTTTTAATAAAATCTGAACAGATGATCTGTGCTTTTTTTTTTTTTTTTTTTTTTTTTTTTTTTTGGAACTGGCAGGTTTCAGGCCCTCTAATTGGCTTCCCAGCTTTGCAGAGTAATTACAGCTTCAAGCAAACTTTGTCATCTGTGGTTCAGAATGGTGTAAAGTAAACAGAACGTTTTGAAATACAGTTTGTAGTCAGAGTTGCTCAGGAGAGTTTAACTAGCATAACTACTTAATTTAGACAGTAGCAGTTATTTGAAAAAGATGGTCTAACATTTTAGTATTGTCAGGTTGGTTGTCGATATGAAGACAAAAGTTAACCTCTGGTATGTACCTGACTTTGTTTTGTTTTTTAAAAGGATAATTTCAGTCATTGAGAAACATCCATTGCATTTTTTTACTGTTTTAATTTAATTTTTTTCCATTTTCTGTATACATCCAAAAATTGTCAAAGGAGTACTATGCACTTGTTGGAACAGAGTTGTTATTCTCTGTTATTGGTTTAGTATTTTGCTTCTTTGAACAAGTGTTCTCCCCCAAGGTTTTTCCACCCCTCTAATATTAAAGGATAAGTTCTCGTGACCGATGTTTCATCCCAGAAAGACAGAAAGCTTTAGGAATAAAATGTGTAATTCCAAGTTGGAGATGGCTAGCATACAAGAACACAAAGTTGAGTCTGTCTGTTTACTGGCTTACTCATCTTTTTGAATGATAATTTAGACTTCCAACTGTTTTGAGTTGAGATTCAGTCCTTTAATTACATATGTTTATGTATAGTAGCAAACTTGAAGACATTATGGTAGAATGTTCTCTCCTCTTGGTAATGACCCAACTATCACTCGAGCATTCAGAGCCAGCTCTCAGTAGCCAGTTTCACTCTTTCTTCTGTGCTTTTGTATTTTCCAAACTATTCACTCAGTCTTAAACTACTATGGTTTTTCCACTAATTAGTAGAAAAATATTTTGGTAATTAGCAGTAGCTGTGTATACAGCACTTATTCATCTTAATAGATTTTTTTTCCCTCGTAGTAGGTGAAAGGCATTCACAGAGAAGTTTTTATTCATGTTTCAGTCATGGCAGGAATACTGTTTATCCCATACATTTATATACAGCAGCACATGAAACATGTGAGGCTCCTAAATATCAGCAGACTTCAGTTATTTTAATCTACTTGAGAAGAATGGGTAGTACACCTCTTTTGGGCATACACTGGCCCTCCACTTCCTTCTGAAACCCCTTTCACTTCATAAGGGATGGATATGAATGTATTCAATTTTAACCTTCCACAAGGAAATCAAATCTTTAGGCACTTGTAACAGAATATTACCAAAGCTAATTAAATTTTGCTTAATTTTATTTTCCAACAGTTTCCTCCAGTGATAGTGAAATGGCATTTTGGGGGGTTATTTATCTGGAGATTTTTTTGTTTTCAGTACTATTTTCAATTCTTAAGTTTTTTTGTAATTACCTTTCATTAGTTTAATTAATCATCTGCAATAAAAACTCAGAATATTTTTTTTGTCAATAATGTTTTATTATTTATAATATTAATAAATATTGTGTTCTTGTTAATAATGTGCATAGTGACTTTGAAGGCTGACTGAAAAAATGTAATATAAATAGTCTATTAGATACAGATTTACTTAAAGTACATACCTATATATATAAAATACTTTATATAGTATATTGTATTTATATAGGTGAAGACTATATCATGCTTAACATTTGGACATAAGCAGGTGTAATTCCATTAGTTCCATTCTTTTCATACATGAGTTGGAAAACTTAAACAATGGAATTTAAATGTATGCATATTTGTATGTATTGGCAAAGAGAAAGTAAATGGTGGCATTAAAAATCTTCAGTTCCGTCATAGGCATTGGAGAGGATATGCTCTTTGACTGGTACAGACTTTTCTGTAATTTTGTCTCTGTACCTTTTTTTCTTCAGACTGTCCTAACACAGTCAGCTCACTTTTCTCCCTGGCAGCTTTTTTCACATTCCTTCCTCTAAACTAGGTACTCTAATTTGGCTATACTCTAGCTATCCCCATGCTTTTCTTTCTCATGTAGGTTCCAGTCTTTTTCCTGTCCTATTACCACTTTCTTCCCTTTATTCCCTAGTCTTTTGTTTCTAACAGCTCTCCTGTAAATAACTTGCTGTATGCCATCTTTCTACATTGGATTTTGCCTCAGTGAGGTAGTTTCTTTTTCAAATTTGTCTAAGGAAGAGGGTAAGGCATTATGAATATAAGTGAAATGCTTTCAATTTAGCATGTGGAGAGGCAGGGGATAGCTGTAGCCTCTGGATTATACTCGGTGCGTAGACTTTCAATGATTTTATGCTTTAGTAATTGTTATTGTAATTTTTTACCCTCCTCCCACTGCACTCTTATCCCTCCCACATGTAGTGTGGCCAGATGCCTTACATTTTCACAGGAATACTAAAAGGATATCAAAGGTCTTGATTTGCCAAGTTTTAAGTCTCTTCTCCAAAAAGCAGCATTTTCCAGCAGTGTGCAGCTTTAGGCAGACACCCAGTAAAGAAAATTTCAGCCTACATGATTGAAGTGTGATAGGATTAAAGATGAGAGGATGGTTTTGTCAGGAGTAAGATGAGATAATCTTAGAGCAGACAATGCTTCTAGTCTCTTCTGCTAGGAAGGTAGCCCCACATATTCCTTGGAACTTCAACTGAGGAAGTTAAAAAAAAAAGTGTGTTAACCCTACCTTCACTGTCACCATGATCATAGCTGGACTTCAACCATACCCATGAAGACAGGGATTTCTTTGATCTCCTGAGTAATTGCACCAAGATACAACCCTGATTAGGTAGCCTAAGCAGCTCTACTTCATTGTGTGTCTGTCTGCCTTGCTTCTCTTCCAGCTTTTGTGTTAAACTGGACTTCCTGTGTCCATCCTGCTGTAGATCTTTCTTCTGCACGTTGAGGATGGCTCTCATTCCATCCAAGATCTAGCAGAGTGTGTGTAAGCAAGGGGGGTGAATTTCTGTTTCTCTTTTTTAATGAAATGTTTGTTAAATGGAATGTCATCTCCGTTCCTGACAGTGAGCAGTCTGACTTACATAATAATTTATAGATGTATGGTGAATATACAGTTTGTTCAGTTTGTTCATCAAGGAATGCACATGTGCACAGGACAATATTCACTCCTCTTTTGTTTCTCATACCTGTGTCTGTCAAGCTTCTGAGGTGTTCTGCTAAGCTGCAGAAAAAAATACTATGTATAGATATATCCACTCTTCTTTGTTTTTTCAAATAAAAAAAATTGCAGTAGATGATACTTGAGGTTTCAGGATCCTGAATTTGTGAAGAGAAAATATGCCAAGCCAAAATAATTTATTTTTGTGAAAGGAAGGCATGCCTTGTTAAGTGGTACATGTCATATGACTTCAGTAAAGTGTTGACATTAGCTGGAATGAAGAATAGTAAGCTACATAAGTAAAAGGTGTGGGTCAACCAGTAGGTGGTAGCTATATCAAAAAGAAGTTACAGCAGATTGTAGGTGAACAGGAATTCATTTACCATATCATTATTGATTGATTTGTGAACCTGATGAATCATTTTAGATCACACACACATATTTGATCTAGATCAGCTTTGAACAAGTGATAATGTTCCAGACATGAGATGTGATGGTTTGTCTACATTGTGGTAGCTGCAGAAAAACAAGTAATACTTTTGACAGAATAACCTTAGCTTCTCAGAAATGTTTAAATATATTTGCATGAATAAGGAGTTTCAGTTTGTCAGAGTATTGCAACTGTAATCTTTGGTGCAGTATCCTACATCGTAGAACTAATACACAGCAACACCAAACCATTGCCTGAATCGCCAGCATTGTGGTCTTGCAACAAAGGGGCAATAGGCAGTCTGCAATATGCCTAGAATTGTGGAACAAGGAAGATCTTGCATCTGAAAGCGCAATGATGAGGGACAGATAGATTGAACTGACTTAAAGAAGACTGAAGAGAGATAAAGCAGTTTTCAAATGACTAAAAGGGATGGCTGCTGGAAAGATGAAGTAATTTAGTCAAAACGACAAGAAACAGTATGCTGAAGTTATAGGAACAGTTGCATTAAATCCTAGGAAAAATCTTACAGGGATAAAAATAGTTAATTTCTTTATAGTTGGATAAAATAGTTTGCTTACAGGAGTTTTGAAATTAGTACATTTGGGGGATTTTAGAAAGAGTGTAGAGAAATACTTATGAGAAATAGCATAGTTGGACCTGATCCTGCCATAGGGCACAAAGAGAGTTAGATGATTTCCTGGGGCAGCCCCACTGGTGGTGTGTGTGGGGTTAATCTATATTTAATAATCAGACTAATTTCAACATCTGAATTTTCTTAGTTAGGCTGTTTTATAATAAATCTTCCCCTGAAGTGACAGTACTATCAGTAATTGTGACATGGTTACCATTGAAGGGAAAATGTCATATTCCTCCTGCTGGGTACAGATGGAAAAATATGCCAGTGGCTACTGCTGTTTCCTTGGCATGCTATAGCAATCCAGGATCTAATACTCTTCTTAGCGTCATAACACAGACCAAGTTAACAAATGGAGATGGCACTCTTTATATGGACAACAATACAAGTTTCATCAATTCCTCTGACTGCTTTCTTCACCTGCTTTATTGTTATTATTATCCGCTACCCTTTGTTCAAGGCTGTGGTTGTATTGCTGTTCTGTATTTCCTTGTGTGCTGGATAGATCTTGAATGGGGGATACATGAGCTGAATGAATTTCATCTAAGTAATTTAATTTGCTCTTCACCCATTAACTGGCAATGTATAAAAAAGGCAATGTCATGTGTTTGTCTAGAATGTCAGCTAATGAAAACAGAGCGACCAAAGCCGAACACATTCATTATCAGATGTCTCCAGTGGACCACTGTCATAGAGAGGACGTTCCACGTAGACACTCCAGAGGAACGGTGAGGGTTTTATTCTTTCCTTCCTTTTCGCAATCCTCGTGCAGAAGCCTCAGCAGAGTCTCTGCTGGGCCTGCACAGCAATCAGCACTTGGAACTGTGACATTCTGAGCACATGTGAGCAGTTAGTTACAGATTTTTAAGTCAGCTTCTGTAAAATATTATCTGAGCTCATAACTAGTCTAAGAGTTGCCTGCGAGTAGGTGGGATGAGTGTGTTCAAATAAGCCAAAACTATGTCATGATATGTCTCTGAAGTGTTAAATTTTGAACATCCAAAGCCTGGATTGAAATATTTCCAGCCTTGCTGTCTTACTCCTCCTAATGTGCTCCTTTCTTTTGGCACAGAAAGCAGCATGCTTATTATAATTTATTTTATGTTGGCTTATTAGTTTTTCTTGTTTCAGTAAACATTCACAAACTCTTAAGAATTAACTTTTTAAATGCACTGCAAACTTTTTTAATGCATGTAGGAAATATGGGATAACACACTCAAAATTTCCGTGCTCTGTCTATGATTAGATGCACTGAATCTTCCCACTGTGGACATCTGTCCTTTTGAGACCAGCACTATGATCTGGCTATTATTTTTTGCATCAGTAGATAACCAACAACTTTGCTTTTTCTATTGTTTCACTCAGAGGTTTTTTTAATTCTACCTTGGTTGTGTGTCTCCACCCTGTCTTTCTTCGGTGCAGTGCAGTAGCTCACACTGCATTCTGTAGTAAATACCATGACAATGTCCCGAATCCCTTGCTGGCTGAGCAAAAGGCAGCAGGTACCGTGCTTGGTGTGGGGCTATGACCATCACAAGGGCTGCCTGGTGGCCCTGCTTGTCCTCCACAGAAACTGTCACCTGGGCCTGCCCCTCAGTGCAGCCAAAGGGTTTTTGGATGCTTGTAGGAATTTAGTTATCTTCAAGTGCCTTTTTTGAGGGAAATTTGTGAAAAGTGCCTCTAAGTTGAGTTTTAAGAGTGGACAGACAAAGAGTTGAACACATGCTATGGTTTAATCTTTGTTGTTGTTGTTGTTGTAAAAATGTCTGGAAGGGAGGAGGAATACCAGAAAGTCTCTTAAAATAGCATGTTATTATTATGAGATACTATTGCATGAGAGAATGGCACCCTGTGCTCTCAGCTGTATTATACCTGGAACAAATGTTTTCAAGTTTACACTAATAGAATGCTTACAGAATCAGAAACTGCTAATTCCTGAAGTTACCCATATAGTGATCCTTTGTGGTCAACTTCACCCCCTTTAACAAAAGGCAGGATTTGGAAGGAAATTGCAGTGATTAATTAATACAAGTCTTCTGCAGTGTAATATGAGAATTGAATATTGAAACAATACAGCCTGTGAGAAGCTTTATAAACTATGATACATATTTTATGGTTTCTAATAGAGGTATTGGCTTGTTCATGATAGGGAAGAATGGACAGAAGCAATCCAGGCTGTAGCAGACAGACTTCAGAGACAAGAAGAGGAGAGGATGAACTGTAGTCCAACTTCTCAGATAGACAATATAGGAGAAGAAGAGATGGATGCTTCAACAACCCATCATAAACGAAAGGTAATGACCTTAAAAAATAACTGACAGGGCTCATATGTAAATAACTTTTGTACAGTGGTCTAATTGGGTGAAGTAATAAGCAGGGAATAGTATTTCAACATAAATTTCAGTGTATTATAAGATCAAAGTATGTATTTATTTCAATAAAGCTGAACTGCTCTAGTTTTGTTTATTTGTTAAGCTGGTATAGCACTTCTGAAAAACAAAGTTCAGCCATTCAGGCACATGCTAACATTCTGCATATTGTTTGACTATTATTTCATCCTTTTATTTGTTTACTATTTTAGAAGTATGGTGATAAAATGCTTTCTTTGGACAAGCACTTTTGCCCCTTTTCTCATGCAAATAATACCCAGTACAAAATAGGTAATTTGCATGAGAAAGGCTGGCAGGATCTGACTTTTGCCTTGGTTTTTGCTAACTTGGGAAATAACTTTGCTTTAGTTTTCAATGAAGTAAGAGAAAGCAGCATTTCATTTTTCTGTCCTTTACAGTCCTTTGCAGCTTTTGGTGTAAGTAGGAATGTGTACATTGTTGGCTATAACATACTTGTGGTTGCATCTCCAGAGTCCACAGGTTAAACACACAACCAAGAGCATGTTTTAAAGATCCGATGCCACTCAAAGTTTGCTTATGTGTCTCCATTTTGTCCTCTATGGGCTACTCAAACTCACGCCTCTCATTTACTATACTGAGTTGACATGACTCTAGAAATGCACTGAAATTACGTGAAAAATAATAACCAGTTTACATAGGACTGACTACCTTTTCTAGCTAGGAGTGAAGCCTGTAGAAAACTAAGTAGAAGTCAGCTGACAGAGCAAAACAGCTTATAGCTCACATATTTTAATGCCTTTGAGTGATGAACAGTATAAGAAATGGTGAACATTTCTCTATTTATTAATAAAGCATGTTTTGTTTGTTGTGCTACATGAAATAAAAATCACAGAAAAGTCAGGACTGAGAACTGTACCTTAAGAACATAAGAAAGGTGTCATAGGGAACTTTAGTTCTATCATGTCCTAATTTTTGGTAACTTGAGTCTGCAGTCCAAAGAGTTCTTTTATGCAGTTTCGTTGTATGCAAATTCCTAACCTTTGTCTGCTATAGAAAAAGGTAAAATCAATTCTATAGGGCGGTAACAAAACTCTGAACATATATTGTCAGGCTGACATTGAACCTTTATCCTGGTGGCATGGATATTTAATGACTGTGCTGCAGGGTAAAATATGATAAGTGACAGCAAGACAGAGGCAGTGTTTAAGATGTGTCAGCCTTGTGAGAGGCAGTGTGATTATGTGGAAGGGATTTGGGTTTGCCCTGTTAAAGATTTGAGCTCTGTTCCAAGCCTATGTATCCTCTTAGTGGAATACAAACCCACTGCATAACAACATTCATTTTTCTGGTGTCAAAATTAATGCTGTCTCATACAAGTAGTTTATCTGAAATGTGCTTTCCTTGTTCACAGTGCAGTGTGTTTTCCCATACAACAAAAGAAGTAGGAGGATCAGTTTTGTTTCTGTCTTGCCACTTGTGCTTTAAGAAATGCTGAAATAATATGCTGGGACAGTGTATGGGCAGTACTGCAGAATATTTAATGGCTTTGGCAACAAGCCAAAACCAAACTACAAAACAAAGGTGAAATGAAAAATGTTGATGTTCAGCATCTAATAACACAGCAAAATAACAGAACGACAAAAAATAATAATGATAATTAAAAGATAATAAAGATTAAAAAAAAATAAAAATAAAAACAATAGAGTCAAAACTCAAAATTGTCCAGCAGATTTCTCACTGTTGGAAGATGTTAGTGAAAGATGCTCAGAAGTTTTTGGAATAAAAAATATGAATTGACCAATATGACAGGGAATTGCCACTGCCTCCATCTTAATTGAAATTGTGAAAAATAGATCTTTAAAAAGCTGTTTCTGTTTTGTAGAAATGTCTCTGAAAAGCTGTTGTTTAAGCTTTCATAGTTGTTAATGTAATCAGAACCATTTCAGTTATAATGACTTAATGCATTTTTATTGATTTTTTTTTTCTTTTCTTTTTTTTTTTTTTTTCGGAATTGGATTTCTTTCCTTTCAGGGATTTTTACACAATGTGTCCTTTTTTGACAAAAGCTTGTTTTGTCACCTGGTTTTACATCTAAGCCCAGTGAATTTTGCTTGTGCATGCACCAGATGGTATACATATGAGTAGAAGAGCATAATCAGATTAGGAGACAAGACAGAGAGAAGTTGGGTCTGTTCTTCTCTGAAAAGGTAGCGAAAAGAAAACAGCCTTTAGGATGTGAAACTTGATTTGAATAGACACGACAGCTCCATCCCTGTTTAGATTAGCTGGAAGAACCAGAAGCACCTCTTCTTTTTCCCAATTTT
This sequence comes from Zosterops lateralis, assembly GCF_965231275.1. Lineage (NCBI taxonomy): Eukaryota > Metazoa > Chordata > Aves > Passeriformes > Zosteropidae > Zosterops > Zosterops lateralis. Next base: position 32,070,343 of record NC_139764.1, on the reverse strand, counting down.
TTTAAATGGTGTCAACTTGCAATTTAAGTTTTAGACATCACTAAAATTTGTAATACTCAAAATTCTTAGCAAACTACTTTTATTTCTTACTGTACTATTACTTCTTAGTAGAGTTTTTCTCTGATGAAATAAGATGAAAACTCCACATGGTCTAATCATGGTACACATCAGGAATTAAAAAAAAAAAAAAAAGTTAGTTTCTTTGGTAGAAATTTTCAACACCTACATTAGGGTGTATTTTTTTTAACAGATCATCCATAGGGGATGGTGTGCTTAGATGGTCAACAGATTTTCCTCCCTTAGGGGAGTAAAAATATTTTATAGAAGGCTGAACATCATAATGTTTTTTTGGTTAGTGTAATCTCCTGTGGCTTCATTGGTTTTTCTTTGTTTACAAATTTGATTCGCAGGATGCAGGATGAATAAAGAGCAAATTTTTCAGAGGAAGCTTAAAAGTCGTGTAATGAAGAAAAAGATTCAAAACTTGGAGTACAGTAGGAATGAATAACTAGGGAAAATCACGAAGGAGAAAGAATCCAATCTTACAGGAGCCTCCAAAGTTACCATCTTCCTTCAGGTTTAGGAAGTATTTCCATTTTTCCACCAGTTTTCAGTACACCCCTAGCTATGGCATCTGTGTTTTTATCTCCCAAGGTCTTGTGTTCTTTGGCAGACTTTTTGAGTTATCCTGCACTGCGTATCATCTCTAAGCCTTCTGCTAAGCTTCTGAGGAATGAGAGCATCAGGAGTCTTTATTCTTAGAACTAACACCACCACCATAATGTGCTGTTAAGCCATGGCTCAAAATCTTGCAAACCTATTACCTTTCTCTTATAAATATACATATATTTTTAACTTGTTTTCACTGAGCTTGTATCTAGATTAATGGCTTCTTTGCTGAACATTATGTAAGCAAATTTTGGGCCAGTCAGTCTTTCAATTGGACTGGCTTGCTGCCTTTAGCATCAGATCCATGTCTGTGATCAGTTGAGCTAAGATCCTCCTTCTGTGCATGGGCAAAGGGCAGCTTTTCTGACCTGGTTTTATTCAGACTCTGATGGTCAATCTCTAATTCCAGTGTCTTAGAGAAAATCAGAAATGTTGGAGAAGTTACTCCTTTGAGACTGCTTGTGATCTCATTAATTTGTGACTGTTAAAGAGATAAGTTGTTACAGTCACTAGCTCAGTATTTATCAATAAAGCTGTCAGCCCTTCTTTGTCAGGGAGCTTTTGACTGAAGGGTTCTGCCCTGTATTACTCATCTTCTGCCTGAACTGTGTTTTGAATGGATTTTTAATTTTTCATATGTTTTTGTCAATATTCACTGCTTTTGCTCAAAGGCAATTGTTTTCTGCTTCGTGGTTGTCACAGAACCATTGAGTAGATAACCTGACTTTCCAAAGTACTGGACTGAAAGTAATCGTTGAGAAGTCTTACCTTTAGTTGATTGAATAGGAGGAGCCACACAGTGTTGTGATCACAGCTTTACATACTACAAGTTATCTCACATTAGAGTAGATTTTGGAAAGGTTGACTCTTCAAAGATTTGTCTGTAGTAATAAACTTTAACTCAGTTGTGTAAAGTGAGTTTGCTTTAAATAAAAACTATACTGAGCCTTGGAAATCTCTGTTACTTGTATTTCTTGCTGGGATAAAGGCAATTTTGTTCCTCCTCATGTGAGGTGGTTTGGGCAGCAAAGCAAGATCTGTCACTGCAAAGTGTTTGTGTGAGCATCAAGGTTAGTTTGCTTAGAAGCTATCAATCAATGACTAGATGGGGAAAAATATTTCATTCCTATTGATATAGCTAGAAAATTGATATATGGGAAGCATCTTCTCCATAATAAAGCTTTGAAACACCCAGGGATCCAGGTGTTAAATGGAGTGTTGAAGACCTTTTGCAGCTTTGAAGCTGCAGGTTAAACTTAAAAGCTGAGGAATTGCGCATTAATGTGGTTGATGGAACTTCAGTTCTACCTCTTATGTGAGCAGATTGCGAAC